>NW_024429191.1:58047335-58783168 GCF_017639785.1 Mesocricetus auratus | reverse complement strand
TTAGCCACTGGAGAGGGCTGGAGGGAGAACAGGCTGAGAGCCCAAATCTGCAAGTTCTACAAAGGTGGGGGCCCACATCTTAGGAGGGAGTTCCTAAACCAGGACCCAAGACCACCTAGATGGGGACCCAGAGAGAGGTCCCCATGGGAGCACCGTTGACTGCCTGCCTCTTGGCACCCCCTTTCCAGATCCCTATGACTAATTCTTGCTATGTAATGTCTCAGAAAAAATTGAACAGACAAACCCCAAGCTATCATGACCCGAGGACTCAAAAGTCCTTCTCCCAGTCCATAGCAACTGAAAATCTTCTTTACCTTTGTCATGCTTGTTTTTTCTGTTTTCTTCTTCTTTTCCAGCTTTAATTTAGTATCTAACAACTGTCTGATAACTTTCTCCTTTTATTGGCCTATCCACAGTATTCACCCATACATATCCCAAAGCAGGGGACTTTGGGTGGGGGCGGGGAACCCCAGGGCAGCAAACAAACAGGCAGCAGGATCTGCATGACAAAAGATTCCCACGCTCTCCTGGCCGCTGTGAGGGCCGCACTGCAGAATAGCGCAGGGCCAGCTGCCCAAACCAGCTCCTCATTAATTACTGTTTGCAGTGAGCAAGCCCCAGCTTCACCCAGCTGGTCCCTTCCCTCTCCCCGACAGACCCATGCAACTTGGCCCCTTCTCTGTGCCCCAGAACAGTCCACCAGGACCAGTGATGCATCAGGGTAGTCTCCAGGGACAGAAGGGTCCTACCAGGGCAAGCTTACTCAGCATTGACCTTTCCCTCACCCTCCCCATGTTTAGAGTCTTGACCCTTGGGCCAGGGGCCAGCTAGGAATCCTGGCAGGAGTGAGCAATGGGAGATGTGACCGACCAGTTGTGTGACCTTAGGCATGGCTCCCAAATTCTTTTGCCTTCAGTATTCACATGTGTGAGATGAGGAAGGCTAAAGCTTCCAACATTCCGAGCAGTGAGACACCTTTTTCTTGGGTTCTCTAATTCACTGAGCAGAGCAGGAGACCCTCTAGCTATGAGGGTGGAGCTGGGGAGCAAAGCTGTCTCCCCATGAGGGGGTTCCACAGTTCTTCCCAGACCAGGAATTCAAGGACCCAAATTTGGCTCCGATGTTTGGATTGAGATATAGGTATCTTTTAAAGACAGGTCTTAATTTCTTTCTTTATGTTTTAATTTTAAATGCATTGTGTTGGGCTGGAGAGATGCTCTGCGGTTAAGAGCACTGGCTGCTCTTCCAGAGGACCCAGGTTCAAATCCTAGCACCCACATGGCGGCTCACAACCATCTATAATGAAATCTGATGCCCTTGTCTGGCCTGTAGGCATGCATGCAGACAGAACACTGTATACATAATAAATAAATAAATCTTTAAATGCATTGTGTTTTGCCCACAGGTAGGTCTGTGTGAGGGTATCAGATCCCCTGGAACCTGAGTTATTATAGACAGTTGTGAGCTGTCATGTGGATGCTGGGAAGAGCAGCCATCATGCAATCTCTGAGCTATCTCTCCAGCCCCCTAAAGACAGGTCTTTTTTTTTTTTTTTTTTTGGTTTTTACGAGATAGGGTTTCTCTGTATTGTTTTGGAGGCTGTTGGTCCAGCCCAGCCTCAAACTCACAGAGATCCGCCTGCCTTCCGAGTGCTGGGATTAAAAAGCGTGCGCCACCACCTCCCGGCTAAAGACAGGTCTTATGTAGACCAGGTTAACCTTGAACTTGCTTAGATCCTCCCACTCTGCCTCCTGTGTGCTGGAGTAACAAGCATGCATCACTGTCTCCTTTTATAACCTTATTACCTTCCAAGACTTTCCTAAGGTCCATGCATCAGCTGGGGGCTGGAGGGACTGGCTGGGACCAAATGACACAGGAATCTACACATACAGAGTAGTAAAAGACATCAAGGGAGATTGTGGACCAGGCAGCATCCCCTCATAACCTGTTTTGAAACTCATGGCTGTCAGGTCTATAAGGTCAGGACAAATCCTGTGAAGGTGATAGGGACAGAAGACAGGAAGACGATGGCAAGCTGGAACACCACACCTCACCTCTGCGCAGCACAGACCAGCATAGACCAAGGGGCTGGTTCCCAAAACATATTCTGAGTCCATGCCATGGTGCAGGTGAATTGGTGGCCTTGCTGTTAAGGCACAGCTGCAGTGGTTTTAGCCTGAAAAGTTTGAAGGCGGGTGTCTCCAACATCTCCCTTGGCCATTTGGAAAAACTCAAATTAACACTGGCAGAACATTTACCTCTAAGCAATGTTACTTTATTTATTCATGTATTCTTTCATCTACTCTACAAATATTTATTACCTAACAGATGTGGAGCTCTAGGGATGCATACTGGCTTCTATAAACTATGCAAAAAATGCTGCTGTGTTTGTTTGTTTGTATTTGATATAGTATTTCACATAATTCAGGGCAGTCTCAATGTCACTCTCCAGCCAAGGATGACCTTGAACTCCTGGTCCTCCTGCCTTTACCTCCAAAGTGTTAAGATTACAGGTGTGTGACCACACACCCTGCTAAAATACTGGTTTTAAAAGATTGCTAGTGATGTGACTGCCTGTCTTCAGTGTTGGTCACAGGAGCTGGTTCGGTGCACAGGGCTCTACCCTAATTTGATTACTTAGAGTTTATATCACCATTCAGAATGGCCTGTACAATGGGAGTGACAGTGGACACCTTACAGGCTTTATAAAATTGTGATGTGTATCGGTGATGACACACAAGATCTGTAGCACAAGCCTGAATTCTATATATGTGCTGTGGCAGTTAGCCATCGCTCAATAAAGCAGAATGGCCTTGGGTATGGACTAGCTTCGATGAGCAGGGATTAAAGCAGGGCCAGATACTGATCAAGTTCTCCCTTGGTTTCTGAGAGTTTCTGCACAAAAGCAAAGACTTGCCTTTTGATTCTCAGGTGTTCATAGGGCAATCTTTGGGGTCACAGAATCTGTGTGGGAACCCATCTCTACCACTTACGAGCTGTGTCTTCTTGGGCAAGTCACTTGTTCCTCTAAACCCTGGCTTCTGTTTGTTTTATTGTTGCTCTCTCACTTTGTAGCCCAAGCTGGTCTTGAACTTCTGATCCTCTTGTATTAGTTTCTGAAGCACTGACATGACAGGAATATACCACCACACCTCAGTCTCAGGCTCTGTATCCACACCAGATAGCGAAGTGTAGAAACTGGCCATATGGCTTGGAGGTGAGGACACCATACATGCTGGTCACAGATAAGAACTAGCTCCCTAGTCAAGGTCTACCTGTCTGTAAGGATTTCTCTCTGGGGATACAGAGGGGGAGACTGTAGAGAGATCAATCCACTCAATCACAGAGGTCAATGACATGATTTGTAGTGACCAGAAATCCCTGTGGCCTGAATCGATAGCTCAGGCAGAGCGCTGTGCCCTTGGCTCCAGGCTGCAGCCTCAGTCTCATATCCTGGTGATGTGTTTTGCTTCTGTCTGCACCTTCCCACTCTTCACTGACATCACTGGGAAGGGATGCTTGTGCTGTCTCCCCACTGTGTCATCTGTTCTGGGTGAGGGCTGAGTCATTTTGAATCTCACTCTGTCTTTCAAGTTATTGCCCCCCTCCCCCAGTCTAATTGACTACTAACTGCAAGTGTTACAAGTGCCTTCCCCGTTCCTTGCCATTTAACATCTGGGACTCGGGGAATCTAGGAGGGGAATATACATCTATAAATCCCAGGTGGCATGACTGGAAGGTGTGTGGGTGGTTGAGCAAGCCTGGAACCTGGAAGTGCTCACTAAACCTCTGTTAATAACACAGTAGATGCTGGATTCAGGGAAAGGCTTGTGGCAGTCCAAGGTGCAAGGACACGCTCAGAAATGCTGGGACAGTGTTGGGAGGGAGAGGCTCTTCCTGGCACAGGTTCCACTAATGAGCAGGTTAGCCCGTTGGAGGTAGAGTGGAGTCCTTCCTGCTCTGAAGTCGTAACCATCACCGCTCTGCCTTCATGTATGCCTGCAAGGCTGCCCAGCTCTCTTGATGACACATTTAATGACATTCAGAAAGGATTAAGATCTTAAACACACACACACACACACACACACACACACACAGGCACGCACACACAAAGTTCCCTCGGGTCCAGCTGTCAAGCTGAAGAGCTGAGGTGGCAAATCTTCACCAGGCAGCAGTAAAGTTGGAGGCATCATTGGGAGATCTGGCACTCAGAGGCTGCGCTACAGTTACCTTCCCTGGAGAAATAGCCCTGCCACTCAACTCATTCGTCCCTCCTCTCCACATCAGTCACACAGACTTCTCCCAACAGGAGTATTCAGTACCTCCTAGGCCAGACTGTTCTATCCTCAGTGTCAATCGAGGGACCCATGGCTGTTCCCTATGGGTTCAGATATGCCTTGGCCTAAGAGCTGCCTGGCTTCGTCCACTCTGCAGGTGTCCCTCTGCACCTTGCACAGCAGAAGGAACCTGTTATCACATGTGTGGCCTCCCAACAACAGCAGACAGCTCTTGGTAGTCTACAAACTTGATGGGACCAAAAGGACCAAGGAATTTCCCAGGCTCACATAGCTAGAGCATGACAGGCTGTCTACAGGAATTCTGTCAGTAGTTCTGTTCCAAATCATGTGGTCTGCCCCACTACCAGGACACACTTCCCTGTCTGGGTGGCTATGTGAAATTTGCCTGGAGGACAATCCAGAGTCAGGAACCTTGGAGATGTACCACCCATGGGATCTCCTCTGACCTTCCCTTGGGAAGGTCACCACAGGGCCCATCAGCCTACCTGCAACAACACCAGCCACGTAGATAAGCCCAATTCGGGTGGCTCCATGCACCATCTCCAGGGGCATGCCTACCAGCAGCTGCAGCACCACATTGAGTCCTAGGTGTTCTACCCTGTGACAGACCACATGCATTAACTCACCTGAAAAATACTGCGTGCCAAGATACTGGGGAGCCAGAGGGTACAAGGTATACCTTTGCCTTTGAGCAGCTCATGGGCTGGGGAAGGGACGACTGTCATGGAAAAAAATTCCTTCCAGAGGGGACAGAATACACATAAGGGACCTGGTGGTGACAGGTACAGTCTGCATCTGCAGCGGTGACAAGGACTAGCCATGCCCAGGACCTAGCAGCACCAGGGGTTAACATGGGCAATGCCAAGGTTCAGAGAGTGGCAGTGAGTAGCTTGAAGTCACAGCCCAGGTGTCTGATCATCTTGACCTGAGTCACTCACCGGCTCTGGGCTCACTCCAATCTTTCACCATACCGACAAGCACTATGGAGCCTGAGATCACAAGTGCTCACAAAACATCTCAAAGCATTAGAGACCTCTTGTAACTTAGCAATGCAACATTTTCTCTTTAAGTCTTACAGAGAGAAGTTCTCTTTCCGGAGTGAGAAGGGGCCCGTCCACTCTACTCACTCCAAACTTCTCAGGGCTAGGGGAGAGACCCCAGGCTTTCTTCCTCTGGAACAGACCGTGATGGGAAATAAGTAGTTCTAATAAATTAGTCCTTTACTTGGCTTGTGGCAACAATCACACACACAAATTATGAACCACTCTGGTGGCTGGTTGTTCACATGACCCTTTTTGCTTTGGCTACTAGGAAGCACAGAACACTTCAGTCTACCTCTTGGAAGTGCGTAGAACCGCACTGTGAAGTGTGTGTCTGGAAGTGCGTAGAACCGCACTGTGAAGTGTGTGTGTCAATCTCATTGCTGGCGTTCAGCATCCCACTCTCTGCTTGCCCTTTAGCACACACACTGGCAGTATGTCTGGTATTGAATGAGTTTCAAGACGCTATCTCAGATCTGCATCCAAGTCAATAAAAGTAAATCGAAAACTTAATTCCAGAGTTTGGGGTTCAGCTTTAGGGCACTTGTCTAGCATTCCAGAGACCCTAAATCCAATCCTCAATACTATAAAAAATTACTTAAAGTCAGGCGGTAGTGGTGCATGCCTTTAATGGCAGCACTTGGCAGGCAGAGGCAGGTGGATCTCTGTGAGTTTGAGGCCAGCCTGGTCTTTAGAGTGAGTTCCAGGACAGGCTCCAAAGCTACAGAGAAGCCCTCTCTCTCAAAAAAAAAATTAGTTTAAAAGTATACATATGTAAATGTAATGTTTTATATATAAAATGTATATATTTCATATGTAACATATAATATGTAATAATTTCACTCCAGGTAACCAGGCCACTCACACTTCTGCAGGAACTGTGAAAAGACATACTTACCCTGCATGCATGAAGATGTATGTCACATAGCGCCAAGCCTGTGCACGGAGTTGAGGGTGGTATACCAGAGAGTTCTTCAGGTACTGAGGATGTGTCACCTGCAGCACAAACTGATCCAAGAGGACCCCGTTGTACAGGAAAAGGGCAACCTAGATGAAGCATGGAGTGGAGGGGCCAGTTACTAGGCACAAGACTGGGATTCCTTCAGGAGGGTATTCCCGACAGGCACTGGGCACATGGCAACAGGCTGCAATCCCACCTGCATGAAAGGTGTCCATAGCCAGCACCCACTTATCAGAAAACATCCCCTATGCTACTTCCACCTGATACTCTTGTGCAATGGGGTAACTTGATCTCTTTGTCTATGCTTCCTTGGTGGGTATGATTTTAAACCTTAATTCTAGTAAAACCTCACTCTCCCATTTCATATAGGTTGGTTTAAGAGAGAAATTAAAAAAAGACATTGTGGTAGAATAGACATAAAATTTAGCAGCTTTAAAATTTTGTTGTTGCTTTTTTTTTTTTTTTTGAGATAGGGTTTCTCTGTAGCTCTGGCTGTCCTGAAACTTGCTCTGTAGATCAGGTTGTCCTTGAACTCAGAGATTCACCTGCTTTCTGTGTGCTGGGATTAAAGGCATTTGCCACTACTGTTTGGCTAAATTTTTTATATTTCATTTATTTAGTGTGTGTGTGTGTGTGTGTGTGTGGTGTATGCCCCCACACTTGTGTGCCATGGTACCCTGTAGAAATCGGAGGACAACTTGCAGGATTTGGGTCTTTCCTTCCATCATGTGGGTTTCAGGGACTGAACTCACATATTGCCAGACCTGGCCGCAAGTGCCTTCCCCAGCTGTCCATCTTAGCCTACATTTCGCATCTTAGCCAGTGTTCACCATACAGCTGAATGGCACCAACTGTATCCTTGCTGAGCTACAGGCACTATTTATTGCTTCTCCACAGAACTCCTTTCACCTTGCAAAACTAAAACTCTGTACCCATGACCAGGAACTCTTTGCTGATGGGATGCACAGGTCTTCTTCTGTCACTGGCTGATTTTAAAGTGTATGTTCTCAAGGGTGACCTGATTTTATCACATGTCAGTTTCTTTTTTTTCCCCTCTTCTTTTTATGACACAAGGTCTTACCAGGTAGCCCACGTTGGTCTAGAATCACTATACAGCCCAGACTGCCTGCTAACTCATGATCCTCCTGCCTCAGCATCCCAAGTACTAAAATCACAGGAATACCCTAACACGCTGGACGGAACTAAGTAGTTCCAGTGTATGTATCTGCCTCTCTTTGACAACGTGTTCTTCTGCCAGTGGGAACTTGGATTGCTGCCATCTTTATGCTATTGTGAGTATCTCTATGAAAAAGTGGACAAGTAGCTCCTCTATTCACTGCTTTTAACTCTGAAGTGGAATTGTTACTATGTTGTAATCTTAAGTTTAAATTTTAAAAGTTATTATTATTTGAAACCAGATGAGGTGGCACACACCTTGTCCCAGCACTTGGGAGATAGAGGCAGGTGGATCTCTCTGAGTAGTTCCTGGCCAACCTGGTCTGCAGAGCGAGTTCCAGGACAGTCAGGGCTACACAGAGAACCCACCTCAAAACAAAACAAGTTATTATTTGATGGGTGCTAGTGTTTTGCCTGCATTCACATCTGTACACCACGTGTGTAACTGGTGCCCAAGGAGGCCAGAGAGGGCATCAGATGCATTCGACCTAGAGTTACAGGTGGCTGTGAGCCACTGTGTAGCAGGTGCTGGGAATCGAAGGAAGAATAGCCAGTGCTTGACCAATGATCTGTCTCTCCAGCCCCATGCTTCATTTTCTGAAGAAAGGCCAGACAACTTTCCTAGTGGCTGTATTGTTTTACACTCACATCAACAGCACAGTCTCTGGTTTCTTCTGCATCTTTACCTAGGCAGCACATATGTTGATTTTTTTGTTGTTGTTGTTGTTCAGATGACTAAGTATATTTACCCAGGCCCTAGAAAATATTTATTCTGATGATTTATCTGGAACTCATTGTAAAAATAATCACTGTGTCCTTTTGTTCATAATCAGAGCATATGCAAAGCCACTTATGAATGTTGGGGGAGGGGCTAGAGAGAGATGGCTCAGCAGTTGAGAGCACCAACTGCTCTTCCAGAGGACCCAGGTTTAATTCCCAGCACTAACATGGCAGCTCACAACTGTCTGTAGCTACAAGATCTGACACTCTTACATATGCAGCCCAAACACCAAGGCACATAAAATAAAAATTAATTATTAAAAAAAAAGAATATTTGGGTGCCAGGCGGTAGTGGCGCATGCCTTTAATCCCAGGACTCGGGAGGCAGAAGCAGGTGGATCTCTGTGAATTTGAGGCCAGCCTGGTCTACAGAGTGAGTTCTAAGACAGCCAGGATTGTTACACAAAGAAACCCTGTCTCAAAAAACAAAGCAAGACAAAAGTAAGGCCGGGCTACCAAGTGCAGAAATCCACGAGGGTGGGGTTTCCCTTCCGAACATAATGTCCCTGAATTTCTTCTCTTGCTGCCAGCTGTGGTTTCTGTAGTGTTGCTGTCGTTGGGCTTGGCTGGCAGCTCCGTGTTCCTTCATTTTCTATCTGTTATGGAATCAAAGACTCCAACTACTAGAGCTCTATGGAAAACAGAAGCGTTGGTCTCCAAGAGAGTTAAATCAGCTGTTTGAGTTCCCTTTTTTTCTGTATCAATGACTTAAATTCATATAGCTGTATAGTTTTAAAATCCAAGTCAGTCTTGGACATCCTTTGGAGCAACTTAGGCAAATTACTCGAATTAACTGGTCCTTGATTTCTGTATCTGAAAAAGGGTGCCAATAATTAGACTGTCCAGGGGTCACAAGCTTCAAAGTGATACTGCAGCCAAGAGTGGTGGCATTTAGCTCTGGTCTTAGCACTCCAGAAGCAGGACAGGAGGACTGTAAGTCTGAGGGTAACTGGCATAAAAAGTGAAACCCTTTCTTTTACTTCTTTCTTATTTATTTGTTTGTTTGTTTGTTTTATTGTTTTTTGGAGGTAGGGTTTTTCTGTGTAGTCCTGATCATCCTGGAACTCACTCTATAGACCAGGCTGGCCTTGAACTCAGAGATCTGCCTGTCTCTGCCTCAACTGAAGGAACTCAAGGCATGCACCAGTACACCCTGCACCAGTATGTTCTTTCTTTTTATTTATTTAAGATTTTATTTATTTGTTATGTATACAGCACTCTATGTATGCCTGCAGGCCAGAAGAGGGCACCAGATCCCATTACAGATGGTTGAGAGCCACCATGTGGTTGCTGGGAATTGAACTCATGACCTCCAGAGAAGAGCAGTCAGTGTTCTTAACCTCTGAGCCATCCCTCCAGTCCAGCCATCTCTCCAGCCCTTCTTTTTTTAAATATATTTTTTATGATTTTTTTATTTTGTGTGAATTGGTGTTTTGCCTGCATGTATGCCTGTGTGAGTGTCAGATCTTAGAGTTATAGGCAGTTGAGATGCCATGTGGGTGCTAGGAATTGAACCTGTGTCCTCTGGAAGAACAGTCAGTGCTCTTAACCACTGTCATGTTTCCAGCCCCAGTATGTTCTTTCTTAAAAAAACAAAATGGGTTGCCAGCACATATATACACTCAGGCAAACATACACTCATTAAAAAAAATTAATTAATTAATTAAACAAAGCACAAAGGACTTGGGTTCAGTTCCTAACACCCACATGGCAAGCTACAACCATCTATAACTACAGCTCTAGAGGATCTAATACCCTCTTCTGACCTCTGTGGACATTGCACACATGTGTTACACAGACATACTTACACTTATTCACATAAAATAAATATATGTAATAAAAATTGAAGACAAGTCAGCCAGCCTGGTCTACAAAGCAAGGACCAGGGCAGGGAGGGCTTCATAGAAAAACCCTATCTTGAACAACTAAAGGAGATATTTTAAAAAATTGGGTGGGGGTGGGGATGGGACAGATGATCCAATGGGTAAAGGCATTTGCCAACAAGCCTGACAACTTGAGCTAAGTCCTAGAGTCTAGATAGTTGAAGGAGAGAACAGACTCCTGCAAGCTGTCCTCTCACATAAACACAGGCACTGTACACGAATTCTCTCCACACACAAAGCAAGTAAACAAATAAATAAATGTAATTTAAAACTTCAAAGCGACAAAATAACAATAACAGCAAACAAGTATAATATAACATAAAGGGGCACCTCAAGGCAGCACACACTCAGGGAAGGAAGCTATAATTAAGGAGCATGCTTGGACATAGCTTTAGACTACAAAGGCTATGTGCCCTATTGTTCTCCAAATAGTTGCTTGGGCAGCTGGGAATAGAGACCAGCAGTAGTGTGCTTGTCTAACACACACACACACACATACACACATGTACGCATGCATGTACGCACACACACACACACAAACACACACACTGTTTTTTTTTCTACATAATGCCATGCAGGTGTCCTGGCAACAAGCAAGCCTCCAAGGTATCTCATTATTCTTGGTCCTCAAAAAGACATTAATAAATAGTCCCACCCAGTAGGCTGTAGAAGAACATATCTAAGAAAATCTCAGAAAAACATCATTGCAGCATGTGCTGTAGTGAAACCATAACAACAGATTTCTACCTGCAGAACAGAGAGTGTAGGTTTTCATTTGTCTCTGGTTTTTGTTTGTTTTGTTTTTTAGAAATTCTTACATATATTTTTTTCTTTTTGGGGGTGCTGGGGTTGAGACAGGGTTTCTTTGTGTAGCCCTGGCTGTCCTGGAACTCGCTCTGTAGACCAGGCTGGAGTCAAACTCACAGAGATCTGTGTCGTCCCCCCCCCGCCTCCCGGGTGTGCCACCACTGTGCAGCTAAAATATTTTTCTTTATTTTTTTTATTATGTCATGTCTGTAGATGTTCTGACTGCACATATATCTGTGTACCACATGTATGCCTGGTGCCATCCAGAGGCCTGAAGAGGGAGTTGGATCCCCTGGAACTGGAGTTACAGATGGCTGTGAGCTGCCATGTAGTTGCTGGGAATCAAACTCAGGTCTCTGGAAGAGCAACCAATACTCTCGACTACCAAGCCATCTCTCCAGTCCTGTTTTTTTGAGACAAGATCTCATTATGTAGCTCAGCCTGTCCTTTATTTCATGGTGGCACTTTGTGGGGTTGCAAGTATGAGTCACCAAGCCCAGCCAGACCAATTACTTCTGATTTAGTAAAAAAAAAAAAAAGGATGCCACTAAACTGAGTGACCCGGCCAGTTGAGGAAGAAGGAGCATCATGAGACCTCATGCAGAAGAGGTGGCAATGGCCTTGGAGGAGAAATGGCCAGGGACTGAAAATGCCAAAGGGAAGCCAGGCATCCCTACAGGAGCCAGAGGTGGCCTGGGCTATTGGGGTTCCTGCTGAACTGAGAACTGAGTTTCACTACACAGGGGCAAGACACAGAAGGAGCACCTGGGGAGTCAGTGCAGGCTTTTTTGTATGATAGCAAGTACGGCTAGAAGGGCTACTCCTTCAGAGGACTCCAGGTCAATCCCCAATATTCACATTAGAGGATCACAACTGTCAACAAGATCCAGGGAGCCGGGCGTTGGTGGCGCACGCCTTTAATCCCAGCACTCCGGAGGCAGAGGCAGGCGGATCTCTGTGAGTTCGAGGCCAGCCTGAACTACCGAGTTCCAGGACAGCCTCCAAAGCCACAGAGAAACCCTGTCTCGAAAAACCAAAAAAAAAAAAAAAAAAAAAGATCCAGGGAATTTGAAGCTTTCTTCTTACTCACAAGCTTCACACATGTGCGCACACGCACGCGCGCGCACACACACACACACACACAATATATCGTGGGAAAAATGAATGGCTCTTGGTTGAAATGATTTGTTTTTGAGAAGAACTGGCTTGTAGTTTTTTTAAACAACGTATGGCAGATTCCCTAAAGAGGAAATGTTCTTTAAAAACTTCATTTTTTTTTTTTTTTGGTTTTTCGAGACAGGGTTTCTCTGTATTGTATTGGAGGCTGTCCGGGAACTCCCTCTGTAGACCAGGCTGGCCTCGAACTCACAGAGATCCGCCTGTCTCTCCCTCCCGAGTGCTGGGATTAAAGGCGTGCACCACCAACGCCGGGCAAAAACTTCATTTCTTGTTCATAAACAAGTGTGCACATCTTTGTTCAGGAAGCACCCCAGTTATTCTCTCACTCTATGGAGGTGTCCTTCCAGTGATAGCATGGGAAAGCTCTGGTAACTCCTGCATTACAGTTTGAAAATTAAGTCCCAAGAGGCTAACAGCTGTCATTCTAGTCTTCCAGGGGAGGAATTTACATAAATTGGCTTTATGGAGTTTGTCTGGCTAAATCCCCAAATCCATGAGTTTGTCACATTGTTTTGCTGTTTTGAAGGGTGAAGAAATATGGGGACTTTGCTGCAGCAAAAAAAAAATTGCCTCAAGTAATCTTTGCCTGGGAGACTGCGCATTGATAGCTCGTAGGCTAGGCAACTGGCATATGCCAGCTTGGGAGCTGAAGGCCAAGCCTAGGGGATCAAGAGTTAGAGACCAGCTTGAGCTACTTAGTGAGATCCAGCCAGCCTGAGAATAGAGTAACATACTGTCTCAAAAAAACAAAACAACAAAAAACAAAACAAAACAAATAACAAGAACAAAAACAAAAAATCCAGAAAGCAAACAAGAGGCTGGAGAGATGGCCCTTGCTGCTCTCCCAGAGGAGTTATAATGCCAGCATCTACACAAGGTAACAGCCTGTAATTCCACATCCAAGGGATCTGACACTCTCTTCTGGCTTCAGTGGACACTCCCTCATGTGCACTTACACACACACACACACACACACACACACACACACACACACACACCAAAGCCCCCAAACTTTGGACTGTCTTTGCAGTCCAAGGTATAACCCTGGGGGTTCCCCAGCAAGGCTCTGACTTACAGGACAACTGTTATTGTCCTGCTTTCCCTCTCCCCTCAGAACCTCTGACATCCTTTCCCGACACTACCCCAGGTCTAGAAAGCCGCCTCTACCCTCGTCCTTGCCTCTAGCAGGGTGACTGTGATCATGAACCACGGCGGTGGGCAGCAGGTGTAGCTGTCATAGTACCACTTGCGGTCAATCTCCCGAGGCAGAGTCTCGTAGGCCACATGGCGGATGAGCCGCTGTGAGAGGCTCAACCCCTTCTCCTCCAGCAGGGCCTTGCTGCTCAGCCTGCGGTTGCCCTGTAGGATGGCCTGACGGAAGCTGTTGGATCTCTTGTTGCTCATCTGCACAGGAAATGGGGTGGGGAGAGGGTTAGAGCCTGCAGCAGGAGCACCATACCCACACCTCAGCCTGTGTGTTCCCTAGAGCAATCCTACACCCTCTTCTCTGTGTTCTGAGTAGCACTTCCTGAGTGCCACTGTGTGGACGTCTGACCTCACAGATCATCTTCCTAATAGGAACTGAGGTACAGAGAGCACCTAAGAAGACACAGGTTCAAACCTAGGCCTGTACTCATACATTCCTCCTACCCACTCATTCCTTATTCTCCCATCCCCAGACATGGCAGCCGGTGGTCAGCAGACAGAGAGGAAATCAGCAGTCACAGTTCAGAGTGACAGCTGCTATGGGAAGGCATGTGATGCGGGCCAATGTGTCTCAAGGTGGTCATCAAGGGCTTTCCTGAAGGAGGTGATGGCCAGGTGAAGACCAGTGGTGTGTGAGCATCCTCAGACATACCAGCTTGGGGAGGTGCAAGTAGGTCTTGGTCAGCCAGCTGTTAGAAACTGCCAGAATCACAACCCAATGTCATGGAAGCCATGACACCCCAGTGTCTCCTGGGACATATGATACTTGCTGAGCCCAGGGCTCAGACTGGGTCATGCCCTCAGCAGTCTTGGCCTGGCCCCCAGAGAGCCATTTGCTTCACCTGGTGGTTGCTAGTTCATGTAGCTTGAATAGATGTCCCATCCATGAAGTGGGGAAATGCGGCTTGCCTAAGCCACCTGAAGCCCAATGTACCCACTTACAGCACCCTCTGAAAGACCAGCATCAACCCCCAGGAGGCGGGGGGGGGTTGTTTCTCTACCAAAGGTAACAGAGACAAGGGGCAGGACTCATGAACCTTCCCATGAATAGGGACAATCACCAGCAGTTCTAAGAGCTCTGGCCTCTTGTCATGCTATAATTAACAGAATTTATTTTATTTTGCTTGTTTTCGTTTTTGTTTTGAGACAGAGTCTCATTGTGTATCTCTGGCTGATCTGGAACTCACTATGTAGACCAGGCTGGCCTCTGCTGGGGCTAAAGTCATATGCCACCACACCTAACCCTTTTGGAATTTATTAACCTAGCAAACCACTAGCTTCCATCAATCCAAATGCTAAGAATGTTATTGGGCAGCACCTGAGATTTGTGTGTGTGTGTGTGTGCGTGTGTGCGTGTGTGTGTGTGTGTGTGTGTGTGTGTGTGTGTGTGTGTGTCAGTATCTGAAGTCTATAGGAAAAAAACTACCATCTTGTTTAACTCATTTCTCTGAAGTTTTCACTTAAGGTGTTTCTAAAAAATGTCTTGGTTTATAACTGTCTTTGTTCTTTGACTATAAAAGCCTATATGAAACTGTGCCCTGGAAACACGGTATTTCACAGGGTTTCAGGCCATGGTCACTCACACTGCCCCAGAACAAACCATGTCCTACCCCTCCATTGAGGTGAGAGCTGTTTCCCTCAGTGACTGTGGTGTCTTCTCACCTGTTGAAGCTGTGGCTGCTCAAATGCTGTCAGTCAAGAAACTCCTTTGTGCTGGGCGTTGGCGGCGCACACCTTTAATCCCAGCACTCGGGAGGCAGAGGCAGGAGGATCTCTGTGAGTTTGAGGCCAGCTTGGTCTACAGAGCAAGTTCCAGGACAGCCTCCAAAACAATACAGAGAAATCCTGTCTCGAAAAACAAAAACAAAAAAAAAGAAACCCCTTTGCCTAAACCACTTCCAGTGTCTAAGCCCCTCCCCTTCCAGAATGCTCACCAGGTTGGCAAAGTCCTGGTAGCAGATCTGTCCATCTGCATGGCTGTCAGCGAGAGCTAGCAGCACCTCCTTTTTGTGTGGGTCCAGCTTAGAGCTGTGGCTCTCCAGGAGGCTCCGGAATTTTCCTGTGCTGATGTAGCCGGTGCTCCCAGGGTCAAACTGAGGTGAAGCACAGAGAGCAGAGGAGTCAGTGGGGTACCATCCCTTCCAGTGCTGATGTTGGGCCCAGACCTCCCTCCCTCCCACCCCCATCCTCTCCCCACAAGGGCCCATGGAGACATTTCTAAGGACACAGTCAGGACCATCCAATCTGACAGCCTCCTGAGGAGAAGCAAACTGAGACAGGGAGGAAGAAAGCCCCTCTCCTTTACTCTCTTGTGGTCTTTTATTTTGTTTCTAGAAGTAACCTTCCTGCAAAGCCTGTGTACCACTATCAGCTGATGATAATGATTTCAGTTCTTCCACACAGGGTTTCTCTGTGCAACAGCTCTGGCTGTCCTGGAACTCACTCTTGTAGACCAGGCTGGCCTCGATCTCAGAGATTTGCCTGCCTCTGCCTCCCGCGTGCTGGGATTAAAGGTGTGCACCACCGTGGCCAGCTGATTTTCCTTTCAGTGGTACTGGTACTCTATCATCCAGCTACAGCTCTCCCCCCAGGCCTCTGCCTCCACTTCTCCTAATGGTGGGAAGGAAAGCTGGGACAGAGTTCAGTTAAGTGGAGGAGACAAAGGACTTCTGGGACAACAAAAGAACCCGAGCCTCCCCTGTGCAGGAGATACACCCAGCTTCCTCATGGCCAGTCCCAGGGTCCTGCTCACACCCCGTTCATGGGTGGCCGACTCACTGAAGACATGCTCTCTGCTGTTTGGTTTTGGGGGTGAGCGCTTCTGTGTTTGTGTGGACACATGCGTATATTACACCATTCACTTGAGTCCCCGAAACTCCCCTGTGCCCTAGACAGCAGCCAGGCTTTCCACCCAACCTGTCTGTAGCTACGACTGCTACAGGGCTGCAACTCCTCCCAGGCCAGTGCCTCCTGTCACGGCGTCCGCCTTATGGGCAGTTAATTGACATTTGTTGGATGGATAAATGGGATGTTCAGATGAACAGACAGGTACTAATTCTCCATGAGAAGCCTCTTCGGTTCAGGGAGAAAAGGCCTTTATCTCTTTTTGTTCCTTTTCCACAGAGCTCATCACCCAGAGCCGGCCCTCTGTACCCTACCAGAAAATGACACCCTATCTCTTGTGTTACCAAAAGTACTCTGGTCAAAGGGGATCCTGACCCACTTAGGGATACGGGCGCTAAATTGCAATGGACCTTGGGAACGTATAGTGGTGAGGCTGGAAGGTCAAACCGTGTTGCCCCTTTCTATGGATAAGGCTAACAAAGGGTTTTCGGGAAAGCAGATTATACATACAGTGTGTCTCGACAATCTAAGACTGACAACCAGAAGTCACTGCCAGGGACACCTCAGCTCTCCCCAGAACTCTTTAGGAGAATTCTCTAAGAAAGTCCATGTTCAGATCACACTCTCCTCCCCAACATCAGGTGTACATGACACCTATTTGTTTATTGCCACCAAGTATTTCAGGAAATTTAAAAGGATCTTCATGACTAAAAACATCAGGGCTGATGAAATGGCTCAACAGATAACAGTCCTTGCTAAGCAACTTGAGTTCGATCGCTGGAGGGAGGAGTGACTGACTCCCAAAAGCTATCCTCTGATCTTCCCACACAAGCTCCCTGCCACAGGTTAATAATACTAGTAATAGTAATAACAACAACAGATTTTTTGTTTGTTTTTTGAGACAGGGTTTCTCCATATAGCCCTGGCTGTCCTGAAACTCACTCTGTAGACCAGGCTGGTACTGAGCTCACATAGCTCTGCCTTTCTGTCTCCCAAGTTCTAAGACTAAAGGCATGTGACACCACACCTAGCTAATAATAGACTTAAAGGGGGGGGGCAAGGAGATGTCTTAGCAGATAGAGGCACTTGGCAGTTAATACTGATGATCTGAGTTCAATCCTCAAAACCAATATAACAGAAAAGTGAGAACTGAGTTGTCCTCTAACTCTCACACAGAGAGACACAGAAACATTATACCCACACCCACACTCTGAATGAAATTTATTTATTTATTTTTCTAGACAGGGTTTCTCTGTGTAACAGTCCTGGCTGTCCTGGAACTCACTCTGTAGACCAGGCTGTCTTTGAACTCACAGAGATCCTCCTGCCTCTGCCTCTTGAGTGCTGGGATTAACGGCATGTGCCACCACTGTCCAATTAAATATAATTTTGTTTTGTTTTTTGGTTTTGGTTTTTCGAGACAGGGTCTCTCTGTGGCTTTGGAGTCTGTCCCGGAACTCACTCAGTAGACCAGGCTTGCCTTGAACTCATAGAAATCCACGTGCCTCTGCCTCTCAAGTGCTGGGATTAAAGATGTGCTGCCACTACTACCGGGCTAAATATAATTTTTAAAAGAGTTATAGCACCAAATATTAGCCATGTTTTCATGAGCCAAATACTGTTTAATGTTCTTTATGTAGAGAATTTATTTTTTTATTTTATTTATTTTTAATTTTATATGTATGAATTTTTGCCTGCATGTGTATCTGTGTAGTACATGTGTGTCTGGAGTTACAGATGGTTGTGAGCTGCCCAGTGGGTGCTTGAAATTGAACCCAGGTCCCCTGGAAGAGCAACAGGTACTCTTAACCAGGGAGAGGTAGAGCTCCAGGAATCCTCCATTTTCCCCTAAACAGATTTTTTTTTCAGTAGGAAAGGGGTCCAAACAGAGCTAGCCTGGCCTCCTTGCTGCTCAGATGTGAAAACTGGGCAGAGATGGGAGATGAGGGAGAGAGGGAGGGGATCAGAGAGAGGGAAGGTTGAAACTGCTAACAGTCGATGGGGCTTTGGTGCAGGAGACCACTACCCTAATCCACAAGGGCCAGTCCTGACTCTCTCTCTACATGGGGACTGTTTAGCCTGGCCCTGACTGCACTCACGCCATTTGACCTCAGGACTGGGTTGTAGATCCTGGGAAGATGTCTGTTGCGTCCTGCAGGGGTCAAGGGTCCCCTGCATATCAGGGAACTCCTCTGCCTTACTAAGGGAGGAAGCCCAGTGGTTTTGCACATGCTGGGAACACAGTCCACAGTCCCTTCCCAGGGGCCTCCTCAGGGCTGCCTGCTGCCTGCAGAGGAAGATGTAGGGGCTGGGATCAGGCACCAGACAAAGAGCCACCTGCTCTCCTCCTTCCCGACCCCTCCAGGCCTCCCTGCTGTTGTCCTAGTGACAGGGGCTGCCCTGTGGCTCCCCAGGCCTCTTAGCCCCAAACACATTACAGGCTCTATCTACACTGCAGAGAACTCGCTGGAATCATGCCGAGCCTCTGCTCTCTGCCAAAACTCTACCTTTCGTGCCAGGGCCAGATAGGCCAGACAATGCGGGGGAGGATCACCACTACCCTAATAATGAGGCCTCAGGGACTCAGGATGACTGGGGGTGTGGGGGAGCCAGAGCCAGACTGGCTGCTGGGGTTCAAATACCTCAGACAACGAGGGCAAGGGCAGAGCTGGCAATGGGCATAGGACACACAATAGGGTGTAGGTCACAAAAGAGATGGGAGGAGACAAGAGGAGCGGGGGAGCGGGTACCATGCACAGAAGTCAGAAGAGGAAAGAAGGAAGCTGAGGACTTCTCACTGAGATTGTGTCCCTCAAGATGGCAGGGAGCAAAGCAAAAACCACACTCCTGTCTTTACACAGCTCTGCCTTGATTGGCCCATCTGTTGGGTGGGCTGATGTCAACCTGGGGCAGCTGCTAACCAGGGGCTATTCTCATCACTTATTCAAATGGGGGTCTGTCTACCTGCCAGCTGCCCTCAGGCCTATAGGGAGTGAGATCTCACTAGGAGTGCAGTAAAGTGGCGGGGAGGGAGACACAGGCAGAGCAAATCCTCTCAACACAACTTCCCTGTGAAGAAGATGTTAGAGCCCCTGAAGCTGCCCCTCCAAGGCTGCTCGAAGGATGAGTTGGGGTGGTATGGGCTGGAGGCAGCCTCGCAGGACTAGTCTAGAATGGTCAGTCAGTGCAGCTGGAGGAGTGGATATATTAGCAAATGAGGCAGAAGTCTGGCAAGAAGGCAGTAGTCAAAGTGGGTCCTGACCTGCAGGAGAGGGCCCAGGGCTGGACAGGGGTGCACTGAGTGCAGGGGGGTAGGGGCACATTCAACGCACAGGAGGCTGACCACAGAGGAGGCCAGAGAGCCCTCCCTCCTCAGCCTTGAAAAGAGCTTCTGCAGGCTCCAAGGGGACTTTTAATCCCACCAGTGCCCTGCTCATAGGCTGCTAATCCCCTAGGTGGCTGCTGTTCCCTGTCTGAGGACACACACACACACACACACACACACACCCTTCCATCTCTCATCTCCCACCCTCTGATGGTTCCTAGGCCACTTAGCCCACTTAGTCTGGGGAAATGATTCACCAAATTCTCCATGTGTTTAGGTAGGAGCTCACCCCCAGTTGCTGTGCTAGGACGGGGGGGGGGAGATATTTATCAACTACAGTGCCTCAGTTTCCCCATCAAAGAATTAGTAGGAGCTCTGCCTTCTTGCCTTCTTGTGGGAATGGAAGGGGCCATATCCATCCCTGGATATAGAAGCAAGGATAGGGTGGAGAAACTCATAGCCCATTAAGCCTTTGGAGGCAGCTGACCTTCTATTCTGAGCCCCAGTACCACTGAAGAGTAAATGAGAAGTGAGAAGGTACTGGAACCATTTAGCAAGTTAGAAGGTTGGATCTCATAAATCTGGATTCAAACAGTGGAAAGGGAATCCAGGTATAATGGTGAGGACCTCTAACAGTGACATTTGGAAGACAGGCAGGAAGACCAGAAGTTCAATGTCACCCTCTGCTATATATCAAATTGAAGTCAGCTTGGGTTACAGGAGACCACTGTTTCAAAAAAACAAACAATAACAAAAAAAAACCCTCAAAACAAGAACAAAGCCCCCAAGTTTCTGGAAGGAACCTATAGGGCACTGCAGAATGCTCAGGGGCTTTGAGGCCTGTGAACCCAGAGGCAGTTGGGAGGGCCTTCTAAGGCCCCTCCTTGTGCCAAGCAGCTCCACTGAGCCTGTTTATGTCCTGGCCTCCTGTCTCCTTCCCAGCTGAACAACACAACATAACGAGCTGAGGCATGTGGTATCAGGTAGTAACTTCCCTGAGTCCTCAGCTCACCGTCCACATTGGTTTCTCTGAGGCCATACCAGTTCACAACTATTCTCCAACACGGAATCACCGTGCCTCCTTTACTCTAAGGTGTCCTATCGTGGCTGAAAAACTCCACGGTCTCCTTTCTTTCTATTTATACTTACAAGAACCTACAAGGTATTTACTATTATGAGAGCCACTTCTCAGGGCCAGGAGTCAGGTGGGAAGGGCTGAGCTTTTCAAGTCTGAACAGATTTGTTTAGATAAATTCATATCTAGAGAGCAGAGAGCCTGGACCTCCTCCAACTACTGGGGTACTATAGTTAAAGAGTTCAAAAGACTCTGGCCAGCCATCATCCTTCCATCCATCCATCCATCCATCCATCCATCCACACATCCATCCATCCACACATCCATCCATCCACTCATCTATCTCCCATGTTTGCTAGGGATCCACTGTGGCCCAGGCATCACCCTCATTATATGGATGGGTAAGAAAGCAGAGACTAAAAATAGCCAGAGAGAATATCTCAAGGTTAGAGAGTGAGCGAGTGGCCAAGAGAGAAATAACTTGAGGTTCCTCCCTCCAGCCTTGCCCTCTCTTGCTTTCCTCAGTCCTGTTCAGTTGTACAAAAGTTACCTTCTGACAGGATCGTCCAAGGTGGTCCATGAGAGTACAGTGGGTTCTGAGAGTAGGACAGACGGCTGTGGGATGGAATGATGATGATGGGTGTGGTGGCAGGGGGGGGGGCACAGGTGGAAATCTGGCATTAAACAAAAACTCTCTTTTTCCCCGTGGTTAGAAAGCCCTCACAGAAGGGTGTGATACAAGCACCCAAAGAAAGGGCTCTGCCGGGCCCAGCAGTGGAAAAGCCTGATAGATTTGGTCCAGCCGCACATTTTCCTACCAACTTCATTTGACCAGAGCATTTACTTTTTCCCATTAACAATATGTGGAACCTTTAGGAACAATCACAAGTCTACAGTACAAGCATGCTTCCCTTCATGAAACCCCAGCAGCCACTCTGCCTCCAGCTCTTGAGTGTTGCAGGCTTTCAGGCAGCTGATATGAGAAGTTTGTGGGAGCTAGTCCCAGCTAGAAGGTTAACTGGGGACACCAGGTCCCAAGAGAGGCTGAGAAATCAACGATTGGCTCATGGGGCCACAGAGCTGAGCTCTCAGGGACCAGACAGAGCAAGGGGTTTGCCTGCTCAGCACCCAGGACAGCGTCCCAGCTAGCACCCAGAAAGCTGCCCCAGGCTTCAGAATGTCCCAGGATTCTCAAAGCAGGAGAGATGGGGACAAGTCTAGTTCCTACCTATTATGCATGTGTGATTTGCACAGACTGCATTTCTGGGACGGTCACAAGTCTGGCTCCTGGGAAGACCCTGTCCTTTGACATCTATCGAGATGAATAGAAACTGCAAGTACTCAAAAGATTCCAAAGGCAACACCTGGAGTCAACAAGCTAGCTGCCATCCTGTGTAAACCTCTGGTCTAGAACATGGGAACCTAGCACCTGGGTAAGTTCCTATCTTCACCTACAGTGTCTCCTGTCTGTCCAGAAGGAAATGGCCACAGGGTATGTGTACTGGGGCAGGGTAAGATGCAGGCAGCTGCCCTCCTGCGGGGTGGGTATCCCCCATCTGTCAGCTCCTTATTTTTTCCTGGGCCTCTCAGCAGAGCAAATTAACGAGGCTACCGGGGAGTTCCTGGCTCAACAGAGCTATCCCCATTCAGCATGCCACAGCCCACCAGGGAACACTGGTCCATTCATGGATATTTACAGCCCCATAAATTAAAAAGTCCAGGCTGCAGCTGGCAAGGTCAAGAGGCCAGTAATGGGAGAGTGGGGGCTTTTTTTTCCCTACTTTTTTCTTGCAAATGAGGATACTAATTCAGTCAGAGAGAAAGGAGAGAGAGAAAGAGAGAGAGAGAGAGAGAGAGAGAGAGAGAGAGAGAGAGAGAGAGAGAGAGAGAGAGAGAGAGAGAGAGAGAGAGAGAGAGAGACGGACGGACAGTATCTATCCCTTGTCCCTTTCCATGACCTTCTTCCTCTAATTCTTCAAAACACTGACTTTCAGAACACAATTAAGTGATTAGTCCCATTTAACAGATAGAGAAACTGAAGTCCTTAGAGATGTCCCACCTGACCTGCTCCAGGGTGAGCAAGGAGTGCTTCTCTCCAGACCTCAAGCCTAAGTCTGAGTGGAAAGGAACTGGTCCTAAAACCAGGTTTTAGCCCTCCTGCCCTCAAGCCTGTCCACACGGAGCCATGAGGAGCCCCAGGGATCTCCTCTCTTTCAGTTGCCACTGTAGGCAGCTAGAGGAGGCAGCTTAGGCCTCTCCAGGCACCAACCCCGATGTAGGCTCCTGAACACCTTCCTCTCATTTCATGGGGTCGCAGAGCCAAATCAAAATGGCTGAGGCTAGCAGGCTAGTCAGGGAGGCAGGACTAACAACATTCCAGAAGACCACCTTCTCTGCTAACAGTTGGAGGAGGGAAGAGACTGGCCTGTTCCAGAATGAGGGAAAGTGTGACTGGAGAACACTGACGTGCGAGAGCAGTCTCCCTCTACCAGGCTCTGGTCCTTCTACTTGTCAGCCTGCCCCAGAAGACCCTGCTCCTTCAGCACCACCCCAAAGCTTTCAGCCAGGCTCACAGACAGCTCTCCCTCTAGCCTGGCCATGTCACAGACTCTGTGACTCAGAGGCACTATCCCAGGGGGGATCCGGAATAGATGTACTACCTGGACTGAATCATCTGGCCCAGCCACCCAAGGCTACCCAGGGACCAAAGCCAAGTCATGGCCATAAATCCAGAAGCCTCCAGGGAGCAGCAGGCAGGAGAGCCAGGAGGAGGTGAGACCAGGAGGGGTTTTGACATCTGCCCTGCCCTTCCTCCTCTGCCCAAATCCTTGCTCCCTGTTACGTTCCCTAGAAACCCCCAGAATCAATCTAGTCCCCAGAACAGAGACAGCTGAACAGCCCAGAGGAGGGGGTGGGAGGCAGAATAGGAGCAGGCAAATGGAATGAAGGAGCCTTGAACAGTCCCTTTGTGGACAAACAAACCCACCGCACAGGCTCCCAATCTGCTCCATATCTCCAGGGAAGCACTGTCCTCCGCGTCTGCAATTTCCTCCTCTATAAAGAGGACAGGGAGTTAGGTGTGGTGGTACAGACTTTTAATCCCAGCATTTGGGAGGGAGAAGCAGAGGCAGGTGGATCACTGTGAATTTAAAGCCAGCCTGGTCTACATATAGAGCCAAGGCAACAAAGTAAGACATTGTCTCAAAACAATACAAGGAATACAACAGCCTCACCTCTGGGTTTGCTGAGAAATTAAAGTGAGATGAGATGATAGACATGTGCACACACAGTTGACACTTGTGTTTCTTCTCTCAAAGGAATCTGACCTGGCATATTCCTGTAATCCCAGCACTCGGGAGGCTGAAGCATATTAAGTAAATTTCAGGTCAGCAGGAGTTATACAGCAATTATCTCAAAATGGCAGTGAGCCATGCAGAGACTAATTTTCAAACAAAAATCTTCAAAAGGGGTTTGGGATTATGTCTGTTTACAGATCAAGACACACTGATTCCATTCCTACAACAAGAAAGTACCCTGTGTCTAATGTCACTATGCCATCAATGGAAGGGTCAGTAAGAACTGCCAAACAGGAAGAGAGGAGGCCTGGCCCTGCCCATATGGTGGCTAAATACCTTGTCCTGGCTCTTCACCTTTGACCCTGTAGTGCACAAACAAGCCAGGTGAGCAGACATGTACCAGAGAGAGAGCCATGTCCAAAGACTCCTTCTGGAGAGTTCGGCAGGAGATGTGGTGTTCAGCTTCCGTCCGAGGAAGGAGCTTCACTGGAATAGGAATCTGGACACTTTGATTCCAGCCTCAGATGCACTACACTTCCATACCCATCTGGGAAACAGGCCTCACTTCATGCCAGTAACAAAAAAGTACTTACCTGGTGCTTCCTACTAATGCCAAGAGCTCTTCACACTCCAACCATCCTCCCAACAATGCTGGATTAGCTATTAGTCTATGGTTTCCATTAAAAGTCTGTGGCTTGGGAAGGTTGCCTGGCTTGCCCACTGTTGCCAGGCTACTGGGGTGTCATCTCTCCACCTGTTTCCATTACCATTCAGGGTACCAACAAAGGAAAGGAGTTTGCAATACCTGGTGGCAAGCACACAGGAGCTCAGACACCATCATACCAACAGACCCTCTTTCCTCACTTGCAGAATGAACAGACTGGACAAGATACTTCCATCGACTGTCTAATAATCTGTGGCCCCTAATGGAGCAGGAGCTACACAGTGGCAGGAAAAGAGGATGGACATGATCATGGAGCCCTGTGGTCAAGGAATGCTCCTGGAGAGGATGGAGACCTTAGACCCAAATAATACACACAGGGCTATAGTTTTGCTTTGGTTTTTTTTTTTTTTTTAGAGTCATAACAACTCAGCCATCTTTCTAACCTCCGGGGCTGTAGTTTGACCTGTCATTCATTCAAACTTCTGTGGATCTATTACTCACTAGGCAGTACATAAACTAGGATCTCTTGGCCCTGCTGCTCAACTGCTAAATGCATTTTTGTGAGTGGTCAGGGGTCAAAGAGTTAATAGAATCATGATCTACCGGGTCACTGGAGTAGAAGCAGGGCAGGGACATAGTCCTGGAGGCTACCTGATAAGGAGTTGAGATGCAGAGGTCAAGAGTGGGTTCCAAAAAAAAAAAAAAAAAAAACCACACACACACATCTTCCTAGAAGAGTTGGTCATTGAAAGTATTCCAAGTGTCTGTGAACTCCCTAACAGATAACAGATTGTGGCATAGCCCTATCATGAGGAATCTTGGCTAACACAGATCCTGCAATGGATATATATTTGTAGGATGACCCATTGAACTTTAAAGTTCACAGATTGCACTGTAAATGAAATTTCATGTCTTTTATGTCAATCCCCTTCTCTGGGATAGAGCCATCATCACATTCCTTGTGGAACTGGACTTTCTTTGTTCTTAGGATCATAATTCACAAAAAAAAAAAGAGTGGGTTCCTGCTAAATCATGTGTTGTTGTTCTCTGAGACCCCTGCTCTGCTGGTTAATCATGTGTTCTGGGGCCATGAGCAATGTGACTGTCTCTGGGGAAGGCATTTTTCTCTGTAGCTCATCCATAATCCACTCAGCAGTTTTGTCTCATCTGTACTTCCTCTCAGCTACCAATGCACCATGACCACCCCCACACCTGCAGCCAGCTTGCAGGAAAACTACTAATGAGGTCAGAGTCTGGGTCTGGCCAAGAGAAGACCCACAGGCCCGGGGAACACTGGGGAAAAAAGCAGAAAATTCCTTTGGGCTCAGTAGTGGTTTGGGGAGACCTAGGAAACAGCTCAATCAGCTGTTAAAGCACTTGCTGCCAAGCCTGGCAAGCTGAGTTCAATCCCCAGGACCCAAGGAATGGAAAACAAATTCCTGCAAGACGTCCCCTAACCTCCACATGTACATATGTGCACGCCTCCCACAAATAAATACACACATAAATCTAAACTTTTTGTTGTTGTTTTTCGAGACAGGGTTTCTCTGTGAAACAGTCCTGGCTGTCCTGGAACTCACTCTGCAGACCAGCCTGCCCTTGAACTCACAGAGATCCACCTGCCTCTGCCTCCCCAGTGCTGGGACTAAAGGCGTGTGCCACCATTGCTCAGCCATAAATCTAAACTTTTAAATTCAACTTTCAAGAATAAAGTGACTTTTGGGATTGGAGAGATGACCCAACAGTTAAAAACACTTGGAGCTCTTCTAGAGGACCCCAGTTCAATTCTCAGTACCCACGTGGCATCTCTCAAGCACATATCTAAACTCCAGTAGCATATAGAAGAGTGGATTAATTAAGAGACTAGGGGAGAGACAGAAGCAGTCTCAGATCTAAAAC
Organism: Mesocricetus auratus; assembly: GCF_017639785.1. Taxonomy (NCBI): domain Eukaryota; kingdom Metazoa; phylum Chordata; class Mammalia; order Rodentia; family Cricetidae; genus Mesocricetus; species Mesocricetus auratus. Next base: position 58,756,735 of record NW_024429191.1, on the reverse strand, counting down.
CACAGAAGGAATTTGTGAAAGAAATGTCCAAATGACTTGGCAATAAAAAATATGGTATTTTTGCTATGATACTGGATTATAACAACACAGAGCCCTTAGTTATTATTACTACTAATTTGTTTGTTTGCAGCACTATGGATTCGAACCCACGGCTTCACACATGCTATGTAACATTTTGCCTCTCAATGATACCGCTAGTCCTATGCTAACTTTACTGCAAGTACTCTTTGTGGACAGGCATGTGACACAGTGCACACACGAAGGTCAGGGAACAATTTTTTTTTTTTTTTTTGGTTTTTCGAGAGAGGGTTTCTCTGTGGCTTTGGAGGCTGTCCTGGAACTCGCTTGGTAGTCCAGGCTGGTCTCGAACTCACAGAGATCCGCCTGCCTCTGCCTCCCGAGTGCTGGCATTAAAGGCGTGCGCCACCAACGCCCTGCCAGGGAACAATTTTTGAGAGTCAGTTCTTCTCTTTTACCATGTGGGTTCCAAGAATTGAACTCAGGCCATTAGTCTTAGACAAAAGTGCCTTCTCCTGCTGAGCCATTTCATTCGCCCAGTAACTTAAAAACCTGTTTAAATATTTAGGAAAACCTCTCCAGATGCCTCCTACTCCCCACCACCAATGAAAAGACAACCTCCCTATTGGAGAGATTCAAGTAGGAAATGAACACACAAGACATGAGGTAGACAGGCTGATGGGCCTCCAGTTTCCTCCCTTTAGTATGAAGAGTGTCAGGGACAGGACCTGTTGTGTCACTGTGGCCACATTAGAAAAGGTCAGGCCTGTAGGGACAGAGAAGCTTCCAAAAGACCAGGGTGGTCTGATCTCCTCACCACCAATCCCCAGAAGGCATGTTGACCATTTACGTGAAGGGTTAATACAGAAGGCTAGCTTGGTGGCTTCTCACCCTGGAGGTCCAGTCAGCTTCATGCTGGCAAAGCTTCCCTGCATATTAAAGAACCACACGGCATGAGGAGTTGAGCCTCCAATACCTGGGAAACAGATGACCACTGGTGTTCCCTGACCCAAGAAGGGAAAAGAAGACATGCCCTGCCCCGGTGGCTCCAGGCTCCAATGCCTCTGACCTCTGTAACTACAGCGGGAATGAAGCTGTTCTGAAGGGAACTTCGCACCCCTTCCTTTGGATGTCTACTGAAACGATGGCTACTGTGCTGGCTAGTTTTATGTCAACTTGACACAAGCTTGAGTCATCAGAGGAGGGAGCCTCAACTGCGAAAATGACTCCACAAGACTGGGCTGTGGGCCTGGCATCGGTGGCGCACGCCTTTAATCCCAGCATTCCGGAGGCAGAGGCAGGTGGATCTTTGTGAGTTCGAGGCCAGCCTGGTCTACAGAGTGAGTTCTAGGACAGCCTCCAAAACAATACAGAGAAACCCTGTCTCGAAAAACCAAAAAACAAAACAAAACAAAAAACAAAAAAATTAAAATTAAAATAAAAAAACAAGACTGGACTGTGGACAAGCCTGTAGGGCATTTTGTTAACTAATGATTGATGGGAGAGGGCCCAGCCCATTGCAGGTGGGGCCACCCATGGGAAGGTGGTCCTGATTTCTATTAACAACGACAAAAAAAAAGTAAGTTGAGCAAGCCATGGGGAGCAAGCTAGGAAGTAGTTAGTACTCCTCCATGACCTCTGACCTCTGCAACAGCTCCTGCCTCCAGGTTTCTGCCCTGCTTAAATTCCTGTCCTGACTTCCTTCAGTGATGAACAGTGACGTGGAAGTGTAAGCCAGAGAAACCCTTTCCTTCCCAGGTTGCTTTGGTCATGGTGTTTCATCACAGCAATAGTAACCCTAACCAGGTCAGCTCCCAATTCTCAGGAATTTTCCCAGGAGAAAAGGTTGAAGTCTGGTCCCAATGAGAAAGGCCACACCTAATAGTGCTACTCCCTGGTGACCAAACATTTGATATATGGTCTTTTGGGGTCAGTGTGGCCTTGTTGGAGTCAGTGTGGCCTTGAATATTACTGAGGGTGGGCTTTGGGTTTCAAATCCCCAAGCCAGGCCCCCTCCCTCCCTTCCCCTCTCTCTCTCCCTCCCCATGCAGATCTAGTGTAGAGCTCTCAGCCCCTCGCTAGCATCTGTCTGCCTGCATGCTGCCATGCTTCTCGCCGTGACAGTAATGGACCAAGCCTCTAAAATTGTAAGCCTGCTCCAATTAAATGTTTTCTTTTGTAAGAGTTACTGTGGTCATGGTGTATTTTCACAGCAATAGAAACCCTAACTAAGACACAGTCCTTACAACTAGACACACCTTGACCATGATGGCTTACTTATGCATATTTCTTGCTGTCATAAATACTGAAACCCAAATGTCTATGCACAGAAGATGAACTTGAGGAACATTAGATCTCTTTATTGCTCTTCCCAAGGTGGTCACCTTGAATAAAGCTCCCTTCTCTACTTTTTACTGTGTGTTTGTTTTAACTGACCTATGGAGGGTGAGTGGCCAAGTCCTGCTTGTTAGGGTTGTCAAGTAATGGGGGAAGTCCTTCTGTGTATATTTTGTCCTATTGGTTGATAAATAAGACACTGTTGACCAACAGGGAAGCAAGACAGGTGGGATTAGGAGTTGAGGAGGATTCTGGGAAATGTAGTCAAGAGTAGAGTCACCATGTGATCCCAGTAAGAGAGGACACATGAGGCTGCATGCTTGGTAAGATAAGATCTTATAAAATATATATATATATTGCCGGGCGTTGGTGGTGCACGCCTTTAATCCTAGTAGGTGGATCTCTGTGAGTTCGAGGCCATCCTGGTCTACAAAGCGAGTTCCAGGAAAGCCTCCAAAACAATACAGAGAAACCCTGCCTCGAAAAAACAAAAAAAAAAAAAAACAAATATATATATATATATATTAGTAATTATGGGTTAATAATTAAGTCAGAGCTAGCCATTAAGAAACCATAGCACACGGCTTTTATCCCAGCATTTGGGAGGCAGAGGCAGGAGGATCTCTGTGAGTTTGAGACCATCCTGATCTACAATAGCTAGTTCCAGGACAGCCTCCAAAGCCATAGAAAAACCCTATCTCAAAAACAAACAAACAAACAAAAAACCAAACAAAAACAAAAACAAAAAAAAAAAGAAAGAAAGAGAAAGCATAGTAAACAGCCAACAGCTTCATAATTAATACAGTTTCTCATGTGTTATTTGGGGGCTGAGACAGTGGCGGGACCCGGCCAGCTGGTGGGAAAGAATAGACGTTACAGTCAAGGCCCAGACTCTATCCCTAACAACATCACTAACAATCTCTGGGAGGTGAATTCATGGATGCCATGGGCTTGCAGGGACTGTGACAGGTGCCATGTCTCACTAACTCATCAATTCACTAACTAGATAGCCTAGCAAGACTATTGACCTTTGTAGGAAATGCTTGGCAACCGATAGCCTAGCAAGACTATTGACCTTTGTAGGAAATGCTTGGCAACCTACCTGCCATCTCCAGCCAAACTTTCTTTCCAGTGGTCACCAAGTTCACCAATGGCAAAATCCTACTTCTAGGCAGACACAGAGGCAGGAAAGGCAAACCTGCTTTGGAAAAAACCTGATATGGGCCTGAGGCCAAGTGTCTACTGAAGGAGCTTCACACCAGCTCTTCCTTTAGCCCTGTTAGAGAGGGTCAAAAGGTCAGGGCAGTGAGTGCACAGGGCCCGCACATGGGACAGAGCCCAAAGCCCTGCTCTGAAGCAGTGAACCTAAAACACAGAAGAGCCACAGGCAGGATCAGGCTTTAGATGCCTTGTGAGGGGCAAACAGTAGGATTCAGGCATGGAGCTAGAGAGATGGCTTAGTGGTTAAGAGCACTGGCTGCTCTTATAAAGGACCTGGGTTCAATTCCCAGAACCCACATGGCATCTAACAATTGTAACTCCAGTTCCAGGAAAACAACGCCCTCTTTGGACTCTACGGTCCACAGACATGCATGTAGGCTAAACAACCATGTGTATAACATAAAAGAAATCTTAAAAAAGAAAAGTGGTTTACAAAGTGAGTTCCACAACAGGCAGACCTGTTACACAGAGAAGCCCTGTCTCCAAAAACCAAGGAAGGAAGGAAGGGAGGGAAGGAGGAAGGAAGGAAGGAAGAAGGAATCAGACAGAACTTATTGCAAGAGAAAAATGGCTCAGTGTAAGACCTGGTGGCTGCTTTCCTAGAATTCATTTTGTCTGTCAAAATGACTGATTGGTTTTCCTTTTATTTATTTATTTTCATTTCTGCAGTGCTGAGAATCTAGCACAGGGCCTTGTGCATGCTAGGCAAGCACTCTCCCATTAAGCTACATCCCCAGTCTAGGAGGCTTTCTGAGTGGGCCTCTCCAGAAGCAGGGGGATGTTCTACACGATGCCCAGGACTTGCCTCCAGTAGGATTTTATCAACTGATGGCTGATACTGAGTGCCACACACCCTCCAGCTGCACACACTTCCCTCTGGAAGTTCTCTTCCATTCACCCAAATGGTTTGTTTTAAAATGTAAATACACACATAGCAACTGGCAAAGTAAATTAGTCAAATGTGAAAGACACAGAGGAAAGAAAGATACACTCTGTTCTAGGTTCTCAGTCTAAATCTGGCGGGAGGTGTGAAGGGCTGGCAGCCTGGTGCGAAGAGTAACAGTGGCAGTACCATGGCTCCCTCCTGCCTGGAGATGTCAGGCCGGCAGCTGGGATATTCCTAGGGACCAGAGGGAGAGTAGGTGGCCCTCATGATGGGAGCCAGGCAGCAGGGCTTACATCCCCCAAAATCCTCACCCAGACTCTTTCCCCCATAAGCCCACATGTTCAGTCCCATGGGGCAATTGCATTTGGCAGGCTCCCCACATTAAACTTTTCTGTAACTAAAGCTGTTGGTTTTTGTCAACCCCACCCCCACTTTTTCCTCTCCCCTTAAGTTCAGAGTCTCAGTTGGGGATGTGGTTCCCCTCGGGTACCCGGGTCTGTTAATATCTTCCTAGTCTCCTATCACCATATCTCTCCTTTCTAACCTCACCTTCAAAGTGACATGTGTTAAAGGTTTGATCTTTAGCTTGGAACTACTGGGTCAAGTAAGAAGCCTTTAAATGACTGGGTGTGTCTGGAAGGGAGCTGTAAGACTCCAGTCTCTCCCCTCTCTTGGCCCTACGGTCAAGAGACCAGTAGCTTTCACTCCACTACATACTTCTGCTTTGGTCTACTGCTTGCAGGGGCCATCCAATCATGAAAAATCTCTAAAACCACCCAGGCCATGGCTCACTCCTTTAATCCAGCACTCAGAAGGCAGAGACAGACAGATCTCTGAGTTCAAGGCCAGCCTGATCTACAGATGGAGTTCTAGGAGAGCCAGAGCTAAACAGAGAAACCCTGTCTCCTGTCAAGAAAAATAAGAAACACCCCCCTGCCCCCCAAAAATCCAAAACTACAGGCCAAATCTCTTCTCTTCCTATACTGACAGTGGAAAGCTGGCTAACACGAGCTGCTTGTTTGCAGTTCTGTCATCCTGTATCCCACATCGACTGTCTCACCTGGATCCTACAACAACCCTGCTTTAAAGGAGGGGAGGGAGCAGGAGATGGCTGCTCTTCTAGAGGACCCAGGTTCCGTTTCCAGCAACCCCATGGCAGCTCACAAGCACCAGTAACTCCGGTCCCAGAGGGCCCGAAGCTCTCTTCTGGCCTCAGAAGGCACTTCACATAGACGGTGCACATACAGTCAAAACACCCATACACATTAAGAAGCCGACAGAAGCTTTTGAAAACTTCTCCACCTACAACAAAGGTCTGGGTCAAGATGTCTTTTCGTACCCACCTCCCTACTCACTAACCCAAGCTAGCCTCAAAGTAGCTCTATAGCCAAGGATGACCCTGACTGTCCTGCCTCTACCTCCCAAATGTAGGCATCACAAGTGTGTGCCACCATGCCTAGCTTAATCAAGCATATTTCTTCAAGTTGCACAAACTTCGTGGCACAGTTACCCTGGGCTGTGACTGAAGTGTGCAGTATCCACCCACACTGGAACACCTTCCTATCTTTTCTCCTGCACTACGGTACAAGCATGGAAATACCCAATAGTACCCAAGTACCAAGCAAAAAAGAACTATTTCCTTGATGAAGGTCAATGTCCATCTCCAGTTTCTAACTCCATTCCTCACGCCTATACTCCAGGCACTACAAATAATCACATACTGTTTTTCATTTGTAAATGGTTCAGCATTGGCCAATCCTCACTGCAGAATGAGACACAAGATTAGCCTTCAAAAGAACCCATTTTGTGAACAAACCTTCCTCCTCAAGGATGACAGAGATTTTATGTTACTGGGGGGGGCGGGACACACACACACACACACACACACAACATTTTTCATAATAGGAGCAGAAAGGGAGCTCGATGGTTTTTTAAGCACCTCCCCCACCGCTTTCTGCAACGCACTTGCATATAGAAAACTTTATACATGTTGTCCAATTCCTAAGTGGTGTAAATCCAGGCATGATACAAGAAGAATTTGGAGAGAGGAAAGGATTGTTTCTAGGGAGCCTACTTGGTCTCTGGATACCCAGAGCAGTGTGGCTCCGCCCTAGAAAATACTAAGCCACGCCTTCAAAGGACGTCACCGTTTTAGGAGCACAGAGCTAGGGAAGCCCACGCAAGCAAGCAGGGAGACTGACACCGGTTCAGGCAGGGCTGGGAGGGAAGGAGGGATTTGACTGCTCACATACCTTTTCAAACAGGACTTTCCAGTGCTGGTAGAGAGGGAGGCCATGCAGGAGAGGAAGAAGAGAAAGAAAGGCACTTGTCACCAAGGTTTCTGCAGACCCCTGAGGTTTCCAACATTCACCTCCCAGCTGCTGCCCAGCAGGCTCAGGGGCCCACCAGAAGAACACCGAAAATTCCCCAGCCGAGCAAAGGCAGAAACGCACAGTACGGAATGGCAATGGGGTGGGACAGTCAGATGCAGGAATGATTCCCAACCATGGCTCAGGGTTTCTGATAACTTCAGCTACCAAAAGGTCAGGTCCACATCCACACCCAGAGGCCGACTGTACTCAAGAGACTTACCCCTGCTTGAGCACTAGTTTTTGTTTTGTCTTTACCAGACAGGGTTTCTCTGTATTGTTTTGGAGGCTATCGTTGAGCACTAGTTTTGCCTGCTTGATTTTGTGTGTGTGGGTGCTCCCCAATATGCTTCCAAGACTGAGTGTAAGTACTGAGTACATAAGACTCTCTCAGGAGTTAGGGCCAAGAGAAAGTGACAGGCTTGACCACACACGCGGGAGAGATGTTAGGCTCCCGGTCCATTCAGATTTGCTGGCTGTGGTTTCCGTAGGCTGGGGTTCCCCGCTTAATTTCACCCAAGGGGAGGGACAGGTCAGAGCAGGGTGCAGGGAGGGAGTAGTTTTAACAACTCAAGTGCCCAGAGCCTCCCAGTTCAGATTCCCTACCTAGGATCCGAGGACAACCGGACTAGAGATCTGAGCAGCAGATGGCAGAGAAACCCTCTGGGGTAGCCCCTCTCTAGCCTGCCCCATGGGACCATTCCTGGCACCGACGTGTTCTAGGACTCCTGAGCCCCCTGCTGGGAGCGTTTCGTCCCAGCTTTCTGGCTTTCCTAGCTCTGGCAGGGTTCAGGGACTAAGGCCACTTTGAATTTCAATCAGTGTCGCGACAAGGCAGATGCCGGGCGGGAGCTAATCTGGGAGCCGCGAAGGGGAGGGGGGTCTCCAGATTGATCTGCGCTGTCCAGAGCCTGGGGCGTCGGTTCCTTTCCGGGGTTTGCAGAGTCCGCAGGTCGCCGAGGGGAGGGGAGGGGGAGTCACTACAATGACGCGGCCGCCTCTGCAGGAAAACGCCGTGTCCCGGGCACTGCACCAGCGGCGGGGAGGGGGTTCCCGCTGCCCACAGGTTCCCGACGCAGCTGCCGGGGCTGTGTCCCGCAGGGAAGCCGTGGGAATCCGAGCGGGGTTGGGAACGCGCCGGTTCATTTAGGGAGACCCAACCCTCCTACGCGCGGGGGCCCCTAGCTCATCCCGGACGCTCCGGTGACATAACCTTGAAGCCTCCAAGTTGCCCCCAGGGTAAGGAGCTGAGGCCCCGGCGGCTCCCCGCGTGGCTACCCCCAGAAAGTTTGAGGGGCACAGGAGGGGGCACTCACGTCTTCTGGAGCGGCGGGCAGTCGCTCCTCGGCCTCGGGCTCCAGCTCCTCGATGCGCTCCGCCTCGGCACAAGCGGCCACTGCGGGGCCGGGGCTGGGGTGCTCGCCCATGGCCCAGGCTGCGGCGCTCGTCCCGGGGCGCCGGGCTAACTTTGCGCCACAGCGGCCGCGTCGCTCCGGGAGCTCGCTGCGCGCCTCGCCACCTCCGCGCTCATCCCCATGGCCCTGTTCTCCGCGCCGCCCTCGCCGCGGCCCCCGCGACCCCGGGGCGCCGGGCCCCGAGCCGCCAAACTTCTCCGCCTCCGCCGCGGGTCCGAGGCGAGGGCGCCCTTGGGCCGGCCGGGCCCTACAGCTCCCCGCGCTCCTTCCCGCTCCGCGCAGCCCCCGCTCTGAGCGCGAGCCTCCTCCTCCTCCCCACGGACTACTCCGGGGCGGCGCGCAGCGGGGGCGGGGCTGCTCGCGGGGCCCCCGCCCCCCAGGCCGCCCGCGGGGAGGGAAGGAGGGAGGGAACGAGGGAGGGCAGGCTGCGGCGGGGCGGGCAGCGAGCGGCTGCTCCTCTCCCAGGGATAGGGACTGTGTTACCTACCCTCAGCCTTCTCAGCTCGGCACCTGGTTGACCATCACTTGGAGGCGGCAGATTGTGTGACTGAATCAGAAGCGAGGTTCCCACGAATTGGCCACATCAGGGTTAACCAGGACTGAATTGAGAGTGAGAGATGAGGAGTGGGTCCCACCAGCCACCCTCACGTCCTTTATTCACTGCCGTCTCGGATTCTTGGGGGGGGGGAAGCCTAGGAATGTAAGAAAGAAAAGTCAGAGGGTCTGGGACCCCAAACCCTAACCTTGCCCTACCTCCATCGAGAGCTGCAAGTCCTGCTCATGCCTCTTGACCATGTTAAACCCAGGAAAGCGCCCCGCCAGAGAGAAGGGCAGGAGAGGGAGGAAAAACTAAAACTAAAAATCAGGAATGAAGTTAGCAAAGCAGTAATAGATCTTTAAAGAAGAGTGGAGGGCAGTTTCCCTGCGGGAAAAGGCGGCCTTCCGGAATGACTATAATTTGTGCCAGTGCCCAGGCTGGGGTAGATGCTCCCCAAGGAAGGCTGGAGGACCCATTCCTGGTGCAGTCCCCCAGGCAGTCCACATATAGAACCAAGGCTATGCCCTTTAGCCTCTTCCCATCAGCTTCACCCTTCTCAACCTCCTGTCAGAGGGAAGCATCTGTTTTATTAGCAGGAGTTGTAATTAACGCCTTCATTTTCATAAGACAAATGTAACTTCATCACAAAGCCCCAGGATCCAACCTGTGACCATCTCGCCCAGCAAAGACTACTCCCCTTAAACACAGAAGAAAATTAGTCCCATCCTAATTAGGTGAGTTTGCAACAGACACCAATTTTCATCTCGGTTTCAGAAAGTGTGATCATTTCAACTATTTTTGTTTCTTACCACCCTCCCCCATCCCTACTCTACTAACAAGTCAAGATCCTGCCAAGATTTCCTTGTAAATAAAACTGTCGGCATGGGGGTGTGATTTTGAAAACAGCCTTCAGGGGACAGAAGAGAGGCTGGAATCTTTGTGAAAAGAAGCCTACAAGAATAAGCAGCTGCTGGGCCCGGAGGCCACGGTCCTTGCCTCTCCTGGCCCTGCTACCGTTGACTTGATATAACATGCATGGTGCTGACTCTGTTAACACTCAGACTTCCGCAGCAGAGATAGCTCAGAAAGCCTGGTTGCAGAGGAATTGGAAAGACACGGAGGCAGGTGTATGGAAGAGATGGCCACTCTGCGAGATGTCCAGCAGCCCAGCACCCACTGACTCCCAGCTGTTCCTCACGTACTTTCTCTTCTCCAGCCTGTGGGACAGCTCATAGCAACACACTCAACTCAGTCACCCCCTCCTAGGGAAGGTACCTTTGCAGGCTCCATGAAACCACTGAACAGTTATTGAGTTCTTATTCAATACTAGGGGAGATCTTTGAAAGTACAGACATGAGTAAGACTCACACTTTGTCCTCTATAAATGGTTTGATTGGGCAAGCATGTGGAGGTGGGGATGGGTGGAGCACAGCCATAAGCTCAGCGTCATACAGGGTGAAAGGAAGAGGAGGGGTCTTCAAGGAACCAGGAGGTCTTCCCAAAGAAAGTGCTTTCATAAGTAGGCCATGGGGAAGGTGACACAGCAATTCAGGCAGAGGAGACAGCATGCAGCATAGGAGGGGGACTGCAAGGGGTCTGGCATGGTTGGACATTAAAGTAAGACATCAGTAGAAGTGGCCAGCCTAGAGGGACAGGGATGTGAGGGCTGCTGGTTTCCTGAAAATGGAGTTTGGAAGGGCAGCATGGAAGAACAGTGAGCAAGGCAGTAACATTTGAAAAAAAAAATCCCTTCTAGTTGGATGCAATGGCAGGAGCTTTCAGACCCAGCTACTTAAGAGGCTGAGGCAGGAGGATTATTTTTTTTATTTTATTTTCCAGTTTAAATTTAGATAAGAAACAAGGTTGCTTCACAAGTCAGTTCCAGGTCCCTCTCCCTTTCCCTCCCCTCCTCCCGTGCCCTCCCCCAACCCCCCCAGTTATCCCCTCATTCCCCCAGGGAGGGTGAGGCCCTCCATGGGGGTGTCCATAGTCTGTCATTTCATATAGGGCAGGGCCTAGACCCTTCCCCAAGAGTTCAGGGTGAGAGTGCACCTCACATTGTTCTATGGGAGTCCAAAGTCCGTGTGTATACTTGGGATGGGTACTGATCTGCTGCCCAAGGCTCAATAGATTACCTAGGCCTCCTCACTGACACCCAGATTCCAGGAGGATTATTTGAGCCCAGAAGATGTTGAATATTTAGAGGCCAGGGCAATATAGCACTCTCTCTCTTTTTCTCCCTCTCTCCCTTCTTCCTTCCCTCTCTTCACTTTTATTTTGATACTGGGTCTTATTAAATTGCTAAAGTTGGCCTTGAACTTGTGAATCTTCCTGCCTCAGTCTCTCAGGAGGCTGGGATTATACATCTGCACATCAGGCCTGGCTGTAAGACCTCATCTGAGAGGGCTCAGCAGTTAAGAGCACTGGCTGCTCTTCCAGGGACTCAGGTTTGATTCCCAGCACCCACTTGGTGGCTCATAGCTGTAACTCTAGTCCCAGATGATCTGACACCCTCTTCTACCCTTCATGGGCTCTGCACACATGGTACATGCACATACATGCAGATAAAAAACACTCACACACATACAATAATAAATAAATCCTTCAAACAGTAGTTCAAAGGGAATTCGGTTTGAGGACAGGTACTGTCCATAAAAGAGGTCACATGAGTATCATCAGTTAAGACAAAGGGGAGAAGGACCTGAGAATACATACAATCTGCTGCCCCTAGGAACAGGTGCTCAACCTTGCCCATGTTCCCCAAGCTCCTTAGGAAAGAACCCTGGAGTCTCTCCAGGATTCACCCCAGAAGGAGTCCTCTGTTGGAAGGAGAAGGACTACTTGGACTTGGAAACCATTAAGACCATCCGTGACACCCAATCTCTGTAAATCTGAGTTCACCCTTTTGTCCTTACGAATGCCCAGCTTCCCCAGACAATCTGATCCATCTCTTAAGTCCAGGGGAATCTACCACCTACCCCTCCCCCCAGCAGGCAATGGGACTTGGAGCCTGAAGCCATGCCTAGAAACCTTCAAGGAATAGAAGGTCAATTTGGTAGCTTTAGTCCCATTCCAACATGAGGCCAACAGAGCACTGGAACTTCTGATAAAGACAGAGAAAGGAATGGCCACTTTCATGCAACAGCATGCCATAGGTGGTAGGGGCATACTGTATACATGAATCTGCCTTGAGTCCATGCAGAGTCTAGTGACAAATGACAGCAAACAAAGCCGTTGGCCTTTGTGTGTGTGTGTGTGTGTGTTACTGTGGTCAAACCCTCGATTCCATACATTCTAGGTAAGTCCTCTACCGCTAAGTACCCATAGCTCCATGACCTCTTTTGAAGTTCCCAACAAAACAGACTAAAACAACTGAGAAGAAGGTAAAGTCCTGAGTATGTTAGTCAACTTTCTGCCAGAGTAACAAAGTATCCGACACAAACACCTTATAAAGAAAAAAGGCTTAGCTGGGTGTGGTGGTGTACACTTTTAATCCCAACTCTTGGGAGGCAGAGGCAAGGTGATTTCTATGAGTGTGAGTCCAGCCTGGTCTACACAGTGAATCCTAGGCAAGTCAAGGCTATACATGGTGAGGCTCTGTCTTCAAAAATAGAAGTGAGGGAAGATGCATTCTGGCTCACCACTTTTGGAGGTCCACTATTGTTTGGGCTTGTTGCTTTGGGGCTATGGAAAGGCAGCACATTGCGGGGTATGTGGAGTAAAACTGGACACCTAATGGCTGGGAAGAACAAGAAAAGGAGAGATTGGGAACTTGCAACCAAAAAAATGAGCCCCAAGAACACAACAAACTGCCATAGGACTCCATGCCTAAAAGTTCCCAAGAGCTCCAAACTAGGACCAAGACTTTAATCCATCAACCTTTGGGGAGTTTTTATTATCCAAATCATAGCACTTGGGAAGAGCAGGTCAAGCTTGGGGGTAGGAAAGTACCGCTGAGATGAGCTGTGAGAATGGGGCAGCTTTGGGATAGCATGTGTAAAGGTTCCTGCATGGAGGGAATGACTGTGGGAACAGCTAAGTGGATGGACACAAATAAGGCTGGTAAAGCCAGTCAGTGTAGGACTGCACTGAAAAAATCCTTCATGCGGTCTGAGGAGACTGGCCCTTGCCCGGCAGGTGATGGAGAAGCTTCTAACCCAGGCAGCATTTTAGGAGGATTAAGCTGGCAGCTGCTCAATAGCACCTTCGACTAACATGCTGTGAGTGTCCATTATTTGCCAGACCCTGGCCAAGGTGCTGAGACTACAAACTGTTAGAAAAGAGGCAAGCCTGCCCTCCTGGAAGAAAATTAGACCACCCTCTAATGACAACCCAGTGGCATAATATAGCAGGGAGAATGTCAGGGGGCTGTCTCTCAAACATAGCCTCTCAAGGAGAAAAACTTGGCCTTAGTGCTAAAACAGTCTGGCTGTCATTAAAAAGCCCGAAGGGACTCAGATTGTGGCTCATTGGCATGGTACTGTCCTAGCATGCATAAGACCCTGGGGCTCCAACCCCTGTACTGAAGGGCAAGGGGAAGCCCAGAGAAACGGGAGGAAGAGGCATAGAAGCAAGTAGTTTGTTTGTGGATACCTAAAGTTAATGAGAAGCCAGGGCAAGAACATTAAGGGATATAATTAACACTCAGAGCAAATGGCAGGCAGCACCCAGAAGCAGGATGAAAAGGGCAGCTTTTATCACAGTCTCTTACATGTGGGTTTCCTATCATCTTCAGCCAGGGCCCTACCCCTTCAAGGCTCCTTCTCTCTCCACACCAAATCTAAGCTGACCCTCTCAGCGCACCTGTAGCTCCAGTCTTCTGAGGAGCTGGCAAGCCAGGCCTGGGCTGCCGCCTTTGCCTGCCTGAAATGAAGACATGAGTTATTTTTGACTGAGATCCAAGGTTCGGCCCTGAATTCTTTTGTCTTCCAGGAATCCCCGAGTCATGTTTGAAGTTTGCAAGTCCAAACAGCAGACCAAGCTCCAGGAGGAGGCCATCACTTGGAATCCAACCACCCTCCAACCCCAACTCCAGCATTCTTCCGTTATTGCCTGCTGTCTGTGAGATCAAACAGAACAAGGCTGCTAAGCAGAGTTTTTCCCTTTCCTTTCGTCTCTTCACTCCAGGGCCCTCACTTTTTTCAGTAACTTAAATCATTATTGAAAGATGTCTAGGTTCACAGACACCAAACCCTTTCAAAGAGAGGTGCGGGCACCCAAAGGCTGAGCTCAAAAAGGCACAGAGGAAACTTTGCCAGCCCCAACTGATCTAATCACACACTCGGATCCCCTGCCAGCTGCCTTGCCTCATCTCACCTTCCTTCCCTGCCATCTCCTTGGGGGTTGGCTGGTCCCCAGGGTCCCATTTCTGGGCCTGGCTGGAGCTCTTCTGTGTGACATTTGGTTATGCAATGGTTAGGTCTTATCTGTTGAATGAAGGTCCTATCCTGTTGCCTGACCCTCTGGAGAAAGCCCTGAGGCCCAACAAACCTCTCCCCTGTCTTCTCACCAAGGTGGGCCTTTCCCCCTCCCTCCCTGGAAGCACTTCCATCCTTTGACCTTGCATTGCATTAATCTAAGTTTTACCTTCCTGATACCAGCGTGTGCATTCTTTGAAGAAGATTATGGTTTATTCAATTTTCACATCCATCACAATGCACAAGGCTACACACGGTGGAAGCCAAACAAATGTCTGTTTAATGAAAAACAGAGCATGCCTGGCTTGATATGACAGAAAGTCTAATTACATAGTTATTACTCTCAGCCTCCAACAAAAGACAAGTTTTATGTTATGGAGAAAAGATGATTCTGCATAATAATAATGATACACTCATGTGTGTGTGTGTGTGTGTGTGTGTGTGTGTGTGTGTGTGTGTGTGTGTGTGTGTGAGCCTTTATTTCAACACGCTTCCTGATTTGTCATTTCAGGTTATCCTCAGAAAGGTGCCTCCCCTTTACCAAAGGGACATTAAGACCCTTGGAACTGGAGGAGGTTTGAATACCCATTCTTTTCACCAAATTGTTCATTGTAACAGTTAAAGTCTAGGGCTCAGCGGCTGAGCTCTGACCTGATATACAGCTCAATTCCTAGCACTGCAACAAAAATAAACAAATAAGTGAACCAATAAACAAACAGTACAACCTACAGTCCATGATGGTATAAATGCCCTTGGCCTAAACCAGCAACAAGGTTGAGAGGCTCAGAGTGCCAAATAGGGCTGGCTGGTCTAGGTACAGAAACTTAGGGTGTGTCCCTGACTACGGAGCAAACATCGTCACTTGTCTGTTTCTTGAAGGAGAAAGGAAGGAAGACGGAGGATGTGGCATCTCACTATGTAGAACAGGC
This sequence comes from Mesocricetus auratus, assembly GCF_017639785.1. Taxonomy (NCBI): domain Eukaryota; kingdom Metazoa; phylum Chordata; class Mammalia; order Rodentia; family Cricetidae; genus Mesocricetus; species Mesocricetus auratus. The sequence continues at coordinate 58,741,605 of NW_024429191.1, read as the reverse complement.
TGGATTTAAACTTCACATCCCCCTGCTTCGTGTCCCTGATGGCTGGGGTCATCAGTGCATACCACTGTATACCAGACTGCACTTTGTACCTATCTCTCTCAAAATCTTCCTGTGTAGCCTAGGCTAGCCTTGAGCTTATGATCTTCTTGTCTCAGCCTCTGTCTTGTTTTTCTTAGATGGTATGTGTGGAAAGACAGGGGTTATTTCCCTTGATATACCACTGCACAGAGCCAGGTATCAGTTGCTCAACAGACTTCAGAGGTAAAGAAATGATAGGGATCTTGGAGAACCAAGAACAGTTAGTTACAAGGTCTGTGGTTAATCTTTAGAGAATGTACTGTTCAAAAAGACAAGGACCTGGTACCGTTTGTAGTGTCTTAATTGGTTCCTGGCACATAGAAAGAACACAAAAAGGCTGGATGTGGTGGCACACACCTGTAACTCAGGCAAACAGGAGGGAGAGGCAGAATGATCCCAACTTCAATGCTAGCCTGGGCTACAGAGTGAGTTCAAGGCCAGCCTAAGTTATAGTGATGCCCTGAACTGGGGATGTAGCTCAGTGGTAGGGTGCTACCCAACACGCACAAGGTCTTGAGTTCAATTGCCAACAACATTCGTGCATGTACACAGACACACAAAAATATGTGCTCAATGAATGAGTCTATCTGTTTTCTACTCCGCCAGGCCTTCGATGGCATTTCAGAGTCAGTGTATCGTAACAGGACTTCACCAGGCTCCTTTTAGGGAGAATGCCAGTGCAGGTTTCTGTGAAGAATGGCTTGGAGTGCACAAGGCAGGCTTCATGACAAGGAAGCAGCAGTGGCAGCTGAGGGAAAGCACCCTGAACCTTCACATTTAGGAACAGAAGAGCCAGCTAGCACCTAGGAGACATTGCAGATGGCAATGCAGCAGCAGCAGCAGCAGCAGCTTCCTGAGAGTAGGAGAGGAGGGAGCGAGGCAGTGGGCATTAACTCTGCTTCTTCCATGTCTCATCCACACGGCCCAGGCATGGCTCTGGGGGAACTCCTCAGTGTGCATTGCAAATACCATCTGTCACATTGCCTGCCCAGACGTGGCCTTCCTCCCTGGAAGGAGAATGTTCATTATTATTTATGCACAACACACCCTACTTAAGCATGGTGCCACCAAGAGAAGGAAGAAAAGCCTAGAAGAGGCAAGGTCTCCAGGGACCCACCCCTTGGAGAGCAGCTGGTTGGGAGGGCTAAGCCATCCACCTTTCCGGGACTGAAGATTAACTCTCAGCTCTCTGGAGTGTAGCAGTTGGGCAAGAGCATAGCTCCAGAGATCAGGAGGCGTGAATGCTCAGCTCTATCACCAGCTTGCCATGTGACCTTGGGCAATCTCTTCATTTGCACCAGTCCCCATTTTCTCATCTGCAAATGCAGAGGTTGGACTAGATGAGCCATGACCTCCCTCTGAGCTCTGAGATTCACTAGCTGTCTCTCTAACCCTCCTCTCTCTCATGCTAGCCCAGAAGCCTAATCATTACCCATAAGCCTTCTTTCCCAGACAGGACAGAGAAAATGCAGTTCAGGATATGATTCCTTAGTGCCTGACAGCAGGAAAACGGGTCAGTAGAGCTGTGTTCTTGTTCCAGCTCTGTCATTATTTAGCCCTAGGACTCTGGGGGAAGGCACAGTTCCTAGTCTCATCTTTTGTGGAATAAGGGAGTTTCTGAGGAAGGCTGTATCTATAAAAATAAAAACCAAATGAGAATACACATACACGTTAGCCCCAGAACCTGGGAGATAGATTTCTGTGTGTATTTTGTTTGTTTGTTTGTTTGTTGGAGCCTGTCCTGGAACTTGCTCTGTAGACCAGGGTGGCCTCAAACTCACAGAGATCTTCCTGCCTCTGTTTCCAGAGTGCTGGAATTAAAGGTGTGTGCCACTAATGCCCGATTCTGTGTGTATATTTTAAAATTAAATTTAACTATTTCATGTATATTCATGCTTTGCCTGAATGTGTGTATGTGTACTACATACATGCAATACCTTTGGAGGTCAAGGAGGGCATCAGATCCCCCTGGACCTGGATTTATAGATGGCTGCCAGGTACTATATGGGATGCTAGAAATTGAACCCAAGTCCTCTGGAAGAGCAGCCAGTACTCTGCTGAGCTATTATATTACTCCAGCCCATATTATTTTTTATTTATTTATAGACATGGTCTCACCATGTAATTCTGACTAGTCTGGAACTTGCTCTGTAGACCAGGCTGACTTTGAACTCACAGGCTGTCCCTTGCCTTCCAAGTGTTGGTATTAAAAGTATGTGTCACCTCTAGCACTAACGTTTTTTTTTTTTTTGGTTTTTTTTTTTTTTGGTTTTTTGAGACAGGGTTTCTCTGCAGCTTTGGAGGCTGTCCTGGAACTCACTTTGTAGACCAGGCTGGCCTCGAACTCACAGAGATCCGCCTGCCTCTGCCTCCCGAGTGCTGGGATTAAAGGCGTGTGCCACCAACGCCCGGCTACTAACATATTTTTTAAAGATGTGCTGTTTATGTGTATATGTCTGTATGAATGTATGTAACATGTATATTGGTACCCACAGAAGCCAAAGAGGACACTGGATCCCCTAGGGCTGTTGTTACAGGTGCCTGGGAACTGTTCAACATGGGTGTAAGGAAAGAGCAGCAACTGCTCTTAGCCACTGAGCCATCTCTGCAGCTTCTGGAGCTTATGTCTCTAATTCCTGTAAATGTCTTTCTCCACCCCAACCTACCTCCAGGCTCAGGTAGCCCAAGGTCAGCCCCTATTTCACTATATAGATGAGAGTGACCTTGAACTTCTGACCCTCCTGGGATTGCTGGCATGAGCCATCACAAGTGGCTTATGTGGTGCTGATGCCTATCAGATGGCCACTCTACCAACTGAACTGCATCTCTGTCTCTGGCTTTCCCTTGCAAAGCATTGCAGATAAACATCTTTCTTCACACGTTATCCAGATAGAGGTTAGTGAGGCATGGCTTTGCCCTAGTGAGGACAGTGTCAGATGGGAAAGACATTGACAAAACCTGAAGGTACTGAGTAGAAACGAATGCAAAGGGGGTCCAAGTAGGTGACTAAAGCTAAATCCTAAAGGGTCAACAAGTGGATGGGGCTTGAGGTATTCAAGGCAGAAGGACTGTGGGTACTGAGATCAGATGTGAATCTGCATAGGAGCTGCCTGCTGTTGTTAATGTGGTTTGTGACACTCTGTGAGTCTAAGGCATTGAGTTGCTTCATCTCTCAACCCCTTTGGGATGATCCAGTGATCACATGGTTGTGAATGAGTGGGGCTACAGTTGATAATTTAGTGTGGCCATCATGTCTGTGAAGGGTTCCACCAGTGAACGACTAAACAAATCTAGCTGCGCGGTGGTGGTGCACATCTTTAATTTCAGCACTTGGGAGGCAGAGGCAGGCAGATCTCAGAGAGTTTGAGGCCAGCCTGGTCTACAGATTGAGTTCCAGGACAGCCAGAACCATTACACAGAGAAACCCTGTCTCAAAAACAAACAAACAAAACAAATCTATCCTTTCATCTCTATTCTCTGAATGCAATCAGTAAAGCAGGCTGAAGTAGGCGGCTTGCTCAAATGATCCCAACATGACCCTCAACTTTCCAGTCTTGTATACCATACCATCAAGCCAGGTCAGGGGAGGAAACTAGTTTTGTGTAAAACAGGACCCAGAGGCTGCAGTGGGCAGCTTCTGTTTCCTAGGCATTCACCCCTGTACAGCAGGAGCATAGAACATGTGACCTGCCCTACAGCTGTGGCAAACTGCTGTGGCTCCTCAAGGAGCTGTCCAAGTCCTCTGCAGAGCTGGGGTTAGCCTGGCCCTCCTCTAGGAAGGACATCCTATCACAAGAATGCATGTGCTTTGCCCAGCTTCTCCATCTGGTTGCTGTAGCTGTTTTGCAGCTCCTGTGCCTGGCTCTGCACACTCCAAAATGCACAAGAACAGTAGAGAAGGGAGAGGCATGTTTCCAAGAGCTCATTAGCTGTGAGTTGCTCCATAGGCAGTTAGCTATGCGGTTAACCAGGCTAGGGAAAGCCTGGGAAGCTCCAGTAAACATTCAACTGGCTTGATTGCTGCAGCAATTTATATCCAAGAAGGGGGAATTACCAGGAACACTGAAAGAATGAAGGAAGGAACACATTTGCCAGATGGTTCCTGGAGCACAATGACCATTTGCAGAGGGACAGTCTGCAGGGCAAGTCCTTTCACCAGAGAGCAGACTCCCGCTGAAGGCTCATTCATTATCCCAGGGTTGTTAGGAAGAGTTTGGTGGCTTGGAACACACCCACGCTTGTCCTTGCTTCCCAGAACCTGGCTGCTGTGACTGCCTAAAGCAGAATTTTCAGGACTGGGCTTCTCCAACTGCCTCCTGGCTCTGCTGCTTTTGACACATGCCACCTGTACCTTCTTTCCTAACCTACACCAGTATAAATCCATCCTTAATGTAACCAAGGCATTAACCGACACAGTTTAAGTTCTGATGACAGGGGTCTCATTGTGTTGCCAGGGCAGGAGAGGGAAGTGTGTAAGTGGGTTTACAAACGAGTAGCTGGAAAGCATTTAAATGAATACACTATGTTAACACAGAACATTCAAGAGTTCACTGGTTTTCCTCAGATCATACATGTGTCTTCCTTCATGAAACTACAGGACTGGAATAGAGACTTGATGGGTCTTGGTTTTGCTACCTGTTTCAGGTGTATGGGGTGGGGAGGGGGACAGCATTGTGCCAATACCCCAAAAGTCTTGGTCCTAGAGAAGGGGAGAGGTAAGTGGACATCAGCACAAAGGTATCTCCATGAGCAGAGTTCCAATGATGATATTATGTTTCTAATGATAGATGGCTTCCCTCTGCAGAAGCCAGCATCATAGCTATGGAGAGGGTTTGCAGACACCAATATATGGAGGCGTCATGACAAGAACACTCAGAATCTCATAATAAGATGCCAATTTATTGTCACTTCTGTGTTGTAGTGCTATCGCAAGACCAACTAAATATCAAAGTGTGTGTGTGTGTTTTTTTCTTTTTTGTGGGTTTTTTGAGACAGGGTTTCTCTGTGGCTTTGGAGGCTCTTCTTACAAAGCCCAATGTTTCTACATCCTCGGACCACAGCAGTCAGAGTGTCCTGTCAGGTTTGGTGGGAAAAAATTATTCATCTAAAAATCCACCTGTATTTGGTAAGTGGTCATCTAGCCTCAATGAATATGCTTCCTTGGGTTTATTTATTTAATTAGTTTGGTGCTTATTTTGATACAAGGTCTCTTCCTATGGTTCTGACTGGCCTGGATTTCACTACCTATACCAGGCTGGCCCTGAACTTGTAGTGATCTTCCTGCCTCTGACTTCCAACTATGGGGATCACAAGTGTGAGCTTACAGATTTCTTTCTTTTCAGTCTCCAGTGGGTTTTTTTTTTTTTTTTTTTTTTTGCGGTACTGAAGACCAAATGCAAGGCCCCATATAAAGTTGGCAAGGGCTCTACCACTGAGCATGTTTCTTTGGGACTTTTGTTTCGTTGTTTTTCAGGACAAGGTTTCTCTGTGCAGCCCTGGCTGCCCTGGTGTCCAGGAACTCACCCTGTAGACCATGCTGGCCACAAACTCAGAGATCCACCTGCCTCTGCCTCAAGAGTGCTGAGATTAATACAGATGTTGGTGGCACACAGCTTTAATCCTCACACTCAGGAGACAGAGGCAGATGGATCTCAGTGACTTCAAAGCCAACCTGATCTACAAAGTGAGTTCCAGAATAGCCAGGACTGTTACACAGAGAAACCTTATCTCAAATACCAAAAAGGAAAAAAGAAAAAGAAAAAAAGAGTGCTGAGATTAAAGGTGTGTGTCACCACTGCCTGGCTTTCTTCTTTGGGATTTAAATAAGGCTATTATCATCCATCTTGCTAGGATGCAGATAAAAAGGAGAAAAGGGACAGGGTAGGGCTCAGGCAGTTCTCATGGATCAGTCTCCTCCCTCTTGCCAACAGACTCAACACATGGTATCAAAATCAGAAATAAATTATTTCAAAGATGAGCTCACCTTGGCATCTTACTTGGATACATTCACATTCTAAAAAGACCATATATGGTGGTAAGAAAAATCTAACCAGGTAACTGAAATTTGCAGTTTATAGCAGGAGGCAGCACCCTGTGGAGAGCAAAAATAGTTTTCACCAGATGACATAGCTGATGTTTTAAAAGGCAATACGAAGAAACCATTTCCCAATACAATGTCACACGACTTTGTGTTTGACCTCTTCTATCTCCGTCCTTGACACAGGAAGCACCCAGTTGGTGCCTAATAATAAATATGCACCAAATACTGCCTCCTAAGAGGTACTGCAGTAGCAAAGCTGGCTAGGAGCCACAAAAAGTCCTGGAGCCACAGTGCCCTCTAGTGGAAAGAACAGTCATTAGCATCCCCACTGGGTCAGTAAGTCACCAGAAAAACACTCCTTAATGCAGGCACCAAGGTAGACTTCAGAAAGGAACAATCAACACACTTTGCAAGAAGTGCTTTCCTAAGTGTATTAATTAGAGATGGACATTCCAGTCACACGTTATTTTTTTGGTATTTCGAGTCAGGGTTTCTTTCTGTAACAGTTTTGGTTGTTCTGGCACTCAACTCTGTAGACCAGGCTGGCTTCAAACTCAGAGATCTACCTGCCTCTGCCTCCTGAGCATTGGGATTAAAAGTGTACATCACCACCTCCAGGCCACATTTGTTCTTTAAAAATCATTAGGAGTTGCTGCACAGTGGTGGCAAGTTCTAAAATATCCAGAGCTACACAGAGAAACCCGTTTTGAAAATACAAATAAACAAAACAAAACCTTGATATAAAAAAGAGGTACACAGCCGGGCGTTGGTGGCGCACGCCTTTAATCCCAGCACTCGGGAGGCAGAGGCAGGCGGATCTCTGTGAGTTCGAGACCAGCCTGGACTACCAAGTGAGTTCCAGGACAGCCTCCAAAGCCACAGAGAAACCCTGTCTCGAAAAAAAAAAAAAAAAAAGAGGTACACAGTGAAATATTTTCAGGTGAAACAATGTGTTGTCTAGAATATATTCCAAATGATTCCAGAGTGTGTGGGAGAATGGATGAAACAAGACTGCCATGTTGATTACTGCTGGAGCTTGGTGATGGGCACAGGAGGCTTCATTATACTGTTGGCTCTAAGTTTTGTTTTTGATTTAGATGTAACTAAAATCAATCCCTGCTAAAAGGCATTCTATCTTGACTCTTCATGAAAGGGCCCACAGATCCAGTAAAAGTCAGCTGTTGCTGCTTGTAGAACAAAGCAAGTGCTGGGTATTGGCAGCTTCTGCAGGATGGGATGTTATAGATCACTTTCTTTTGGCACATCTGAGATATGTGGTCAAATGAGCTGAACTGCTCTGCTTAACAACTGTACCATTTGAAAGTTCTCTGTTCTTTTATTTACCCTGGGTAACAGTGTAGGAGAACCAAACACTGGCGAAGGGGCAGCTTTAATGTCTACTCAGACCTGGGGAGCCAGCCAGCTGTTGTTTTCTGCACACTCCAAATCCCCCCCCAGGAACAACTCCTGGCCTATGACCCGACAGAATGTGCTGGCTAACAGAGCCTGGGCAAGCAGAGGTTGGGCAAGCTCCTGCTTCTCTGTAACCTCAGACTCCCTTCTGCCACCAGTTTGCATAAGCACAACTGTATCAGCAGCCTGCCAGCTGACAACTCTTCTGGAAGATATTCGGCACTTTCCCCATCCTGGCTAAAAATAAGCCCTGGGCTCTCCTGGGCATTTGCAGGTGGTATGTTCACTGTGCCATGCTGGGCTTTTCTCGAGGTAGTGTAATTCAGAAACGTTGGGCTGCTTATACCACGTCCATGGGGGAGGCTCTGCATGTTCCCTAGGGGAAGGCTCACAAGCAAAATCAACTCTGAGAAGAGCTTTTCTGCCTCTCTCTAAAGGCCAAGGTGGAATCTGTAAGTATAGGACAAGGGCTAAGCCTAGTCCTGTTGCACGGCTAGGTCTACACTGAGCTAACCAAACTCCCTTGGCCTCAGCACCATTGTATTCATAATGGGGGTGGTGGTGGTAATAATTATGATTCTTCATTACTATAATTAAATGACATGTGAGAACTCTAGAAATCACATTTTATAAAATGTGCTAATTTTCAGTGTTTTCTTCCTTTCCTTTTTTTTTTAAAGACAGGGTCTCCTGTAACCACAGGCTGGAGCTTGCTATGTAGGCCAAGTGAGCCTCCTGTCCCTGACTTTTTAGTGTTTAAATTATAGGTGTACACCACCATGCTCGGCTATTTTTTTTACATTTTTGTTACATTCCCAACCTCTCAAATTAGTGGTCTCAACCTTCCTAATGCTTCAACCCTTTAACACCTTATGTTGTGGTAACCTCCCAACCATAAAATTATTTCATTGCTACTTTACCACCATAATTTTGCTACTGTTATCAATTGCAATCTAAAGATGCTGTTTTGTGATGGTTTTAGGTGACCCCTGTGAAAACACACAGGTTGAGAAGCACTGCCTTAAATTGAATCTCTCACTTCATTCAATAAATACCTAAGCATCTGCTATTCCTAGTACCATTCTAGAAGCAATGACCAAAACAGACAAAATCGTGGCCTTAAGGAGCTTACAGTATCTGGAGATTAACAAGTAACAAAGCTGATTGATTATATGGAAGAGTATAGCTGGGTGTGTTGGTGCACTCCTTTTATATGCCCAAATTCTGAACCCCAAATCACCAAGAGGCCCATTTCGAAGAGTCTTTTATTGAAGTTATTTAATTAACTAAACCCATTAGCTCAGGCCCTTCATCCTTCCACCATGGTGGACTGCTGGAGAAAGAGCAACCTTGAGGCAGGGATCTTAAAGGGCAGCATAAGGGGAGTGTCTAGGGGTATGAAACAGTCTCAGGATTGGTCTGCTTTCAAGTTTGGGTGACCCACCCTGTGTTGACTGGTCAACTGGTTGTTATGGCCCACAGGCCCTCCCAGGGCGGTTGCTATGCTCTGCACATCACTGTTGTGCACTATCCGTAAAGCACACCCAGAGCCATAAGGCACAGCCCTGCCAGCTAACTTCTGATTGGCTCCTTGCTACGAGGGCATCTGACCTTAATGACCAGGACAGGAGCGGCAAGGTCATGCAAGCACATGCTAGCCTGTCATAGCTGCTAAAATGGGGGACTGGTCACCACACTTTAATCTCAGCCCTTGGGAAGCAGAGACAGGTGAATCTCTGTAAGTTCCAGGCCAGCCTGCTCTACAGAGCCAGTTCTAGGACAGCCTGGGTTACACAGATAAACCCTATCTCAAGAAAAAAAAAAACTTAAAAAAAAAAAGAGTATAGGGCTGGAGAGATGGCTCAGAGGTTAAGAGCACTGACTGCTCTTCCAGGGGTCCTGAGTTCAATTCCCAGCAACCACATGGTGGCTCACAACCATCTACAATTCAATCTGGTGTCCTCTTCTGGCATGTAGGCAGAACACTGTATATGTAATAAATAAATAAATCTTAAAAAAAAAGAGTATAATATAGCATATAGCATTGGGTGTGGTTGGGCATGTGATCCTAGTACCCGAGGCTGAGACAGGAAGACTGATTTTGCTGAGGCTACAAAATAAGACTGTATAAAAAAGAGTGGGGAGACAGCATGGGGGTGAGGAGATGACTTATCCATTAAGATCATTTTTTGCTGCTCTTGTAGAAGACCTGAACTCAATTCTCAGTGTCAGGCAGCTCACAGCTGCCTGTGACTCCATCTGGCTCCAGGGGATTCAATGCCTCTGGCATTGGCAGGCCATAAATCTTTTTAAAAGACTATAGTGTTTAAGACAAGCACTATGCAGTGCAGGTGTTGGTGGCACATGCCTTTAATGCCAGCACTCCACTCTGGAGGCAGAGGCAGAGGCAGGCGGATCTCTGAGTTCAAGGCCAGAGTGGTCTACAGAGGAAGTTCCAGGACAGCCTCCAAAACAATACAGAGAAACGCTGTCTAGAAAAACCAAAACCAAAAAAAAAAAAAAAAAAGACAAGCACTATGCATAAAAATGTATTCCAGATAGGAAGTGCCTATATGATGGAGGAGTGAACTTCTAAGCAGGCAAACTGAAAAGAACTTGTTTAAGACAACATCAGACATGCTGTGTGGATATATGGGAGATGAGCACGTCGATCAGAGTGGCAACCAAGAGTAGAGGCCCTGGAGTAGATGCTTATATTGTACAGTTTATGGATAAAAGGTAGCAGAGTAGCTGGAGGAGTGAAAGTATGAGATGGAGTCAGGTGACATTATATAGAGAGGCCTTATTGGCCATTTAAAAAATGTCTAAAAACATGTCTTTATATCTAAGGTGAGCAGCCACTGGAAAGATCAGTGCCTGTGCAATATTCTGTTGTTGCATGTTTGAGACAGAGTATCATTATGTAGCCCAGGTTGGCCTCAAACTCATGAACCTCTTGCTTGGATCACCTTTGTGCTGGCACTGCAGGTGAGTGATACCAACTCCAGCGCTCTCATGTTATACCATATAAGGAACACTCCAGCTGTTTGAAGGTGGGCAAAAATGGAAATCAGGAGGTTTAGAGATATTAAACAACAAACCAAACCCAAACTGGATTTTTAGAGATATAAAATACAAAGTCTAAAAGAGACAGACATTGGAAAGTATATGAGGAAAAAGGTCAACTTGCAGACACAGTATTATATAAAATAGGAACTATGTAAGCTAAAACTAAATTCAACCGAATATCCCTGAGCAGTGGAACATCAAGCAGCTGTGTCCATCAAGTCTAGAGGAAGGGGCAGCTGGAGAGATGGCTAGGCGGTTAACAGCACCTACTGCACCAACAGAGGACCTGACTTTGGTTCCTAAAACACCCACACAGGTAACTTTAGCTACAGGAGAACCAGTGCCCTCTTCTGGACTCTGAACAGACATATACATAATTTAAAAAGACAAAGGGGCTGAAGAGATGGCTCAGCAGTTAAAAAACTAAGCTCCTCTGTTCTTCTAGAGGATCCTGGTTCAATTCCCAGCACCCACATGGTGACTCACGATTATCTGTAACTATAGTTCTAGGGGATCTGATGCCCTTTTCTGACCTCCTTGGTCACTGAATACAAATGGCACATAGACATGTATTCAGGCAAAACACTTAACACACATAAAAGTAAATTAAAAAAAAACTATAAATCCAAGGCCAATGAGCTATCTCAGTTCATAATGGCACCACTAAGTCTGATGACCTAGTTCAACACCCAGAAGCCACATGGTGGAAGGAGAGAACTGATTCCTATAAATTAACCTCAGACCTCCACATGCATGCTATGGCATGTACATATTCCCTGCCTCACGAATAAATGAATGTGCAAAACAATTATAAATCAGACACAAGGAATTCAATGAAATCTAAGGTGATTGCAGATTTATTGTAATAACAATGAAGGTGGCTGGGAGTAGTGGAACATACCTTTAGTCCCAGAGGGAGAGGCAGGTAGATCTTTGTGAATTTGAAGCCATCCAAAGCAAAACTGCTGGATGGTGGTGATGCATGCCTTTTGTCCCAGCACTAGGGAGGCAGAAGCAAGCAGATGTCTGAGTTCAAGGCCAGCCTGGTCTACAGAGCAAGCTCTAGGATAGTCAGGGCTATATAGAGAAACTCTGAGTGCTGAGATTAAAGGGCCACTAGGCCTGGACAGAACCTCTACTCTTGTGTTTTTGTTTTTCCAAGACAGGGTTTCTCTGTGTAGCTTTGGCTGTCCAAGAACTCACTGGTTAGTCTAGCTCTTCTGGTTTGAGCAGGCTTCACTGCAGCATGAGATGTACTCTGAGAAGATTGGCAGGGAGGAGGAGAGGCTGGGAGAAGTTCATCTTTTCCCTGGAGTAGGAGGGCAACTGAGAGCATTCAGATATTTTGAGATGAAGCTGTTACCATGGGAATGTTTCCCTATCTTTTCCCTTAATGATGGGTAGAAACAATGAACAGTACAGCTCTCGGAATTCTAGAAATAGGGAGAATAAGAAAAGGAAAATGAAAGCTAGATGAATAAATCCTAAAAAATGATTGCTTAGTTCAATAAACATTTTGCACTGGCTGCATTCTAGGAGAATGTGAGGCACTCACAGGCCAGCAATTTCTCCTAAGGTCAAGTTTTCCATGAGGCTATAGTTGTCTTGAAAGAGTGAGTAGACTCTGAGGTACTTTTAGTAAGAGCAGAGTTGGTCTTTCCTTTCTCGCTTTACAGAGGGTTGAGGTGAGGACTGTGGACAGAAAATGGGAAACCTAATAAATTCAGATGTTTCTAAATCCTCTCCATCTTGTTCTGTACAGGAGCCAACTTTATGGTCTCTCCATGCCCAGGACCTCAGACTGCCCTAGACCAGAATGGTGCACATTTTTGTCTTGCAAACTCAAAGCATACTAAATTGTATCTTCCAACAAAGGCTGTCAACTAAGAGCCTGTCCCCTCCAACCACTGCTTGATGTACTGCAGAGGTCTACCCTGGAAACTGTCAGGGGAACTCCTATTTCCCTAGGACACATGACTTCAAATAATCTACCTACAAAACTAACGATCTTCTTTAGGTGATATTTTACCTGTAGGCTATAATTCCACACCCTCTTTCAAAGGACTTGTTGCCTTTGTTAATTTTCAGTCTTTTTTTTTTTTTTTTTGAGACAGGGTCTCATTATGTATTCCTGGATGGTCTGGAAATGTAGACCAAACTGGCTTTGAATCCATAGAGATCCACCTGCCTCTGGCAGGGTCTCTTTGTATTTACATATATTACATAATATTATATGTAAATACAAAGGCAGGGTCTTATCATGTAGTCTGGCTGGCAAGTCTAGAACTTGTATGAACCAGCCATCTCTTCTTTTTATCTCATTGCTAGCCAAGCAGAGCTTTTCATAGGGCCTAGACATGGCTACTCCCCCATTCCAAATGTGAATCCTACATGGTGATATTCTGTCTACACCTGGTTGGCAACAGTGTTGCACTCTGGTGTATTTCAGCTGCCACTCACAGCTAACAGTCAAGCACTGTTCCTATGCTGTTTGAGATGAATACCTATCCTGTTCCAAGCACATTATTACAGTGTATTTTCAAATTCAGTTGCTGTTTTGACAGATTTTACAGAAGTATGAATTTCAATTCTTTTTTTTGCTAGTTTTTAAGATTTATTTATTTATCACATATACAATATTCTGCCTACACGCCAGAAGAGAGCACTAAGATCGAATTATAGATAGTTGTGAGCCACCATGTGGTTGCTGGGAATTGAACTCAGAAACCCTGGAAGAGCAGTCAGTGCTCTTAACCTCTGACCCATCTCTTCGGCCCCAAATTTCAATTTTTTTTTTTTTTTTTGGTTTTTACGAGACAGGGTTTCTCTGTATTGTTTTAGAGGCTGTCGGTCCAGCCTGGCCTCAAACTCACAGAGATTTGCCTGCCTCTGCCTCCCAAGTGCTGGAAAAATGTGTAGCCCAGGCTGGCTTCGAACTCGTGATCCTCCTGCCTCTGCCTCCTTCAGCAAATCCTACCGGAGTGCACCACCACAACCGGTGAATTTCAATTCTTATACAAGCCAAGCTGGGGGCAGTTTTCAGTGAGACTGGGACTGACCTCCAACCCAGCAAGAGACAGGCAGGCACTTGAACTTTCCAACTCAGTAAGACAGACTTTTTTTTGAGACAGGGTTTCTCTGTGTAACAGCCCTAGCTGTCCTGCACTCTCTTTGTAGACCAGGCTGGCCTCTGCCTCCCAAGTGATGGGATTAAAGGTGTGTGCCACTCACTACCTCATAGCTGACAGACAACTCTTTTTTTTTTTTTTTGGTTTTACAAGACAGGGTTTCTCTGTATTGTTTTGGAGGTGTCGAACTCACAGAGATCCGCCTGCCTCTGCCTCCCGAGTGCTGGGATTAAAGGCGTGCGCCACCACCGCCGGCCAGACAACTCTTTTTAAGTGCGAATTATTTCAGGTCTAAATCGAACATCACCTTCTGCAGAACTTTCTAGGAACTCAACTGGAGAAAAACCTCTGGTGACTGAGCTTAGTTACCACTGCACTTACAACTACTTTACTTGTGGTACTTACTATGACCTTTCCCCATGGGAGTGGAAGACCAGACACCACCATTCCAAATTATTTCACACATGCCCCAACACCCAGGTCAGAACCAATATAAAGGAGGCTCCAAATACATAGACACCTCCTCCACCTCCAATCTTTGGTTCCATACAAACATGATGACAGTGTTTTTACATTCTTCTCAGTGTTGTACATTTCCAATTCCAAGATAATCAAGTGATTTAACAACTGCTGCTCAATTAAATCAGTTTCTGTACATCTAAGAATGAACTCTAGATTTTTTTCCGAGCAAGGGTTTCTCTGTAGCTTTGGAACCTGTCCTGGAACATGCTCTGTAGACCAGGCTGGCTTCAAACTCACAGAGATCCTCCTGTTTCTGCCACCGAGTGCTGGGATTAAAGGTGTGCAACACCATCGCCTGGTGAACTCTAGATTTTTAATGGTCAAGTGAACCCAAGGGATCCAGGTGTGGTGGCTCATAACTTTATCCCCAGCACCTAGGAGGCAGAAGCAGGTGGATCTCTGTGAATCTGAGGCTGACCTGATCTAATAACATGTTTAGTGAGATACTGTCTCAAAAAACAAAACAAAGAAAGAAAATGCAAGGGGGCTGGGGAGATGACTCAGTGTAACCATGAGGACTATGGTTCAGATTCCAGAACCCATGTAAATGCCCATTGGGCATGGAGGTCTGCATGTAATTCAAGTTCTTAGAAAGTAGAGATGGAATTCCCCTGAGAAATCTGGCTAGCTAGACTAGCAAAATTTGCCTGTTCTGGGTTCAAATGAGAGACCTTGCTTCAGCAATAAAGTGAAAAGCAATTAAGGAAGACACATGAAGTCAATCTTAGGCCTTCTTATACATACATACACTGATATACACACACATATATACTCTAATATACTTACATGAACTCAAATTACACATGAGAAAGAAACAAAAACAAAAAACTGATCACCAAAGAAAAATTCAGAAAGACTGTTCTGTGGCATGCGAAGTTTGTGGGAAATTCTAATTTCAGTATACATGAAGTCTTACTGGAATGCAGTCACATTTGCTTACCTTGTGTCTACAGGGTCTTCATTCTATACAGGGTTCAGTAGTGGAAGCCTGATGTTTGCTGTTTGTACCTTTTACAGAAAGAGTTTGCAACCTTTAAGTTAAACTGCTACATGCACTTTGACATGTATGGCTCTGATAACAAATTCTGGGTTATTCAATTATAAAACACAATGCAAAGTATAAAAAGGAAAATGTTCAAAGAGAAACATCATAACAAGCAGCCTAAGGATTGTCCATTTAAAAGATGATGCAACTGGTATTCGGTGAAAGTTTTTTTTTGTGTGTGTGTGATTCTTTAGTTCCTGATTCCCTCATTTTTCTTAGTATTCTCACAGCTTTGCATTTTTGAAGCAAACTGTCAAAGCCAGAAGAAGCCTCTTACTGTTTTTTCCCATATTAACTAGTTCCTAAAGAGTATGTAAAACAAAGTAACACACCTACACACCTCCAAGTTGAAGAGGGAAGCCGTGACATAACCTCTGCTCACCACACTGCCTCAGCTGACACAGATGAGGGTAGCCAGGCTATACGAGTGGGTCATCCACCAACAAAGACAAATGGGGCATGGTGGCACATTCTATTAGCCTTGGGAGGTGTATCTGTAAGTTCAAATCAACTCTAGGCAACAAAGAGAGTTCCAGGCCAGCTGACGTACTTAGGTGAGACCTTGTCTCGAAAACCTCTAAATTAAATAAATAAAATAGTAAGATCGAGGGGAAAAGTTTAAGTATATAAACCTAGCACTTTCCACACATATACCCCAACCCAACCAGAGACAGGGTTTCTCTGTGTAGTCAGGACTGTTCTGGCACTCACTCTGTAGACCTGGCTAGCCTGAATTCAGAGATCCACCTGCCTCTGCCTCCTGAGTGCTGCGTTTAAAGGTGTGCACAACCATGCCTGGCCACTTTCCATCTCTTGACAAATTTCTTTCTTTCCTGTTTCTCATAAGCACAGCAATCTATAAGGCATATTATTCTAATCAAAACAAAAAAATGTGGGAGGAAAGAAAAGTGTGTAACTGAGATCAATTTATTTGACACATGGGAAATTGCCAGAAAACAATTAAAATTAGGGGCCTGAAAGATAGGTCAGCAGGCAAAGGTACCTGCTTACCAAGTCTGATAGCCAGAGTTCCATTGCCAAGACCCACACTGTACCAGAGGACTGACTCCTCTAATTGTCTTCTGACCACACACAAGCTTGGCACACACTGGCCCATATATACACAGTTACACCAAATAAATACAGTGTAATAAAAAATGTAAAGAAAATAATAAAAACAAGGTGTTGCCACATTTAATTTTCTTTTTCTTCAAATTTAGAATGAAATTGGGAAGAGGAAGGAGAGACAGGGAATAAGCAAGAGAACAAGTTTGTGATGGGCTAAGTTGTTATTAGTTGTTCACAAAGTGTGATCATGTGAGGAAATATCCTCAGAAGAGCAGAGGCAAGAACCATCATGTTGGCCGGGCGTTGGTGGCGCACGCCTTTAATCCCAGCACTCGGGAGGCAGAGGCCGGCGGATCTCTGTGAGTTCGAGGCCAGCCTGGTCTACAAGAGCTAGTTCCAGGACAGCCTCCAAAGCCACAAAGAAACCCTGTCTCGAAAAACCAAAAAAAAAAAAAAAAAAAAAAAAAAGAACCATCATGTTAAAGGGGAAGACTAACATGTGTGCTAGCAGAAGCCACAGCAATAGGTGCAAGCAGAGGCACACCAGCCTCTGAGGACACATCTGTAGACTTCAGACAGAGCTTATACACATAAGTCCTATCTGGCTTCTTTCCTACTGATTATTACATTTTTATATAAAAAATACTCTATACTAAGAAAGATAGAAACCAGAGAAGCTGACTCACATCTGGACAGAGATACTTACTTTACAAGACAAAAAAACCAAGATCACATTACACGGCAGTTATTTATTTAAATACCTGAAAAGGTCAATGATGGAAAAAATAGGTTTATTGTGAGAGTTTATATTCATTAGATTTATTTTACCATTAAAAAAGTGTTGTCTCTAGATTATCCTGGCCAGATATAGAACACTTCATGACACATGCAGCTACAGCGATATACTACAACAGACAGACATGGCCATTATAGAATGGTTTTCAGGTGAAATTCAGCAGTGGTCAGAGTGGCTTCTTTATTTAAACTAAAAACATTGATAATATACAAATTGTTTTCCCATTTGATTGAAAGGGCTATAAAATCCCACACACTGACAAAGAAGCAACATAGTCACGTAGGTAATACCTCTGCTAACTGCTTCTGCCTCAGTATCTCAGTCACACACTCAGCTACACAATTTTCTAGATTTCACAATGGCTTCGATGCTGGCCTACTGTAAGTGACAGACAAAGTGGTCTTGAAAAGCTGACCTCAACTCTTGTGTGATCTTAAAAACAGAGAGAAATGGCTAGAGAAGCCAAAAGATCATCCTGAGTCAATGTGAAAGAAATGTCTGATCCATGAAAAACACCATCGCCGGTGACTGAAACCTAGCAGGATGAGCCAAGTGAACACTATGACACTAATGTAGAAATGTTTGCAAACACCATTTCTAGAACTCAGTGTGGGAAACCATATCTTGCTTAAATATATACATTATTTACAAAATATTCCCTTTTGGCCTCTGAAATTTAGCCTCCTAAGTTTGGCTACTAAGGTGTTTTCTCTCCACATGCCAGCCAATACTGCAGTCATTACTATCAGTAAAATACTCTTATGCATGAATTACAAATATTAATAAAGTAACTCTGCATGTATAAATATCTCAATATTTCTAGCAGAATTTAAAGCATTCAGAATGTACATAAAAGTATTTGCTTTTGGTAGGCCTTTTTTTTTGTTTGTTTTGTTTAATCATCGCTGTTTCAATAATGCTTTATACATAGCAAAGCCCAAAACTGCAAAAACAGTAGCACCAAAACTCGCTCGAAGCCAGAACGTGGAGCTCTTGAGGTCAGCTTGTGTCACATGCCTGCAGTCAGAAAATAGAATTAATATTTAAAACATTAGTAGGAAATTTTTACAGCAATCATCTAATAATGGCTATACACACAATATAGACACCAGTAAAGACAAACGTCTTTACAATGAGCGACTACTTGGAAGCTGACATCTAAAATATTATATATTTTTGTCACATGGGATAAATCAGCTGAATACATTTTAATGTCACCACAGTCCTTCAAAATGAGAATTAGGCTGGAGTCTCACAATTCTGAAGGTCATATTCATGAAATGTAAGACAAAATCTGCTATACTCAGGAATCAAAAACTATCTTATAAGCAGTTAATTGACAAGTGACAATAATACTGTCTCAAGAGCAATGCTTAATTTGTGAAAAACTTGAGACTTATAAAACTCACCCCCTCTAAAAAAAAATTCCTCCTAAAGAGGAAGGGAAGACTGAGCAGTTTGCATTAGTTCAGTTACTGTTAATTGAAGAGAAAAAACTAAAACTAAACCCAATAAACCTTGATGTTAGACAGGCAATGATAATGACACCAAATAAAGGGCATGATGGAATATGATGCATCAAAAGGTAACGACACAAATGAAGCTATATTGCATACAACAGGGACAGCCTAATACCACAAACTGAGTTTGTGAGCATGCTCAGTTAATAACACTGCTAAGCACCCTCAGGTGTCTCAAGTATGACAGCTTACCATGAAGAGGATAAAGCTTAAAACAATGGCTGGGACATTTTATTTAAGTGCCAATGAAGAGAATTAGGCTGGTTTCTTGGTTAAGTGCACACAATTTAGGTGATGTAAACAACTCCAGAATTAAGAGCTTAGAGAGACAGTCTTGGTTACTTTACAATTAGGCAGATTTGAAGCAAAGTCAGATATTAAAAGACCAAGATGCTGTCATATGCAAGGAGTTAAGAGCAAAGAGTTCAAACTGTACACAACTACTTAGCCTTGGTGATAGTTACAGACTGTTTGGATTAGCTCTCAGAAAATGCAATCTGTTCTTCTCTAGAAATCACTGCAACATCGCCAGTGTTCCATGCTGGTCACCACAGGCAAACAACACATGCACTCCACACCACGCTCTCACCAGCAGTCTCTTCTCAGTTATGTTTTATAAAGCAAAGTGATAACACAGCTTTATTTTACATTGCAAGTTAATTCTTCCAACAGGCAATATTTTTTATTTTCTTAAAGGGTTAGGGAAGAGAATATTGAAATTTTCGATTTTCTAGCTGGGAAGATTCCAAAAGGCCAATCCACTGGTGGTGGGAAATGTTACCTGTCGTCAAGAAAAAGCTGACCATGAGATGACTCCATGAAGATGGAATCTTCTATAGAGCTGACGGCGTGCACCTGGTGAGTAATACTGCCTTCGTCGTCTGCTAACAGCATGGCACCCCACTCAGCTACACGGGCTTTTAACCTTTCACACACATGCACACAGTTGGCAGTTCACAGCAGGGCTCACCAAAGAACGGGACTTAAAATAACATCTCTCAAATAAACATCCTACATATATTTCGGGTTGCTTTTCTATAAGATTGAATCTTATGCTTTCTATATTTAAAATATATGCATTACACAGATAATTGCTGAGTTAAAAATGATCTCCATGTACTTTTAAAACATTCATACACTGAACAAGGAAACCTGAAGCTGCTACATGCATTCCCTATATATTCCTAGGAGGCTGGTCTTTATATATGAGAGACACTGAGAAAAACACTTTAAATCACTACCATAAACATTATCTGAGGCTGGGTGTTGGTGGTGCACACCTTTAATCCCAGCACTCAGGAGGTAGAGGCAGGTGGATCTCTGTGAGTTCCAGGACAGTCTCCAAACAATACAGAGGAACCCTGTCTCCAAAAACCAAACCAACCAACCAAACAAAAAAACCCAAACCATTATCTGACAACATATGATAATCCCAGTAGTCATTCAACTGATGGTAACAATCACTAATCATGAAGTTTATATGCTTAAAATTTCAGAATGTTGAAAAGTTAAAAGTACTATCCATGAAAAATGATTCCAACATTCCAAACTGTTAGATCATCAAGGATCCATACTGAGATGAACAATTTGCATTTCTAATAGAGATAGAGATGACTTAAAGCAGTGATTCTCACCCTGTAGGGGAAGGGATATCCAATTCGCCTTTTACAGGGGTCACCTAAGACTATCACTAAACACAGATATTTACGTTATGATTCATGACAGTAGTAACGAAAATAATTTTATGGGTTGCAATATTGGGAAGGCTGAGAACCACTGACTTAAAGTAATAGCACAGGTTGAATGTGTATTAGAGCTTTTGTTTCAACTTTGAATATTTTGTGGGTAATACTTTGGAATAACCTAGGGCCTTGCACTTTCTATCACTGAGCTATTTCAAGGCAGGGATTTGTGATGTTGCTTAGCCTGGCCCCTCTCACCTCTGCCTCCCAGGGCTGGAATTACAGGCAGGAGCCTCAATGTCCAAACAGTTTGCTTTTGTTTTTTAATTTTCTCCTTTGTTCTTCAGTATACATGTACAGGGAGGGATTAGCTTTAAAGTTAGCCATAAAGCCATAATCACATTAGTTCTATCAGAATTATTTCTCATGAGTAGCCCTTAAATGAATATGTGCTTCACAAAGCTCCCCTTGTTGCTGTCATTTTCTTTTTTTTGTTTTTTGAGACAGGGTTTCTCTGTATTGTTTTGGAGGCTGTCCTGGAACTCGCTCTGTAGGCCAGGCTGGCTTCGAACTCACAGAGATCTGCCTGCTTCTGCCTCCCGAGTGCTGGAATTAAAGGTGTGCACCACCAACGCCTAGCTCAACAAGTGCTTTTAACCACTGAGCCAATTATACTTTCAGTATTACTTTAATTAGTATTCTTCTATAACTTCTTAGAAAGGAATCTGAAGTTTTAATTTTCATTCCTCTCAGCTTTCCATTTATCCTTTCTAACTATAACTCATAGGAAACAAATGCACTAATATAAGTGGTGTTCTAATTTTACAACTCCATTTATGTATCTCAGGTTAAGAAATTACTCTTAGATAACTGTAATGCATGCATTATTAGGACACAGAAGTATTATATATATATTTTTTTTCTAATTACATATTTCAAGTTGAAAACTATACCAAGGTTACCAAACTACAATCAAGTTCTGTTTTTAAATACTCTTCGATAAAAGGTTTTGGGACCTCCTTGCTTCAATTCTCCAAGTGTTTCTACCTGGTATTTCCTACGTTTATGTTTAATAATAATGCTATTACTGCTACCAGTTTATTATTTTGACTTCATTTTTTGTATGTGTGTGGTGCTAGGGATCAAAGCCTGGCCTCATACATGTGAGGCCAGCACTCTTAACATTGACCTACAATCCTGGCCCTGCTAGTACAGTTCTCCTAACAGAGCTAGAAGGCATGAAATATTAAATTTAACAAGAAATTTCTCAGGAGAGAGTAAGAAATCAGTGCACAGAACCCAGTGGATATGAACTGGGACAGAAATTACAAGCAAGCTGTTAACTGAGCACGCCTAATAGCAACATATTTTGGAAAAGGGTGTAGATATGCACCAGTGTCAAGAAATGCTTCCCCAAGCAACAAGACCCGCCAAGTTTATACATGATTTAGGTACACAGAAAATGCTCCACAATCTCTGTTGACTAGGGATGCTTAAAGAGCAAATCAGGCAAACTCCACCATGTCATGTTCTTTTTTCTTTTTTTTTCTTTTTCTTTTTTTTTTGGTTTTACGAGACAGGGTTTCTCTGTATTGTTTTGGAGGCTGTCGGTCCAGCCCGGCCTCGAACTCACAGAGATCCCCCTGCCTCTGCCTCCCAAGTGCTGGGATTAAAGGCGTGCGCCACCACCACCCGGCAAGTTTCATTTTCTTAAGATAAAGAAATGACTCCTGCCAGGCTTTTTTTTTTTTTTTTTTTTTTTTTTTTTGGTTTTTCGAGGCAGGGTTTCTCTGTGGCTTTGGAGGCTGTCCTGGAACTCGCTCTGTAGACCAGGCTGGCCTTGAACTCACAGAGATCCCCCCGCCTCTGCCTCCCGAGTGCTGGGATTAAAGGCGTGCGCCACCAACGCCCGGCTTCCTGCCAGGCTTTTCTTTTTTTTTTTTTTTTTCATGTTCTTTAATATACAAACCAAATGGAAAATAATTTGAAATCCTAACCATCAGCAGCTAAGAATCTGTAACACAGTTCTTGAGTTATCTTAATTTAACTATAGGGGCCAGAGAGATGGCTCAGCAGTTAAGAACACTGGCTGCTCTTCCAGAGGATCAGGGTTAAAGACTCAGCACCCACATGGTGGCTTACAACCACCTGTAACTGCAGTTCCAGGAGATCTGACACCCTCTTCTGGCTTTCTCAGGCACCAAGAATGTAGGTGGTGGTGTGCATACACGCAACCAGGCAAAAGTCATATACTTAAAATGAGATAAATAAAAAAAAAAATCTACCACCTATATGTTACAGAGATTCAACAAAGTAAAACAAATGATGCATACAAGACACTAAAACAGGATTTCTTTATATGTTACTTTACTACAGCATAGTATTCTAAGAGCACTTAAAAGAGTCCTAGTATCTATGATCTTAAGAACCCATCTTTTTCATAAGACAGTTATATTAAAAAACAATTCATTGCCGGGTGTTGGTGGCGCACGCCTTTAATCCCAGCACTCGGGAGGCAGAGGCGGGGCGGATCTCTGTGAGTTCAAGGCCAGCCTGGTCTACAGAGCGAGTTCCAGGACAGCCTCCAAAGCCACAGAGAAAGCCTGTCTCGAAAAACCAAAAAAAAAAAAAAAAAATTCATTTTGGTATGACAATAATAAAGTCTTTCTTTTAAAAGAGGACCTAACTAAAGTAACATGAATTCAGACTTTATAAGGGAAGAAGTTGGGTGATTATCAAATAAACACAGACAAGCTACGTAATCCATTAGTAAGTAGCTTAAAATAAACATCACATATAATCAGTTTTAAAATGTATTAAAAATACAATGGGGACAATATCTGTTCATAGTATCTTTAAGTTAGCATATAGCATAAATTATGCACCTAGTCACCAAATATGAATGAAAATTTTATATGGCTAATGCAAATAAAATGGATTGAAAAAATCCTAAAATCAAACTAAGCACCAAAGAAAATAGCACCAAAACAGTGAATTGTAAAATAAATAATTATGATTAAATTTTAAGTTAGGAAAAGTGGGAAAATTACATACAGAAACCTTGCTTTGAAAAACATCCAGTGTATTTAAAAAGTGAGAAAAACTATGACCAAAATATACTGCATGAAAAGTTTAAAAAGATGATTAAAAATCACTAAGTAGCATAGGTGACTGAATGAAAAGAATATCTAAAAGACAGATCAATTCTGTAGTACTCTTCTATAGTCATCACATAAAGCAGGAGTGTTCTTGGTCAGAATAATAGCTAATACGTAAGAATTCAGGGTAGTTCAAACCAACATTCAAGCACATTCCTATATACTCAGTTTATCACCTTCAGATTCAAAAAAGTATTTAAAAATTAAAATAATCTCAAAAGGTGTTTTCTTGATTAGCATAATTTGCACTATTAAAAATGAAAGCATTCCCAAAGATAAAATGATCTGACTACATGATTTTTAGTTTTTGGCTTTTTTTAGATTTGTTTATTATATATATACAGTATTCTGCCTGTATGTGTCCCTGCATGCCAGAAGAGGGTACCAGATGTCATTACAGATGGTTGTGAGTCAGCATGTAGTCACTGGAAATTGAACTCAGGACCTCTGGAAGAGCAGCCAGTGCTCTTAATCTCTGAGCCATCTCTCCAGTCCAATCTGACTATATGGTTTTGTTTTGTTCTTTAATTTCTCCCCATTTGTTTGTTTGTTTTTTCAGACAGGGTTTCCCTATAGCTTTGGAGCCTGTCTTGGAACTCACTCTGTAGACCAGACTGGCTTCAAACTCACAAAGATCTGCCTGCCTCTGCCTCCCAAGTGCTGGGATTAAAGGCATGTGCCACCAACACTGCCCGGCCTTCCTACATGTTAATCACCCTTCAAATATATTTTAATTCATACAATCCTAGTTATTCATAGTTGTTTTAAAGAAAAACACAAAACTATTCAGATATCAAATATGTGTCTCCATGCAGCCGTTGATGTCCTAGAACTATGTAAATCAGGCTTGCCTGGAACTCACAAGAGCTGGGATTAATAGCAAGCATCTGTGAGCCCACCACCATGTCCCACTTCCTTTAAATCAAACACTTAGTGGAAAGTGAAAATCCTCCTCAGGGAATGAAGCTTAGTGAAAAGTCCTTTTAATGAAATAACTGGTCTTTTTCTTTTTTTTTGTACTGCTTATATTAATTATATTAACTAAGATATGTTTAGCAAGACAAACAAATAGTGACTAATCACCAAATACTGCCAAAGCCTGCGAAAACAGAGAAGTTTCCATTCTCATCCCACCATCCAAATACTTTTTCTTGTGTAAGTAGTAAGCCGGAGTGGGGGGGGGGTGGAGAACAGAGACACCATCATTCCTTGGGTGGCCTTTTTTTCTGTCACATTTGTTTGTGACAGGACCCTCAACTTGTGGAAATCTCCTGCCTCAGCACTACACCATACTCTGTTTGCTTTCATTTTCAGGGAACTTTATCTTGAAACTGTAAAGTTGTGGCTTGTAAACATGATAATTTTTAAAGTTTGTAATGGATATTTTTCAATTACCAGGAAATTTCATGTTGAATTTTATTTTTTAGTGGGTTTTGTTTGATTGTTTTTTGAGACAAAGTCTCTCTGTGTAGCCCTGGTTGTTCTGGAACTCACTCTGTAGACTGCTTCAAATTGTAGATCTGCCTGCCTCTGCCTCCCAAGTGCCTGGGATTAAAGGTGTGCACCACTACACTAGGCTTTGTTTAATTTTGTTTTTGAGTCTAGCCCAGGCTGATTTACAACTCATATGTAGTTCAAGCTGGCCTCAAATCCATAATAATTCTCCTGTTTCAGCCTCCCTAATGTTGGGATTAGAGACGTGGGCCACCATACCAAGCTCACGTCAGATAAAAATGTTGACTTTTAAAATCTTAAGTAGAATCAGAAATCAAAGCACAGGATATGGCTCTTATAGACAGACCTGCCTCAGCCACCATCTTTCCTCATACTTCCACATCACTCACCTAGGATTCTAGATCCTTTGGGAATTGAGTTTTGACCTCAACCCACCTATGCTGCTTTCCTATATCCTTTTATAACACAGAAGAAATTTACTACAGAAACCCTGAAGCTCATTGCACTTCTATCCAACACATGGTGAAGAAGCAACTGAGATAAGAAAGGAATCCTCTGAAACATACTGTTTTCCTCCTCATCTTTCCATTCTTGATTACCAGATGTCAGTGATGAGTGCTGACACCATTATTAAATTACTTCCCATTGTAAGAGATATGACAGAAAGGGCTGATTTGTTTGAGGATCACAGCGTAGAGCAAGCACATTAATTTAAAGCATCTCCAAACTATCTCACCTGCAAACTGATTTAACCTACGGGGAAAACTGTCACCAATGACAGAGAAAATGAATCGGTCTCCTGTGATAGCAATTAAGAGCTTCTAGAATAGATAAAGAAATAGGTGTCTTTTTTTTTTCCCCAGACAGGGTTTCTCTGTATTGTTTTGGAGGCTGTCCTGGAACTCACTCTGTGGACCAGCCCAGCCTCGAACTCACAGAGATCCGCCTGCCTCTGCCTCCCGAGTGCTGGGATTAAAGGCGTGCGCCACCACCGCCTGGCTAGATATTTCTTAAAAAAAAATAACCCATTGGTAAGTTAGGAGAATGTGATAAAAATTATTCACTGATTTCAGAAAAACCTTCCCTGAAACTCCTGATAGATAAAAAGATACAATGTATACTAAGTAGGCAGTAATATACAATGTCTACTAGGAAGTAATATGCAGTGTATACTAGGCAATACAATGAGTACTAGGCAATATATAAATTATAATAGGCTAATAATATGCAATATATATTAGATAATAATTCAATATGCAATGTGTGTTAGGTAAGAATATTTTATTTTGACTTTTTTGGAGCTAGGTTCTCAGAAAGAAATTCAGTCGGGCCTCAAACTTACTGTGTAAACTAGGCTGACCTTGAACTGGAGATCCTTCTGCTTCAGGTTCCTGAGTACTGGGATTGCAGGTGTATGCCACTGTTGTGGACTATTAACTAGGCAAAGATGTGTTACATTTGTTTATGCTGCAGAACATTACTTTAACTATGTGAAGGTGTGTTGCATTTGTTTCTGTTGCCTTTGTTAATGATGTAAAGATATGTCACATTTGTTTCTGCTACATTTGTTTAATTATGTATGATGTGTTGCATTTGTTTTACCTTGCCTGCCTAGGGCACCTGATTGGTCTAATAAAAAGCTGAAGGGCCAACAGCTAGGCAGAAGAGGGATAAGTGGGGCTGGTGGGCAGAGAGAATAAATGGGGGGGGGAGAGAGACAGAGACAGAGAGAGAGACAGAGAGAGAGACAGAGAGACAGAGAGAGAGGAGAATGAGAGAAGCAGCCCCCAGCCATGGAGAAAGAAAGAAGGAAAGAAAGGAAAGAAAGGAAGGAAGGAGGGAGGGAGGGAGGGAGGGAGGGAGGGAGGGAGGGAAAGCAAGCAAGCTCTGAGGCAAAACTAGATTATAGGTGTATGCCTTCACACATGGCTCAGGGATTTTTTTTTCACTAACTGAATTTTATGTCTCTCATTGACAGAGTTCCTTCTGGCTTGTTCACTTCTCTCTTTCCAGTTTTTGAGTAGTCAATATTATTTATCAGTAACTTAAAAACTAAAACACATCTAACCTAGGCAATTCACAAATAACAAAATGATAGTTATATAATGGGACAAATTATAAAAATAATGTTTGAAGACTGAGATAGAACAAATGGACTAAAAATAATGATTAGTAAAGAGATACATGTACCTATATTTACATTTAAAATGTCAACTAAATATTAAAAACACAATTGGAGAGAAGGGACATTTGCCTTAATAGTACTTCATAAAAAGAAAAGATGTAATTTCAATTAACCCCAAGTTAATAATATATGTCAACAGTGGGATGGGCTGATAAAAACTTTTAGTCACATACTAGCCAGGTGCTGAACATGTTCAGAACATGGCTGCTCTCAGTTTTGGATTGGTCAGACAACACCAGGAGCACTGTTAGTACTCACTGGCACCTGCTAACTTAAGGGGATTTCAGATGATGACAATCAGGAATGATGAGGTCACTAAAAGTACCTAATTTAGGCGAAAGCTAAAAGAAATGAGTACCTGGAGAAGAGAAAAAAAAAAGGGAGACATGATGGTCGTCCTTGAATATCTGAAGCATTGCTATGTTGATAAGAATGGTTGTATGTTGTTCTAAAGGGCAGAACTTAAACCAACAGAGAGAAAGCTACAGGAAAAGCATTTTGGCTAAAAATTCAAAGCAAAAACAAAGCCCCTCTCCCCCAAAAAAGGCCAAAGCAAATAGCTACCTCTTAAGAAGGCATGCAGGGAAGGAAGCATTATCATGGGAATAGTCAGATGCATTCCAGAATCTTCAAACTCTTTTTTTTTTTTTTTTTTTTTGTGGTCTTTTTCGAGACAGGGTTTCTCTGTATTGCTTTGGAACCTGTCCTGGAACTCACTCTGTAGACCAGTCTGGCTTAGAAATCACAGATATCCTCCTGCCTCTGCCTCCTGACTATTGGGATTAAAGGCATGTGCCACCAACACCCAGCAAATCTTCCAACTCTTAAAATCCCCAACACTAGTGCTCCCAGGTTTGTTTGGTTTGAACTAGACTTGCATTTCGGTCAGTCATCATGATGGAGTCTGGTTACTCCTTTACAAGATGTTCTCAAAGAACAGAGGCAGAGCAAGGTAATCCCTTCAAAGCAGTGCCTTCAGGGGCTGCATTCTTATTCTGGAGCTACTATGTTCAAAGCATCACTGAAATACTTACAGAATGCCTTCAAAACTAGTTTCCAACTCTTGGAGAACAGGCAGCATTTTACAGGCTCAGCTACTATGTTGGTGATGACCATGTACATGATTATTTGATCCAGCTAGAGTCTAACCAGGATATAGATGTGGCTAGAGTATTCAAGAAAGGACCAAGTAGCTAGGCCATCTTAAACCAAGTCTGTTATTTAGCTTGGCCATCTGTTTATAATTAAGCCTGGCTCTTAATGATATTTAGATGACTTCAAAAACCAAATCCATCCTTAAACAGATACAAACTAACATTATGTAGGCTTTTAAATAAAAAAAAAATCACTGGTTTACAAAAGGGTAGCATGATCAGAATAAGAATAAAGTTCATTGCTTTGAGAGAATGAATATATCCCTTTCCCCCATTCATTTTTGAAAGAATACATTATTTTATAGGACTATGTCATAGTTTAGCTTACTTAAAATGACTTCAATAAGTAATCTCCCTGTTTGCAATAAACAAGTCTAATAAACCTGGAGGAGGGAGGCTCAGAATCCAGCACAGCACTATGGCTCTTTTTTCTTTTTCCATATTCCTTAAAATCTTTAAAAGTTGATTATTACTCTCATTTCCAGAAGTTATGTTCTTTCAGATACACATTCCCCCAAAAGGAATACTGGAATTACAAATGGTTTCAAGGAGAGAGAATCTGGTTCATATTAGTATATAGTTTGCATCTGATATATCATGAGAACACCAACTAAGTACAATACAATGTTTCTGATTTTGGATTGACATGTCTTTTCCTTACTACGAAAGTCCTCCTAGTTTACAACTCACACCCAAAAGATCCATGTACATATTATCTCCTAAAATGGAACAGGTAACTAACTTTCCTAGTAAAAAAGACTCAAAACCTTGTTTTATAGTTCCCAAAATAGTGCTATTAATTTAAAAGACACTATTAGTGATGATTCCCAAACTAAACATTGTCATCTCATTGAGACTTTCAGTGGGAGTTAGTGGGGGTCAGTTGACTTGTTGCCTTTGTAGTAAGTAGCTGTATAATAGTTATCCACTTTTTCACTTGTATTTTTTTTTTTTTTTTGGTTTTTACGAGACAGGGTTTCTCTGTTTTGGAGGCTGTCGGTCCAGCCTGGCCTCGAACTCACAGAGATCCGCTTGCCTCTGCCTCCCGAGTGCTGGGATTAAAGGCGTGCGCCACCACCGCCCGGCCTTTTTCTCTTGTATTTTAACAGAATGCCTGGTACCCAGTAAATAAAGTTAAGAACCTGTTAAGAACTGCAGTGAAGATTTTGTTCTTTAAAGATTGCAGCAAGTCTGAGTTGAGGAAGTTCTGACAGATGCAAAATGTACACCTGTTGCAGGTGCACATACAGCGTAACCGGGCATGGCTGTGAAAACACACAGAAGGACAGGGTTGAGTTCTTTCTTACAAATATGGCACAAGTCGAGTGTGCCAACTTAAAAAAAGAAAGATTTAGGCATATGCAACACTCTTTTTAGAAAGGAAAAGGACAGTGTGGGGCATGCTAAAGTTGTGCAGAATTCCACATTTGGTGAAAACATAGTAAGCAGTAATAGTTCTTCCTCCCTATAGAAAATCTAGGGAATATTAGCTAGCACTTAAAAAAAATGTTGGAGAGAGGATGGAATCATTATTAGATGAGTTTAGTGGAATAAATATGCACAGCAATAGATGGCACCCTCATCTAAATGAATAAAAATGAAACTTGAGTAAGCCATAGCACCAACTGAAAGGACAAGGTTTGCTAGCATTGAATAACCACTCCCTCCTCTTCCTCCTCCCTCAACATACACACATGCCTGAAAACCAGGAAGGAGAAGAGCGATAAATACACAAAAGTCAACAGATGATTATATTTAACCCTGACAGGATATGAACAACATCATCTTTAATTCACCAAGCACCCTGGCTCCCAAAGGAAATCAGAGTGCTTCATAAATTTGTACTAGAAGAAATACAGGGTTAATTTCAGCTACAAAACACAGCAGCTATAAGTATGATGGATGAGACTCTAAGGATGTAAAAATCTAGTGAGCCAATTGAATCAGTTATGAAATTGAAGGGCTTTCTGACTCCTTTCTGGTTGAGTGGTTTCACTGGTTAGCGCAGGCACATGAGGTGACCCATTTCACCTAAGCCCTGATTATAATGTGGGGACCTTCAATGACTACTCAGTGGTCAGACAAACAAAGCCATCATACCACCCATGATGAGGTATTGACTGGAGCAGAACCCACTGAGAAGAGCACCATCTGATGAATCAATGCCATCACTTCCTGTGACATCTGATCATTTTTACAGGCTTCTCAGTCAAAGGACTGGCCCAATCTGCTTTGGTTTAGTTTGTGAGAGCTGATGAGACCACAGTGCATGGTGTCATGGTTGTGAGTATTAGCATCCCAACAGTGCCTAACTCCCAATATGAAGAAAAACAAGAATTTTGAGAATCAATAAGATATTTCTTTTTAAAACCTGGTTTGTGATGAGGAATTACATCACTGCTACCAAGACACTGCCAGCTGTCATACTGGAATCCATCCGTGATTTTATAAATTGAATCTGACTTCCACATCCACAAGGCTCCACCCACCAAAAAGGAGAGATGCAAAATATGCTGAGCAACAGGGAGATGCTTCATGAGAAGTAATTTGGTATTAATTACGTAAGAAGTATCTATGTATGTACATTTATCATATATACACACACACACAAGTTAGCATGAAGTGCTTTAGAGACGCAGCTCTAGTCACATTGCAGTTACCTATGGTACACTGACATAAGAGAGACGGCACCGTAAGTTACAGCTAGGCAGTGAGTCTGACCAAGCAGTGCGTTTCTAGATATTTCTAAATATTAACAGCAAGGAAGAAAATTTGGCCACCCTATAAGAAAATGTAAACAAAATCCCACAGAATCATAAAGAAAAAGTAACTTACAAAGCAGTTTTTAGAAAGACCCAGATTTTTCTCAAATTCTCTATTCTATCAGTGCTGCCCATGTCTCGGGAGAGGCTGCCTCTGTAATGATCCTCTCTGTAGATAACATACATGAGAGTTTTAAAGCAAAGGTAAAAAAGAAATAAGGTTTTTAAAATCTTATATTAATAGGAATGATTTTTTTTCCAATACAAATAGAAAGTCAAAGGCTTACTGCTTTTTTTCAAACGTTTAATAGAATACCAATATACTATGACTTCAAAAATATGTACAAATTAACTCCTTTTTGGAAAGCTTTGGTCTTTGTTTAATTATTACTGTTGCATTTGATTATACTTTATTCTAATTTTCATAAGAAAATGCCTTCAAGGCTAACAGAATAATAAACAGAATATTCTCTAAAGTCCTGAGAAACGCACTGCCTGAAAAGCTGTTTTGTTACATAACAGAATTTATACAAGCACACTATTTGAGTAGGATGTCATTAAGATCATGCAATTTTAAGGCAGTTAGTGAACTATGAAGATAACCATAGTTATATGGTTGTATATATGCATGTATAGATATAATAAATGTACATGAAATTTGTGGCTATAATAATGCCAAATATTTATATAGTGGACATTTCACTTGTAACTTTTTACAGCACTTTAAAAAAAGACAAATCCTGAATTCAAACATAAAACCTAAATTCAATGTAAATTCTCAAAAGATTTCAAAATTCTTCACACACCAAAGGCAATTAATCAACAGAAAAATTTAAAAATGAAATTGTGTTCATGTGGAAGTGCCTTATAAATATAAAGTGACATGATGTCAACTCCATTTATCATAGCAGGGTTATTGTCCAATGCTGGGTGGTAGCTATGCTTTATTATGCTATCCTGTTAGGACAGCTACAGCCTGCAGAAAAAAATATACAAGTACTCTAGAAGTACTGTTTATATCATTTATGACATGCAAACCAAACTTGCAGTTGCTCAAATTTATCCCTTCTCATTGCAAAGTTTCTTTCTGTTGCTGAACAATTTCTATGTGACAAAGATGCCCCATGGCTAATGGCATGCAATGTTACTATGAACCATGCAACATGAAAATGAAGACAGAGCAAGTACTTACGGATACATGGCCATTGTTGTCAATTTAACAAAGATATCTTTACTGGGTGCATCAGCAGTGTTGCAAGTGAAGGCTTGAGGTGGAGGCATTTTGTGTTTCCTGCAGAAATCAGTAGGTGAGATACTATGTTCTTGTTTAACTTCATGCAGGTCTGACTTTGCAGCTACAATTAAGCAGGGAATTCTGCTGTCCATAAAATGTTGCTATGGAATAAAAATAATGAAATCAAATATTGATGGCAAGTTCAAAAATTACTATTTAAATAAATGAAAACACTTCCCCAGACAGACAAAGCAATGGTAATTCCAAAGGGAGACAACAAAGTGAGAAACAAAGTTTGGTAGCACTATGTCAGCCTCCTGTCATTATTCTAGTGTAGCTAACAAAACAGACCTATCCTAATTTTCAATATATTCCTATTTTCTTTTTTTTTTTTTATTTTTTGGTTTTTCGAGACAAGGTTTCTCTGTGGCTTTGGAGGCTGTCCTGGAACTCACTTTGTAGACCAGGCTGGACTCGAACTCACAGAAATCCGTCTGCCTCTGCCTCCCGAGTGCTGGGATTAAAGGCGTGCGCCACCAACGCCCGGCTTATATTCCTATTTTCTATACTGAAAAGTACCATTTTCTTTATATTGCCTGTAGAATTTTATCACATACATTTATATTTATATAGCTGCAGCTATGCTGCATACAGCATTTAAAAATAGAAGGCTGTATCCTCTCTGTACTGTAGAATGATGACTATTGCTTTTAGGGTTGCTTAATACTTCATAAGATATTTATATTTTCTGGAAAACTATTCTTCAACTGTTAGATACCTGGATTTTTCAAAGGTTTTTGATATTAAAAGCAATACTAGGCTAAATACTTTTGTCCTTATAGCTTTCTCCTTCTATAGACTCTTGTTAATAATCTCCAAATGAATAATACATTTTGCAAACCTGTGGTTTATTCCCTTGCTCTGGCTGTTATTCTTTAGGTAACTGGCAATATCCATTTGCATTCCTAATAGCCAAGAAGACTTTCCATTAAAAGTTCTCAATCAAGAATACACATCAAAGTCACATGACTGGGATTTTGTTGGTGTAGGACAAAATGAGGATTTTTAAAGGAATAGAGCATGTAGATGCATATATTTAAAACAACAACAAAAATCCCTTTGCAGTCTATTTTGTTGTACTTTTCTGACTAGGAAATACAAAGCTGTAGATCCTTAACATCCTATATAAAGTTACAATTAGTCATGGGCATAAGAACAAACCTTAAAAATCCTGGCACAGTATTCAAAGGATTTGGGATTAGTGACATCATATACCAGGCATACAACATCACAAATGATCTCAGCCTCAGTTAGAAATTCCGACTCTGAGATATCGTGCAGCTTGTAAAAAGAAAAAGATAATGGGAAACTAAGAATCGTAATATTGGTATAAAGGTGGCTTGAGAAATTTCAAACAAAACATTATGAAAACATGCATAGCCCAAAACACAGAAAATGATTTACGAAGAATAACATAAGAATAATAATAGTCAGGAATGTCTACTGAGTACTAATGTTTAGAACTACATGAGATAAGCAATATTTAATAATAAACTCATAAAACCCTTATCAGAAAGAGTAAAATATTATTATACCATAAAATGTATAACATTGTTCAATGTGATTATCTAAGAAGCTATTTCCAAAAACAAAGCATGGATGTTTTTTCTTTTTGGTTTTTTGAGACAGTAGTCTCAGCTGTCCTGGAACCCATTCTGTAGACCAGGCTAGCCTCTAACTCAGAGATCTACTTGCCTCTGCCTCCTAAATGCTGGAACTAAAGGCATACACCACCATTGTGGATGTTTTCTAATGCTTACTTGTTAGAAGCTCCCCATAAGGTTCTAACTTGGCTAGAAATTTGTCTTATCACACAGTTATCTATCGTGAACCAAGTCTCAAACTTGGTTTAGCATCCAAGAAGAGCATATAACCTTTATACTGTATTTCACACCATTTTTCTTCTTTCCATATACTTTTATACTTCTATACTCCTCCCTGATAAACACATAAAACTTGATTCAGATTATATATAGATAAACCACTAAGCACCAACATTGATTTCATACTAATTTCTAGCCAATAACATTAGAATTTAAAACTAATTATTTTAAAGCAATTAGTTTTTTATTTATCAGTATGGAAGGCACACATGTGTTGCATCTTGTATGACCATCAGAGAATAACTCTGTAAATTTGGTTTTCTTCTTCCATCTTTATGTGGATTCCAGGGATCAAATTCAGGACATTGGCTTTTGTGGCAAGCACTGATGCCATCTCACTTAAGATATATGTATTTGTGTGGATGTGGGGGTGGGGAGATAGACAGTGTTTGAATTTTGTGCATGTGCATGAGATTCTTGCCTCTAGAGACCAGAGTGGGCACTGGGTTCCTGGAGCTGGAGTTATAGGTGGTTTTGAATTTCCAGGTGTAGGTAGGTGCTGAGAATCAAATTTGGATCCTCTGGAAAAGGAGTACATGGTCTAAACTGCTGAGCTATCTCTCTAGCCCCCAACAACAGATTTGTAAAATCAAAATGGCAGAATGAAAGGAAAGTTTTTTTTTTTGTTTTCCTTCTGAGTTTCTTTTTAAAAATTTATTTATTATTCTTTTATTACTGTTTTTCCTGTATGTATGTCTTGTGAGAGTGTTGGATCCTGGAGTTACAAACAGTTGTAAGCTGCCATGTGGGTGCCGGGAATTGAACCCAGGTCCTCTGAAAGAGCAGTCAGTGCACTTAACCACTAAACCATTTCTCCAGCCCTGTCAGATTTTCTTATTATGAGGTAGCTAACATACAGTTAAGTGCATAAATAGTTTTACCTTTATCTATACCCATGTAATAATCACACAGAATCAAAGGAATTAACATTCCAATGAATAAACCAAAATGAAAAGTATCACACACATTCTACATACAGCCATTAAATGAATCTAATTTGTTTCAGACTCATTTAAAAATGTACCCAATACTTCAAGTCTTTGTATCACAGAAGATCTTACCAACAAATATTTCTCTTGTCCATATACATAGACAGTGTTAATTGCATAATAGGACTTATGATCATCACGAATTTTCTTCTGTCTCTAAAAACAGAACCAAAAATTTCATTTTATAATAAATATCAAAGTAACTTCATCAGTACATACCTTTGTCCATGTGGGTATATTACAAATAAAAGGACATTCATCTCTCTCTATATTGCTATTTATCAGTAAAAACAGGATATTGGCTTTATTTCTTAGTTCTGAGGTCTTGGACAAAAGGTGCATTTATTTTACATAAAGTAAAAGCAACAGCTGAAGAGGAGGTAAACAGGGTTAGTGAGCATAGAGTGTGGACGGAGTTTCTTAAATGGTCTGATCTTACCAGAGAATGTCCGATGTCCTATCTTTCCAACAGCTACATATCGTCTCTCTGCCACCTCTCTTTGTCTCCTCTCTCCAGAATTCTCCTCATAGTTTCACCTATGCTTCCTGCCTGGCTACTGATCAATCTGTGTTTTATTCATCAACCAAAAGAGAAACATCTATACAAAAGGACATCCCCCATCAATAGACTCTAGAGCCATCTGCTGGCAATCCTCATATGCAATCTGATCTCACAGGAGGCCCATATGTAAGCAGTATTCTTAGTTAAGGGACTAGTCAGAATTAAGTATCATCACTCATTTGATACATGAACTTAATGCCACACTCAGGTGCTTTCATGTGTGCAGTCATTTAATCCGGATCTAAATACTGATTTTCTAAAAGAGAGCTAAAACTCTTCAATAAGGTTACTGTTGCTTTGTTTTGTTTAACAGAATCTCACTAAGTAGTTCAAACTTGCCTGGAACTAATTATGTATCCAAGGCTACCTTCAGACTCCAAATCCTGGGAGTACCTATTGTTATACCTATTAGTGTATAGCACAAATATAAGTAGACCAATGGCTTCGAATAATTACCTAAAAAGGATATTGCCTATGAAAACTTTTGTAAACTTATTGTTATAAACATTTGTTAGAAGAAATTTTATTCTGACAATCCTCACCATTAGGTTTCTTCCAAGGAGTGCCTGAAGAACTCCGCTTTTCCCACAGCCTTTCACTCCAATTACATTACATCTGAACACATTTCTTTGAGTCTGTTTTTTCTGCAGGTCAATCTTTTTATCTCTTGTTACTAAAAAGAAAAACAAAAAACATGAGCATGTACCATTAAGAATCATTAAGTCTCTACTATACCATCCATAAAATTAGGTATTGGTGTACCTCACTTTTAGAAATGTTTGATTTACAAATAAACATAATGCTGGGTGGTGGTGGTGCAAGTCTTTAATCCCAACAGATTTCTGAATTGGAGGCTAGCCTGGTCTATAGAGTGAGTTCTAGGACAGCCAGAGTTACACAGAAAAACTGTCTCAAAACAAACAAACAAAACAAACAAACAAAAACCAAAAAGGCTAGGACTGGAGAGATGGCTCAGCAGTTAAAAGCACTGTCTATTCTTCCAGAGGGCCTGAATTTAATTCTCAGCACTCACATGGTAGCTCACAACTGTAACTCCAGTTCCAGGAGATCTAACATTTTCACACACATATGCAGGCAGGCAAGACATCAATACATATAAAATAAAAATAAATAAATCTTAAAAAACAAAACAAAAAGGAAGAAACAAACAAAGCTATGTAATCAGCACAATAAGGCACCATATTTTTTCTTTTGGGGGAGGTGGGGTGGGGAGAGTTTGAAGCAGGATCTCATGTTACCTAGACTAACCTCCAACTCCTTACTAGCTGAGAATGACCTCGCCCTCACTTTCATCACTGGAGCACCAGTGAATAGAACAGAAACAAAAGAACTCTATTCCCTTTGATAAATAATAACAGAAATTGCCAAATCATGAGCAAAACTAATGCAGACATAGAATGAGCTTATCTTCACTCTTCATAATATTTGAAATGGTATCTTCTTTTATTTTTGGCCTCCTTTGTTCATATCTCTGAATCCTTTTTTATAAACATTTATATTAGTCTATATTATTATAGTAATGGGTCTCGGTTTCACACATGAATATAGTGCACTATGATGACATTCATCCTTCCCAGTACCATCACATTTCTTTCCCACTCCTGCTGATCCCTTCTCCTTTCCAACCAGTCTTTCATGTCTTTAATTAATTAATTAATAATTTTTAAATTTCATGTGCATTCGTATTTTGCCTACATGTATGTCTCTGTGAGTGTGATGGATCCCCTGGAATTAGAATTACAGATAGTTGTGATTTGCCATGTAGGTACTGGGAATTGAACCCAGGTCCTCTAGAAGAATGGCCAGTTCTCTTAACCACTGAGCCATCTCTCCAGCCCCATTTTCATGTTTTTGTTTTTCTATTGACTCATTAGCGTTACTTACAGGAACATGAGGGGTTATTACAGGGATAGGGGTCTCATCACTTATAAGTGGCTATACCACTGAAGAAAATATGTTCTCCTTTCCTCAGCAACTATTAACTTCCTATACATCCTCAAAGAGGAGTGAGACCTTGTAAGCCTCCAAGGTAGATGGTACCAACCATGGGCATCCCGTGTATAAGTAATCACAGCTATTGTGTTCAAAAGTGCAATAATTCTGTTTTTTGTCTTCTTATTTTCTTTTTCTTTGTTTTTTATTTAAATTAGAAACAATCTTATTTTACATATCAATGCCAGTTCCCTTTCCCTCACATACTCCAATCAATCCCCCATCCCACTCCTTATCCACTCCCCAGGGAGAGTGAAGCCTTCCATGAGGGATCAACAAAGTTTGTTATATCATTTGGGGAGGGGCCTAGGCCGTCCCCCATGTATTTAGGCTGAGAGAGTACCCCTCCATGAAGGAATGGGCTCCCAAAGTCCATTTGTGCACTAGGAATAAATACTGGTTCCACTGTAAGAGGTCCCATAAACTGCCCAGGTCTCCTGTCGCCCAAGTTCAGGAGGCCTGATTCTGTCCTATGCTGGTTCCCCAGCTGTCTGGCTGCAGTCCATGAGCTCTTACTTGCTCAGGTCAGCTGTTTCTGTGGGTTTCACCAGCATGATCTTAACTCCTTTGCTCATCACTCCTCCATCTCTACAACTGGATTCCAGGAGTTTGGCTCCATGCTTAGCTGTGGGTGTCTGCTTCTGCTTCCATCAGCTACTGGATGAAGGCTCTAGGATGTTTTTGTTTTTAATTAAAAAAACTTAATGCTGGGTGGTAGCATGCACCTTTAGTTCCAGCACTTGGGAGTCAGAGGCAGGTGGATCTCTGTGAGTTTGAGGCCAGCCTGGTCTACAAAGTAAGTTCCAGGAAAGCCAGGGCTACACAGAGAAACCTTGTCTCAAAAAACCAAACCAAATAAAGAAAACCCCAAACCAAAACAAATCAAAACAAAAGCAAGCAAATGTGTTTGAAGCAAGCCTGGTTTACGGAGGGAGTTCCAGGATAGGCTCCAAAGCCACACAGAGAAACCCTATCTCACAAAACAAACAAATAAAAGAAAGAAAAGAAAGAAAAAATTATTGATGTGTATGATTGTTTTGTCTACATATATGTATGTGTGTGCCTGGTGCTCATCGACATCAGTAAAGAATGCTGGATCTCCAGGAACAATTATAGATGGCTGTGAGGCACCGTGGAGGTGTTGAGAACCTAACATGGGTCCATCTGCCCAAATCCTTTTTTTTTTTTTTTTTTTTTTTGGAGAGAGGCATTTCATATAGCATAGGTTGGCCTCAAACTGCATTTGTAGCTGAGAATGACCTTGAACTTTCGCTGGTACTATAGGTATGCACCACCATTCCCAGTTTATGCAGCACCAGGGGTAAGACCCTCGTGCATACTAGGTAAGCACTCTACCAACTGAGCTACACTCCCTTCTCCCAAACTGAAGTTAAAAAAATTCAGTCATGAGCTGAATGGCATCCATATACACTTACCTGTAATAGCTGAAGCTTGAGACTCTTGTTCTGTCAGTATGGAATAGCCTAGATAGCCCAAATACTCCAGACAACGCTGCACGTCTAAGTAGGTTGTGAGCCTAAAACCAGGAAGTTTACAAGGCTTATGTCCTAAATGAACATTTACAGAAAAAGTTCCAATAACTCAAAAACAAAAATAAAAAAACTACCTACTGTTAGGCTCTAGATACTATTTGTCAAACTGCTCTACTGTCTTATGTGTCCAACTATGACTCTGTGTGTATGTGTCTGTATGTACATAAATGTAAAAGCGGGTGTGAACATTTGTGCAGGCCAGAGGATAATCTTTGCTATCATTTCTTGGGAGCTGTCCACCTTGCTTTTTGAGATAGTCTCTCACTAGTCTGGAACTCCCCAAGAAAGCTAAGCTGAGGGCAGATGAGGTTTAAGAATCAGTCTGCCTGGCTCCACCTTCCCTGAGGGGATGATAAGGATAGGCCATATCTGTGCTTTTTCATACTGGTTCTTAAAATAAAACTCAGGTTCTTCTAGGCATATCACCAACCGGGCTATCTTCCTGGCCTCTCCAACCATAACTTTTCCTATACTGCCATTCCTGTAGAAAATACAGGACAAGGGTGAATTCCTCTATTCCACCTGCCAGAGAAAACAAGCCTGGGTAATGAGCTGCTACACAGATAAATGCTGGTACAACCTACAACACAGATATATTACAGTATCTGCTTCCCAGGCTAACATAATGTCCAGTACACACTGACCAGACATAAACTAAGCAGATAAGAAAAGGTTTCACAGAGAAGCAAAAAATATGTCCTAAGAGTACCCAAAATTGGTTCTTCTTATATACTTGGGGGGTAGGGGGGAAGAGTTTGGGATGTAGCTCACTTGGTTGTTTGATCCCTAGCAGCACATAAATCGAGCATGAAATCCTAGTTACTTATGCGGTAAAGGCAGGAGGATTAAGAGTTCAGAGCCAATCTCAGCCACATAGTAAGTTCCAAGCCAGCTTAGGATACGTAAGACCTGGACTCTGAAAAGGGAGATAGGGCTGGAGAGACGGCTCAGCTGTTAAAGGGTAGGCTTACAACCAAGAAAAAAAAAGTATGAAAAGGGAGAGAGAGTGGGGAAGGGGAGGGAGATGGGCAGGAAGGGGGAGGGGAAGGAAGGGAGAAGAGTGGGAGAGGAGAAGACACAGTGATGGGGAGAGGGGTGGTGCAGACAGAAGAGAGAAAGAAAGAGAAAAAAATGTTGAAAAGTCTGCCTCAGGCACCTTCCTTGAGGTGGAGCCCGGTTTTTCTAATACATCTACCTCCTCTATGGAAAAAAAGTTTTTCTCAGCAATGCTAAAGTAATGATGACATCATGAAGAACTGAAAATTTCCTTAATGTTCTTGGTACAATGCCAACCATGCTCGAAGTAGGTTTTAGACATATCCTCATTAAGTTTTATAGAGAATTAAAAATAATTTTAAAATGAATGCAAACTCCATGGTCCAGTAAAATATGCTTCTCCCCTTTTGCTGAAGGACTGTGAAACAGTAACAACAGCTTCAATGTGCTCAATCAAACAAAAAGCACAAAATTTAGTTTCACGTTGATGTAATGCTATTTCCTATAACATCATGGGAAGACAACAGTCCCTTCTTGAAAAACTTATAAAACTTCTACAGTTCATCTCAGAGACATGCCGATCAGAGGAAGTTAGGATTGAAGGATTTGCTAAACTTAACAGAGATACAAAATGACAAGTGCAACACCACCATAATTTAAAAGTAACTATGACTGTAGAGCAAAGAGATGAGCTCTATACTCACGTCCACTGGGAAAGGAAGCCCTGGTAGGTTATCCAGCCTCTTTCATTTGTGCACACTGTGTTATTTACATCTGGTCCCCAAGGTATGTAAGGGAAAACTTTAAATAAATCTTTAAGTTCATCAGGCGACAAAGCACAGTCTCTGTCCTGAAGACACATAAGGAAGTAACATGACATTCAGATCACTGAGAGAAAAATCCTCAAACAAGCTACCTAGCCTAGTAAAACTAAGCTTTGAGAATTTTGCCAGCCGTGGTGTAACACACCTTTCATCCTAGCACTTGGGAAGCAGAGGCAGGTGGATCTCTGTAAGTTCAAGGCCACCCTGGTCTAAAGAGCAAGTTCCAGGACAGCCAATACTGTTATACAGAGAAACCCTGTCTAGAAACAACCCCCTCCCAAAAAAGAAAGTATTTGACTATGTACTTTGGAAATTTGAAGGCAAAGGCTTACCAAATCATGTTTGTCAAAGGTGCTTTGAAGAAACAAATATGCATGATGATTTAATTCAGTAGTGCAATCAGGAGGTATTTTTAGCCTGTTGACGAAATAATTTAAGAATAAATCATTAATCAAAGATTAAAATTTAATAAGAAATTAATAAAAAATTGGAATAAGTATTTTTGTGGGATCTGAAGTCATATAGACATTCTCAGGGGAAAGTCTCTGGGGTAATTATGGCATTCTTTGGAGGACTTATTAATAATGTTCATTCCAAACATTCCAACGTATATATATTCTTCCTAAATATTATTAGGGCAGGTTGAAATAACAACTTTACAAATTCTGATGGAATGTAACTCAGCTGGCAGAATGCTTATCTATACGCAAAGCCCTCAGCTTGATTTCCAGAACAATATAAACTGGGAGTGATAATACATGTCTATAATCCAAGCACTCCAGAGGTGGAGGCAGGAGAATCAGGTATTCACGGGTATCTTCTGTAAGTTTGTACAACTTCAGACCCAATCTAAAAAAACAAAAGAAAGTTTTAAAAAGGAGCCAGGAGATGACTTAGCAGATAAAAGCACTTGCTGAGCAAGCCTGACAACCTAAGTTTGAATCCCTGATATCCATGCTTAAAAAAACAGGAACCAACCAGGTACTGATTGTCTTTAGTCCCAGCATTCAGGAAGCAGAGGCAGGTGAATCTCTAAGTGTGAGACCATCCTAGTCTACAGAATGAACTTTAGGACAGCCTAAGTTATACAGAGAACTCCTGTCTTGAAAATAGAAAAACAAACAAGAATAAAACAGGGGCCAAGCCGGGCGTTGATGGCGCACGCCTTTAATCCCAGCACTCAGGAGGCAGAGGCAGGCGGATCTCTGTGAGTTCGAGACCAGCCTG
This sequence comes from Mesocricetus auratus, assembly GCF_017639785.1. NCBI lineage: Eukaryota > Metazoa > Chordata > Mammalia > Rodentia > Cricetidae > Mesocricetus > Mesocricetus auratus. The sequence goes on along the minus strand of NW_024429191.1, from coordinate 58,699,189 downwards.
GACTACCAAACGAGTTCCAGGACAGCCTCCAAAGCTACAGAGAAACCCTGTTTCGAAAAAACAAAAAACAAAAAATAAACAAACAAAAAACAAAAAACAAAAAACAAAAACAAAAAAAAAAAAACAGGGGCCAAGCTGGGCAGTGGTGGCTCATGCCTTTAATCCCAGCCTCGGAAGGCAGAGGCAAGCAGGTCTCTGTGAGTTCCAGACCAGCCTGGTTTACAAGAGTAGTTCCAGGACAGCCTCCAAAGCCACAGAGAAACCCTACCTGGAAAAACCAAACCAAACAACAACAATAAAAACAGGGACCAAAAGATGTTACAGGTGTCTGTAATCCCCTGCTCACACTAACTAACTAATGAACGAAATAAATAAATAAATAAATAAATGTACTAAAAATCTAGAAAATACATTTCGACTTAAAAAAGGTATATGGTAAAGACTAATATGTAAAGTTGTCCCCTGACCTCCAAACATGTAACATGGCATACACCTGCCCTCATAAACATGTACACACATATAAGTCAAATGCACACATATGACATCACACAAATAAATGAATATTAAAGGTAGGGGCTAGAGAGAGATTTCAGTCAGTAAAATGCTTGTCATAAAGGCATCAGAACTGCTGGGTGGTGGCGGCGCACGCCTTTAATCCCAGCCTCAGAAGGCAGAGGCAGGCAGATCTCTGCGAGTTCGAGACCAGCCTGGTCTACAAGAGTAGTTCCAGGACAGCCTCCAAAACAATACACAAAAACCCTGTCTCGAAAAACAAACAAACAAAAAAAAGCATCAGAACCTGAGTTATATTCCCAGCACACAGATAAAAAGACAGATTTTTTTATGTTGGTGGTTGGTTGTTTTTTGAGATAGAATTTCTTAGTGTAGTCGTGGCTGTCCTGGAACTAGCTCTGTAGACCAGGCTGACCTCACAGAGATCCATCTACCTCTGTCTCCCAAATGCTGGGATTAAAGACATGCACCATTACAACCAGCAGATAGTACACTTTAATTATTGAATTCTTACCCTATTTTACATATAAACAAATGTATAGGTGGGTACAATATAATATGCAGAAAGAAGAACAAGAAATGGTCAGGGTTAGGAGATGCGAAAGAACTGGGTGTAGGTAATGAACATAAAGGTAATTGTCTAGTTTTAAGCATTCATAGATTTTTCATTTTTTGGTAGTAGATTATATTTTTTGCACACTTATAAAAATACAGGCAGGGATGGCGAGATGGCTTGGCACTTAAGAGCACTTGACTGCTCTTCCAGAGGTCCTGAGTTCAATTCCTAGCAATCACAAGGTAGCTCACAGCCATCTGTAATGAGATGTGGTTCCCTCTTCTGGTATGCATGAAAACAAAGCACTCATATACATAAAATACATGAATAAATAAATCTTTAAAAAATACATAAGTAGAGGCTGGAGAGAGGGCTCATTTGTTAAGAGCACTGGCTGCTCTTCTGGAGGTCCTGAGTTCAATACCCAGGAACTACATGATGGCTCACAACCATCTGTAATGACATCTGGTGCCCTCCTCTGGCCTGCAGGGATACAGACAGAACACTATATACATAATAATAAATAAATCTTTAAAATACATATTAAATATTCATTGCAGAGCAGTGGCAGCACATGCATTTAATTCCAAGACTCAGGAGGCAGGGGTAGGCACATATCTGAGTTTCAGGCCAGGCTAGAGTGATTTCCAGGACAGTCAGGGCTACACAGAAAAACCCTGTCTCGAAAAATAAAAACAAAACAAAGAAAAAAATATTCAATGGTGTAAGTCACAACTATGGGCTTAATATTAATGGTGGTGGTATAGTAATGAAGTGAAATATGGAGATAGCATTTAACAAATGTCAAATGCAGTAAGTTAGGTATTAGAGAGACAAAAACAAAATATCTTTCCAACTTCATAATTTAAAAAATTTTTTTTCTTATTTAGTGCTTTGGAATTTTTCATTATTTACTCATTTGTTTTTGAGACAGGATGTCATTATTAAGACAAGACCCACCTGTACATTTGTTCAGATATAATAGGGCAAGTGCAAAATCTGCTGGTTGACCCCAGTCAGGGGCCAGAGACAGGTTGATCTCTCTGAGTTTGATGCCAGCCTGGCTTACAGAGTGAATTTCAGGACAGTCAGTGCTACACTAACTACACAGACCAAAATGACCCTGGACTCTAAAGGGACACTAGCTCACTCGAGCATGTGGCTCTGGCATGCGTTGCCCTTTTCCCCATTCCCTCTGCCTTGATAAAAACCGTTAGAATACATTCCTAAAGCTGCCACCAAGGTCTATTCCTTTATTTGGCCACTTCCTCCTCCTAAGGCTGACTACCAAGGTCCAGGTATCAAAGTATTGGAGTCCAGCAATCAGAAGCACCCTTTGACTTGCCTTAATTCAAATTAGATACTTCATCCTAACAGGAGGTTTCCCCTTGTACCTTTATAAACTGCCATTTTAATATGTGCCACATCCATCTTCTCTCTACCCTTCCCCTTTTCCCTCTATCTCGTCTTTGTCTCTTATCTCTGTCCTTTGTCCTCTGGGGTAAATACATCTCCTCTGTACTGAGCAGATCCTTTTCCTTTTACTATGAATCGTACCTCAGCCTCCCAAGTGCTGGGATGATAGGAGTATACCACCAAGTCTGACTGATTTTTATTTTTAGGTGTGCTGGCTAGTTTACTTCAACTTGACACAGTAGAGTTACTGGCTATTCTTATATATGACCTAGGTTCCATTCCCAGCAACTACATGGCTGAACACAACTCTCTGTAATTCCAGTTCCAAGGAATTCAACACACTCTTCTGTCCTCCATGGGCACCATGTACACTCTTGATTTACTTACATAGGTACAAACATTCATATACATAGAAAAAAACTTTAAAAAATATTTAATTATTGGGCTATGGTGGCCCATGCCTTTAATCTCAGCACTTAAGAGACAGAGGCAAGTGGATCTCAGTGAGTTTGACGCTAGCCTGGTCTACAAAGTGAGCTGGTTTTAGGACAGCCAGGGCTACACAGAAAAACCCTGTCTTGAAAAACAAAAAAATAAAAAATTTCCGACCTGTTTTGATGGCCAAACAAACATTCCATTAAGGAATTATATTCATATAGCACTTTTATTATTTATTATTACTGTGTGTATATGCTGAGTGTGGGTATACATGTGGTGGAGATCAGAAGACAACTTTGTGGAGTGAATTCATCTTTTCAACCTTTAAGTGGATTCTGGGGTTTGAACTCAAGTAAGCAGCTTTCTTGAGAAGTACCTTTACTTCCTGAGCTACCCAGCCACAACTTAAAGAACTGTTTATTCACCCACTCTGTATTGTGGCTCTAACAACCAGTGTTGCAGTAAACCAGGAAATTCAGTATCTCTCTGATGATTCCATTTCCATTACATATGACTTCAGTAGTGGGAATGTCGGGTCATACATGCTCATATGTGTTGCCACTAACACTGAATCAGACTTCCCCCTCTTCTGCACTATTAGTTATTGTTTTGGTTTGTTACACTTACAGCTCCTTAATTCTAAGGAGTCATATATGACTCAAGTGAGAAGTAAACCACAATTACAGGACAAGGTGTGTGTCTGTATGTGGGAATGTGGCATGTAGATGCAGGTACCTGAAGAAGCCAGAAAAGGATGTTAAGATTCCATGGAGGAAGAGTTACAGGCCGTTATGAGCCACCCAATGTAAAGTCTGGGAACTGAACTCAGATAGGTCCTCTGCAGGAGCAGCACCATTCTTAATTGCTGGGTCATCTCTCCAGCCCTGAAAAGCCACCTCTTAAAGGGTAATAAACTGGGCTGTGGTGGTGCATGCCTTTAATCATAGCACTTAGGAGGCAGAGGTAGGCAGATCTCTGTAAGTTTGAGGCTAGCCTGATCTATAGAGTAAGTTCCAGGGCAACCAGGGCTGTTATACAGAGAAATCTTGTCTGGAAGAAAAACCAAAAAAGTAATAATTGGGGGCTGGAGAGATGGCTTACAAGTATGAACATTGGCTGCTCTTTCAGAGGATCCCAGTTTGAGTTCCAGCACTCACATGGTGGTTCTTAACCATCTGCTGTAATTCCAGTTCTGGGGGAATCAGATGTCCTTTTAACCTCTTTTGGCAGACATACATATGGTACATAGACATTTATACATGCAAAATATCCACACACATAAAAAATTAAGTAATTGGAAATAAAGAGGTAACTCAGTGAGTTTAAATCCCTAGCACCCACATAAAAAGTTGGCTGTGATAATATAAACACCCATAATCCCAAGGCTAGGGTGGTGGATGAAGCTTTTAAAAGAGTATCAAGGGGGCTTGCTGGCTGCAAGAGTTGCTTCAGGTTCAGTCAGGGTATCTCAAAAGAATGAGTAGGAGAGTGATGAAACAACCAACAATGTCCTCTTCTGAGGCTACACTTAACATATGCATCCCCACAGTAATAATAATAATAATAATAATAAACTTCCTGAAGGCATCCACTCACATAAACAGCACAGGAAAGAAAATCCTGTGATGGTCCTAGGATAAACTCATTTGTTTAGTACATATGTATTGAAAAACTGCTGAAATTTAGCCACCATTCAGTTCCTTAAGTTGCAACCTAGAACATAGTAATGAACCAATAATCTAATCAGAAAAATACTCTAGCTCCTTGGGAATGGAGAAGGTTAGAAGAATGTTTTCTGAACCATTGCACAGATAGATGGAGGTGCAATTCTTAGACAGAAATGTATTATATGACTAAAAGGTAAGAAAGGCCAGAAGATGTCAAGGTTCAATTGTGACAGACTACAATTCCCAAAAGTAGAGAAGAGGCACCCAAGACCAGGCATTGTCTCCTGGAAGGACATCACTGAGCCTACATTTAAACACATAAGACTCAAACAGCATTACCAAAGGAAAATCACTACATATATACATCAGTTGTTTAGGAGAAAGTACTTAATGTGCATTAAAAACAAGCCATAGGGCTGGAGAGATGGCTCAGAGGTTAAGAGTACTGACTGTTCTTACTGAGGTTCTGAGTTCAATTCCCAGCAACCACATGGTGTGTCACACTATCTGTAATGAGATCTGGTGCCGTCTTCTGGCCTGCAGGAATACATGCAGGCAGAACATTGAATACATAATTAACAAATAATACATTTTTAAAAAAGCCATAAAAGTGAAGGGGAAGAAATAATAAAGAAGGGAATAATGTTAACTAACATTTTTCTCAACTTTGACACCAAAACTATGTTTATCCAGTATTTCTGTTCTCAGTAAGAGTTTTTTAAAAGATTTATAAATTTAGGTATGGATACAAATCTGTAATCTCAACACTTGGAAAGCAAAGGTAGGTCTGGTGTACATAGTGAGAAGCCACCTTAAAACAACAAAAAAATTTCAACTAAGTAGCCAGGTGGTGGTGGTGCACACCTTTAATCCCAGCACTTGGGAGGCAGAAGCAGGTAGATCTCTGTGCGTTCAAGGCCAGCCTGGTCTACAAAGTGGGATGGTCTACACAACAGTCACGAGCTGTTGTGTTGTTGTGTTGTTAAACAGAGAAAGCCTGTCTTGAAGAACCAAAAAAAAAAAAGAAGAAGAAGAAGAAGAAGAAGAAGAAGAAGAAGAAGAAGAAGAAGAAGAAGAAGAAGAAGAAGAAGAAGAAGAAGAAGAAGAAAAGTGCTTATTATGTCATGCTATATTAAGTACTGGGTCTTTTTTTTTTAAAGATTTATTACATATGCACTGTTCTGCCAGAAGAGGGCACCAGATTGAATTGTAGATGTTTGTGAGTCATCATGTGGTTGCTGGGAATTGAACTCAGGACCTCTGGAAGAGCAGTCAGTGCTCTTAACCTCTGAGCCACCTCTCCAGCCCTAAGTCCTGGGTCTTAAGTGGATGATTTTACTTATGAGAGGTCATTTTTGGTTGTCACAACTTGAAGAAGAGGTGTTTCTGTCATTTAAGGATCTGCTCATCATTCTATGGCTTAGAGGACAAGACAATATTTACAATAAATAATTTTCTGGATGGGTGTGGTGGCACACAATGATGGGGTATGTCCTTCTATATGCTGGGAATATATGTTTCTCTTATTGATTGGTGAATAAATGCTGATTGGCCAGTAGCCAGGCTGGAAGCACAGGCGTGGCTACCAGAATAGGAATGCTGGGAAGAGGAACATAGAAAGGGAGCTGCCAGAAAGATGCCATGTAGCTGCCAAAGGAGTAACATGCCAGAGCATTAGAGATGGCAATACATAGTTTAATAGAAATGGGTTAATAATTAAGAGAGAGTTAGCCAATAAGAAGCCTGAGCCATCAGCCAAACAGTTTATAATTTACATAAGCCTCAGTGTTTTTACTTGGGACTGCACTGCTGCAGGACCAGGGGGGACAGAACCTCCATCTACAACATGCCTTTAATCTCAGCACTCAGGAGGCAGAGACAGGTAGAGCTCTGAGGCTAGATTGGTCTAAAGAGCAAGTTCCAGGATAGGCTCCAAACCTATGTAATAGAGAGACTCAAAAAATTATCTGGTCCAAAATGTTCAGAGTGCCAAACTTGAGTAATTTCCTATAACTCTAAATTAGTCACAAGGTACTTAAAAACTATGCATAAACTAAATACAACGTAAAAAATACTTGGCAAGTGAAATAAATTAGAAAGCTGAGGTACATACAGGGGGAATAAATACTCAGGCGTCAGATCCAGATCATCATCATAACCAAATCGTCGAAGGACAGTCCAAGTTGTCTCATGCCTCCCCCTCTGGATAAAAAGTGTATGTAAAAAGAGAAAACCTGAAATAAAGTAAATCAGTAAATACAGTTGATGTGAAGACTGTTAACTGTGGCAGGGAGGAAAGCATACAATGTGAGCTGGATTTGTGAGAACTTATGAACTAGTTTCACAGTGAGGGACAAAGCAGTCCCTCGGTGTCTGAAGGAGCAAATTTCAATTTATTTCCCATAAACACCCAGCTATGCAAGAGCAAGCTATGGACAAAAGGGACAAAGTTACATCCCAATGAGCACAATGAGAGCCAGAGCTACATGATAAAGACAGATGAAAATGATGTACAGGTCCCCTGGCTTACTTCTATAATGGAAAATTCTGGGTTTTAATTTCATTTTTTAATTATACCATAACTCAGCAATATACTCAACAAGAAACACTATAATTGGTAAATCTGACTCACATACACAGTCCCTAAAAGTAACTTTTGCCTAAAGATGGCTTAAGAGTACTAAGATGTTTGTTACATGTATATCTTTCCATCATATAGCTCTCTGCATATCTGGTCTGACCAATTTTCCTACCTCTAATTTATACTGAAAGTAAAAATAATAATCTCCCACCAATACTAACATTTCTTTAATGCATAAGTTATGCTATTTGAAAATATTAAATTTATAGGAGTGGGAAATGCGCTAGAAATGCAATTAATGTGGTGTTTGCCCTACGTGAGTAAGGCCCAAAGTTAGCACCCAGCACCTGGGGGAGAAAGTGATGAAGAAACCATTCCCTACCTCTCAGCGTCAACCCACTGTCAGCCACACCATCACTTAAGTGTTTTCTAACCACATTCTTGACATCTTCGAGAGCTTGAGGAGCTAAAGGAGTGTTGAAACAAATTCTCTAGCAAAAACATAATATAAAATAAATTTAAAAACAAGCCAGAATGTAATCCACAAATAATATAAAAGTGTTCATCTACAAAATCAAAATGCTACACCCAAAAGAAACAAGTAAATGCTATCCCTACTTCTTTTTATCTAAGGGAAGGATACCATCCTTGAAGAAAGAAATCTGCAGCACTCCTCATTCTGGTTCAGAAACATAAAAGTCTTTGTGTAGTCACATAATACAAAAATCCAGAAGGCACAGTCATTCAGAGTTCGTCATTCTTCACACACCCACTAAATACCAAAACCTCAAATTATCAAAAAGTCTCAGTTCCTAGGCATAATAGGCTTTTCATACCTTAAGACTTAATAGTTGGATGTGATAGTTTTACAGATACAAGAAAAGGTTGCTTAGAAGCATACTGTTAATTCTATCATTCTTAATCTGAAGCTAAACACAGTTACCTGAAAGAAGTTGAGTTCAGCATCATTCAGAGTGCCATCATTATCTTGATCAGATATTTTAAATATACGAGTGAGGGCTTTTATACAAGCTGGTTTCATCTATACAAAAAAGAGAAAAGAAAAAGTAATTTAAAATACAATTTTCACAATACTGAGAAAACTTCCAATAGGTTTTATTTAACATCAAAAACTGACAACATAAGCCAGGCGTTGGTGGTGCACGCCTTTAGTCCCAGCACTTGGGAGGCAGAGGCAGGCGGATCTCTGTGAGTTCGAGGCCAGCCTGGTCTACATAGTGAGTTCCAGGACAGTCTCCAAAACAATTCAGAGAAACCCTGTCTTGAAAAACCAAAACCAAACAAACAAACAAACAAAAAACTGACAACATGAAGAAATGAACTAAAGCTCAGTCATTAAATTAAGTACAGAGGATTGAAACTATGGCTTGCTGGGCAAACATTCTATAACTGTGCCATCTCCTCAATCCTTTTTTAACTTTCCATCCCCCAAATTTTGTGTATGTGCCAGGTGTAGAAGTCAGAGGACAACGCTGGTTGTCAGTGCTCACCTCTCACCTTGTTTGAGACAGGGTCTATCGCCTGCTTATGGGAAGTCTCCTGTCTCATATTCCCATGTTTACAGAGGAGCACTGGAATTATAGACACAGCTACTGCATCCAGCTTTATGTGGGTTCTCAAGACACTTATGCAGCAGGTACTTTACCCAGTCATTTTTTTTTTAACTTGGTATTTTGAACCATGGTCTCACTTGTTTGCCCAAGCTAAGCCTCCCAAGTAACTGGGATTGCATGCCTGCCCCAGCAAGACCAGCAATGTTCATGACTTTTATTTTTTTGGTTTTTCGAGATAGGGTTTCTCTGTATTGTTTTGTAGGCTGTCCTGGAACTTGCTCTGTAGACCAGGTTGGCCTCAAACTCATAGAGATCTGCCTGCCTCTGCCTCCCAAGTGCTGAGATTAAAGGCGTGTGCCACCAACGCCCAGCATTCATGACTTTTTTTATACTCTCTTATATTCTCTTGTGTTCTCCTCTCTCTTTGTCTCTTTTTCTCTCTCCCTTCTTCCATCCCTCTCCTTTTTTGCAGAGCCTTAGTCTTATAATAATATAGCTCAGGCTGGGAGTACAGGCCGATGCCATCATACCTGGTTCTGTGTGTGTGTGTATGAGAGTGCATAAGTAAACATACATGCTGAGCATCAAACCCAGGACCTCCTGCTAAGCAAGCACTGAATTATCATCTCAACCATAAGAACTCAGTATTTTTATTTATCCCATGCATATGTGACAGTTAGGTAAAAAATGAAATTATTCACAAATAAGGTTACAAATATCATGGTTAGTAAGTATATGACTTTTACTAACTTGCTATTGTAAGATTATTTATATTTTGAAAGTGAATCTTGTCTTTCTGAGATCTGTAAAACACATGGTGACAGAAATTCATTGTGACAACCTCTTTAATTATTTTAGGATATATAAAGGATAGATTACCTAAGAATAAGATTCATGGGCTACTGAGATAGCTCAGTCAGTACTTTCGGCAGAAGCATGAGAACCTGAGTTTGGATCTCTAGAAGCCACATAAAAGCCTGGCATAGTGGCCCATGTCTATAAACCTGGTGCTGGATTATAGACAGGCAGATCCTTGGGCATGCTGGTCAACTAGACTAGATGAAACAGCAAGCTTTAGGTATAGTGAGAGAGCCTATCTCAAAAAGCATAATGGAAAAGTAATTGAGGAAAGACACCCTGACATTAATCTCTGGTCACATGCACACACACACACCCCCTATATAAAGACCAATACTCTTCTACAAGGCAGTCATTGCCAACAACACTTAACAAAAGACTTCTGGAGACGAGTGATATAGTACAGTGGTAGAATGCTTGTGTAGCATGCCTAAGGCTATAGGGTTCAATTTCCAATCCTATTCAAGGAAAAAAATTATCAGGAAGATTTCTGGAGACAGAATTTCTCTGTCTTCTTGGCTGTCTAGAACCTGCTATGTAGACTGGGTTGGCTTTAAACTCACAGAGATCCACCTGTCTCTGCCTCTCAAAAGCTAGGATTAAAGGTATGTACCTCACACTTGAAGAAAGATAATTGAAGTTTATTTAAACTTGGAGGTAGATTCATTCCTATTGGCCCCTTCCCCTCTCTCAGCAAGAGTATGTCAAATTCAATCCAAACTAGCCGGGCGTTGGTGGCGCACGCCTTTAATCTCAGCACTCGGGAGGCAGAGGCAGGTGGATCTCTGTGAGTTTGAGACCAGCCTGGTCTACAAGAGCTAGTCCCAGGATAGCCTCCAAAGCCACAGAGAAACCCTATCTCAATCCCTCCCCCCCAAAAAAAGAGTGCTTATTATGTTTTACATAAATTTTCTGTAGTTGGAGTCTTATGAATCCATTTGAATGAAAAAAAACACAAGATGACAGGATGAAAAAGCATTTTCATTAATTTATAATGTTACTCCTATGACTACTTGGAGCAAAATGGTAAGGATAATAGTTGTGACTGTAATATGAAACTAAATTACAGAATTTAAGACTGGCAAAATGGCTCAGTAGTGAAGATAACTGCCTACAAGCCCAACTACCTGAGTTAGATCATCAGGACTAACATGATGGAAAGAAAAGAATCCTCTGACCTTCAAATTCACCCACACTCATACACATTCAGACAGACACACTTGTGTGAATACATACAAGTGGGGGAAAAACAAAAAACCTTAGAGCACTTTAATTTCTAAAATATTTCATACCTTGATGAAAAAAAAATACATTGGTACTTATATTTCATCAGATTACTATTATTACTTTTGTTTCGTTTTGTTTTTCGAGACAGGGTCTTTCTAACTCACCCTGCAGACCAGACTGGCCTCAAACTCAGAGATCCACCTTCCTCTGAGTGCTGTGATTAAAGTCATGGGCATGATACTGTTATTGCATTTTTTGAGGCAAGCTCTCAAAACTCAGGAATTCAAGGTTAAAGATTCTTCCTATCTAAAAAAAAATTCTAGGGCTAGAGAGATGACTCAGAGGTTAAGAGCACTGACTACTCTTCTAGAGGTCCTGAGTTCAATTCCCAGCAACCATATGTTGGCTCACAACCATCTATAATGAGATCTGGTGCCCTCTTCTGGCGTCCAAGGCTGAATGCTGTATACATAATAAATAAATAAATAAATAAATAAATAAATAAATAAATAAATAAATAAATAAATCTTAAAAAAAAACTAGTAAAGCTTAGACTTAAAGCTTACACATATAAAAAATATAGTCTAAAAGTAAAAATTTCATAGGGTATTTTATTTATTAGATACACCTGAAAACTGAGTAGCAGATAGCTTTATTCAAGGACTGGGGGTAGGACAGGAGACCAGCAGATTAGCAGAACTAACAACAGGCCTAAGAACAGAGCAATAGTTAAAGAATTTAGAATAAACTAAGGTCACCTCGAACTCACAGAGGCCTCCTGAGTGCTGGGGTTAAAAGCATGTGCCACCAATGCCCGGCTTAAAATTCATTTTTAAAAATACCTTAATAAAAATTAATCTAACTAAAAGGCATAGGTCCTTTGAGTAGATATTTCTCCAAAGTAGATATATAAATAAGCATATAAAAATATAAGATCATCACTCATCAGGGTAATATAAACAATGAAATAAAATATTTTTATTTAATTCATTATTTTTAAAAATTTAATGTGTATTGGTGTTTTGCCTGCATGTATGTCTGTGTGTGCTGTGTGTATGTGGGAGTGTCAGATCTTGGAGTTAGACAGTTGCGAGCTACCATGTGGCACTGGGTCCTCTGGAAAAGCAGTCAGTACTCTTAACAGCTGAGCCATCACTCCAGCCCCTAAAGTGATATTTTCTAGAATGACTGTAATAAACCAAAAGACCAAGAGCATAAATGACTGCTGATAAAAATATAAATAAGGTGGAAAATTCACCTGGATATGGCAATGAATACTATTAATGCTAAGACTTGGGAAAGAAAGGAAGGAGAATCAGGAACTCCAGGTCACCTCAGCTATACATTATATAAACACACCCTGGAATACGTGAGAATGAGAGAATTGGGGGAGAGAGACAGAGACACCTTTAATCCTAGCACTTGGGAGACTGAGGCAGGTTGATCTTTGTGAGTTCAAGGCCAGACTGGTCTACAAAGTGAACTCTGGAAAGCCAGAGTTACATAAAAGAAAGACCCTGTTTTTTGTTTTTTGTTGTTGTTTTGTTTTTTCAAGACAGGGTTTCTCTGTATTGTTCTGGAGGCTGTGCTGGAACTCTCTCTGTAGACCAGGCTGGCCTCGAACTCACAGGGATCCACTTGCCTCTGCCTCCTAAATGCAAGGGGTGGGGGGGAGGAGAGGAGGAGAAAAGGGAGGAGAGAGGAGGGGTGAAGAAGAGGAAAGCTGGGGGAGGAAGGAAAAAGAAGAGAAAAAGAAATTGAGTTTTACTTGGCAGTGGTGGCACACGGCTTTAATCCCAGCATTCAGGAGGCAGAAACAGCCAGATCTCTGCAAGTTCGAGGCCAGCCCACTACAGAGTGAGTTCCAGGACAGCCAAAGCTACACAGAGGAAACTCTGTCCTTGGAAAAACAAAACTAACAAACAAAAATTGGATCTTTATACATGGCAGGTGGGAATGAACAATATTGGCCAATACTGTGGGAATATCTGGTGGTTCCTCCCTTAGTTACACATACAATGGTCTTGTTAGTCAGCAACACCAACGTACATATACATTGGAAAGAACTGGAAAAAAAACTTGTATGTGATGAACAAGTTAACATTAACAGCAGCTTATTCACAATAGCTGAAAGGAAGAAACTACTACTTCAATAGACATCAAAAGACCAAAAAAAAAAAAAATTCAGAGTTGTTCCCTCCATATGATGACATTTTATTTAACTAGAAATTAATACTGATACACACTACAGCATAAGTGAACCTCTAACACAGTGCTGGTGAAAGAAGAGAGAAATAAAAGCTACTCATTGGTGACTCCATTGTTGGGGACTATCCAAGGGAAACAAAGTAGATCAGCAGTCGCCAGGGGTAGGACAAAGAGGGCTGGGAAGTGATTGCTAATGGCCACAGAGTTGTTCTGGAGAAGGATTATAAGGCAGTAGAGTCAGATAAGAGGCATGTAACTTTCTCAATATACTAAAAATCACTGAATAGTATGTATGAAAGAGGTGAGCTTTATGTTATATATCTTTTTAAAACTCAGTTTTAAATCTACTGCAAAATTTTACTAAATTCTGGGTACTTTTCAATGGAATTGCTGTATTTCTTAGCTATGAAAGTATATCCAGGCTGGAGAGATGACTTAGCAGTTAAGAGCACTGGCCACTTTTCTAGAGGACCCTGGTTCAATTCCCAATACCCACATGGCAGCTCACAACTGTCTGTAACTCCAGTTCTAGGGAACTCTGACACCTTCACATAAACATACAGGCAAAACACCAATGCACATAAAATAAAAATAATAAATCATTAAAAAGAAAGAAAGTATATCCAAGTTACATCACATGTACCCAGGACAAAAAGCTATAAGAGGTCCGAGAAGGTAGCTCAGGGAGCACACTCACTATGCACACAGCCCTGAGATCAACCGAAACAAAACGAACAATTACTACTCAAGTTTTTGCTTAGATTCATAGATTTTCAGGGCCGATGAGATGGATAAGAGGGTAAAGAATACTTGTTATCAAGCCTTACATGGGACCCAAACAGAGGAAAGAAAGAACTGACTCCCACAAGATGTCCTCTGACCTCTACCGGTATCCAAGGCATACATCCACCCCACAAAATAAATAAATAGAAAATTGAGGGAAAAATTCATAGATTTTTTTTTTTGGTTTTTTTCGCGACAGGGTTTCTCTGTGTTGTTTTGGAGGCTATAAAAATTCATAGATTTTATAGCTGCAAGGTAAACAATTAATTGAGTCTTGGCTGCCTTGTTAGTGTCGCCAGTTCTGTGTGTCAGTGGCACTACCTGAAAGAATACTGAAACTGGAAACTTTATGAAGACACAACCAGAACACTCAATTTAACAATTTAATAATCAACACATTTCAATTTCAGTAGCTTCATCTTATATAAAATGCTAAACATTACTAAAACCCACAACCATACTGTATCATTCAGGCCCACAGAACACAGCCTGGGGTTACCTCTTTCTCCTCTGGGCAGTACAGAGGCCCCGTAGGATGAAGAACAGCTTTCTGAGCATAATAAAACAGCTCTGATATATTCTTCAGGTTTTTTGCTGAACACTAAAAAATAAAAAATAAAAGTTTTAAGTTTTAAATTTTATACTCTGAAATCAATTATGATAGCTAAAAACAATTTTTCTTTTTCTTTTCTTCTTCTTTTTTTTTGGTTTGTCGAGACAGGGTTTCTCTGTATTGTTTTGGAGGCTGCTCTGTAGACCAGGCTGGTCTCGAATTCACAGAGATCCGCCTGCCTCTGCCTCCTGAGTGCTAGGATTAAAGGCGTGAGCCACCAATACCTGGCTTAAAAACAATTTTTCAAGTGTCAATTTAATAGATATTCCTCCCTTGGAACACCTCCCACTCTCAGGAGTTTTCCTTATTTTCTCTTACTACATCTACTCGGCCTAGTGGGGCAAGTGGAGAGGCAATAAGGTAAGAGTGAGATTCCTTGAAGAACCAGGCAGTGCTGGTACATGCCTTTTATCCCAGCACTCAGGTAGAAACAAGTGAATCTGTGAGTTCCAGGCTAACCTGATCTACAAAGTGAATTCCAGGAAAGGCTTCAAATATACATAGAAAGGGGGCTGGGGAGATGGGTCAGAGGTTAAGAGCACTGGCTGCTCTTCCAGAGATCCTGAGTTCCATTCCCAGCAACCACATGGTGGCTCACAACCATCTGTAATGAGATCTGGTGCCCTCTTCTGGCCTGCAGGCATATATGCAGACAGAACACTGTAATAAATAAATAAATAAATAAATAATTTTTAAAGAAAGATACATAGAGAAATCCAAAATAAACAAATAAAACAAAAAACAAAACAAAAAAAAGATTCCTTGAAGAAACTGAAAAATAAATTTTCGTTTGTAGACAGTACCAATGTCTTCATCGAGATTAACAGGAAAACTTTCAAATTCTGGATTTTCTTTTTTTGGGGGGGGCAGTTTCAAGACAGGTTTCTCTGTGTAGCCTTGGCTGTACTGGAACTCACTCTGTAGACCAAGTTGGCCTCAAACTCATAGAGATCTGCCTGCTCTGCCTCTTGAGTGCTGTAATTAAAGGAGTGTGCCACCACCACCACCCGACCTAAATTCTGTTTTATTTCCTTTACATGACTTCAGAAAGAACAGAAAATTTATTCCATCCCACATAATCCCCCCTTCTCACAAGGCATACCTCCACACAAGTTTCTATTTCTGTATATTGGTTCATAATAGGAAGGATGGTCTCCATACTACTATATTCCACCAGATCAGATTTGTTCCCAACCAATATCAAAGGCAGCCTGGAATAAATAGGGCATTAATCCAGTTAAGAAAACAAAAGATGTTAGATTTATATTTCCACTTACATCATTGCCCATTCTAACTAAAAAGCTTTAATCTAACCAAAAAGCTTTACTCTAACCTTCCCAACAAAACTTCTCTACTATTCTTAGGCCAAGGCTCCCAGAGACTAGGTTCATTCAGTCAGTCAATACCCATCTATAGAGTGCCTATTTCAAGCCACATACTCTTCTAAGTATTAAGGGCATTAAGAATGTTTCTGGGAGCTAGGGAGATGGTTCAACAGTTAAGAGCACTAGCTGCTCTTCCAGAGTAGCCAGGTTCGATACCTAGAACTCATATGATGGCTCACAACTGTCTGAAACTACAGTTTCAGGGGATCTGACACCCTCACACAGACACGCATGCAGGCAAAACATCAATGCATGGGAGGAAGGAAGGGAGGGAGGGAGGGAAGGAGGGAGGAAAGAATGAAGGAAGGAAGGAAGGAAGGAAGGAAGGAAGGAAGGAAAGAAGGAAGGAAGGAAGAAGGAAGGAAGGGGTCCCTTTCGTTCAAATAGTGAAAACCAGAAAATGAGCAGTAAATAATTTCTAACTCAAGTGTCATGAAGGAACTCACTAGGGAGGCACAGAACAGAACAATGACTTTAGAACCAAGGATTGAGGGACAAGATGGAATCTGCCACAAGGAGGGCAAGGAGAGGTGGCTGGGGAAAAGAGAAGCATGAACATCTTAGGGGGTCAGAGAACAGGAAACGTATGCCAGAATAGAGAGTGGTGAACAAGGAAGGGTAAGAAATGGGTTACACTGAGGATGAGAGGGCAGACACATTAAGATTATAAAGAATGTAGGATGTATCACCAGTATAAATGAGAAATCAATAAAGAGTTATAAGCAGGGGCAAGATCTGATCTAATCAATGTTTTTTCTTTATTATTACTAGTTTTAATATATCTGATACTACTGAACTCAACACTTAAGTTTTTGTTTTGTTTTAGTTTTTACATGCATGAGTGCTTTGCCTGCATGTAAGTATGTACTCCAGGTGCATGCCTGGCACCCACAGAACTCAGAAGGCGGCACTGGATTCCCTACAACTAGATTTACAGATAGTTAGTTGTAAGCCACCATGTGGGTGATCAACGCCAAACCCAAATCTTCGCAAGAGCAGCCAGTGCTCTTAACTGTTGAGCCATCATATGGGTTCTGGGAATGTGATCAGCTACTTTTCAGATACATAGTGAAGTATTTACAACTAGGTATGATGTCTGTTTACTTCAAAATGGCCCCAATGGGATAGATGAACAAGACTGGTCCTGAATAAACTGTTGAAGCTGGGTGACACTACTCTCTCATTCTCCCCTCTCTTCCTCCCGCCCTTCTCTTTGTTTTTTCAAGGCAGGGTTTCTCTATGTAGCCTTGGCTATCTTGGACTTCATTCTGTAAACAAGTCTGACCTCAAACTCATAGAGATCCGCCTGCCTCTGGCTCCCAAGTGCTGGAATTAAACAAATGTGCCATCACACCCAGCTATTCTCTCTTTTTTATGTGTGAATTTTCTCATTAAGAAACAGCCTTGGAGCCAGGAGGTGGTGGCACATGCCTTTAATTCTAGCAATGGGGAGGCAAATGCAGGGAGGGGGATCTCTGTGAGTTCAAAGCCTGCCTGATCTACAGAGTGAATTCCATAACAGCTAGGGCTATATGGAGAAACCCTGTCTTAAAAAACAAAAAAGGAAGGAAGGAAGGAAGGAAGGAAGGAAGGAAGGAAGGAAGGAAGGAAGGAAGGAAGGAAGGAAGGAGCCCTTGGCTGATAACTCTTAAAAACATGGTGACTGTTCCTAAGAGCCACCAAACTTTCTGGAAGAAATGTGGCAAGCACCAGCCTCATAAATTGACACAGTATAAGAAAGGGAAGGAATCTTTGTATGTCCAGGTAAAGTAGAACTATGACAGGACATGGAGCAGCTATGGTGGGCAGACTATGCTTAATTTCCACAAAGAGGCTCAAGTTACAAAGACTGTGTGAGACTTGAGTGTGCTAAGCCTGACTGCAGATCTAAGGGGGTGCCGGCTATTCAGAGATGTGGACTCTATGAACTGGGAGGTAGTAAGAAGAGAAAGAGCCAAGTGATACAGTCTAAGATGATTTTAGGGCTTTTGTTTGTTTCAAGACAAGGTCTCACTCTGTAGCCCTGGTGTTCTAGAACATTCTCTGTAGACCAGACTGGCCTCAAACTCACAGAGATCTGCTTGCCTCTGCCTCCCGAGTCCTGGGATTAAAGGTGTGCACCATCACAGCCCAGATAAAATGATTTTGTCATGAAGACAATAAAATTATGAGCTTTTACTCACAGGAAAAAAAATTGAAAACAGTAAAAGAAATAAAAAGGCTCTTTAAAAAAATTTTACACACTTCTGTGTTTATGTGTGTATGTGCAAGTATGCCATGTCCAAGTAGAGATCAGAGGACAACTTTGTAGATTCATTTTTCTTTTTCTAGCATGTGGATCCTGGGGATCAAACTCAGATTGTCAACCTGGCAACAAGAACTTTTACCAACTAAGCTATCTCAACTTCTGGAAAATGCTTTTATTTTTTAATTTAATTTATTTACTTACACTCTGTCTGTCTCTGTCTCTGTGTGTGCACATGTGCGTGCATGCATGCATGTGCATGTATATTCTAGGGATCGATCACATGTCAATGGGGTTGTCACCTTTAGTAACAGAACCATTTCACTGACGCAGAAAAACTGAGATCCACCTGCCTCTGCCTCCTGAGTGCTGGGTTAAAGGTATGTATCACCACCACCCACATAGATATATCTTTTATTAGTTTATGTGTGAGTGTTTTGCCTGCATGTATGCCTGTGTACCACTTTTGTGCCTGGTGCCTGAGGAGATTGTGAGTTTCTACGTAGGTACTGGAAATACAAACCAAACCCAGGTTCTTTGAAACAACAAGTGCTCTTAACCACTTCAGCCCTAAATCTTGCATATTTCACTCTTGTGCACACACAAACACACACACAAATAAATAAATATTTGAAAGAAAAAACAATGTAGAACACATTAGTAACCAGTGGATGTAAGTAAAGGCTTTACAGATATGTTTTGTTACTGCTTCTTACATCTTTTCTCTAAGTGTGAAATTTTCAAAAAAAAAGTTTGAAGGAAAAAAATACCTGCTGTCTTTGTCTGTTCTTTCATTTATGAGAGGAATCCATCGGCTTGTTACCTAAAATGAAAATAAGAAGGAGTTGAGCCATGGTGCAGATCTTTTTTGAAAAGCTGCACACTAGCCTGGTCTACAAAGCAAGTTCTAGGACAGCCAGAGAAATTATGTCTCGAAAAACCAACCAACCAACCAAAAAAAAAAAAAAAAAAAAAAAAAGAAAAGAAATAAAAACTGCACACTTCTAAATCGGTCACTCAGGATGGACAGGCAGGGAGATTTCTGAGGCCAGCTTAGTTTATAAATGGAGTTCCAGGCCAGCCAGGGCTGTAGTGAGATTCTGTCTTAAAAAAAAAAAAAGGTGGCAAGACAAAAAAGAAAAAGCATACTTGTTAATATTTTATGATTATGAGTGTTCCGTCTACATGTGCTTGCTTGGTGCCCAGAGGGCAGAAGAGAGCAAACCCCAGAACTGAAATGGAGTTACAGAAGAGGAGCAGCCTCTGAGACATCTCTGCTTAAAACTAGGCATTGGTGACACATACTTGAAGCAGGAAGATCATGAGTTCTAGGCCAGCCTCAGCTACAGAGCAAGACCCTACCTTAAAAACAAAAACAAAGCTGGAGCAGTGGTGGTGCATGTCTTTAATACCATCACTTGGAAGGCAGAGGCAGATGGATCTCTATGAGTTTGAGGCCAGCCTGATCCATAGAGAAAGTTCCAGGACAGCCAGGTTTACACAGTGAGACCTTGTCTTGAAAAAACACCAAAACAAAACAAAAAGAAAAAAACTTGAGACAGAAGGACTGCAAGTTCAACGCCACCCTGAGCTATATAACAATTCCAGACTACCCTAAGCTACATAATAAGAATCTGCCTCAACAGCTCTCTGTGATTTCGAGGTCAGCCTGGTCTATGGAAGGAGTTCCAGGACAGGCTCCAAAGCTACACAGAGAAACCCTGTCTCGAAAACACACAAACAAAAACCAACAACAGCAACAAAAAAGAACCTGCTTTGATGGGAGGTGGTAGTGCACACCTTTACTCCCAGCACTCTGGAGCAGAGGTAGGTGGAGCTCTGTGAGTTCAAGGCTAGTCTGATCTATGGAGCTAGTTCCTACAAAAGAAACCCTGACTGGAAAAATAAAAGAACCTGCCTCAAAATAAGTAAGTAAATAAATATTATCACATTCAATTTAAATACAGAGAAAATTTAAATATACCTTATCAATGGAATGTTTGTTGTTAACAGCATAAACTATGCAGATGACATTAGCCTAGAAGAAAAATTAAATTAGTGGCACTTTGAAGTAAAATATACACAACAGGATTTAATAGTCAACTACCTAAGATTTTCGAGCCAAACAGGGAAATTTTTGAAGAAACACTTGCCTATAAGAGGAAAGTATCCCTAAAGAACTACAGCAAAAAACACACACTCAAATACCAATGATGACAACAAAGAGTGGAGAAATTCTTGGTAAACTGGAGCATGGTAGCACACACCTATACAGCACTCAAGAAGTGGAGGCAGAGGGATCAAGACAAGTCTCAACTACACTGGGTATTCAATGCCAGTCTGAGCTACAAGAAACTATCTCCATCCCCAACTACCCCTCAGAAAAAGCATATTCTTGGTAAGAGAACTACAAAAATAGATTCATAGAATTATCACTGTTCATGTACACACACACATACATACACACACAAAATGATTTTGTTACAAATACCTGTGATATTTCTTGATGAAGTTGTTCATCACTCTGTTCTGCTTCTACAAATGATAAAAGTCAACGTTGTGTATTTTTAAAATTTCATAACTAACAGTCAAGCAAACCCCCCGAAAAAAACAAAACTAAAACAAAAACAAAAACAAAAAAAACAAAAAAACTAATGTAACATCCGCCTAACAAAATTGACAAAGATGGTTGTGTAGTTAGGAGCACTTGTTGCTCTTTCAGAGGACCATGGTTTGGTTTCCAGCGTCTATATAGCAGCTGGTAACTGTCTATAACTCCAGATTAAAGAGAACCTATACCCTCTTTTGACCTCCATGGGCACTAGGCATGAACATTTACATACCTACAGACACAGACTAATAAAAGTCAATTAATATTCAAAATGACATACTGGAGAACCAGATAAAGTACCAAAATAAGAGTGATGCCTCTTCTGGCCTGCAGGGACACATGCAGGCAGAATACTGTATACATAATAAACAAATAAATCTATATAAAAAAAAAGGAATCAGATAATCTATCTTTGGGAATGCTTTTATTTTCTTTTCTACTCTTTTATTTGTTTGCTTTTTCGAGATAGGGTTTCACTGTGTGGCCCTGGCTGTTCTGTAACTTGTTCTGTAGACCAGGCTGACCTCAAACTCACAGACATCCGTCTGCCTCTGCCTCCTGAGTACTGGGATCAAAGGCTGAGAAATTTAAGAACACATACAGAGTTTAAAAAACCATTATAATTCAGGGCTAGGAAAACACTATATAAATAAGTTACTTCCTCAGCCCTTCAACAAATTTTAAAATTCAGAACCTTCTCACTCTGTTTTGAATATGTGTATATGGTATACATGCAAGTGTATATGCATATACATATTTGTGTGATTGCAAGTATATGGATGTACATGCTGTATGTGTCTGTGGTCACCAGAGGCACTGGATAACCCTGAGGCTGAAGTTACAGGAGGTTGTGAGCCATCTGATGTACATGCTGGAGACTGGACTCAGGTCCTTTGCAAGAGTAGTATATGACCTAGCCAGGTAGTAGTGACACATCTTTAATCAAAGCACTCAGGAGGCCAAAAGGTCTCTGTGAGCTCAAGGCCAGGCTGGTCTACAGAGGGAGTTCCAGGAAAGTCAGGGCTACACAGAGAAACCCTGTCTGAGGGAGAGGGGCAGGAAGAGTATGTGATCTTAAATGCTGAACCTCTGAACATTTTTAAAAGCTCAGTGAGGTTCTATTTTCATGGCTACTAAATTAACAGCAGAGCCTCACCACAAGAGACTGCTGATTACCTGAGTAATCGACAATGTGTGTTGGAACTCTCTCAGGGGTTACATCAGCTGGTATGGTGATTTCTTCTGCCCGAGGAGGAACCTTTATTTGAAAACAAATATAAAAAAGAATAAATGTGGAGAAATTATTCATCAAACTTACGAATAAACCATGTAGATTCATCTATATCAGGCCCATCTCCAAAAGTTACTCTTAGAGGTATTCATTGCATTTAAAAATGCTTTTATTGGGGTGCTTTATCACATAAAACTACAATAAAAAACATTTTAAAAAATTTATTTGCTTTTATTTACATTGGTGTTTTGCCTGCATGTATGTCTGTGTGATGGTGTCAGCCCCCTTAGAACTGCAGTTACAGACAGTTGTGAGCTTCCCTGTGGGTGCTGGGAATTGAATCCAGGGCAGTCAGTACTCTCAACCACTGAGTCATCTCCCTAGCCCCATAAAAACATTTTTAAGGACCAGTAAGATGGGTCAGTGGGTAAGGAGCTTGCTACTAAGTCTGACTACCTGAGTGATCAGACTTTTGATCCCTGAAATCGTCATGGTGGAAAGAGAGAATCTACTCCCACAAATTGTCCTCTTGCCTCCAAATGTGTACTATGATACAAATGCACACAGAAATAACAAATTAAAATGTAGTAAAAATGTTAGCAATAAAATAAAAAGCAAAGAAAAAAATAAGTTTCCAGCAGAGTACAACAAAGTGCTTGCCTAGCAAATGTCCAGTCCTAGAAAAAAGGGGGAAAAACTCTACCTTTGTAGTCAGAGGCCATAATAAAGATACCTCAAGTTTTTCACAAACTAAAACAATTCTTAATTTGGTATTCAAATGTTAGATTTTAAAAAAACTGTATGGTTTTCATTCTATTTTGTTGAGAATTTAAAACAGTTTATGAATAAGCAACTATGTTAATCCAAGGCAGTCTTGACGAGTGTCACTCAGTGGTGGTGAACTTGTCTAGCACATGCTGTCTTGGGTTTAATCCTCAGCCTTGCAAAACCCACAAAGACACAAAACAAGATGACAACCTTCAAGGTAGCCAATAAATATTAATTTTGTCTAGGCTAGATAACTGACTGGCTCCATTAATCTTGTATTTAATAACTCCACATTTCAGAAAGATGCATATTTTTAGCAAAATTGCAAAGAGTGGTGGTTTACTCCTTTTTTTAAATTAATTTATTTTACGTGAATAGATTTTATTTGCATGTGTATCTGTGAACCACGTGCATAACTGGTATCCTTGGAGGCCAGAAAAAGGCACTGGATCCCCTGGAACTGGAGTTACAGACAGTTGTGAGCCACCCTCTAGGTGCTGGGAATCAAACCCAGTTCCTGTAGAATAGCAGCCAGTGTTCTTAACTGCTGAGCCTTCTCTCCAGCCCCAACTGCATGATTTTTAATTATGGGGGGAAAAGTCCATACACTTAAGAATACCTTTTAACAACTTTAACTTAAGTTAAACATTTAAAATTTATTTCTTGAGACAGGGTCTCACTATGCAGTCCTAGATGGATTAGAATTCACTATGAGTCTTTATTTATTTGTGTGCATGGATATTATAACACACAATGGAGTTTTGTATTTCCACCATGAAGGTCCTGGGAATTAAAATCCAGTTGTCAGTCTTGTCAGTAGGTACCTTTTTTCCTCTCTTGCTAGCTCCTTGGTTAAACTTTTGCAGAGAACTTTATATATTATAACCTAAATAATTCTTAAATAATGTTAGTGATTCCACAATATACTCCATTTCTTTCCAAATTAAGGAATTATTATTTTATTCTTCTTTAATGCTAAGGGAAACAAAGAAAATAAGCAGTCATAGAATTATGAATACTGAAAACACTACCGATAGCTCAGCAGTAAAGCTCTTGCTTGGTATGTACAAGAGCCTGGATTCAATCCCAGCCACAAGAATCAAGATAAAAAAAGACACTGCCACATGACACATCAAATTCCTAGCTCAGCAATAAAACTATACAGTTATTTCTTTCTAAACAAGAGCAAAGAAAAGGTAAATGCAAACTCTAACATTAATTGTATTTTTATATGTGTAAGTGTGTATATGTGTGCGCACGTGCGTATATGGGCACTCTCGTACTTACATGCCAGGTGTGTGTGGGCAGGGTGGTGGAGGAGGAGTGCCATGAAGAATGTAGATGCCCAGTAGCTAAAGTTACAGCTACGAATCACCTAACACAGGTACTGGGAATTGAACTCAGGTCCTCTGGAAGAACAGCAAGTGCTCTAAAGTGCTGAGCTATCTCTCCAGCCTCAAACTCTGACATTAATAATACTTTGGAAGAATCAAAAGATAAGCCAAGCCTGTAATCTCAGTATTTGTGAGGCACAGGTGGAAGGATCAGAAAAAAGTTCAAGACCAGACATGCCTATATAGTAAGTTTGAGGCCAACCTGTACTATACAGACTGTGTCTCAAAAATAAACAATAACAACAGAATCCAATATTTTGTTGTTATTGCTCTGATGCTGTTTTCTTTAACAATACCCTAACTTTAAAGCATATCCTCACATTGGAATTACCAAAATGTAAATAAGTGTAGCCCAGTATGGTGGTCCATACATGTAATCACAGCACCAGGGAAATGGAGGCAGGAAGATCAATTTTAAAAATGAAAGAACTATCTGGTAGTGGTGACACATACCTTTAATCCCAGCATTTAGGAGGCAGAGGTAGGTGGATTGATGTGAGTTTGAGGCCAGCATGGTCTACAGAGTGAGTGACAGGACAGGTTCCAAAGCTACACAGAGAAACACTGTCTCAAAAAAATAATAATAAAAATAAAATAAAATAAAAAACAACCAAGACAAAGAGATGACAACTGGCAAGGCCATTGGCTGGAAGGCAGCTCAGTCACTTGTCAACAAGACTGACAATCTAAAATCAATCCTTAGGACTCCTGTGGAAGAAGGAGAGAACTGACTCCTAACAAGCTGTCCTCTGACAGCCAGCCATGCTATGCTGTGGCATACATGTATGCGTATAGACACACACACTGCAAAAGAAAAAATTTTAATGACAAACTCAAAGGCACAAAATGAGAACTTAGGATCTTTCTTAAGGTGATACAGTTTTTTGGGTTTTTTTATTTGTTTGTTTTGCTTTTTGTTTTTCCAGACAGGTTTCTCTGTGTAGCTTTGGAGACTGTCCTGGAACTAGCTCTTGTAGACCAGGCCGATCTCGAACTCACACAGATCTGCCTGCCTCTGCCTCCCAAGTGCTAGGATTAAAGGTGTACACCATTACCACTGTGCTCACAAATATAATTTTTTAAAAGTCCTGACTTTTGGGGACTAGAGAGATGGCTCAGAGGTTAAGAACACTGGCTGCTCTTGAGGTCTTGAGTTCAGGTGGCTCACAACCCATCCATAATGAGATCTCGTGCCCTCTTCTGGCAGGCACACATGCAGACAAAATAATCATACCCTCCCCCCTCAAAAAAAAGTCCTGACTGTTGAAGGGGGCATTGACATATCACTTTTTTTATTAAAACAAACAAGAAAAAATATTACATAACAAATTTAATATTTACCTCTTCTGGAAATTCTTCACTGACCAGAGACATAATCAGTGATGTCTTCCCAACTCTAGCTGTTAAAAGAAGAAAAATCATTACTTTAATAAACTATGTTGGTTCTACAGGAACTCAAATCCTGTAACCACATAGGGAGTTTATTAGTTGTTTAGGGAAAAGGCAATCATAAGCCCATTTCTCAGCATCACAAAAGCCTCCTGCAGCTCAGGTGTATCAGTACTTGCCTGTAATTCCAGCTACTTGGGGAGACTGAGGAAATAGAATGTCAGGTTTGAGGAAAGAAGAAACAGAAAACACCTTACTGAGGGTAAGATTGTTTCTAACCTAAATTTTTAAAAAATTTTATTTTTAAAAAAAAATGGTTGATTCTACATTGATGGCCTCCAACTCGGGTGAATAAGATGAAGAGAAAAAAAAAAACACCTTACTTCATTACCTTCTTAGAACCGATTCCATAATATAAACTGCTTAATGTTCCCAAATGAACATTTAGATCATTTCTAAATTTTCACCTTTATGAATAATGTTGTAATTCATATTCTTCAGCATGAATTCCTTGCAGTAAAATTTAAGTTAGCATATGGGCTCTTTTGTATTTACCTGACATTGTTAATTATGTTCACAAAAGAATACATCAATTTACATCCTCGCCAACAGAAGGGTATCAGAGTGCCTATATTCCTACATGTGTACATTCCTTCCTTTTTTGTTATGCATTCTAAGGGTTGGTAACAAGGTTAAAAACCAAAATTTTCTGTCCTAGTATTGCTTTTAATAAAGGGAAGTTAAAGTCTCAATCTTTATCCTGAAATTTGACTTCTCTATTGCAGTAACTTTTCTGATCATATTATTACTACAGTCAAAACTAAATTCTTACCAACCAAGTCTGTCCAAACTCCCCGAGGAAAACAGACACCCACCTGTTAGTCTCTGCCACAGTGGCAAAGTACAATTTCAAAAAAAAGTCCAAATATGAAAGACGGTAATTTTTATGAGTTAAGAACAACCTCAGTCCCTCCCTAAGTGACTAAAAAAAAAGAGTGAACTGAAAGCACAAGTCAGATCCTGGAAAATGATGAATGGCTTCAACACACAGGAGAATGCACTGGTCCAAACAGCATGGAGAATTTGTGCAAGTTGAGGAAAAATTTATATGGTTTAACAGGTGGCTTCTAGCTCTAGTTTCTATAGACAATTTTAAGTATATATGTGTACATGTATGTATATATGTGTGTGGGTATATGGACATGTGTGGCTACCTTTAGAGTTCAGAAGGTAGTATAGGATTTCCTAAAACAAGTGGTTGTGAGCTGCCATGTGGGTGCTTGAAAAATAATTCTGGGTCCTCTGGAAGAAGCACTCCTAACTACTGAGGCATCTCTCTAGCCCCTCTACAAACTTTTTGATTGTCTTGTGTCAAAAATGGCTTGGGCCTTTTTCATATGGCCCAAAACCAATTAGAGTCAACATCACAAAACTTCCAGAACCTAAGTAATAATACTAGCTTATACAGCTCTCCAGTTTTCAGACATGAAACATGTGACTCAGAGACAGTGATTTCCTTAATATCTCACTAAAAGATGAGCTGTGGACCCAAGAGAATATAGCTTGTCTCCTGATGGTCAAGTTCCCTTTTGCCAATTTTAAAAGCTGCTAAGAATACAGAAAGAAGCCGGGCATTGGTGGCGCATGCCTTTAATCCCAGCACTCCGGAGGCAGAGGCAGGCGGATCTGTGTGAGTTCGAGGCCAGCCTGGTCTACAGAGTGAGTTCCAGGACAGCCTCCAAAGCCACAGAGAAACCTTGTCCCTGAACCCCCCCCCCCAAAAAAGAACACAGAAAGAAATGGTAACCTAGTGTCAGCATGCAGTATTCACAAGTCAATAGTACAATTTAATTAAAATAGTCACTGGTTCGTTGGTGACTAATTAGAGTAACACCCACTCAATTCAACTTTCTCTCTCTCTCTCTCTGCTTGTTTTGGGTGTATATGTGTAGTTTACATGTGTGTTTTGAAACAAATTTCTCTATGTAGCCCTGGCTGCCCTGGAACCTGCTATGTAAGACCAGATTGGTCTCCTGTTTCTGCCTTTCTTCTTTTAATAATTGATTTTTATTTTATGTGCCTTGATGTTTTGCCTGTATGTATGCCTGTGTGAGAGTGTCAGGTTTTGGAGTTACAATTGTGAGCTGCCATGTGGGGCCTGGGAGTTGAACCCCGGTCCTCTGGAAGAGCAGCCAGTGCTCTTAATCACTGAGCCATCTCTCCAGCCCTGTCTCTGCCTTTCTAGTCTACGTGTCACCAACCCAGATTTTCTGGTTTTTTGAGATAGGGTTTCTCTATGTAACCATGCTGGCTGTCCTCGAACTTGCTCTGTAGCCCAGGCCAGGTTGGAACTCCTCTGCCTCCCAAGGGCTAAGATTCAAGGCATGTGCCACCTGGACTTTTGTTTTGTTTACCTTTTCAAACTTAATTCCAGAAAAGTTCAGACTTACAGAAATTATATTGCCTACAAAGGTTTATATCTAATTTCTTTTCAAAATTTATTTAAATCTGTGTCTTTGTGCATCTGTGTATGGGCACTCCTGAGCTGAGGCCTGGGAATGAAGATCAGAGGGTAACTTGTAAGAGTTGTTTCTCTATTTCTACCATGTGGGTCCCAAGGATGGAACTCAGGCCTTTAAACTGATGGCAGGTACTTTTAATCACTGAGCCATCTCACAGGCTTGCTTCCCCCAAACTACCTTGAGACAGGGCCTCACTGTACAGTCTAGGAACTCAAAGTGTAAACTAGGCAGTTTCAAACTCACAGCATTCTACCTACCTCAGCTTTTCAAGTGCTTAAACTACAGGCATAAAACACCAAGCTGAAGCTATGTCTATCCTTAATCCAAATTCCCCCATAACATACAACATTTTTAGAATATTTGTGTGTGCATTATCCTTTATCTGTCTCACTCTTACTCTAGCAGTATCTGTATCTACAACATCATACAGTCTTACCAACTAATAAATGGCAGCCGGGCATTGGTGGCGTACGCCTTTAATCCCAGCACTCGGGAGGCAGAGGCAGGCGGATCTCTGTAAGTTCGAGACCAGCCTGGACTACCAAGCGAGTTCCAGGACAGCCTCCAAAGCCACAGAGAAACCTTGTCTCGAAAAAACCAAAAAAAAAAAAAAAAAAAAAAAAAAAAAAGGCTAGAAACAGACACAGACACAGGACTATTTGAGAATAACTGCATCTTTTTTGGGTGGGGCATTTATTTATTTATCTTTTTGGTGTCCCGAGACAGGGTTTCTCTGTATTGTTTTGGAGGCTGTCCTGGAACTCGCTCTGTAGACCAGGCTGGCCTCAAACTCATAGAGATCTGACTGCCTCTGCTTCCTGAGGGGGGGGGGCCGGGGGACGCGCGTGTCAGGGCAGGGCGCGTTTATAAGTATTCTGTCTGCATACATGCCTGCAGAAGAGGGCATCAGATCCCATTATACATGAGCCATCATGTGGATGCTAGGAATTGAACTCAGGACCTCTGAAAGAGTAGCCAGTGCTCTTAACCCCTGAACCGTCTCTCCAACCCCAATAATTGTATTTTAGTGTGCATTTCCTAAAGGTAAGTTCATTCTTCTATGTAGATAAAGTTCCACTATCCAATCTATTGACTTTATTCACCACTATCCTTTACAGAAAATGAAAAAAAAAATTGGCTGTCATGTTGCTTTAGTCTCTTTTAAAATGGAAGCATTGCTTGTTTTGAGCCAGAGTTTCATGTAACTTAGGCTAGCCTTGAGCTCACAATGTATATATAGAGCTCACAATGTATATATAACTGAGAATAAACTTGAATTAATTAACTAATTAAATTTTGGGATAGGGTCTCACTATGTAGCGCTGGCTGCCCTGGAACTCACTATGTAGACCAGGTTGGCCTTGGGCTCAGAAATCACCCTGACTCTGACTTCTCATTCTTGGGATTAAAGGTGTGTATGTGTCACCATACCTGACCTTCCATATTTTCTAAAATAAAAGTTATGCTACTAAAAACTGCCAAATAAGTACAATTTAAAGTTACTTTTGGAGGGGCGGGGCGGGATGCGGTCCCGGGTTATAGGACAGGGAGGGTGCTCGCGGGACTGTAGTCCATTCGAACCCGGACGTGAGGTTCACACCCTCTGGACTGCGCAGGACATCGCAGGCGCCAGAACCTTCCGACCGGGCTATGGCGGCCGCTCCGGGCGCCCGACTCCTGCGCGCTGCCTGTGCCTCCATCGCTTTCCGTGTCCTGGACAGCCGCTGGCTGCTGGTCTGTGGGCTCCGCGCGGGAACTGCGGTCCCTCAGTGGACCCCGAGTCCGGGCGTGCTCGCAGAGGCGGGACGGGGGCGGCCGCTGAGCGTGTCTGCACGCGCGTGGAGCAGCTCAGAAGATAAAATAACAGTCCACTTCAAAAACCGTGATGGCGAAACACTAACGACCAAGGGAAAAATCGGTGACTCTCTGCTAGATGTTGTGGTTGAAAATAATCTAGATATTGATGGTTTTGGTGTTTGTGAGGGAACTTTGGCTTGCTCTACCTGTCACCTTATCTTTGAGGATCATATATATGAGAAGCTAGATGCCATCACTGATGAGGAGAATGACATGCTTGACCTGGCTTATGGACTAACAGACAGGTCACGGTTGGGCTGCCAAGTCTGTCTGACCAAAGCTATGGACAATATGACTGTTCGTGTGCCTGAGGCAGTGGCAGATGTCAGACAGTCTATTGACATGAGCAAGAATTCCTAAGATACAATAAAAGGAAATATTTTCATGAAAAAAAAATAAAGTTACTTTTGTGGTAAAAATTGGCAAGTTCTAGATTTACAGATATCAACTGAAATTGATCTTAAATATTGACAAATGAGATACCTTCTTTTATGTCTTCAACAAGTATATATCTTCTT
The DNA here is from genome assembly GCF_017639785.1 of Mesocricetus auratus. Lineage (NCBI taxonomy): Eukaryota > Metazoa > Chordata > Mammalia > Rodentia > Cricetidae > Mesocricetus > Mesocricetus auratus. The sequence goes on along the minus strand of NW_024429191.1, from coordinate 58,668,835 downwards.
GTGCATATGGAGTTTGTGTGTGTTGAGATAAAACACTGGGCCTCTCAAATGCTAGGCAAGTGTACTCCTTTTACAAAATTACATCCTAGCCAGGCTTTAATCCCAGCACTCGGGAGGCAGAGGCAGGTGGATCTCTGTGAGTTCGAGGACGGGCTGGTCCACAGGGTGAGTTCCAGGACAGCCTCCAAAACAATACAGAGAAACCCTGTCTCAAAAAAAAAAAAAAAAACATCCTAACAGGCTTTAAAGTAATGATCAATAAAGTCAACACTGTTTGTACACAGCAGGATAAACAGCAATCCCTAATTCTGCTTCTTATTTTGCATCAAAATTCTGTTCAATTTTTCTCATTGGTATTAGAGGAGACCTACTTACTACATTGTCCAATTTAGTCTGGAACTCCTGGGCAGTCCTCCAGTAGTTCTCCCACCTCCTAAGTGCTAGAACTGCTGGCACCTGCAGTTTTTTTTTTTTTGTCTCTCTGTCTCTCTGTCTCTCTGTCTCTCTCTCTCTCTCTCTCTCTCTCTCTCTCTCTGCTTGCCTTTTGTCTAATTCTGGTTCTTTCATTTAAACATTTCTTAGTTTCCAACTTTCTGCCTTCATTATCTACCAATAAATGTCAATTCCAGCCAGGCAGTGGTGGCGCACGCCTTTAATCCCAGCACTTGGAAGACAGAGGCAGGCGGATCTCTTTGAGATCTGGTCTACAGAGGGAGTTCTAGGACAGCCGGGACTACACACAAAAACCTTGTCTCAAAAAAAAAAAAAAAAACAACAAAAGAAAAAAAACAAGATAAATAGATAAATAAATGAAATAAAAATCAGTGTTGACACATGCACTCTTTTGCTTGGTTTGGGGATTCTGACTGGCCTGGAACTTGACATATAGATCAGAATGACCTCAAATTTGCAGCAATCCTTCTGTCTCTTGCCTCCTGTGTTCTGGGATTACTGGATTACACACTCAAGAAATGTATATTCTTGCGCTGGAGAGATGACTCAGGGCACTGGCTGTTCTTCCATAGGACCCAGGTTCAATTCCCAGCACCTATATGACAGCTCACAACTGTCTGTATCTTCAGTTCCAGGAATCCAGCACCATTACACAGACATACATGCAGGCAAAACAATAATGCCCATAAAAATAAAATATTTTTTAAAATAAAAATAACAGGCTGGAGAGATGGTTAAGAGCACTGGCTGCTCTTCCAGAGGTCCTGAGTTCAATTCCCAGCAACCACATAGTGGCTCACAACTATCTATAATGAGATCTAATGTCCTCTTCTGGCCTGTAGACATACATGCAGGCAGAACACTATATATATAATAAATAAATCTTGGGAGGGAGCTGGGATTGACATGTGAAGTAAGCTTGTTTCTAACTTAAATTTAAAAAAAGGAAGAAAAAAAAGAAAGAAAAATAAATAAATAAATCTTTTTATAAAAGAAATGAAATGTACATTCTTAAGAATGCTGCATCTGCATAAGATCCAGACAGCCATCTAACATTATCAACAGTGGGCTCCTGAGGGACTTCCTAAACTTTAATAAAAATGGGATCTCTCTCACCAGCTACTATGCATTTCTAGAAAATTTGCAGAAATTCTCAAGAGCAGACCATTTGTTGTTCACTACAGCATCCCTAGCACCAAGAAAATGGCAAACTCATTAGAACCTTATTCTTCCTAGTGTGGCTGCCTTCTTTTGCCACAGACTCACTGGTCTCCTGTGAGTTTCAGAATAGAGAGAACAGCATTATGAGGAAATTCAGATTTCTTCACTATTCAGCTCATTAGTCCAAAGGGCAGTTCTGACTGCCTGAATAGTAGCAGGCTCCCACTAAACTACAGATCTGTGACCAGACATATTCAATAGGGGAGGCCTCTAACACTGACAGGAGTAAAGAAGATAACTAAACAACTTTACTGATGCTTGAAGACATGGACACACAAGACACTGGGCCCAAGGAGTGTGGCTAACTCAAACTCAGTTAAAGTCATTTGTATCAGTTACCACTTCTCAGAGTGTAATTTTATTTATTTGCTCATATCCTACCTCATCCAGAAAACAATCTGACGCAATTTAACTCACTACATCATAAAAATTCCATCTAGCCGGGTGTTGGTGGGGCATGCCTTTAATCTTAGCACTCGGGAGGCAGAGGCAGTCGGATCTCTGTGAGTTCGAGACCAGCCTGGTCTACAGAGCGAGTTCCAGGACAGGCTCCAAAACAATACAGAGAAACCCTGTCTCAAAAAAAAAAAAAATCCACCTAGAGACAAACATGATGGCACAATTTTAATCCCAGTACTTAGAAAGCAGAGGCAGGAGGATCTCTGAGTTCAAGGACAGCCTGGTCTACATAAGAGTTCCAGGTCAACCAGAGCTATATAGTGAGACCCTGTCTCAAAAATAAATAAAACTTTTTTTTCTTTCAACTGCTCCAGAAACGTTTCCATGAAGAAATGAAATACTCAATTCTTCTCTAAAATATTGTACTAGTTAAAATTTATACTTACTATAAAGATTATAGCATAAATATTATATAAAATATATGACAATTATTACAAAATGTTATAACCGTATATAAACTGAAATATAAGTTTATTTTATGTAAATATTTAACATATTGATATAAAGGATAGAAATTATCTTTTGTTAGCCAACTATCTAATGTTCTCTATTCTACTTTGACTGAGAAATAGTCAAGTGACTTATAAAATGCAAAGTCATAATTATTGTTAAAGACAGAGGCCTCTGATTCAACTTATTACAACACATCACCTGTCTGAGATTCCATGCTTTCAAACAAGTCATCCTTGGAAAAATATAATATAGAACAAATTATCTAGGTTTATCTGGGTTTGAAATTTCTGTCTTTTTATCAGGTCTTTTGAATGTGTAGTTCCAGATGACAGAAAATTCCAAATATTTATGAAGGAGAAATAACATTCTGCCATTCCAATTACTCTTCCAGCCATATTGGCTACTTTTCTTGCTAACAAACATCCTTTTCTTCAAATGGCAAAAGAAAAGGTTCTTTTCATTTTATGTTTCTTTATTAAGAAGTCTTAGTTCATCAGGCATAGTGGCACACACCTTTAATCGCAGCACTCTGGAGGCAGAGGCAGGTGAATCTCTGTGAGCACGAGGCCAGCCTGATCTACAGAGTGAGCAGCCAGGACTACACAGAGAAACCCTGACCCAAAAAACACAAACAAACAAACAAAAAAACATTGGTTCTTCCTAAACAACTGTAATTAGAATAAAATGGGAGGAGGGTGACTATGAAATTATACTTATTAACTAATAACTTTTAGCATTAGGAAAAATAATTCCAGCAAGAATCTTCCCCAAAATGGGAGGCTAAAGCAGAAGGATGGCCTACAAATAATTTCAAACAAACCTGGGCTACAAAGTGATACATTGTACGAAAGGAGGGCAGGAAGAAAAGAGGGAGGAAATAACTATGTTGCTGCCAAGGAACAATTAAAGGTATGGTGGTTTAGCCAAATGTGATGGTGCAGGTGCAGGTGGCACACCTTCAACCCCAGCAACTCTGAGGCAGAGGCAGGTGAATCTCTTGTGAGTTCTAAGTCAATCTGGTCTACAGAGTGAGTTCGCTGACCACAGGCAGGGGATGGCCTATAAGACAAATGTTATCCACACCTATAAGCTACCTCTTTCCAAGTCTGATCAACACAGTGCCATTGGTGCCAGGAGAGCAAACAAGAAGAGAGCAGGGCTGTGTGTGCATGTGTAAAGAAAGGTCAGAAGACAACTTTCAGGAGTTGGTTCTCTCCTTCCACCATGTGGGTCCAGGGACTGAACTCAGGTTGTAAGAGTTGATAGCAAGCATCTTTGCCCCATAAGCTATCTTGGCTGGCCTGAATCATTCAAGAAAATCATCCTAGCCAGCAGTGGTGGTGCAAGCCTTTAATCCCAGCACTCCGGAGGCAGAGGCAAGCAAACCTCTGAATTCAAGGCCAGCCTAGTCTACATGGTGAGTGCCAGGACAGCTAGTGCTATTACACAAAGAAACCCTGTCTCCAAAAACTGAAAAAATATAAAAATAAAAATGTATTTATTTTATGTATATAGATATTTTGCCTATGTGTACATCTGTGTACCACATGTAAACAGTGCCAGTGGAGACCAGAGTAGCAGATCCCCTAACTAGAGTTACAGATGGTTTGAGCCACTTTATGGGTGCTGGGACCCAAATCCAGATCCTCTGAAGAGCAGTCAGTGCTCTTTTTGTTTGTTTTGTTTTTTGTTTTTTCGGGACAGGGTTTCTCTGTATTGATTTGGAGGTTGTCCTGGAACTCGGTCTGTAGAGCAGGTTGTCCTCTGTCTCCCCAGTGCTGGGATTAAAGGTGTGAGCCACCAACAGCCAGAGCAGTCAGTGCTCTTAACCACTGAGCCATTTCTCCAGCACCATGCCCATCGTTTTTATGTAAGTGCTGGGTATCCATGCATCAGTGACAGGCACTTTACCATCTGAGCAATCTCCTTAACCTTTAAGGGTAGATTTTGATTCATAGGTATGAGTGATTTAAAGTCTTTCTATAAACAGAATATAGTCTTCATGAACAGACTACCTTGTGCAAACATCCTGTAATGCATAATGTATTGGTAAGCTGTCATGTCTTGCTTGAGCTCATTGAGAACCTGGTTCTGGAAGCAGGGTTGCTTCTCACACCCATTCCAGACCCAAACATGTTTGTCTCACAATGTCCACCAAGGCTTACTTTGAGAGGTGGAAGGGGGAACAGCAAAACAGCCCAAGAGTAAAGTTATTGTGCCCTCAAGAATAGCTAAAAGGGCCGGGCGGTGGTGGCTCACGCCTTTAATCCCAGCACTCGGGAGGCAGAGGCAGGCGAATCTCTGTGAGTTCGAGACCGGGCTGGACCAACAGCCTCCAAAACAATACAGAGAACCCCTGTCTCGTAAAACCAAAAAAAAAAAAAAATAGCTAAAAGGTTAACCATTTCCAACAGAGGTTATTATCACTTATCCAAGGATATAAACGTGTTTCCCATAAGAAACAGAACCCAGCCAGGCGTTGGTGGTGCATGCCTTTAATCCCAGCACTCGGGATCCGCAGAGGCGGATCTCTGTGAGCTTGAGGCCAGCCTGGTCTACAGAGCGAGTTCCAGGACAGCCTCCAAAACAATGCAGAGAAACCCTGTCTCGAAAAACAAAAAAAAAAAAGAAAAAAAAAAAAAAAGAAACAGAACCCAGAAGTTCAGCCAGTCATGGGATGCTCATTCATGAAGAAATCTCAATAACGAACTACAGCCAGTTTCTTCTGGACATTTGTAAGCCCTTAAGTTGACAAACTTCCTGCTGTTATTTGTTATTTTACTTGGAAGTCTCACCCCTGGGGGACTGCACTTTGCCTGGGACTCCCTCTATCTTGAACTCTAGATGACTAGAGCTTCACAATCAGATGTTTATTTTAATTCTGAGAGATTTATTTTTTTTTACGTGTAGGGATACTTGCTTGCATATATTTCTGTGCACCATGTATGTGCTTGGTGTTCACAATGGTCAGAAGAAGGCAATGAATCCTCTGAAACTGGAGTTGCAGACAGTTGGAAGCCACCATGTCAGTGCTGAGAATGGAACCAAGGTCCACTGGAAGAGCAACTGCTCTTAACCATTCAGCCATCTCTCCAGCATCCTAGTCAATTTCTACTAAATGTCCTAAGCATCCAATGTGAGGATGTTTTACTATCTATCACCTATCAATTTATCTGTTACTATTAATTTTTTTACTTTGGCTTGCTATATACCTAACTTACTCATTCACAACCCAACATATGGCAATTGTATATTATTCTCCAGACTGTACAGATTATCCTTAACCACAGGGTGTCCTAGATTGGTGGTTCTCAACCTGTGGGTCTTGACCCCTTTAGGGACGGAGTCTAACAATCCTTTCATAGAGGTTTCATATCAGACATCCTGTATATCGTATGTTTACATTACAATTCATATCTCAAGGTCTTAATCATGCTAGGCAAGTGCTGTTGCTGTGTGTGTGTGTGTGTGTGTGTGTGTGTGTGTGTGTGTTTCTTGAGACAGGGTTTTTCTGTGTAACCCTGGCTGTCCTGGAACTCACTTTGTAGACCAGACCGACCTCAAACTCACAGAGATTCATCTGCCTCTGCCTCCTGAATGCTAGGATTAAAGGTATGTGCCACCACCATTTGGCTGTGAGCGCACTTTTAAAGGCTTTTAGGAATATGTTTCATGATAGTAGTAATTCACTTTTGACCTGATCTGAATGGTATTTGATAAACAATAATTAAGCTATGGCATAGATGATATTTAAAATACTTTGCCATTCTCTGGAAACAAAATGTCTTAAGATTTTACAAACAGCCTAAGTTTCTTCATCTTTTCACTAAGTAGTTAGCAGCATGATGCCTAGATGAATCATAATTGGGCCAAGAAACTATCTTTTTCACCTCAGCAATACAGCAGGATGACTGACACAGCAGAATATTGAAGCCATTCATTTCAGAGCAACAATGAATGAAGTTGCCACTGCCTGGTTCAGAGACAGACACTGACAGGAATACAAAGTAACAGAGTGACAAAAGAATAGACTTCAAATCCACAATACTGGAAAGGACGGATACTTACTTTTCTTTGCCTCTTCCACCCCCAACCATCTTAAAGCAAGTGAAAACTAGGTATGCTTAAATAAATATATGAAAAGCTCAAATCATAACTACCTTTCCTAGTGCTAGGATAGTATGTGTCAAATCTGTATTAAAACAGTCTCTGACACATATTTACCTATTTAATCATTAAATTTGTAAATCTTTTTTGTGTGTCTTTTTAGATAGTATCTCACTATGTAGCCTTGACTTGCCCACAACTCACTAGAAAAGCCAGATTGGCCTTGAATCTGTGGTATTGCCTCCCTCCTGAGTAGAATGACAAGTATATGAATGAAATCTAGGATTTAAAATGCTACAACTAGGCTAAAGACTGACAAGTATTTACATTAACTCACAAAAAGTAGGGCCTGTGAGACTACTCAGCAGAAAAGGGTACTTGCCTCAAAACCTAACTCTCCAAGTTCAGTCCCCAGAACCCACATGGTAGAAGGGGAGAACAAACTCCCACGAGTTGTGCACAGGTTTACATACATACAATAAATGTAAGAAATAAAATTTAAAAGTAAGGTTTAGGCTGGGTGTGGCACACATCTTTAATCCCAGCACCCACTAGGCAGAGGCAGGTGGGTCTCTGAGTTTGAGGCCAGCCTGTTCTACAAAACAAGTTCCAGGAAAGCCAGGGTCACACAGAGAAACCCTGTCTTGAAAGACAAACCAAAAAAAAAAAAAAAAAAAAAAAGAAGAGGAGGAGTAGGAGGAGGAGGAAGAAAGGAAGGAAAGGAAAGGGAAGGAAGGAAGGAAAGAAGGAAGGGTGAGTAAAGGATTTCCCCATCAAATACCAGCCATTAAAATAACTGAAATCCTACATTTCAATTGAGTATAACTATACTTGTGCTATACTTGGAGACCGAACATAGGGCCTCATGTATGTCAGGCAAGTGCCCTACCACTAAGCTACATACCCTAGCCTTTTAAAATTTTGATTTGCTACCCTCCTGCTTCAGACTCCTGGATTATAGATGTGTGCCATCAGCAGGGTTGGTACCACCCTTTTAGAAAAAAAAGTGTCTCCCTCAAAAACTAAAGTTTTCTCTTATATCAACTTTCTCCCCATGATCAGAAAAGTCATATATTGTTGCACCACTTCTCTTGTTTGCTTTTATTTTATTACTAAATGACATACTTTTCTAATAAATTTTAAACATCTACATATTTCTAAATAATACTGTTAAAGTTGAAAATAAATGTCCTAAGAGTGACACTGAATCTAAAATATGTATGGCATTTCTATTTAGATAGTTTGTGCATTAAAGCTATATAACTGATTCTTATATTCAGCACTAATTCCAAAACAAGAACCTGTCTTTTTGAAAAACTGATTTTAAAAAAGTATCAGACTAGCCGGGCGTTGGTGGTGCACGCCTTTAATGCCAGCACTCGGGAGGCAGAGGCAGGCGGATCTCTGTGAGTTCGAGACCAGCCTGGACTACCAAGCGAGTTCCAGGACAGCCTCCAAAACCACAGAGAAACCCTGTCTCGAAAAATCAAAAACAAAAACAAAAACAAAAACAAAAAAGTATCAGACTTTTATAATTACAATTAAGGAGTCACTGGCTCACTTCCCCTAATTTTGTTTCAAATGTATCAGCACCAATCATACCTTAAATAATGCTTTCTTTTACTGTTAGAGAACTTGATGCAAAATACAGATTAAGATATCATTGTAGCCAGGTGGTGGTGGTGATGGCGGCAGCGCACGCCTTTAATCCCAGCACTCAGGAGGCAGAGACAGGTGGATCTCTGTGAGTTAGAGACCAGCCTGGTTTACAAGAGCTAGTTCCAGGACAGACTCCAAAGCAACTGAGAAACCCTGTCTCAAAAAACCAACAACAACAACAAAAGATCCCATTATAAATAAAACCTAAAAAGCAAATTTGAAAGCCAAAAGTCAAGCTGAGCTTACTTCCAAATTCCGACTAAAGGTTTCTCAAAATAAATAAATTTTTTAAAAAGGAAAAGAATAAAAACTACAGCTACATGGGTTAAATAGTCCGGCATTGGAGTCGTGTGCTCCCTCCACCCACCCACCCCTTTTTTGAGGCCTGGCTCACTGTGTCCAGACTGGCTTAGAAGTCTCTATATAGACTGGGTTGGCACTGAACTCACAGCAATGCTCCTGCCTTAATTCTTCCAAGTCCTAGAATTACAGACATGAGTCACCACACTAGGTTTCTCAAAGAACACTATAACCATAGTAAAAATCTGCAGACCTGGAGCTGGTGTGTTTACAAGCAGAGGACCCAAGTTCTGTTCTCAGCACCCAGTTGGACCGCTCAAACCACCTGCAACTGTAGCTCTAGGGCTTCTGACTCCCTCTGTCTTGGTTCCTACCCCAAGTTAGAAAAAAAAATGTGTGCACTTTCCTCCTTTGGAATGTATCACAGTGACCGATAGAGGTTTCTCCAAATATAATGTGGCTTAGAATAAGGTACTGCAAATAGCAATGGCAAAACATTGACTAATGAACTTTTAAACCAATTCAAGTCCTCTGTAGTCCTCTTTAATTTTAGTGCCTATAACTGAGTCACATAACTTGCTGTGAGATCAGGAATCCCTACTGTACTGTCCTCATGTCAGCCAGCAAAAGCGCTGTTTTTGTTATTTTGCTTTCTTTTACCCGAAGAAAGTAAAACCTAACAATTCCTAGGGAGACTTGGGTAGGCGTGTGTATATTTTGCTGTCTTATATGCCGCTCTTGTTCATAAAATACCACATAACTATGGCATGGCTAACAAAAAGCAAAAATTTAAGACTTTTAGGGTAACAACTGCCTCAACTAAAGGTGCCTCCCTAGTTAAGAACCGCTCACCAAGTACTCGCGGATTAGTTTGAAGTTGGAGTAAATTTTTGTAGAAATATCTCGACTACTAGAAGTTGGCCCAACGAAAGACACAAGTATGGCAAAAGGTAAAAACAAAAGAAAAACTTTAACTGAAAAAGAAACCGCTATATTAAACTGTCTTGTCTTTTCCTCCCTTGTGCTGGAGACTGAGCCCAAGTCTTTAATAGATTCAGGTGCTAGAACTCTACTACTGAGCTACACAAGCAACCCAGCCTTCTCTCTTAATGCCCATGCACAGTAGCAGCGAAGGCAAGTGAGAAAAAAAAAATCCAGAAAGCTGACCTTGCCCATAAATCGCCTACTTCTGCACTCCTCCTCCCCCTAGTGTCCCCGCGAGCCGGTTCCTGCAGTCCCAAGTGCTCAGTCGGCCTGTTCCAACATCTGCCTGGCAGTGAGTGACTGACAGGCGACCAGAGGGTCCGACAGGAGGTGGCCCGAGAAACGCTGAGGCCCAGGAGGAAAGGACTCGAGGAGGCGAAGGCGAGAACCTTCGCAGCGAAAGGGTCGGGCGTTAGGGACTAAAGGAGACGAGGCCTGCGAGGAGCACTGAGGGGACAGGGCCGAACCCTGGGAAGGGATGAGCTGAGGAGCTGACAGGCTTAGAGGGGGCACCCGAGCTGCGAGGCCGGGCAGGGCGCGGACTCACGTTCCCCCACGAGCAGGATCCGCACGTCTTTCTTCATGTCGGAGGCTCGCAGGGGCCGCACTCGGCCCGCACGCATGGAGCGCACGCCTCACGCCGGGAGCGCCCAGCCCGTGGCGCCGCTCTCCCCGCGCTACCGCCGTCTCCTGCCAGCCTCTCAGGCCTCTGCGCCCGAGCCTCGGCCGCCCCGACTCGCCGTACCGCCTCCTAGGCTGCCGCTCCGCTCTGGAGCCGGGACAAGCCAGCTCCGCCTCCTCAGGCTCCGCGGACGCGGGCGGCGGCGAGGACGACGGCGTGCGGCGAGGGACACGCGCTTTCGGAACGCGAACGCTCGCGTGACAGAAACAGCGCCCTCGCGTGCAGGTTGACGGTAGCGCAAAACCGGGGAAGTTTGTCGTCGCACTCCGGACACTGCCAAAGATGTAAGTGGCAGATTCCATAATCAAACTCCACTTGTTTTTGTTTTTTAAGTTAGTTTATGTTTGTTTATTTGTTTGTTTATTTATTTATTGTATACAAGTTCTCTTCACCTTTATGCCAGAAGAGGGCATCAGATCCCACTATAGATGGTTGTGAGCCAGCATGTGGTTGGTGGGAATTGAACCCAGGACTTCTGGAAGAGCTGCCAGGGCTCCTAACCTCTGAGCCATCTCCCAGGGAATGGGTCCCACTTGTTTTACAGATAAGGAACAGAGGAAGTTTCTTGTCCAAGGTCATACAACAGGAGTTTGGTCATGGCTCAGAGTGGGCAATCTTCTTACTAAACAATAAGGTCCAGGAGGGCAAGTGACCTACCTATCTGGTTTTCAGAATGATTTATTGAACAAGGCGACTGACTCCAGGGGTGAGTATACTCCCCAGAGCCCATCACCCTGTTTATTTGTTAGTTTGTTTTTCAAAATGTATTATTTTGTATAGTTGAGTATGGCATGTGTGTTTGAGTGCCTTCCATGGTGAGTGTGGAGGTCAGAGGGCAGCTCTCATGAGTTCGTTCTTGACCAGTGTGACTGAACACGCAGTTAGTTCCAGCACTCGGGACAGATGCAGGTGGATCTCTGTGTGTTCCAGGCCTGCCTGGTCTACATAGTGAGTTCCAGGACAGTCAGGGCTATGAGGAGAGACCCTGTCTCAAACTTCCACTTAAAAAAAAAAAAGGGGTATAATGGTTTCCAGCATGTGGGAGGCTGAAGCAGAAGGATTGCCATGAGTCTGGGGCCAGCCTGGGCTACAGGATGAGACCTAAACAAGCATGGTGCTATGCACCTGAAAAAGGGGAGGCAGGAGGGTTGAGCTGTCAAAGCTATCCTCATCTGCACAGGGAAATTTCATGCCAGTCAGGCTACAGGAGACTTTGTCTCAAAACAGCACACACACCAAAAATTATACATATATGAAACTACTTTAAATGTATTCAAATGTGGATATGATATCTATAAGTCATGTGGTGTGCATCAGCTCAGAGATGCTGAGCAATTTCCTGGGATTCAATCCAGATTCCATCGCCCAATAATTATGTGATCCTGAATAAGTTCATTTACTTCCTTGAGCCTATTCCTTCTTATGTGGCATGGTGGTGATAGTGATACCTTTCTCCTAGGTGGCTGTGAAGAAAAAAATACTGTTTTGGCATGTCCAGCATTTGTGACGAGAGTAGGATGTGCTCTCTCCTGATCTCAGGCAGTATGGGGATCATAAAAACCCACAAATAGTTCTTCACAAGCATGAAGGCAAATGCCTTATGCTCACTACTGTAATTCACCCCCTTATTTGTCTGATATAGATATGGATATAGAGAGAAGGAAATCCTTTCTAAAAACTGTCTGGGAAGGCAGGTGTGGTGGTATACACCACACCATCCTGGCACTCAATGAACTGAAGTGGGATCATGAGTTGGAAGCCGACTTGGGCTACTCAGTGAGACGCTGTCTCAAGCAAACAACAAAAACCCACTCTGTGATATGATGAAGAGGTGACAAGGGGAGGACACACCTCTTACTCACAGGGAGATGTCCCTAGGAGGGTGGCTGCAAATAAGACCACAGGACTCTTAAGACTTGTGTCACCCTCTATGCCTGTTTCCTCTCTACCGCATGAAGACTTCCGACCCTTGCTTTGCAGAATTGTCTAGAGCAGCCTCGTGAAGTAATCTACAGATGCCCTTTTATTTCCTGATGGAATCACATCAGATAAACGCTCTGTAAACTGAAATACATCTAATATAGCTAACCTACCAAGTGCTATATTTTAGTAACAGTTGTATATCTTTCCAGTCACTGAGCTGAGAGACTTGCTGCTGCAGGCTTGAATATTACTAGCCCCAAAAGATGCCAAAAATTCAAAATCTTGAAATACAGTTCTACTAACCATGTTAGCACTTGGGTACCATGATGCACTTGATCTTAGCTGAAACTAACAATTGACATTATTATAGTTTTTTTAATATAGCTGGAAGTGGTGGTAGATGACTTTAATCCCAGTACTCAGGAGATTTCTATGCGTTTGACATCATTCTAGTCTACACAGTGAGTTCTATGACAGCCAGGGCTATATAAAGAGACCCAGTCTCAAAACAAAGCAAGGAAGGAAGGAAGGGAGGGAGGGAGGGAGGGAGGGAGGGAGAGAGGGAGGGAGGGAGGGAGGGAGGGAGGAAAACTTAAGTCAAATCATTAAGTTGGAGACTGTGTGCTGCCAACCACACCCACAGGGTTTCTCTGTATAGCTCTGACCTCCTAGAACTTGCTCTGTAGACCAGGTTGGCCTTGAACTCAGAGATTCACCTACTTCTGCCTCCCAAGTACTGGTAGTAAAGGTATACGTTACCACTACCTGGCACACCCAAAACTTTTCTTTAAAAAAAATTACAGGGGCTGGAGAGATGGCTCAGAGGTTAAGAGCCGTGGCTTCCCTTCATAGAGGTCCTGAGTGCAATTCTGAGCAACCACATGGTGGCTCACAACCATCTATAATGAGATCTGCTGTCTTCTTCTGGCATGCAGGCAAACATGTAGACGGAACGCTATATATGGAACAAATAAAATAAATTTAAAAGTTACATTCATACCAGATCATTGATTGCAAAGGCCTCTTGAAGAAGGGCAAACACTTTAGGCAACTGCCATTTCAAGAAACATTTCATAGAGGGTAGTGCCCTCAGGAGTTCTCTGCACCACTGCAGTTGATAGCAAGCAATGTTAATTCTAATTCTGCAGGGCTCCTATAGGAGATGCTTGACAGTGTGAGCTGGCTAAAAAGCTTTTACATTTATTTATCAAGGGGAAAAGGTCTGCTAAGCAGGGATCTAGGGAGAAATGTTGGTTTGGAAGGACACTGCTAATGTTATTGCACTTTGTAAATAACACTTACCTTAAAATCCAAGCAGAGAGGCTGGAGAAATGGCTCAGGGTTAAGAGCACTGGCTATTTTTCCAGAGACCCAGGTTTGATTCCCAGAACCCATATGGTGGCTCACAGCTGCCTGTAATTCCAGTTTCAGATGATCTGGTGACCTCTTCTGGCCTCTGAAGCATTCAATATGCACATACAACACAGGCATACATACAGGCAAATAATCCACAGGCATAAAATAGATAAAACAATCCCAGATGAAGGTGGTATATCACATCACTGGGCACCATATGGTCTCAAGCAAAACAATGAAAAAAGACCTAGATCCATAGGAAGGAGCTGACACCAAGCAATTTCAGCTGGCAATATTTATGGATGAATACTAACCAAGGCCAGAACTTTGTTAAAGGAAAGAGAATCTGACACATGGGAGTTTCCCTCACCTGAGGTGTTTCTTTGCTCATTCCCTCTCTCTCTCCCTGTCCTTGAGCCAGTCTGGCCCCCATGGTTTGCATTGAGCCATATGTCCTTCTCATGATGGTAACAAATGTCCACCAGAGGTACTCAGACTGTCTCCTAAAGATAGCTTGGATCATGGTTAAATGCAGGGAATTTGGAGTCCCCCTGCTTGGTTCTGAACATCAACCCTGCCAATTACTTGCTGAGTATTATTAGCCAAATTATTTGGCCTCTCTCTTGCCACCCATGCCAAACAGAAACAATAGGACATATTAACATGAGATTGCTAAGAAAATTAATTAGCCTTTATGTGGTAGCATTTTGTTTATGATCTAATAAAGCTTGCCTGGAGGTCAGAGTGCAAAGCTAGCCACAGTCATAAAAGCCAGGCAGTGATGGTACACTCCTTTAATCCCAGCACTCAGGAGACAGAGGCAGATGGATCTCCATGAGTTCAAGGCCACCCTGAGTTACATGAGAGTGAATCAGTCTAAAAGAGAAACAGAGCTCACACCTTTGATCCCAGCACTTGGGATGATAAGCCTTTAATCCCAGCACTGGGGAGGTGGAGACAGGAGTGATATGACTAGAGTCTGGTTGGAGAGAGGAATATAAGGCAGGAGGAGACAGGAACTCATTGAAGTCTGGAGTTAGGTAGAGACAGATGCAGTCTAGGCAGAAGGCAATCTGAGGTTCAATGGATTGCCCCTCCGGTCTAAGCATTGGTAGAGGTGAGAACACTCTAGGGGGTGGCCACTTTGCTTCTCTGATCTTCAGCTTTTACCCCAATATCTGTCTCTGGGTTTTTATTATTTGTGCTATACCTATATAATGAGAAATCCCTAAGGATACTGCTTGGTACATGGTAAATGATATTTAAATACTGAATATAAAATAAATTCTGAGTGAAGTAACTTCTTTTTTTGTTTGGTTTTGGTTTTGTTTTTGAGACAGGGTCTATGTAATCCTGGCTGTCCTGGAACTCAATATATAGACTAGGCTAGCCTTGAACTCTGATTTCTGCCTGCCTCTTCCCTCACCTTCCAGGGTCAAATGCCACCACACTCTGTTGAGGGAAGTAACATCTGTCTACCTCTCAGAGTCTGAGGATCAAGCCCCATGATAATACACACCAAAACACAAGGCAGAAGTCATCTTTGACAGTGAACCCTACCATGGGCTATCACAGATTTATTAGTGTATCAAATAGAACGGGTGAAGCTGAGAGGACATGTTGGCAGCTAGAAGGCATTGATGGGACTTTATTCCAGTGTGCTAATGGGGAGCTTTCCTTTCACAAGGCAGCCTATGCCACTGCCCTGCAGAGACCAATGAGAAGTGAGAGCAAAGGGCTCTGCCTAGAGATAAGAGGATCTGTCTTTTGTGCCTATCAAAGGGAGAACTTGCAACACAGCCTCTTGAGTCCCAGGAGGGTGCAACATTCCAGGCTAGTAGACAGGCCTGCTGGGTAAAAGAGATGGTGTGCCAGGAAGATGACTGACATTGGGCAGGACAAAGGCTTCATCTGTGATTCTGAAGTTCCTCACTGGCCTGGGCAAGAGGCTAAATAAAACTTGGTTGGCTTCAGTCCCACCCTTCAGACCCATCTATCTTGGGCTCTCAAGCTAACCCCAAAGAAGTATCCATCATCTTACCTGGTCTTCACTTTCTAAGCTAACCCCAAAGAAGTATCCACCATCTATCTGCCTCGTCTTCACTTTCTTCCTCACCCCTTCTTAGTGCAGGGGATTGGCACAGGGCTTTGCACATGCTGTGTTCCACCACTGAGTTCTAGCCCTAACCTCCTTGGGCACACTTCCTATTTCAGAAGCAGAGCTTCACCACATTGCCCAGGCTGGGCCTGAACTCACTCTGTAACCTAAACAGGTGCATGCTCCTGCCTCAACCTCTCAAGTAGCCAGGATTGTAGTCTTGCTCCACCAGGAGCCTGTGGGGCTCCCCTTCCTCATTTCTGTCCTTTAAGAAGGCTTATTGCTTTTCCTACCATGCTGTTCTTATGGAGCAAAAAAGTGCAATGCCTTGGTGTCTGGTAAATGTTCTCTAAGCTTTCAGCAAAGTTGATCTTGATTCAGCGTTCAAATCTCCATGTCCTCTACATGGTCCCGAGAAGGAATGCTCCTAAAAGCAATCTGTGTTTGCAGAGACTGACTGGCTGATTAGAAGTTCAGTCAGTGGAGACATTGGAATGTTGCAGGTCCAGAGGCTACTTATCTTGGGCTAAGTTCCGACCTCCGGAACAGCCATTCCTTGCCCCCTCACCCCACCCCGTTAGAACTAACATCTTGTGACAATAGATTAAGGCTCTTAGAATCTATTGACTTACAGGCAAATAGCTTCTACCAATCCAAAAGCTAAGAATACCATCAAACAGCATCATGGCCCATAGACAAGCTTCTGCCATCTCTATATACCTGTGTCTCCTATGTACCCACCAATGTATTTAAAATTTGTCTTGATATATGACTTTCTCTTTCTGTAAAACTATAAAAACTTCACGAAACTGCTTCCACATTGGAACCTGGAGTGTCTGGGGTAACCTAAATCTGTGTCCCTGGGCTATGGTCACTCAAAAAGATTCTAGAATAAACTGTCTTATTCCCTCTAAGATGAGAACTATGGTTTCATGTACCAAGGGTCAGTCCCTAGTCTCTGCTTGGTTTGGCTTAAAGACATATCACTCGGCACAATCAATTACTAGTTTAAAGGGACTTGTTCAAAACTATGTTGGGAAAGACTTTTGTTTTCTAGACAGGATTTCTGTGTGTAGCCTTGACTATTCTAGAACTCACTCTGTAGACCAGGCTAGCCTTGAACTCACAGAGATCCACCTGCCTCTGCCTACCAAGTGTTGGGATTAAAGGCATGTGCCACCACTACTCTGTAAAAGAAACTTTTCAGACCTCACCTGTTGATTGAGAAACATCCGGTTTTCTTCTGAGTTTTCTCACGCTCCTTCAAGTACGGTGGCAGACAAGTGCTCTTGATTAAGAGATAGTTGATATTGAGAAACTATCTGATCACCTCCCCCACAAGTGGCCTGAATTCCCTTATGAGGCAGATAAAGGCACAGACCATGAATTCTGCATTTCTTCTCCAATACGTTGCCGGCTGTTCAGCACTAGGCCAGTAGCATAATGTCTCTGAAACGCATAAACCTCATCTATAAAACAAAGCTATCTCATGGGCTCTCTTAGAGAAGGAAACAATGCTAGCGAAGCATTCATTGCACTGCTTAACATGGAGTGTGGGTCCACATGTCACTACAATGCTTGACATGGAGTGTGACTTTTTAGAAAATTATTTATTCTTATTTTATGTACATTGGTGCTTTGCCTGCAGGTATGTCTGTATGAGGGCGTTGGATGCCCTGGAACAGGCATTACAGACAGTTGTGAGCTGTCATGTGGGTGCTAGGAATTGAACCCAGGTCCTCTAGAAGAGGTTTGTTTGGTTTGTTTTTTTGTTCTTTCGAGACAGGGTTTCTCTGTATTGTTTTGGAGGCTGTCCTGGAACTTGCTCTGTAGACCAGGCTAACCTCGAACTCACAGAGATCCACCTGCCTCTGCCTGCTGCAATTAAAGGTGTGTGCCACCATGCCTGTTTTCTAAGTATTTTTCATCCATGGTTAGCTTACTATTGAGATTTCAACAGATACAGATAATAAATATTGAAGAAGGCAGGCAGTGGTGGTGCATACCTTTGATCCCAGCACTCAGGAGACAGAGACAGGCAGATCTCTGTGAGTTCCAAGGCCAGCCTGATCTACAGAGTGTGATCCAAAACAGTCGGGGATATATAGAGAGATTCTGTCTCAAAAAACAAAAAACAAAACAAAACTCAAGCTGATTGCACTGGGTAACAGCCATCATTAAGCTCAGGTTGGCCATCAAGTTCTGGTTCTGGCAGCAGGAAAGGCTGAGGGTAGAGCCTAGGACTTTGTGTGTGCAGAGTAAAGGCTCTACCACTAAGTCACACCCCAGCTGTGTATTACTTTAGAGCACTAAATTTATGGAAATACTATTACACAACAACTTCTAAGTAACATATATCCCTTTCCTTGTGGGTCCTTATGGTTACTATCTGCTTCCAAGATCACTACAAGGACAAACTGACAGCTGTGATACTCATGATTTCAGTTTATTACATTGAAAAGCTAAACAATAAAAAGAACAATATTAAAGACACACAAGGTAAGGTCCAGGAAGGCTCCTTCTCACTAGTCATTGAACAGTGAGTGCTCCACCCTCCCAACAGTGGTACATGAGGCATATATATGTATGCTGTGGCATTGGGATTTTAACTAGGGGGTCAGTCATGTAAGTGTGACTCGCTGGCCACAGACTGATTGAACCAACAGTTCCAGGTGAGGCCTAAGTGAAAGACAATGGTCCAAAGTTCCTCTTATGAGGCAAACTATTCTGAAGCCTTCAAGGTCACCTTCAGGATACACTCCAGGCCAGCTCAAAAACCTCAAGCCCGTTTAGGTAATCTTGTCCCACACAAAAAAGAATAACTTCAAAAGTGGGTGGAGTCATACCATGTAGTCCAAGCTGGCCTCAACTTTGCTGACCAGGCTGGCCTCAAACTTGCAGTGATCCTCCTGCCTCCACTTCCCAAGTGCTATGGTTACAGACATGTACTACCATATCCAGTTTCCTTAAGTGGAATTCTCTAGTTGCCCCCAAACAGAGAGACTAGGAAGCCACTATTCTAACCCCGGGGGAAGCTTCATGAGTTTACCTGCTTTATTTCTAGGTAGTTTCCAGGACATAAGCCATACAGCCAGAAGGCAGGGTGCAGGGGGTAGGAGACAGAGACCTCACACTCATACAGAAGCCTCTCCTGGTCAGAGACCGAGTAGAAGGCAAGCTTCCCCAACTCAAGGTCCAGCCACACGCCCACGACCTCCGGGCGGCCTAAGTGAAGGTCAGTTTTCTTCTCCGTGGCCCAAGCAGAGAACTGGCCAGGCCCTTTCCACTCTATGCACCAAGAATCCTTAGTCCTTCCCAGCACCTGGTTCCGCTTCATGCCCCACGAAGCCACCCCAACAGCCCAGTGGTTACAGTTCCTAGTGTCCACTTCCCAGTACCTCCGGCCAGAGGAGAGAGCCTGGGAACATAAGACTTGGCTAATTAAAAATCTCTCGGGACTCCAACGATAGGGCTGTTGACAATGAGACACGGTCACTGTCCGGCAACTGTTAGAAACCTCCAGGTTACAGGAGAGGCTCCCCAAGTCAAATGTTGGACTGATGGCCCCTGGGGAGAAATAAACACCACAAGAATATGGACAGTCAGTTATTTTTTTTCCAATTATGTGTGTGGGTGTTTTGCCTGTGTGTATGTGCACCACACACATGCAGTGCCCACAAGGTCAAGAAGAGTGTGTTAGTTCCTCTGGGACTAGAGTTCCCGACCAGTATGAGACACCAAGAGGGTGCTGGGAATTAAACCTGGGGCTCTGGAAGAGCAGTCGATGCTTTTAACCACTGGGACATCTCTCCAGTCTCACATAAAAGTAGTTTTACTTGATTGAGTCTCAAGTAGCCCAGGCTGGCCTCAAACCATGTAGCTAAGGATAACCTTGAAACACTGATCCCCTGCCTCTACCTCTCAAGTTCTACATGCATGTACCATCACACCTGGTTTACACAGTGCTGGGGACTGAACCCAGGGTCTTGTGCATGCTGGGAAAGTAGTCTGTCTACTAAGTTTTATGTTGTTGTTTTGTTTTGTTTTTCAAGACAGGGTTTCTCTATGTCGCCTTGGTTGTCCTAGAACGAACTCTGTAGACCAGGCTGGGCTTGAGCTCACAGAGATCCACCTGCCTCTGCCTCCTGAGAGCTGGCATTAAAGGCATGTCCCACCACTGCCTGGCTTTCTACTGAGTTACATCCCAGCCCTAGTAGGTGTGTTTAAGTGGACCTCATACTTACATAGGGCAAACTGAGAAGATTTCCTGGGTACAGGACACCCTTGGTCAGGCAGCTGGCATAAGGAAGAAGATGGCATTTCTAGGAATTAAAAGAATAATTGGGAGGAGGAAGCCCCATTAGCAAAAGGCAAGCTGAAGGTAGCCAACTGTCATGATATGGGCACAGGCCTGCATTCTTTCTCATTAGCACATTTCTGGGTGTCTGATGATCTCAGTTTAATCCCCAGGGTGGAATGAGAGAATTATCTTCCCCCAAGTTATCCTCTTACCTACATATACAGACTGTGGCAAGTGTGTACACAAGATCACAGGCACATGTGTATACACACACACACACACAAAGACACACGGCCAAGTGGTGGTGCACACCTTTCATCTCAGTGCTAGGGAAGCAGAAGCAGATGGATTTCTAAGTTTGAAGCCAGCCTGGTCTACAAAGTGAGTTCCAGAACAGCCAGGGCTACACAGAACAACCCTGTTCAAAAAAAAAAAACATTAAAACAAACAAACAAGCAAACAAAAAAGCAGCCATGTGGGTGTGATCCAGCTACTTGGGAGGTATGAAGATCACTTAAGCCTGGGGTTTCAGGTCAGCCTGGGCAACATAAAGAGACCTCATCTCAAAACTGAGAACAGGGGTTGGTCAGGGGTTTGAGAGATGGCTCACGGGCAGTGGTGGTGCACGCCTTTAATCCCAGCACTCGGGAGGCAGAGGCAGGCGGATCTCTGTGAGTTCGAGGCCAGGCTGGACCAACAGCCTCCAAAACAATACAGAGAAACCCTGTCTCGTAAAAACCAAAAAAAAAAAAGAGAGAGAGAGAGAGAGAGAGAGAGATGGCTCAGCACTTAAGAGCACTTGCTGCTCTTGTTGAAGACCTTGGTTTGGGCCTAGCACACACATGCTCACAATCATCTCTAACTCCAATACAAGGGATCTGATGCTCTCACCCTCCTCTGACTTTTGAGGGCACTAGACACACACATGCTGCACAGATACACATGTAGGTAAACTGTTAGTATTCAGGTATCTGTACTGCCCTGCCCTTGGGGTTCTGACAGAATACAACCTCAGCGACAGTCACTAAGAGCACCTCCTGTGCACATTCACTAAATTCCCTTTTAAAAGGGCCCTGCCCATATTCCAATCTCTCTCTCTCTCTCTCTCTCTCTCTCTCTCTCTCTCTCTCTCTCTCTCTCTCTCTCTCTCTCCCTGTCTCTCTGTCTCCTCTGCCCCTCTTTTCTCTTCTGCTGCTTACTCCTGACCCACTCCAGAGGCTGGTCTCCCCTCCCCCTCCCCTTTCCCCCTTTTCCATTCCATTTCCCCTAATTAAAAAAAAAACTCCAAGTGAGCTCTCTCAAATTCTCTCTCTCTCTCTCTCTCTCTCTCTCTCTCTCTCTCTCTCTCTCTCTCTCTCTCTCTCTCTCTCTCTCTCTCTCTCTCTCTCTCTCTCTCCTTTTTAAATTACAACACAAACACCCACACACAGGAAATAAATCTAAAATAATGAAAGCAGGGACCAGAGATGATTCAGACTGTAAAAGCACCTCTCTCCAAGCCCAAAACAGCCTGAGCTGATCCCTAGATCACATGCAAGTTATCTTCTGACTTCCCTCCACATGTGAGCCGAGCAGGCACATGTCCACCACCACCATCACATATGTAAGTAAAAATAAAAACAAGAAATCCAAATCAGCCTATTTCCAAACTCCTCAGGAAAAAGCAAAGATGAGCCATAAGCTGGGGTCCTGGTTCACAAGTCTTAAAAGTATGAATTTTGCTTTACTCAGGGCCTACGTTACAGAAAATGCCTCTTGTTTATATCCCCAAATGCACACAGCCATGGCCATACCCACAGCTACTCAACTTACACCACCAGAGAAAAAAGCAGCCATGCTCTGGGTCCTGTCCCCAAAGAACAAGCCAAGAGCACTGGGCCATTCCCACCCAACTTCCTTAGTCAGTCCTGCTCAACTAAGTGACACCAGCTCACTCACCCTGAACTTGTTCTCCAGGAGCTTCTTTCCATGTGACACTCCCTTTCAGTTTTTTCTGAATTTCTTCTAGCTTTTGGAGAATCTCTCGAATTTTCCTCTCGGATGCACTGGATGTTACCAGCTTTGGAGAACTCAAGGAATGTTCCCTCTCTGAGGAAGAAGCCTATTGATCAATGAGGAAACAAGTAAATGAAAGCCAACTATGGAACTCATCAAATACACTCAAGGGCCGCCTTCCATCTACAGTATTCTTTTCATTTAAGTCTAAACAGGCTTTTAAAAATAAAACTAGGGGCTGGAGAGATGGCTCAATGGTAAAGAGCAATGGCTGCTCTTCCAGGACCCACATGGCACCAGGCATGCATGTGGGCTCAGACATGCAGATAAAACAACCATACACATAAAACAAACAAATAATATTCCCTAGCAGGATGTAGTGGCTCATGTTTGTAATACAGCTTAATAGACCTAAATAAATCTTAAAAATAAATTTAAGAAAGAGCCCTGAAGCAAGAGGACTGCTATGTGTTCAACACTAACCTGGGCTACCGAGTAAGATTCTGTCTCAAACAAAACAAAAGCCATGATGCTCAAGCATTCTTTTCCACAATCTTTTTCAAGACAGGGTTTCTCTGTGTAGCCCTGGCCTGTCCTGGAACTTGTTCTATAGACCAGGTTGGCCTCGAACTCACAGAGATCTGCCTGCCTCTGCCTCCTGAGTGCTGGGATTAAAACCATGCACCACTACTGCCCAGCACATTAGTTTCTTTTTATTTTATGTTTATGAATTCTTTGCCTGCCTGTTTGTGAGTATGTACCACATGTGTGCCTGGTGCCTAAGGAAACCAGAAGAGGACATCAAATCCCCTAGAACTGGAGAGACAGGTGGTTGTGAGCCACCATGTGGGTGCTGAAGATCAACCCAGGTCCTCCGGAAAAGCAGCAAGTGCTTTTAACTGCTGAGCCATCTCTCTGGCCTCTTTTTGCATGAGATTTATCATTTATTACTTAATGTATTTTTTACAGCACTAGGGATCAAATCTAGGACCTTGTGCATGAACTCTACTACTAAGCCACATCCCCAGTCTATAAGATCCTTTTTATTTTCTTTTGTTGTTGTTGTTATGTGCATGTGGTGTGGGGGGGGAAGGAGGGAGGGAGGGAAGGAGAGAGAGAGAGAGAGAGAGAGAGAGAGAGAGAGAGAGAGAGAGAGAGAGTGTGTGTGTGTGTGTGGTATATGTGCACATGGAAAAGGATATCAGGTTTCCTGCTCTAGCGTGCTCTACCTTATTCCCTTGAGACAGGGTCTCTCATTGAACCTGGAGTAAGGCCAGTCACAGTAATCTCATTCCCCCAGCCCCGACACACTTGTAACCCCAATTCCAAGATCACAGTAACATCCCAGGTTCAGGGAGAGACCCTGCCTAGTTTCTGACTGCACAAGTCAGAAAGTTGCAGCTATAATCACTGATGAAAAAAAATAAAAGACACATGGAATCCTAAGAACCTCTGATAGGGACTTTGATTCATTCAAAGCAATCAGTGAAGGCTTCTCTCCCAGAGAGTGCTGATTTAGGGCATGACAGAGGAATAGTCATCCCCTAGGTGATGAATAAAAGAAGCAAATGTTGTGAAAGGCATCCCATAGTGGGAAGAAACAAGACATCCTACAGGAACTGACTGGGCTTGGGTGGCTAGAGCCAGGAGATCAGGAGGGCTGTGGTCAGGAAAGGACACAGGCATGGGGCTCTTATGGTTTTGCTGGGGTCTTAATCCCAAACAGACCAACACTGCCATAGTTTGGATCATATATGGCTCCCCAAAGGTTATCTAGTAATGCTTAATACCCAGGGCGCCATATCTGGGGCAGTGAAACCTTTAGGAGGTGGAGCATAGGAAGCTCTTTAGGCCACTGGGGGCATGAGCCAGTGGAAAATGAGAATGGATTACATGGGCTGGAGAGATGGCTCAGCTGTTAAAGGCTAGGCTCACAACCAAAAATATAAGAGAATGGATTCCTGAAAGCTATGCTCTGATCTCCCCTACAAACACATACCCTCACCTACACACACACACACACACACACACACACATACACACACACACACACACACACACACACACCCTGCTGCACACACAAACTCTTTCCTCCATACAATAATAAAATATTTTTAAAAGGTCACTGAATGGGGCTGGAGAGTTAACTTGGCAGTTAAGAACATTTGTTGCTCTTGCAGAGGACCTGAGTTCAGTTCCCACCACCTACATGATGGCTCATACTCATCTGTAACTTTGATTCCAGGGGGTCCAACACCCTTTCTGACCTCTACAGGCATCAGGCATGCACATGGTACATATATATTAATGCAGACAAAACACCCATACACATAAAATATGATAAATACATCTTTAAAAAATGTAAAGGTCACCGAAGATAAAGACTTGCAAATCTGTGGGATTTACTAAGAGCTTGTTGGTGATTTTAGAGAGTTGACTGGGTAGAGTGGGAAAGATGGATCCCAGCCTACTCGAAGCCTCCATTAACTCATGTCCAGCATACCAGATTTTTTTTTTGGTTTTTACGAGACAGGGTTTCTCTGTATTGTTTTGGAGGCTATCGGTCCAGCCCAGCCTCGAACTCACAGAGATCCGCCTGCCTCTGCCTCCCGAATGCTGGTATTAAAACCGTGCGCCACCACCTCCAGGCTCATACCAGATTTCTAATCATCCATATTTGGCAGTAGAGAGAAACATGAGACCTGTTGCATCCCATGTGTCATACTGCTCTAGCTGGGAGCTGTCCTTCACCCTGGCCCCTCCTTTCCCACCTGAACCTACCATGTCCAGGATGCCTACTTCATTGTCCAGTCCACATCCCGACCTAGGTCTTGGTGTTTGAAGGCTCTTGACAATGTCTTCAAGCTGTTGCCCCAGTTCTGTCAGCTCCTGGATGACCTCTTCTGTGGTGCTCTTCTGTACTGCCACCTTTAAAAGGGCAAAACTGGGCTTCTGGTTCCCAAAAACTGGACCCAGGACCACCACTCAACAAAGGGAGCTATAAACACCAAGGTAGCAGCATGAAAGAAAACATTTAGAGAGATGGAAAAGAAGAGAGAGTCAAGAAACAAATCTTCAGATATGCCATGAAATAGATTTTTGCAAGAATGCCAAGACTACTTAAAGGCACAAGAAGTCTTTTCAACAAATACTAACTAGAAATGTATATCCCTATACCAATGAATGAAGTTAGTCTTTGGTTTGTTTTTGAGACAGGTTGTCTCTACATAGTCCTGGTTGTATTGGAGCTCTGCATGTAGACCAAGCTGGCTTGAAACTCAAGAGATCTGCCTGCCTCTGCCTCCCGAGTGCTGGGATTAAAGGTGTGTGCCAGCTTCTTTCTTTTTTTTAAGATTTATTTATTAAATTCACAGTGTTCTGCCTGCATGAGAGAAAAGAACACCAGATCTCATTATAGATGGTTGTGAGCCACCATGTGCTTGCTGGCAATTCAATTTAGGACAACCTCCAAAGCCATACAGAAAAACCAAAAAGAAAAAGAAAAAGGAAAGAAAGGAGAGAGATGAGAGAGAGACAGAAAGAGAGAAAACAAGGGAGAAAGGCGAGAATGAGGGAGAAAAAGAAGTCTACACCCAGGGCAAGAAGACAGGCAGCTACCAGCCAGCTAGACAAGAGAAGCAGTGAAAATAAGATAAACAGAAGGAAAGAAAAATAA
The DNA here is from genome assembly GCF_017639785.1 of Mesocricetus auratus. Taxonomy (NCBI): domain Eukaryota; kingdom Metazoa; phylum Chordata; class Mammalia; order Rodentia; family Cricetidae; genus Mesocricetus; species Mesocricetus auratus. The sequence goes on along the minus strand of NW_024429191.1, from coordinate 58,643,169 downwards.
AAAGCTTGAAGCAAAAGGTAAAGCGAGAGAAACAGGTTAATTTAAAGAGCTAGCCAGAAACAAGCCTAAGTTAGACTGAGTATTCACAACTAATAAGAAGGCTCTATGTCAAGCCCAACAGTAGTGGCGCACACCTTTAATCCCAGCACTTGGAAGGCAGTGGCAGGTGGATCTCAGTGAGTCCAAGGTCAGCCTGGTCTACAAAGAAGAAGTCTCAGTGTCATATTTGGGAGCTGATTGATGGCTCAAAAGAAAAATGCCGGTACAGTAGATGAGATATGTGCGGAGGCTGGAGGGACAGGAATCAGGTGTTATTGCTTAGTGAGTACAGAGGTCCTATTTGTGGTGATGAAATCACTTTGGCAACAGTGGTGACAGATGCACAGTATTGGAGATATGACAAATGTCATCGAACCATACACCAAAAAAATTGTTCAAATGGTTGGCCAGTCATGGTGGCACATGCCTTTAATCCCAGCTACTGAGAAGCAGAGGCAAGCAGAGCTCTGTGAGTTCAAGTGGTTTACACCTGTAATCCCAGACTTGGAAAGTCATAGAGGCAGACATCATTACTCACTTGAGGTTCAAGGCCACCTTGGTCTACACTAGGTAGATCCTGTCCCGATAAATAAATAGAATTAAACACTTAAACAATGTTAAAATATTTTATGGCGAATATAGATATACACACATATGTAATAAAACATATGTATATATTCTACAACACTGAAATTTTTTCAGACATCACAGAAAGGCTGGCGGAAAAAGTGGAAATATGCAAGGTTGCACCACACCTCAGCTGGATGGGATTTAGATTTTAACTATTGTGAGATATTTAACTATTGTTTATGACCAGATCTTACTATGTAGCTTTGGCTGGTGTGGGGCATGCCCGTCTCGGCTTCCCAAATCCTGGGATTACAGGCGTGCGGTCTCCACGCCAGGCATTTCAACTTCTTTCTACAAGTCTGAACTTTTCAAAGATTTTAAACTGATAAAATCACGTAGCGGAAGAAGAGATCGGGAGAGCAGGAGAGGCCCAAGGGGGCGCACGCGGACTGCCAGAATCGTGTGGGTTTCCTACCGGCGGCTGCGCGGGGCGACCCGGCGATCGGGGTGCGGGCGCGGTTTCTGGGCCAGCCTCGAGCTCAAGCGCCGCTTGGCGGTACTTGTCCGCCAGGTCCTGCAACAGTAGGTTCTTGCGCAGTTTTGGCTTCGCCTCGGGGCCCTCCCGGCAGGTGGGGCAAGACCAGGGGCGGCCATTCACGCCCGCGCGCTGCGTGGCCCACAAGCCATTGAGGCACCGGTGGCAAAAGCTGTGGCCGCAGGGCAGCGTGACCGGCCAGTTCAGCAACCCTTGGCAGATAATGCAGCTCAGGTCCTCCTCGCTCAACCACACAGGAATGGAAGTGCCTAGGACCGGGGTCGCCATACTGGGCGGTGGCCAGGATGCCCCACCCACCTTACTAGCTCCGCCCGCCCACCTTATGCCCCGCCCAGCCTCTCTCAGTCTTCCCACTCTCTAGAAGTGCTTGGCGTTGCTAGCTAGTTGACCTCCAGTCTGGAAAATCATCTCTCAATCCCCTTCATCCATCAACACGCAACCCTAACAACTTAAGCTGTGAAGAGGGTTCGCTTCAGGAACTCACTTTAGGGTTGCGCCCAGTAGGTGTCGCATTTTATTTTCTGAGATCTGTGCAAACAAAACAAAAAAACAACTTAGTAGCAGTGCAGCCTTAGTTGCTGTGTATTTTGAGATAGAGGCTGAGGGTGAATTCAGATATCTGTTTTTTTTTTTTTTCGAGATAGGGTTTCTCTGTGTGTATCCCTGAGGATTAGTGTGAAATTCCCAGCAACCACATTGGCAGCTCACAACTGTCTGTAACTCCGGTTCCAGGGGACCCGACAGACAGACACACGTGCAGGCAAAACACCAATGCACATAATAGATAGATAGATAGATAGATAGATAGATAGATAGATAGATAGATAGATAGATAGATAGATAGAGTTATAAAAAATAGTCAGGTGAGCCGGGCGTTGGTGGCGCACGCCTTTAATCCCAGCACTTGGGAGGCAGAGGCAGGCGGATCTCTGTGAGTTCGAGACCAGCCTGGACTACTAAGTGAGTTCCAGGACAGCCTCCAAAGCCACAGAGAAACCCTGTCTCGAAAAACCAAAAAAAAAAAAAAAAAAAAAAAAAAGTCAGGTGGTGGTAATGCACACCTTTAATCTCAGTACTCGGGAGGCTAGAGGCAGGCAGATCCCTGGGAGTTTGAGGCAAGCCTGGTCTAGAGAGCGAATTCCAGGACAGTCTCCAAAGCCACAGAGAAACCCTGTCTCGAAAAACAAAACAAACAAAAACAAAAAAAGAGACCCTTTCTTAAAAAAAAAAGTAGGAAGCCGGGCGTTGGTGGCGCATGCCTTTAATCCCAGCACTCGGGAGGCAGAGGCAGGCGGATCTCTGTGAGTTCGAGGCCAGCCTGGAACAAAGTGAGTTCCAGGATAGCCTCCAAAGCCACAGAGAAACCCTGTCTCGGAAAACCAAAAAAAAAAAAAAAAAAAAAAAAAAAAAAGTAGGAAAAACAAACAACCAAAACCCACTTTTTTTTATTTTTGAGGAATTATACCAAAAAACCTTTTTTTAAAATTTAAATTAAATTCTTTCTTAAAAGGAAGGAAGAAAGAAAGAAAGAAAGAGAGAGAGAAAAAATCTCCACCCCAAATAAATCATGATCAAAATAAAGGCTCACCCTCAGTCCCATTTGTCCTAGGTCTCCGTGTTGTATGGATGGTAAGCAGCAGCCAGTTACGATATCGGGTGATAGATTCCATTTGTTAACTTTTTGCATCTCTAGGCCATCCTTAAAGAAAATCGTGAATGGAGTCACACCATCTTCACAGAGTCCAGGAGAGCAACCATGCCATCTGGATTTGTGTTCTCACCAATTTAAAAAAACAAAACAAAACTGATAGTTATTGAAATTAGCAAGGATGTACTTACTTTGCTTTGCGACCCAAGTCATAAAAGGCCTTACTTTTTCAGGTTTCTGTTCTACAAGTTTGCCTTTGAGTGATTTCATGTAATTTTTGATGTAATTTTTGTAGGACTCTTTGGTGAAGCTGGTTTCTAGTAAGTGGTGGTTCATGACAATGAATATCAACAGTGGTGACTACTGTGTTTTCATACCTTCGTCCTCTGGGCCTTGGGCGGAAGCATTTCCACCGATGAGCGAGTCATCAGTATTACCCTCTGTTCTACCGACCATCTTGCCCTTCACCTCCAGGCACAGCCAGTCCGTGATCTTGTAGATGTCGGGGAACAGCTTGTCATAGCTGATGAGGTGCTGGTGGGATTAGGGTGGCTACTGGGACATCAGCGCTGGCCTTACAGGGCAGAGCAAGTGCTTGCATCCAGAGCGGCGCTGGGGGGGGAGGGGGAGAGGCAGGGGGGAGCAGGTGGGCGCTGGGGGGAGGGGAGAGGCAGGGGGGAGCAGGTGGGCGCTGGGGGGGAGGGGAGAGGCAGGGGGGAGCAGGTGGGAAAAGCCATAAACCCCTTTTCTAAGACTTGTCAAGTAAATCTCAATTTTAATCAGTTAAGTTTCTACTTAGAGGTATTTTTGTTTAACTTTATATATTAAGAAAGGAAAATTAGACCCTTGTTCATTTCATTACATCTTTGGCAGGCTAATATTTTTGGAAGGATTTTATTTTATATGTTTGAAAGTTTGGAGGAGTCAACTGAGCTCATTGAATTTATGAAGAATATTTACCACTTTAACTAAAACCAGCCTGTCAAATCAAACTCATCTGTTGTTCAAGTTGAAAAGGGTTGGGGGTGGGGGGCTGGAGATGTAAAGCAGTTGGTAGAGCGCTCACCTTGTGCATGAAGCCCTCCCTGGATTTGACCTCCAGCACTGAGCAAGTTGCCACAGGCCTGTGTCCTCAGTACTCAGTAGAGGGAAGAGGATCAGAAATTCAAGGCTGTCCCTAGCTACATAGTCAGTTGGAGACCAGCCTGGGATGCATAAGAATTTCTCTCACAGAATAAAATAGGGCCGGGTGGTGGTGGCACATGACTTTAATCCCAGAACTCAGGCGGGAAGCAGAGGCAGGCAGATCTCTGTGAGTTTGAGGCCAGCCTGGTCTACAGAGTGAGTTCCAGGACAAGGCAGAGCTGTTATAGAGAAACCCTGTCTTGAACAAAAAATAAATAAAAAAATTTTAAAAAATCAAATAGGACTGGTGAGATGGCTCAGCATGTGAAGTGTTTATTATGCAAGCCTGACACATGAATTCGATCCTGGAATCCACAGAAAGGTGCAAAGGGTTAGGATTAAAGGTGTGCGTCACCACCGCCCGGCAAGACATATAAATTCTTTAACTGCTCTTTTCCTAGCTTGAGGCCTTTGAGCATTTTCTTTCCTCAACTTGAATTATTTCCCTTACCCCTTCCCTTTGATTAACCGCTACTCTTTCTGACTTCCTTCAGTTGCCTGGTTGCCACTCACCACTCTCACTGCAGCCTAAGCACTTTGCCGCTTGCTGCCCCCTGCAGGCAACAGCAGGGATAACTGACTCGCACCTGCCTAGTATGTGGGGCTCAGTTCAGCACTTGGGAAGTGATCAAACACTTGTAATTTACATTGAGTCTCGACAATCAGTGCAGCTTCCTCTTATTTTCTTTTCTTTTTTTTTTTTAAAGTTGTGCACATATGTGTGCCCATGGAGGCCAGAGAGGAAGGATCTCCCTGAAGTTGAAGTCACGCTTACTGGCGAACTGGCTTTTGTGGTTGCTGGGAATGCGAACCCTCTGGGAGAGCAAAAAGTGCTCCTAACTGCTGAGCCATCCAAGTTACCGACTTCCTCATTGTAAATATAAAAAGTAAGGCAAATAGTGAAGTGACTTTTCTTGTGTTCTCAAGATTACTCCTTAGCCCGTTTACTTTCACCTGCTGTGATAATGAATGTGACGTCATCTTCCCGTTATCTCAGTTTCTGTTTCTTCTCAAATGTGCATAAAAATGGAGTTCTCTGAGGAACTTTCTTTTTAAATTCGCTTAACTTTTATTTTACGTGCACTGGTATCAGATGCCCTGGAACTGGAGGTACAGACAGTTGTGAGCTGCCATGTAGGTACTGGGAATTGGACCCAGGCCCTCTGCAAGAGCAGCCAGTGCTCTCAACTGCTGAGCCATCTCCCCAGCCCTCTCTGAGAAACTTTTTTAAATCTTTTTTTTAAATCTGGGTCGTCCTTTAATTCCAGTGCTCAGGAGGCGGAGGCAGAGGGGTTTCTGTGAGTTCGAGGCCAGTCCGGTCTACAAAGCGAGGTCCACGACAGCCAGAGCTACACAGAGAAATCCTGTCTTGAAAAAAATTATTTTTGTTGTAAGTGTTCGATCCACATGTAGTGCCTGTGGAGGCCAGAAGAGGGCGATGGATCACATGGAACTGGAGTTACCATTGTGAGCCTCCCTGTGGGTGCCAGGAACTAGAGTCCTCTGTCAGTGCAGCAAGTGCTCTTAAATACTGAGCTGTCTCTCCAGCCCTCTTGGGAAAAAAGAAAAACTAATTATTATTTTGTTTATTTAAGTGTTAATGATTGAAGTATACACAACCAGCACAGGAGATGAGATCAAGTACCTCCCCTTAGTTATTATGCAGAACCCTCTTCCCTTGAGCAGCAAAGGAGTTTTCTCTGAGATTTCTTCAATTCTCGGTCTCTCTTGCATCATTTTTTCATCTTTTTCTATATGTTCTGGTTTGATAAATACTTTTACCCCCAGTACCTCCCTTTGGTTACCACTATTCCTGGCAAAACACAACCTTCCACGGAGCTGTACCTCCAGCCCCTCCCAGGAACTTTGGGGCAATATCTTAGCAGGTAGCCCAGGGTGTTCTCAGACTCTTGGCTCAAGTGGCCCTGCAGAACCCCCCTGAGAACTTGAGTCTGCAGATGTACCCAGCATGCCCCGCTTTGGGGTATTGGATTCTTGAAGGAAAACCATTGCCTTTGAAAAGTGAAGACTGGGTGTTTTATCAACTTTTTAATATGAAAACTCAAATCTGTGTAAAATGCTCACAAGTAGGAAAAGAAATGCCCATCTATGCTTCCTCTAGATTCATCAGTGGTGTGCTGTGTGTGTGTGTGTGTGTGTGTGTAGAGAGAGAGAGAGACAGAGGAATGGACATATGTGCATTCTACTTGTGTACTACATGTATTGATGTTTTTCTTTTAGCTGAACCATTTAAAAGTTTGGTGCAATCTCTGTGAGTTCGAGGCCGGGCTGGACCGATAGCCTCCAAAACAATACAGAGAAACCCTATCTCGTAAAAACCAAAAAAAAAAAAAAAAAAAAAAAAAAAAAGTTAGCCGCAGACACCATTTACACTTTACTGTGTCACATGTCCCCTAAGAACAGGAACACTATGCAAACACATCATGATTGTCACAATTTTACAATGCTGTTAGCTAATACATATCCAGGTCCTGTTTTCTGCAACATCAATTATGTCCTTTACAGTGGATTCTTTTTTAAAAATCATTTTATTTTATGTGTATTGGTGTGATGGTGTCAGATTCTCTGGAACTGGAATTACAGTTGTGAGTTACCATGACAGTGCTGGGAATTAAACAGAGATCCCCTGGAAGAGCAGCCAGTGCTCTTAACTGCTGAGCCATCTCTCCAACCTCCAGCTTCTCTTTCTTAATGTATTATTTTAAGTACATTGGTGTTTTGCCTGCATGTATGTCTGTGTGAGGGTGTCAGATCTTGGAGTTACAGACAGTTGTAAGATGCCATGTGAGTGCTGGGAATTAAACCCGGGTCCTCCGGAAGAGCAGCCAGTGCTCTTAACCACTGAATCATCTCTCCAGACCCTCCTCTCAATTTTTTTTTTTTTTCGAGACAGGTTTTCTCTGTAGCTTTGGAGGCTATCCTGGAACTCACTTTGTTCCAGGCTGGCCTCGAACTCACAGAGATCCGCCTGCCTCTGCCTTCCGAGTGCTGGAATTAAAGACGTGCGCCACCAATGCCCGGCATCCTCTCAATTTTTTTTAAACAAGTTCTCTTTGTATATTCCAGGCTGTCCTGAAAGTTGATATGTAAACCAAGCTGGCCTTAAACTCACAGAGATCCACCTTCCTCTTCCTGCTGAGTGCATGGGCCTAAAGGCATGCATTACCATGTCTGTCCAGTTTTATCTTTTAATATTGATATTGGAAGAGTTCAGGCTAGTTGTATAGCAACATGTAATATTTGAATGTCTGATTATTCCTTCATATTTAGGTTCACACTAAACTTTTACGGTTTTTCTACTTGTCCAATCTTGATGCTGAGGGTGCTTTTTTTTCCTTTTGGTTTTTTTGAGACAGGGTTTCTCTGTGTTGCTTTGGAACTTGTCCTGGAACTCACTATGTAGACCACGCTGGTCTCGAATGCAAAGAGATCCGCCTGCCTCTGCCTCCTGAGTGCTGGGTTGAAAGGAGTGCACCACCAACACCCTTTGATGGTGCCTTTTTACTGCAATGTCTCTTCCCATTCTCTGTAGTTTTTGTTGTTTGTTTGCTTCCTTTGTTTTTGTTTTTGTTTGTTTGTTTTTTGGTTTTTCGAGACAGGGTTTCTCTGTATTGTTTTGGAGGCTGTCCTGGCACTTGCTCTGTAGACCAGGCTGGCCTCGAACTCAGAGATCCGCCTGCCTCTGCCTCCCTGGTGCTGGGATTAAAGGCGTGCACCACCAACACCCGGCTTGTTTTTGTTTTGAGACAAGGTCTTGCTATGTAATTCAGGTTGGAATTGAACTCTCTGTGTGGTCCAGGCTGGCACTCCTGCCTCTTGACAGGCATGCTTCTCCACACCCACTCTCGATGCAGATATGAGAAAGCCTCAGGACTTGTAAGCTTGGGGAGCTAAATTCTTCTTGGTACCAGCTCCCCAAGACTGGGAAATGTTTGCTGGAAGGATGGTGGGAGCCACAAGATAAACCACACCCTCAGTCTTGACAGAGTTCACTCACAGGGGCAGCTGCTGGCCTCCGCGCTTCCTCTGGACAACCAGGGCAGAGGTGAACATTTCTCCAGGATTTTAGGTGCTCAGTGGCCAGTCAGTTCTGAGAGAGGTCACCTGAGGCCACAGCGACTCTCTGCTGATGCATCTGCAAGGGAAAGAAGCGGTCTGGGGAAGGTGGCCGTGCTAGTGCTGTCCTGCTAGGGGAAAGGAATAGCCACGGGGAGAAGTGTGGGATGACAGAGGGAGCCAGAACAGCACTGAAAGCAGAAAGAAACTTTAAATGAGAATAAAACGGAAATAATGACTGAAGGAGGTAGATAGGGGACAGACACACGGGTAGAAAGGGAAAGTAAAGCAGGGACAGACACAGAGCAGGCCCACAGAGAAGAGAGAGCAGTGCTGAAGTTGCGGGGTTTTCTTTGTTTTTGTTTTGTTTTGTTTTTTGTAGTTTGAGACAGGGTCTCGCTATGTAGCTCCAGCTGTCCTGGAACTCACTATGTAGGCCAGGCTGGCTTAGAACTCAATGAGTTCTACCTGCTTCTGCCTCCCAAGTACTGGGACTAAAGGCATGCACTAGTACCACGCCAGGTTGTAACAGTTGTATTTATACTGGTAAGTCTAGAAAGACACAAGGGCCTCCCCCAGGGGCTGTTGGGGTTACCTGTTTAGTCTGTACTTTTCCAAACACAAGAACTTTTCCTTTATGCCCCAGAAGCTGGGCCCTGGGCCAGATGTTTCCTCCTTAGCTCAGCATATCTCTGCTTTTCACAGAGCTGTCAACAGATGGGAACAGTCTCCTTGTGACACATGTGGGGTGAAGAGGAGGAACAGGGTAGGGGGACAGACAAAAGAGAGGGTTAAGGAAAGGGAGAACACTAAAAATAACCTCCCCTCTGGGAGGGGAGGAATCCAGAATCCTGGGAGGTGCCTGGCAGGGTGACCTCTGCTAAGGATACCAGGCCAGCATTTTCTTATGAGAAAAAGGACAAGGGTGTGGAGAATCTGAGCAGCTGGGCAGAGCCTGTCTCCATAGTTCTGCTAGGGCAAGACTCCTCCTGAAGCTCATGAGGACAGCTGCATAGAGGAACTTGGTGCAGAGGGGACTTTCTGGCAATAATGTGCAATGTGTGTGCTTTTCTCTGGCCGGAAGTTAAGGTTAACAGAAAACGCTGAGTCAGGCCCTTCCGGGATCACAGTGAAAGAGCCCTTTTCTGCCCTCACCCAAAAGAGCCCCTAAGCCCACCCCCAGCCCCGCTTCTCACTGAGGAGTTGGAGGGGCGATAAGGGACTGGACAGGACACCCCGAAGACTCTCCAGCCATTCTCGCTGCTCCTTCTCACTAGGGCAGGTGAAGATGAATTTCCGCTCTGGAGTGATGACAGTGAGTCCAGCCTTCCAGCGATTCCCTCGGATGCCCTTGGGCAGGTCTTCACATACTTCATACCCCTGCTCATTTCTTCCCAGTAAAACCTGGCCCTGCTCAAAAGCATCCTGAAAATGGAAGACATGTGGTCATCAGAGGCTGTTCTTGGGCAGAGGGACCTTCGCAGCCCTGCCATTCCCAAGGTCAGGCTTAGTAAAGATCTGTCCGTCCATGTCATTGCCAGATGTGACTTCAAATCTGAAACATCAAAGCCTAAAGTATGTGGCACCCTAATCTGCTGAAGACACTAGCATACAGAGAATACACCAGGCACTGAGAACTCAAAGGCTGGGTTTTTTGTTTGTTTGTTTTTGCTTTGTTTTAGGCACTGGGGATTAAGCAAAGAGTCTGAAACAAACCAGGCAAACCCTCTACTGCTGAGCCTAGTCCCACTCCCTCACTTTAATTTTGAGACTAGTTCTCACTAAATTACACAGGTTGGCCTTGAACTTCTTCTGAAGCCCAGGGAGTCTGAATCTGCAATCCAACAGTCTCAACTTCCCCAGTAGCTGGGATTACAGGCTGGTGCCCCCCAGACCTAGCTGAAGTGGTTTACATGTTAGCAACTTGTATACTCATCATGGCCACTTCTGAGCAAGGCATTAGTGCTAAGCCAGTATTTTGGTAAGAAGGCAAATGCAGCATAGAGAGCTACCTGCATACCCATACCAGGGCTTGGCTCTACAATGGCAGGGCTGAGACTAGAGGCCAGAGCCTAGCCAAACTGGTTCCTGAGCCCCATAGCCCTAATCACTCCACTCCAAACCTCCAGGTTACAAGGGAGAAGTTGGTCACACCTTGCTTTAACCACAGTTGTCTGCTCTGGGGATCCTGAATGGAGCTGAGTGAGAAGTAGGGATACAGGCTTTCCTGTCATGGGTTCCCCTGTCCTGGGATTCTAAGAGATATTCTTTCTGTATTAGCCCACCTGACTGGGAACACACTAGGGAGGGTTCTGGAATGGCTCTTACCAGGGGGTTCTTGTAATACAGCAGCCTTCGCTCCAGGGGATCCAGGGCAAACCATCTTTTCTTGAAGGGTTCTCTCTGCTGCAAAAGAAGGAACCTCTTATCAGACATGGTGAAGCCAGGCACAGAGGTCAGAGCCAGCTCACAGAAGAGTCATCACACTGGTTCTCCAGCCTGGCTTTTGCAATCAGACACCAGAGCTTCTCCCTGAGGCTAGCTCCTGGAAATGCATGCTCTCCCCACCTGACAGGGAGGGCTGGGGCTGGAGTCCAGCCAAACTGGTTCTGGGGTCCTCAGGTCTGAACACCTACTCAGACTCTGGGTTGTTTGATTGCTTTGAGACAGGGTCTCGCTGTGTAATCCTGGCTGCTCTGGATTCCCCAGCTTCTACCCAGGAATGCTGGAATTAAAGGCGTACACCACAGTGAGCCAGCACTGGCTCAGACTCGGCTCAGCCCAGTCCCTCTCCACCCAACACCCTCGGCTTTGCTTTGCACGTCTAGGTGCGCTAGGGAGTGACAGAGGTACTTCCCTCTTTCTCAGGCTGCCAACAAAGAAGGCTCAGAAAAAGGAAGCCAGGGAAGTCAAAAGTGGCTCCTGCTCACAAAGTTGAAAGCGCTGGCCTTTGGCTCAACCTAGGTCAGGGGAGAGAAAGGCTTGAGGCAAAAACCAGGGACTGTGCCTGGCTTCTGCCGGAAGGGGCCTGTATACCACCAACTGACCAAGTTTCCAACTCCTGAGACTTTCTTTTCTTTTCCCTTCCTTCTTTTTCTCTTTCTTTCTGTCTTTCTTTCTGTCTTCCTTCCTTCCTTCCTTTCTCCTCCTTCTCCTTCTTTTTTTTGGGACATAGTTTCTCTGCATTGTCTTGGCTATCTTGGACCTTGTTCTGTAGACCAGGTTGGCCTCCAACTCAGAGATCCACCTGCCTCCCCAGGGCTGGGATTAAAGGTGTGAGCCACCACAGCCTGGCTCCTAAGGTTTTCTTCCACTGACCTCCAACACCTTTCAGGAACCTCGTAACAACCATCGTGTAAGACATTATAATTGTGTTTTTGCACTGAACCCCTGACCTTATGCATGCTAGGCAAGCCCTTTACCCTGAACTACACACCGCACCCTACCCCACCTTATTAAGCTTTTTATTTTGAGATGGGAGGGGATGCAGCCTCACTTTGGATTTGTTATGTAGGCCAGGCTAGCTTGCATTCTTCTGTCTCAGCCTCCTAAGAATCTGAGTTTGTGCAACCGTTGTCTGGTTCACAGGAAACCCCAGGCTCCTCCCCTCAGGGGCATCTCCTCTTCCTCCTCAGAAAATAGTGAAGGCATGGAAGGCATGGGCTCTAGTGAGGTGGGGGTGGGCTGAGAGAAGAATGAATGCATTGCCATGCTTTTTCTTTCTTTCTTTCTTCCTTCCCCCTTTTTTTTTTTTTTACCATGCTTTTTCAAACTAGCCCTGTCTGCTAGATTCAGAAACATCCGCTCAAAGCCGTCTCTCTAGGGAATTCCTTCTCAGCATTGCTTTCCCAGGATTAGCTAAAGTCTAATGGTGACAGACACAATGAACCTGACAGGGTGGTACACAACTGTTCTGGTGGAAAGTTCCACCCCAAGCCCTATCTCCAAATTCTGTTGCATCTCAGAAAGCCCACCAAATGATGACCCCTCCCCTAGAGATGCTCAAGACCACAGGTATTTACACTGTCCCCCAGAAAACAGACTCCTGGGCTCCCTTTTCCATCTCCTGTCTGGGGGGCTGGAAAATCATCCAGGAGCGTTTTATCTATTAAACATGGGCTTTCTTCTAATTCAGATTGATTTGGTCTGGTTCACATTGCTGCCTCAGCAGACAGGATTATTCAGGTGCAGAAACATTTCAGCAGCCGCTAGAGCAATGTCGGGTCACACAGCAGTCAACTAGTCTCTGCTCAGTCCTTCAACACGGAAACTCACAAATACTGGTGTTCTTTCTTCCCCTTTCTCCTCAGCCCTCCCTCCCACCTCCGCCCACACCTTTCTGCTTTACTGGTGGTTGGGACAGGACCATGTCAAATAGCCCAGAAAATGTACCTTCGGACCAGTCTTCTCCATGAAGCCTTGTTTGAGGTAGTTCCTGGTGATGAGAGGCACGAGCTGCAGGGAGAGACAAGGCTGACTCCCTATTCTCACAGAGACCTTTCAGGTTCCAGACTGAATTCGGGCCCAGGACAGAAGTTTGGAGTGGAGAAGCGAGTGTACCCATGGGTAATGGGTTATATTTGGAGTGTGTGTTGGATATAATACAAATAGTTCAAGAAAGCCAGTCAAAGGGCCCCTGATGTGTCTGTAGAGTTTCCTAGCACAGGCCAGTCATGATTTAAGTGCCTCATTCATTCATTCATTCATTCATTCAGGCAAGGCTGTCAAGAGACCCACTTGTCAACAGGCATGGTATCGATTGCCTTTAATCCCAGTCCCTGGGGGAAGCAGACAGATCTCTCAGTTTGAGGCCAGCCTGGTCTACAGAGTGAGTTCCAAGATAGCTAGGGCTACATAGAGAAACCTTATTTCAAAAGGAAGGGGGTGGGGAGAAACCCACTTGTCTGTTGTGGCAGGCTCTGGGTATAATTCCCTACCACCCTGGGCAGTAGATTTCATCAGCCTCACCTTACTCACTAAGAATCCAGGCCACAGAGATGTGAGCAGACACTTTGCTGAAGTCACGTGGTGGCTGATAGCATGAAGAGGTGGGGCTCATACTCAGGGCTGACAGGCAGCAGGCCTGTGTACCATCACACTGTGTAAAGATGCGGAGCCCTTTGACCACACTCCCTGCCATGCCAGCTGAGACCTGCTCACAGATTCTGGCACAGGCCGTGAAGAGGCGACGGCAGGAAGGACAAATAGAGAAAGCTCTGGACTGGGTGTTAGGCGATCAGAATCTTAGCACCACTTCTGGCCTCAGCCAGCTGTTACCTTGGTAAGACTTCTGTCTCTGGGGGTCCATTTTCAACTGTGACCTACAACAGCCCTCACAGTCTGCTTTCCTATGCCTAGAGAAAGGAGCTCCCAGAAATTGGCCATGGCTTCCTGTGCTTCCTGGAAGTGGGGAGAGGGGAACTGGACAAATTCAGGGTTCAAACGGCAGAACAACAGCAGGGTCCCTGGAGCTACAGGGGTAAAACTGAGGTGGGATGTGGGGAATCATGACAGGAAGCAAGAGAGAGAAGTTGAGACCCCAAATTAAAATCTACACCAGACTACTCAATTCTCCTCAAATACATTCTATAGCATTTATTCTGTTTGGATAAAATAGGGCCCCCACCGTTCTGAACTCTGAATTTGAGGCAGCACAGGCCTAGGTGGACAAAAGAAACAAGGGAAGTCACCTGACTGGAGTGCTCTTTGCTATACTTCAGACACTGACTCACTATTTTCATCAAGGCCTTGGTGACAAGACAGTTGAGTACTCTGAAGCTCAGAGATGATGTCATTTACTGGGCAGCACACTAGGCTCTCTGATTCCAGGGTCTATGTGCACTTCTCTTCTCTTTTTCTTTTTTGTTTTGTTTTTTGGGACAGGGCTTCTCTGTGTAACAGTCCTAGCTGTCCTGAAACTCGCTCTGTAGACCAGGCTAGCCTCGAACTCACAGAGATCCTCCTGCCTCTGCCTCCTGAGTTCCGGGATCAAAGGCGTGTGCCACCGCCACCTGGCACACTTCTCCTTTCATTCCCTCCCTCCATCCCTCCTTTTTTTCCTTCTTCCACCCTCGACATGTTTTCTGTATCCCAAGCTGGCCTGATTTTGAACTCACTGTGTGGCCCAGGCTGGCCCAGTGTTGAGAATGGGACTCAAGGTCTAACCCAAACTAGGCAAGTGCTCTGCTATTGAGCTACAGTGCAGTTCAGATGAGAGGATTACATCTCCGCAAAGACTTCCTGGGTTTCCAGCACCAATTTCTTAAGCCAAGGCACCACACCTAACGTAGGGAAGAAAGAGGAGCAGGCAGGGCAGGTACGATAGTGGTTGATGAAGGAGACAAGGGGCATGGAGGGCACTGGTCAAAGACTAACTTCCTCCACACAGTTTAGCAAACACATGAAGCCAGGCCAGATTAAACAAGGCTGAGCACCTGCTCCGTACCCTCCCGCCTCCTGGGTCAGCAGTCAGCACCCTGCACTTTTCACTGAGCCAGCAGCAACCAGCTCTGGGTGCTGACTAAGCACAGCAACTTCGGCTTTGAGGCCTGACCCCAAGCCTTGCTGGAACAGTGCCTAGGGAACTTCTAAATGGGTGCATTACTGGGCCTGGAGTCAACCCTCTTCCAGACACTCAACTCCCTGTAAACACTGGGAATTGAGGAACATTTAGGCTTTCAATTAAGGTCTGACAGAGTAGACTGAGAAACTCCAGGATCAGGCTGAGGAGATGGTCCTGTAGGTAAATGCTTGCCATGGCAGCATGAGGACCCACCCAATTTTGAGCAACAGTACCCACATAAAAACCGAGCATGGTCATGAGTGTGGTAACCTCAGCACCGGACGGGAGGGTCCTTGGGGTTCTCTGGCCAGTCAGCCTAGCCTAATGGGAGAGCCCAAGCCAATGAAGAGGGATTGCCTTAAGAAATAAAGGTGGGTGGCAGCTAAGGAATGTCACATGAGGCTGACTTCTGGACTCCACATGTATATGTACACACAAACACACACACATACACACATACACACACACAGGATTCAGGCTGGTAAGATGGCTTAGTGCACACAGGGAATAAATATATATCAAAAACTTAGAAAGAAAGAGAGAGAGAGGAAGGAAGGAAGGAAGGAAGGAAGGAAGGAAGGAAGGAAGGAAGGAAGGAAGGAAAAGCCTCAAGAAAAAGAAACTTCAGGATTTTCAGGATGTGGGCCTGTAATATCAGTATTTGGGAGGTAGAGGGAGGAGGGTGAGGAGTTCAAGATCATCCTCAGTTACATAGTGAGTTCTAGGCCAGCCTCAGTTACAAGATTCTGTCAAGAAGAAAGACAGACCCAAGGATCAGCATGGTCCCTTTGTCCCTATAACTTTAAAAAAATCCTTTTAACAGGAAGCTTAAATGTCCTCAAGGCTGGCATGGTGTTGAACACCTTTAATCCCAGCACTCAGGAGGCCCAGGTAGGTGGATCTCTGTGAGTTACAGGCCAATCTGGTCTACAGAGTGAGTTCTAGAACAGACTGAGCTACATACTGAGACTGTGTCTCAAACAAATACCACCACCAAAAGAACAAAAAGGAAACCCACATCCTCAATTATAGAACCTCATAGGTAAAGGGACCCTGAAGGAGATCTGGACCAGCCTCTATCTTCCTAATATGGAAACATGCTCAGAAAGGCATCATGACCAGTAAGGGTCACATAGCATGTCAGTGACTGGGTGTCCATGAGGCCCAGGCCTCCCGATTTAAAACGTCATCCTTTGCCCCATGTCACTCCAGTGTCCCCCAACAAGACTGGGGAAATGGACAATCAAAATGAAGTTCTCAGTTTACTGTTACCTTCCCCACCACAGGCAGATGCACCCCTGTAATAAATAAGGAGAGCCCCTACATCTTCCTAAGCGCAGGGCACCACAGCGCATAGTGGGGATAGCCAGGGAAGAACGCATTTCATTACTTACTTAGCAGAAATAATCACCCAGCCCAATTGCCTGTTCTAAGTAATTACTGTATAGAAAGGGTTATGAGATAAAATGGGTCAAAAGCACTGTGCATACAGTATGTGGGGCCATTTGCATATGGGAGAGGTCAGAAAGATGTTTGAAGGCTGAGACCTTTGACCCTGCAGAAACTTATTATCCTCCAGTCTCCCTGGGCTTTACCTGCAATAAACCTGGTCTAGCCCCTAAGTATTTTAGGGGGTCAGGAGACAGGAAGAGGAAAAGGGAGGGGATGGGAGATCCAGAAGCCAGGCCCACATTTAGCTCACCTCAGACTCTGGGAGATCAGGGAAGGCCAGTTTTAGGTATTGCAGGCGGGCTGCACGGAGAGCATTGAACCAATCCACTATCTCCTGCCAGGGAAAATTCAGAGTACACACAGTGGTGAGATGAACGGGTGTGTGAGGACCTGATGGCAGGGCTAGAGGTATCAGGGTTACCAACATGCACAAGCATCCAGCAAACAGACACATCACACAGTCCCATTGAGGGACATCTGGAGAGGGTGATGTCAGAGCCCAGGGGACTGCCCTGAGCTAGCCGGAAGTCACAGACAGGAAGGGCTCCCAGCCATGGAAAAAGACCAGTGTGAGCTGCACAAAATGGCTTAGTCCACTTCCTAAAGTTTGTGAGAATCCCCTGGATTCCTACTAGGAGATCATCGGTGTGGAGTGGGCCTGAGACTACGCCTCTCAGGGGCTGCGATGCTGTGGGCTGCTGGGACGCACACACGTCTTTGGATGGGGGTGGGGATTACATATGGAGACACTCCTCCTCCATCAGAGATGCTCAGGACCTGGAATGCCACAGCTGGATGGACTTTTCTGTTGCCACAGTGAGAGAATACATCCTTCATAATCACGGGGCAACATCATCCCACCTGGAGATGTTCAAGGCTTTATCAGCTGCTCTCCAATCAGACATCCTTCCTCTTTCTTCATTCTACCCCCATGCTTCATTTCATGTGTATGTGTGAGTACCTACATGTGTGTATGTGCCCCCAAGTGCAGAAGACAGAAGAGAGCCTTGGATCCCCTATAACTGGAGTTATAAGCAGCTGTAAGCTACCATGTAAGTGCTGGAAACTGAACTCAGGGCCGCTGTAAGAACAGCAAGTGCTCTTAACTCCTGAGACATCTCTCCAGCCTCTGCTTTTCACAGTATCTAGGGAAGCCCTCAACAACTGATCTGTATCTCCAGAGTCCTTTTTACTTTTTTGTTTGTTTGCTTTTTGTTTTTTGAGGTAAAGTCTCAGAGTGGCCTTGTAGCTAAGTAGCAGAGGCTAGCCTTGAACTGTTGATCCTTCTGCCTCTTTCTCCCACATACAGGGATTGCAGATGTGCATTACCATACCTTTTTATTTTATTGTTATTTTTGATACAGGGTCTTGCCATGTAGTCCATACTTGAACTTGGTTGTGAGCCTCCTACCTCTACCTCCCATTTACTAGAATTGTGTGTGTATCACCACATTCATCCCTTCCTTCCTTTCTTCCTCCCTCCTTCTTTCTTTCTTTCTTTCTTAAGAAATTTTCATTGAAAGCTTATACTGAGGCAGGCATAGTGGATACACCCTTTATCCCAGCACTCAGCAGGCACAGGTAGGTAAATCTATATTCATTTGAAGCCAGCCTGGTCTACATAGTGAGTTCCAAGATAGCCAGAGCTATATAGTGAGACCCTATCTCAAACAAACAAGAAGGAAACTTGTACTAAGACAATTGGTAGCGTCGACACAGAGCAAGGGGTTGAAGAGATGGCTCAGTGGTTGGGAGCACTGTCTATTCTTACAAAGACCTGGGATTGATTCCCAGCACTTGCATGATAGCTCACAACCATCAGTAACTCCAGTTCCAGGGAATCCCTCTTCTGACCTCCAGTCAGTGCATGCATATGGTTTAGAGATAATACACACAGGCAAAATACCTATAAACATAAAATACCAAAAGGAAACACCGAGTAAGATGGTGTGCACCTCGGCCGGGTGGTGGTGGCGTACGCCTTTAATCCCAGCACTCGGGAGGCAGAGGCAGGTGGATCTCTGTGAGCTCGAGACCAGCCTGGTCTACAGAGTGAGTTCCAGGACAGCCTCCAAAACAATACAGAGAAATCCTGTCTCGAAAAAAAAAAAAAAAAAAGATGGTGCGCACATCCCACTCACTACCCACACTCACATCACCTCAGGCTCCCTTCCCTCCTGCCCTCCCCCTCTTTTACCTACAACAGTCCATTCCTTACATAGGTGTTTAGATGCTGGGATAGATTCTCAGGCATTTGGCTCCTGCCCCCGTCTTTCTCCTCTGAGAATTGCTGGCCTGATCCTCAATCCCACACCCTACAATCCCCACCCTGACTTAGCTACAGCAACTGGACCAATACAGAGGAGGTGCCGGACTTGTCAGTTAGGTTCTCTCTCCCAGGAATTTGGCATGCAGAGGTTGAAAGACTTGCTTGGATAGCTGTGGTACAGGGCTGTCATGACTGGGAAAGTCGGTAGAACACAGTTCCAACAGGATGCAACAAGTTCTTTTCTATCCCCCAGACAGACATGGGGGCCTGGTCCCCTGGACACGTGAGCTCTCCTGTCCTGGTGTTTGTTAAGGGCTTTCTTGGCAGGGTATGTTGGCCTATGTCTATAATCTCAGCAGGAGGAAGGCTAAGGCAGGAGGATTTCTCCAAGTTAAAAACCAGCTGGACTACATAGCAAAACATAAGTCCTCCTGAGAAAAGAAAGAAAAACAAACTATAAAACATAAAAGGTCAGCCGGGTGTTGGTGGCTCACGTCTTTAATCCCAGCACTCAGGAGGCAGAGGCAGGCGGATCTCTGTGAGTTCGAGACCAGCCTTGTCTACAAGAGCTAGTTCCAGGACAGCCTCCAAAGCCACAGAGAAACCCTGTCTTGAAAAACAAAACAAGCCGGGCGTTGGTGGCGCACGCCTTTAATCCCAGCACTCGGGAGGCAGAGGCAGGTGGATCTCTGTGAGTTCGAGGCCAGCCTGGTCTACAGAGCGAGTTCCAGGACAGCCTCCAAAGCCACAGAGAAACCCTGTCTCGAAAAACCAAAAAAAAAAAAAAGAAAAAAAAGAAAAAAAGAAAAAAAAAAGAAAAAAAAAAAGAAAAACAAAACAAACGAACAAAAAACCCACAAAAGGTCTTGGGTCTTAGGCATTACATAAATGGGACCACTTCAGAAAAAAAGGTACTCAGTATGTACATGGTCAAGTTCCCAGCATTGAAAATAGAAAACAAGCCTTTAATCCCAGCAGTTAAGAGGCAGAGGCAGGCGGATCTCTGCAAGTTCGAGGCCAGCCAGGTCTAGATCGAGTTTCAGGATAGCCAGGGCTGCACAAAGAAACCCTGTCTCTAAGGAAATGAAGGTTAACAGCCACCAAGAGTACGTCTAGCAAAGTTAAACGACCCCAAAATGTCAGCCAGTGCTTCCCCCACGCCTACCTAGTGTCTCCACCCTGTAACCATCACTGACTATGCTGATGATCTGATCCAATTCACTCTCACATATATCCTTTTGCCTGACTGCCCTCCTCTGACTGGACCAATGTCCCTGTCTTGCTATGTAGTCCTCAAACCCACGAATCTCCTGCTTCAGCCTGCCAACCCCTGGGATTATAGGAACATACTGGTTCTCAAGCATTATTGTATGTTCTAATCACCCAAGACTCTGTCAGAGTCTCTAATTGAGAGGGTCTGGGTGCCTTAAGACCAGTCCTTTTATCTATTTATTTGGGGGCTGGACAGACAGCTCAGCAGTTAAGCACACTGGCTGTTGTTCTTCCAGAGGACCCAGGTTTGACTCCCAGCACCCACATGGTACCTCACAACTATTTGTAATTCCTGTTCCAGGGGAATCCGATACCTTATCCTGGCCTCCATGAACACAAGGCTCATACATGATACACAGATATAAATGCAGGCAAAACACCTCATACATAAAATAATTTTCTTAAAATATTTATTTGTGCTGGGCATTGGTGGCACATGCCTTTAATTCCAGCACTCAGAAGGCAGAGGCAGGCAGATCTCTGTGAGTTCGAGGCCAGTGTGGTCTACAGAGCCGAGTTCCAGGACAGCCTCCGAAACAATACAGAGAAACCCTGTCTCGGAAAACCACACAAAAAAAATTATTTGTTTTTATTTAATGTGTATAAATGTTTTGCCTGCATGTATGTCTATGCACCACATAAGTGCCTTGTGCCCACAGAGGCCAGAAGAGGGCATTTGCTGCCCTGAAACTGAAGTTATAGACTGTTGTGAACCATCATGTGGGTGTTGGGAGCTGACCTTCCTCCCAAATCACAATCTCGGGCCCTACCTGGACTTGCCATTTCTTCACTGTTTGTTTGTTGTGTGTGTTGTTGTTGTTCTTGTCTCGCTACGTAGTCCTGGCTTGCCTAGAATTCACTATGTAGAGCAGGCTGGCCTGAAACTCGCAGAGATCCACCAGACTTTGCCTCCTGGGACCTGGTGTGCACTGCCGCAACCATTGGATTGCCATTTCTGGCTGTGGGCCTCCCTGCCACCTTCTCTCTCACTGTGCCCTGCTAGTGTATGTTCTCAGCATCTGAAAGGTTCATCTCCTACATCTCATTCTGCCTCCCTTAGATCTCTGACTTACTACAAAGTGGAAACAGACCAAGACAAACAGCAGCAGAAGCAGCAGCGCAGCAGCAGCAGCCTAGCAAACCCATGATGAACTGCGGGGTAGGAATAGTGAGCAGAGCCCAAAGGGCTGGGTGCCACGCTGGAGACTGCAGAGGTGACTTGAGCCATCTCACCTTCCCACTGTCATGATATACAAAGAGATTCCTGGTGTGACCCTCTCTTCTGTAGGTGATCTGCAGCCCATGGGGATGTCCTATCTTCTCTGTCTGGAAGGTGGCATTCAAGTCCTTGATGTTGATGACAGCCTTTGGGGTTTTACCCTAGAAGAGAGAAGGACAATTCTCAAGATACTGATGGCAATAGGTGCCTTATTGTCACCTTTGCCAAGACCTTTAATACAAACAAGCCCCCAATACATAGCCCTGGGTTGTTCTAATAGCCAAAGGCACAGCTGTCCTCCTGCTGCCTAGCCACACTGGCCCCTCGGAGCTGGAAGCAGGTCTAGAAACCATTCGCTTTGAATTTTTCACACATTTTAGCCACAGAAACTTGCCTGGAGTAAACCAGCCACTGTCGTGAAATAGAAATAGAAGCAGTCGTGGGGGCTCAGAGCACACCTGTCACACACATCCTCTGTGCCTGATCCTTGGGCTCTGACACATGGTGGAGAACTAAATGATACCAGAAAGGAACCCTGACCAGAGACATGATGATTCCAAGCCCCCACACCTGCAGGAACCACGTTGAGTCCAAAACTTTTTCAAACACAATTTGAAAATTCCATTCTTAGTCACACTTGGTCTCATGTCAAGTGCTCACTAGCCAGCTAACACCCATGGCTATGAGACCCAGACAGGGCATACACAGAATACTTCATCACCAGGGAAATGTCTATGGAACATCTCTAGAGGGAAACCTGGTCCTACCCATTAAAATGTTGATGCGATGACTACTGTTGTTGCGTGTGCCTGTGGGTGTGTGTGTGCCACGGAACACATGAGAAAGTCAAAGCACAACCGTCAGGAGTCAGTTCTCCCCTCCCATCATCTGCTCCAGGACATGAACTCAGACTGCCAGGCACTCACACCCACTGGGCCGTCTTCCTGACCCGAGTGTGTTGTTTGACCTACAGTTTGCATCTAAGAATCTACTACAAGGAAATAGCTGCGTGACTATGCAGACATGTGTCAAACCATGTTTGCTATAGGATTGTATAGGTAGCAAAAGGTCTGGGGAATGTACCATAGTGATAGATTGTTTGCCTTGCATGTCCAGGGCCATAAATTCAATCCCAGCACCACAAGCATGCACATACACACCAAACACACACACACACACACCACAAAACAAGGGAAACAAATTAAATGTTATCAATTATAATGGGCTAAATAAACCACATTACAGGCACACAATGGAATACTACAGAATTAAAAAATTGGCCAGGCATTGGTGGCACATACCTTTAATCCCAGCACTTGGGAGGCAGAGACAGAGGCAGATGGATCTCAGTGAATTCCAGGCCAACCTGGTCTACAAAGTGAGCTCCAAGTCAGCTAGGGCTGTTACACAGAGAAATCCCGTCCTTTTTGGTTTTTCGAGACAGGGTTTCTGTGTATTGTTTCTGAGGCTATCCTGAAACTCGCTCTGTAGACCAGGCTGTTCTCGAACTCACAGAGATCCGCCTGCCTCTGCCTCCCAAGTGCTAGGATTAAAGGCATGCGCCATCAACGACTGGCAGAAACCTTGTCTTGAAAAACCACTACCACCACCACCTCCAACACCACCACTAATAATAATAATAATAAAGAGCACATGCCTATACTCCCAGTACTCAGGAAACTAAGATTAGAGTTCTGAGTCAGGCTGGGCTCTAGAGCCAGATGCAATTTCAAAATAAAACAATGAGATGGCTCAAAGGTTAAGAGCACTGGCTGCTTTTCCAGAGGTCCTGACTTTATTTTTTTATTTTTTGGTTTTTCGAGACAGGGTTTCTCTGTGGCTTTGGAGGCTGTCCTGGAACTCACTTTGTAGACCAGGCTGGCCTTGAACTCACAGAGATCCGCCTGCCTCTGCCTCCCGAGTGCTGGGATTAAAGGCGTGCGCCACCACCGCCCGGCGAGGTCCTGACTTTAATTCCCAGCAACTACATGGTGGCTCACAACCATCCGTACTGAGAACTGGAGCCTTCTTCTGGCATGCATATATACATGTAGGCAGAACATTGTATACATCATAAATAAATAAATCTTTAAAAAAAGAAAATAGGGCCTAGGATGCAGCTCAGCGTATACCACCAGTCTATCTGGGCAGTGGTGGTACATACCTTTAAGCATTCAGGAGGTAGAGGCAAGTGGATCTCTGAGTTCAAGGCCAGCCTGGTCTACAGAGTGAGTTCTAGAACAGCAAGAGCTATGCAAAGAAATCCTGTCCCAAACAAAACAAAATTTCCTATCAGGTGGTGGTAGAACACATCTTTAATTCCAGCACTCAGAAGGCAGAGGCAAGCAGATCTCTATGAATTCAAGACCAGCCTGTTCTACAACGTAGATTCCAGGACAGTCAGAGCTGTTACATAGAGAAACCCTGTCTTTAAAAAAAAAAACAAGTACTTCCAAAAAGGTTCCCCATCAGTATTATTAACATGAAAAATTATTCATAATATCTATTAGAGAGTAATACCAACTCCTAGAACAATAACTATATCAGGAACCTAAATAACCAGGTGGTGGTGGGGCACATCTTTAATCCCAGCACTTGAGAGGCAGAGGCTGGTGGATCTCTGTGAGTTCAAGGCCAATCTGGTCCACAAATCAAGTTCTGGGACAGTCAGCACTGTTACACAGAGAAAGCCTATCTAAAAAAACAAAACAAAAATCACATAAATATGCATATTATAATTGCTATGTTATTTACAAACACAATAAAAATATACAGTTATATTTATATTCTGTCTCTTTTTGAGTCAGGCTCTCACTATGCAGCTGTAGATGGCTTCAGAGTCACAGAGCTCCATCTTCTCTGTCTCCTGAATATTAGGATTAAAGGTGTATGCCATCATGCCCAACCTTCTTTCTAACTTCAATAGAAATATGACAACACCAGGATGGAAGCATGGCTCAATGGCAAAGCATTTATTGCTGTGGAACAATCTTTGTACACTGTGAATATGTCTTACTCTCATTGGTTTATAAAGAGCTGACTGTCCAATAGCTGGGCAGGATGAGACTGTGAGGGAGAGCCAGACTAGGAGGACACTGGGAAGAAGAAGGATGGAGTCTGAGCAGCAAGGAGACACCATAGATGCAGAGTGAGCAAGATGGAAAGTACATACATGAGGTAAATGATCCTTGGGGCAGCACACAGATTAATAGAAATTGGTTAATTTAAGTTATAAGAGCTAGTTAAAAACCAAACCTAAGCTATCAGCCAAGCATTTATAATTAACAATAAGTCTCTGTGTAGTTATTTGGGGAGTGGTTGGCAGGAAAGAAAAGTGCACCTACATATGTTGCCCAAAGTGAAGCACTTACATCCACATATGTCCCGAGAAAGCTTTAAAAATGTTCTAAACACGCAAAAATGGGGGCAAACACAGCTTTCTATTCTCACGTCTCTCATGCCGGCCACAGTACAGAGCCAGCCACCAAGTACCATGCACTAGCACCATTCACTAAACTGAGCAGTGCTGGTGGCTGACATAGCAACTTAAGATTCATCTCACATGCTCAAAAACAATATAAATGCTCAGCAAAGACAGATCCAGGTTGAAAAAAACTCTAAACAGCTTATAGTATGTTTAAAAATATACATAGACTTGTGAGAGCAAAGACAAAGGCTATATAGTCATAGATTTTAAAAAATGGTTTAAAAATAATAAATCCTTTAAAAAGGAATAAAGTAATAAAAAACAAGGCATGTAAAGCTGGAAAACATGCTGGGCAGTGGTGGCACACACTTTTAATCCCAGCACTCAGGGGGCAGAGGCAGGCAGATCTCTGTGAGTTCAAGACCAGTTGGTCTATAGAACTAGTTCCAGGACAGCCAGAGCTGTTATACAAAGAAACCTTGTCTGGGAAAAAAAGATGGAACATACAGAGAGTCTGGATCCTGTAAGTATTGTGTTGTCTTTAATTTTTTTGACTACTAATAAAGGAGAGATAGCTCCTAAAAGACATTTGGTTATGAAAGCTGCAAGATTAAATCAACTTACATATTTAAAAAAAATACCTTGACTTCAAAATGGAAGTCAAAAGGTGTGTTGCTTTTGGGGAGAGGCTATGCTTTTATTTCCACAGAAAATGAGAGGCTGTGGATTCATTTTTTTGTTTTGTTTTGCTTTTTTTGAGACACAGTTTCTCTGTGGCTTTAGAGGCTGTCCTGGAACTCAGAGATCCACCTGCCTCTGCCTCCTGAGTGCTGGGATTAAAGGTGCCACCACCTGGCAAATCTTTTTTTTTAAAGGAAAAGAAAGAAAGTAAAAAAGAAATGTTGAAAAAGCAAGTTGTCAGACCTTAAAACTGCAGGTCCCCACTTGTACCTGGAGGGCTAACACCCTTCTCCCCAAACACTTTTCACTGTCCTAGACTGGAGCACACCAGCTCAATCTTCTAGCACTGCCTGTTCCTCTAGGAAAGCAACAGAGGAGATACACAGACCAAAAGCCTCAAGTGCAAGCCAAAGAGCTCAGCTCTTACCCCACTGGTCGGCTGCTCCTTCCCATTCACTTTGTCAGAACCTTTTGTTTTTCTGTTCTCTGATACTGCACTGCCCCAAGGTTCAATGTCATAGCTAGTCTCCAAATGTCCTCACCATTTCTTTCTCTCCCAGGAGGCCCCAGAAGCTCTACCCATAACGATGTGAAATTGTACCCTTTCCTTTAAGCAAGGCTGGCTGCAGGACTTCAAGTGTTTTGCTTCTGTGTAAATATGTGTGTCACATGCACACACCTGATGTGGCAGAGTTTAGAGGAGGGTGTTGAATCCCTTGGAACTTGAATTGTTACGTGTGGTTGTGAGCCATGATGTGGGCGCTGAGAACCACACCAGGGTCCTCTGCAAGAGCTACAGTGCTCTTAACTGGGGAACCACTTTTCCAGCCCTTTTTTAGACAGGGTCTTGCTATACTCCTCAGGTTGAGCCTGGAGGCGGTGAAAGCACACCTTTAATCCCAGCGCTGGGGAGGCAGAGGCAGAGGCAGATGGATATCTGTGAGTTCGAGGCCAGCCTGGTCTACAGAACAAGTTCCAGGACAGCCTCCAAAGCTATACAGAGAAACCCTGGCTCAAAAAACAAAACAAAACAAAACAAAATACTACCCTAGGCTGGCCTGGAACTCACTATGTAGATCAGGCTGTCACTTTTGTTTAGAAAACTGCTTCAGGCTGGCGGTAGTGGTGCAAGCCTTTTATCCCAGCACTCAGGAAGCAGAGGCAGGTAGGTAGGTCCTTGTGAGTTCCAGGTCAGGCTGGTCTACAGAGAAGGTTCCAGGACAGCCAGGACTGTTACACAGAAAAAACCTGTCTCAAAAAACAAAAAGAAAAAAGAAAGAAAGGAAACAGACTCTATTCGATAAAGAAACCTGACCTAGCTGTGTGAGGGGTAAGCTTAGTGATACAGTGCTGGTCCAGGACACACACATCCTGAGTCCAATCGCTAACATCACAAGTAGAAGAGGAGGCAATTGTCTGACCACAGGGCATCCTCAGGGCACTGTGCAGGTGAGGGAGAGTTCTGTTTTATTTTATTGTTTAAATATTTAGCTAGTAGTTAGTTTTGGTTTTTTGGGACAGGGTCTCTCTACACAGTCCTGGATGTCCTGGAACTCACAATGTAGACCAGGCTGACCTCTGACTCACCCACACCTAACTGTCTCTGCTTCCTGGGTGCTGGGATTATTGTCACAAGCCACTTTGCCCAGCCTCATTTAAATGAATAAGTAATATATGTACATATATCTCAACAAAATTGTTTTTGGCCAGGCATGGTGGCATACTCCTTTAATCCCAGGACTCAGGAATGGCTCTCAATGGTCCAAGGATATCCTAATATACACATCAAGTTCTGGGTTAGTAAGAGCTGCATAGTGATACTCTGTCTCAAAAAGAAAAAAAATAGAGAATAACAACAATGAAATGGACCAACAGAAGTGATTTCAAGTGACCACAGTGTGGTTACTAGCAGACTGGATTGACAGTAGCCAAGGAAAAGTAGGAGAATGTCATGCTTGCCAGGGCTGAAGTTCTCCATAAGACAAGGGACTGACTGTCCACAACGGCCTTAGTGAGCAGAGGAAGCACAGGCAGCCTGGTCTCTTACCTCCTCCTTGGTGTAATACTTCAGGAGGCCTTCTCTTGCCAGAAGGACAAACCTCCTTCTCAGGAACTGTGCATTGTCGCGCCCCCGCTTCCACAGGAACACTTCCCGGTCACCTTAACCCCCAAGGGCGAGAAGAAGTGAATCATGAAGTCAACATAAATCAGCTAAAGAGTGCCTCAAGGTCCTGGGTATAGGAAGAGCCTCCACATGCCACTCAGATACAGCCAATCTAACTGGGTTGTTTCAGGTGCGGGACATGGAGTCCTATCTGGGGCCAACTTTATATAATTTCAGTCTCCACCTACTGTGCAAAACCTTCCTATCTTGACTCTCCCTGAGGTCAGTCTGCTTCAGTGCAAGCCAGATGTGGCAGGGCCTGTAATCCTAGCACTTCAGCTGAGGAAAGAGAGTGGTTATGAGTTTGATGCCAGTCTTAGCTACATAGTAAGACTTTGTCATAAGAAAGAAAGGAAAACAATGTTGGAGAGATGGCTCAGCAATTAAGAGCGCTTGCTCTTTTTTTTTTTTTTTTTTTTTTTTTGGTTTTTCGAGACAGGGTTTCTCTGTGGCTTTTGGAGGCTGTCCTGGAACTCACTTGGTAGTCCAGGCTGGTCTCGAACTCACAGAGATCCGCCTGCCTCTGCCTCCCGAGTGCTGGGATTAAAGGCGTGCGCCACCAACGCCCGGCCTGAGCGCTTGCTCTTGCAGAGGACCTAGTACCCACATGACTTCTCACAACCATCCATAACTCCAGTTCTAGTGGACCAAACAATCTCTTCTGACCTCTGAGGGAAACAATTGTAAATATAACGATGAAGTTAACTTTTTTTTTTTGAGACAGGGTTTCTCTGTATAACAGTACTGGCTGTTCTGGAACTCACTTTTTTTTTGTAGACCAGGCTGGTCTCAAATTCACAGAGATCCACCTGCCTCTGCCTCCTGAGTGCTGGGATTAAGGGCGTGAGCCACCACCACCTGGCTAAATTAATTCTTTGTAATTTCGAGCCAGCAGTGGTGGCACTCAGGAGGCAGAGGCAGACAGATCTCTGAGTTAGAGGCCAGACTGGTCTACGGAGTGAATTCCAGGATAGACAGGCTATACAGAGAAACCCTGTCTCGAAAAATGAAAACAAAACAAAGAATTTTTTTAATTTGATATAAAAGGAAAAACAAAGAAGAGAGAAGGGTTTGGAAGGAGAGAAAAGAAAAATTCTTTTAAGAAGGCCAAGTGTCTTTCCATATAAAGTTGATTATTGTTTTCTCAAGGTCTGTGAAGAATTGTGCCAGAATTTTGATAGGGATTGCATTGAATCTGTAGACTGCTTTTGGCAAGATTGCCATTTTTTTTTGGTTCTTTCAAGACAGGGTTTCTCTGTATTGTTTTGGAGGCTGTCCTGGGACTCGCTTTGTAGACCAGGCTGGCCTCAAATTCACAGAGATCCGCCTGCCTCTGCCTCCCGAGTGCTGGGATTAAAGGTGTGTGCCACCAACGCCCGGCGCCTTGCACAAAACTTAAGTCAAAATGGATTAAAGACCTTAACATAAATCCAACCACACTGAAACTCTTAAAAGAGAAAGTGGGAGATACTCTTTAACAAATTGGTACAGGAGACTGCTTCCTGAACATAACACCAGTAGCACAGACACTGAGATCAACAATTAACAAATGGGACCTCCTGAAACTAAGAAGCTTCTGTAAGGCAAAGGACACAGCCAACAAGACAAAAAGGCAGTCCACAGAATGGGAAAAGATATTCACTTATCCCACATCTGACAGAGGGCTGATCTCCAAAATTTACAAAGAACTCAAGAAGCAAGTCTACAAAACACCAAAGGATCCAATTAAAAAGTGGGGTGCAGAACTAAACAAAGAATTCTCAATAGGAGAGTCTAAAATGACTGAGAGACACTTGAGAAAGTGCTCAACATCCTTAGCCATCAGGGAAATGCAAATCAAAACAACTCTGAGATACCATGTTACTCCTGTCAGAATGGCTAAAATCAAAAACACCGAAGACAATTTATGCTGGAGAGGATGTGGAGAGAGGGGAACACTCCTCCACTGCTGGTGGGAGTGTCAACTTGTACAGCCACTTTGGAAATCAGTATAAAGATTCCTCAGAAAAATGGGAATAAACCTACCACAAGACCCAGAAACTCCACTCTTAGGCATATATCCAAAAGATGCCCATTCATACAACAAGGGCATCTGCTCCACTATGTTCATAGCAGCATTATTTGTAATAGCCAGAACCTGGAAGCAACCTAGATGCCCCTCAACTGAAGAGTGGATAGAAAAAATGTGGTACATTTACACAATGAAGTACTACTCAGCAGAAAAAAAACAATGGAATCTTGAAATTCGCAGGTAAATGGATGGCACTAGAAGAAACCATCCTGAGTGAGGTAACCCAGTCACAAAAAGACAAACATGGTATTTACTCACTCATTTATGGATTTTAGACATGGATCAGGATAGTGCCAGTCTGCACTTCCACTAACAGAGAGTCTGGGAAACAGGAAAGAACCTAAGAGAGATATGCATGGTACCCCAGAGAAGAGGAATGAGGCAAGATCTCCTGAACAGATTAGGAGCACGGCGATAGGTGGGGGGGGGGGAGTAGGAACCGGGAAGAAGAGATGGGGAGAAGAGGAAGAGAGAATAAGTCATGGGGAACAGGAAGGTTGAGTGGGGGGAAGAATAGGGGAGAACAGGATGAGAAATACCAGAATAGAGGGAGTCATAGGTTAAGAGAGATCTGGCACCAGTGAGACCTCTAGTGATCTAAAGGAATGGCACCAACTGGCAACTAAGCAATAGTGGAGAAACCACCTTAAATGCCCATTCCTGATAATGAACTTGATGTCTACCCTATATGCCATCCTAGAACCTTCATCTAGTGACTGATGGAAGCAGAGGCAAACACCCACAGTTAAACACTGAACTGAATCCATGGAACCCAGTGACAGAGAGAGAGGAGCGATGAGCAAATTGGCAAAGAATGGGCTGGCAAAACCAGCAGAGACAGCTGATCTGAACAAAGAGAGAGCTCTTGGACCCCAGACCGACAGCTGGGAAGCCAACATGGGACTGATCCAGATCCCCTGAGTGTGAGAGTCAGTGAGGAGGCCTGGGCAGTGGATCGGTATTTATCCCTGGCATACAGACTTCGTGTGCCCATAACACAAAGAGGGATGCTCTCTCAGCCTGGACTCTTAGGGGAGTGCCTGGACCCTGCCCTGAGTGAAATGACAGGCTCTGGATATCGCCTATGTGGAAGGAAGTGGGGATAGGGTGGGAGGCTGAGGAGGATGGTGGGGGTGATGAAGGAGGAGGGGAGGGAGAGGGAACTGGGATTGACATGTGAAGCAAGCTATTTAAAATTAAAGTAATAAAAAATAAAGAAAAAAAGAAGACCAAGTGTCAAGAAACTGGACTGGTTTGAAAAAGGTCCTGGGATGTGGTTCAGCTGGCAGAGTCTCTCATAGCCTGCAAGACACTTTGGCTTTAACACACAGTGCTGCATAAGGTCAGTTGTGGGGCACATGTCTGTATCCTAACATTCAGAAGGTAGAGGCATGAGAATCAGGAGTTCAAGGTTGTCCTTGCCTATACAGTGGATTGAAGGCCAGCCTGAAATAGATGAGATCTTGCCTCAAAAGAATGAAGTGTGTGTGTGTGTGTGTGTGTGTGTGTGTGTGTGTGTGTGTGTGGTGGTTGTGATGGTGGTGGTGGTACACACCTTTGATGCCAGCACTCCAGAGGCAAAGACAGATGGATCTCTGAGTTTAGGATCAGCCTGGGACACATTAAGAATTTTAAGCAAGTCAGGAATATAGAGTGAGACCCTGTCTAAAAATTTTTATATTATGCTGGGAGGTGGTGGCCCACACCTTTAATCCCAGTACTCTGGAGGCAGATCTCTGAGAATCGGAGGCCAGTTTGGTCCTCAAAGAAAGTTCCAAGACAGTCTCCAAAACCTACTAAGAAACTCTGTCTCAAAAAACCAAAAAAATTTATATTATATAGATTATGTATATAATTTATATAAATTATGTATCTCAGAACTCAGGGGCAGAGGTAGGAAGATCTCTAAGTTTGAGGCCAGCCTGGTCTACATAGATCCAGGTCAGCTAGAGCTACACAGAGAAACCCTGCCTTGTAGAAAAAGAAAAGAAGAGTAGAAGAGTGACCTCAAAGCTGGGCGTTGGTGGCGCACGCCTTTAATGCCAGCACTCGGGAGGCAGAGGCAGGCGGATCTCTGTGAGTTCGAGACCAGCCTGGACTACCAAGCGAGTTGCAGGACAGCCTCCAAAGCCACAGAGAAACCCTGTCTCGAAAAACAAAAAAAAAAAAAAAAAAGAGTGACCTCAAGACACTAGTGTGAAGAATAATTTACATTCCGCAAATCCTGAAAGCTTTGTCCTTTCAAGCCTTGTCCTGTGGGCAGTGCCAACTTGAGCATGAATGAAAAGTGCTCTGGGTCGAGGGCCATCAGTGAGGTTTGCCCTGCATGAGTGTGGAATCGGAGACTGGAATCTAGCTCAAGCTCCTCCCAAAGACTGCCCCCCACCTTTCATTTTTCTAGAGATCATTAGAACATAGACCTCAACACATCACGATGGTTACTTTAGGCTGCAGAGATGACTCAGTGACTGAGTGCACTGGCTACCCTTCCAGATGACCCAAGTTCAAATCCCAACACCTACATGACTCAAAACTGTCACAACTCTAGTTGCAGGGGATCCAATACCCTGTCCTGGCCTCTGGATGTATTGCATACATGTGGTACACATACATACAAGCAGACATCATAGTAACTTTACCTGGGGGTGAGACAGCTTTCTCATTAGCCATAAATTCCTGTCTTTCATATTTAGCTCGAATCCATTGTTCCTTTAAGACCCTAAATAGAGAGAACTTTTGGTCAGTTGTGTCTGCTGCAGTGACTTGCCAAGACCCTACAGGGGAGGTTGGGGACAGCCTAGTGGCTGCCACCTCAAGCTACCCAGAGGTTCTCAACCTTAGGATAGTTAGCATCGGTGCTAGGTGATTCTCTGTGGTGGGGGTGGGGGCTGTCCTGTGCTTTATGGAAAGTGTGGCAGCACCTCTGGCTTCTACTCCTAGATTCCGGGAGCTTCTACTTTCCAGGAGACACACCAGGGAAGTTTGTCTTCTAGTGGGTTGAGAAGTACTGCACTGTCCCTCAGTAATCTATGTCAATGATGAAGATATGAGCTCCCCTGATGGGCGTTGGTGGCACACGCCTTTAATCTCAGCACTCAGGAGGCAGAGGCAGGTGGAAATCTGTGAGTTCGAGGCCAGCCTGTTCTACAGAGTGCCAGGATAGGCTCCAAAGCTACACAGAGAAACCCTGTCTGGAAAAACAAAACAAACAAAGAAACAAAATATATGAGCTCCCTAGACAATTACCCATCCCCCAATATCCTCCCCCCCCAAATTCTCTGCTTGTGAACTTGAGCCAAAAATATCCTGGACCTGCTGATGGGCCCTGAGCCACCACACTGCACAGAACAGACTGATGAGTGTGTCCCAGGCTGACCTACGTGGCCAAAATAACTGAGAATGACTTTGAACTCATGATCCTCCTGCTTCCACCTCCCAAGTGCTGGGATTACAGGTTTGTGCCACCATACCAGCTTTATGAAGCTCCGGGGGATCAAACCCAGGGCTTTAAGGATGTTAGGTAGGCACTCTACCAACTGTGATGCCTCCCCAGACCAAATTACTAAAGAGATCTAAATTTGGGAAATGGGGCAGCAATATACCTGCCTTCCTTCATGCTGTTGAGGAGGGTAGTTGTTGATTAAAGGACTCAGCACCATACTCAACACACAGTAGGACTTTTTGTGTTATTGACAGGGTCTTACTATGTAGGCTGGTCATGAACTCACTGAGATATGCCTGCTTCTGTTTCCAGACAGTTAGATAAAGGTGTGCTTCACAACAACGTTCTCACAGTAGGTCCTTTTTTTGTTTGTTTGTTTGCTTGCTTTTGGAGACAGAGTTTCTCTGTGTAACCCTGGCTGTCCTGGAACTCACTTTGTAGACCAGGATGCCCTCAAACTCACAGAGATCTGTCTCTGCATCCTGAGTGATGGGACTAAAAACATGCACCACTACTGTTCAGCTCATAGTAGGTCCTTAATACTAACATTAACCAAATGTTATTCTTGGTGCAGCTGAAAACAAGCTTATTTTCATTTTTTTGTTTCTTCTTATCTTTTCTAGGTACATATTTCAAAGGTTAGCTGATAAAATGCCCTGGGAACAGGAATGACCTGGAGCTGTGAATCTGACCTAAGCAGGTCACTTGGAGCTCTGGGTTGCCCTGGGCTGTTAGGGGTCAAAGGAACCAAAAGTTAAGAGACTAGCTGGAAGTCCTCTCTGGGTCATCCTGGGACATGTAGCATGAACCTGCAAGTAGATTTGCTGTCAGCTGCAGGTAGAAATCTGGCTGAGAGAAAGATGGAGGGACAAGTGCCAGGAGAGTATATGAAGACTGTGGAAGAAACACACCAGATGCTCAAGAGATCCGCCTACCTCTGCCTCCCAAGTGCTTGGATTAAAGGGATGCACCACCACCACCTAGCTTTGGCCATGGCCACCTTCTTATAGCTGAGTAGCAGTAGAGTTGAGGGGGATGGACCTGAGGCCTTCTGCACATAGAAATATGCTTCCCTGTCTCTCCACATGGCATCAGTAGCCCTTGGGTCATTTAACTGCAAAACTACAGAACCACCAATCACAGTTATGCATCGGTGCAAGGCCTGAAAGCACCATGTTGAGACTGGTGGTTCAAATGCAACTGTCCAGCCAAGCTTGCATGAGACTGTGTTTACCTAGATGTCCTCTTCCTGAGTACACAGGACACTGTCTGACGGCCCTGAATGAGGCCAAGTCCCTGAGAAGGAGGCCCAGGTTCAGAGAGTCAGCCTTTCAGAGGCTTGGGGTCACTAGTGTCTAGGGTCCCCCTCATCCCTCACCTTTATAACCCTCCTGCTATACTGTGTTTTCCTAATGTCCCTTGGTGTCAGGTGATCCATACCCAGCTCTATGTTCCTTCACACCCACCCTGTTCTATCTCTCAAACAGAGGGTAACAGTCATATTTGCAGGGTTCAGAGAATGTTTGACAATAACATACACAGCCTTTAGCAAAGAGCTTGGCATATGGGTAAAGCTCCATAAATATTAATGGCTTTTGTTTTGTTTGAGGCATAGTCTCAAGTAGCCCAAGCTGACCTCTGACTCACTATGTAGCTGAGACTGACCTTGAATTCCTGATCATACTCTTTTTATTCACCTCCTATGCACCAGAATTACAGGCGTTTGCCAACACACCTGGTTTAAACCAGGATTCCTGTGTGCTACCTGTGATGATACCAAATTCATCCCTGAAAGAACCTTTTAACCAGGTCACAGGAGAAATCACCTCAGACAACGGTACCAGGAAGAGAGGAGGACTGGGAAGATCCCTCCCCAGATTCTAGGGAATCACTCACTTACAGGCAGTCGCTGGCTTGAGGCACATAGTAAAAAGCTGGGACTCTGGCTTCAAATTTGGCTTTCCCATTGAGATTTCCATTGTGGGTCATGAACTGTAAAACAAGAGCAAGTTGGAGTAATTGTAGAACTTGAGAAAAAAATATGTGAAATGAAACCATGGTCCGCCACCCAGAAGACTGCTTGCTAGGCACAGACAGGTGGATCTCTGTGGGTTTGAGGTCAGCCTGTTCTGCACAGTGAGTTCCAGGAAGTCTAGGACTATGCAGAGAGACCCTATTTCAAAAAATAAAAAGCCTGTGACTTTCACTGGCTCTGAGGCAGGGCCAGGAGAACCTGCCTGTAAGGTGGCATCTCCCCAGGCATGTAAAACCCTAGTTTGTCGTAACATGGAGGACTGATAACTGTGCCTCATATAGGAACAGCTCTTTACAGTTCACACGCAATAGTTTATTGGGTCCTCTCAACTGTTTTGACACTGCTATTCTGTTTTTAAAGAGGACACAGGGCTCAGAGAGGTTTGCTGGCTTGCTCAAGGCAACACAGCTAGTTAATTAATACAAAGGGATGATGTCAACCTGTTTCTGCTGGACCACAAAGCTCATGTCCTTCCTCTTACTCCTTCCACAGACAGCCAAGCCCTCTCACAGTCCTTAAAGTTTACAGAAGACTGGGCTAGCTGGAGAATGGAAGTGGCTGCCAGCCCCATAGCATAACCAATGTCACCTGAGGCTCAGAGTGGCGTTCTGTCCAGGTATATGCTGATGTGCCAGTGGGCAGTGATTTAGTGGGGTAAAGCAGGAACAGCAGGTTTGTAAATCCCTGTCTCTGGACTCAGTGACCACTGTCATCCTCCCTGGAGTCTCTGGAGCTGTGGCATAGACAAGAATTGCCTGTGGACCCCAGCAGAGAATGAGTGATTG
The DNA here is from genome assembly GCF_017639785.1 of Mesocricetus auratus. Classification (NCBI taxonomy): domain Eukaryota; kingdom Metazoa; phylum Chordata; class Mammalia; order Rodentia; family Cricetidae; genus Mesocricetus; species Mesocricetus auratus. The sequence continues at coordinate 58,607,715 of NW_024429191.1, read as the reverse complement.
GGGGAGCCCAGCTGTCCCAGTGAAGACATAACAGGGAGTCAGAAGGCAAAAACCTGTGGGTGTATGGACTGATTGGTCGAATCCCTGTGTTTCCCTTGCACGGAAAGTAAGCCTTGACTAGATAACCACTCTGTGTCCCCATCAAGGACATTACTGTTACATCTGTGTGTACAGAATGGTAGAGTCCAGTCCAGATAGTCTTGCTGTAGAATGGGAATGCTCAACAATGTTACCTGATTCTCCGGTGGCCCACAAACTTCTCAGTTCACCAGTGTGCTGTGGACCTGTCTGCTCTCTTCAGGTTTTCTGGCCAAAATGGCTTCGCCCAGGCTGAGGGCTCCATACTAACTGGGCAGGAAAGCAGAGTGGGCTAGGGAAGGACCTTGGCCTACAAATTGTGATGTTTCTCTTCCTCTGTTCCTGGCTCCCATGAAGGATGACAGTAACTGTTAATTTGCTTTGTGTCTGTGTTTTATACTTTTTTTCCTGTTTTTTTTTTTTTAGACAGAAACTCTGTGTAGCCTTGGCTGTCCTGCTCTTTGCTCTGTAGACGGGGCTGGCCTCGAACTCACAGAGATCCACCTGCCTGTACCTCCCAAGTGCTGGGCTCAAAGACGTGTGCCACCATCACCCGGCTATGTTTTATTCTTACAGCAGCCAGTGAGAGGATGGTGCATGTCCATAACATGGGTGTGGAAATAGAATCCATAGCTAAGATTAAGTAAGAGCTAGAGAGATGGCTCAGTAGTTAAGAACACTTATTGTTCTTTCAGAAGACCTGGGTTCAATTCCCAGCACCACTATGGCAGCCCGAAACTGCTTGTAACTCCAATTCCAGGGGAGCTGATACCTTCTTCTGACCTCTGTGGGCTCCTGCACATATGTGGTGCACGTACATACACTCAGGTACACACATGTCTTTAAACACACACGGGCACACGTGCGCACCCCTTGTAAGGGGAGCAAATGATTAGCTAGGATTTGAACTCAGGGTCTTTCTCTAAGCCACCACCTAATAGTCTGTTGTTTCCTCTCGTTGGTCATTGCACCTCTTAAGGCTTCATTTCCTCCTCTGTGGAATAGGAGGAACACCTGTGTCCCGCCTCCTCTCCCCACGCCCAATTCCAAGAATCTGCATACGCGCGACATTCTACCTCCACCATACTGTCGTCCCAGAAGTCCAGTCTCACGGATTTAACTTTGCTGACGTCTGGGAAGTTGCGATGGACGCCAGAGCAGTGGAGACAGATGAAAATCCCCAGCTTGTAAGAGGCCCAATCAGGATCTGCGGGGTGGAAGGGCAGGATCTCCGCTGAGCCGGACCAGGACTGGGGCTGGACAGTTAGGATTCTGAGTCGGAGGCCAGCTCCGCCCACGCCGGTTATCATTTCTTTCTTGGTCCCCAACCTTGGACAACTGAGGTAACTCATAGACCGTGCTTAGCCCACCCTTTGGCGCAGCGACACCCAGGAGACCTCGGAAGGAGGAACCGAGAAGAGGGAGCAAGTGAGAGATCAGCTCAGAGCCTCAGGGACGGGAGCCGCATCAGCACCCTCAGGGTCAACATGCCTCAGTGAGAGTCGCGGGGGCCTAGGAGGCATCGGAGGTGAGGACCTCAGGGTCCGAGGGTGCGGGAAGGGCCCAGGGTCGGAGATGATGTCCAGGGTAGTAGGATGCCCAGTGGGAAAGTGAGAGGGAACAGGGCGTGGACGGCATTTGGTGCAGAGCGAGGACTGAGGTCCCGGCCTTCGAGAGCAGGGAGGCAGAGGACCGTCGGGGCCGCCGGAGACGCTCCGTGGATAAGGACTGGGGTTCCCAGGCGAGGAACGAGGCTGGGTCGCGCGTGGATGGACTCCTAGGGAAGGGACCGACGAGCCAGGGACCAGGGCCGTGCCTGGCTGCACCTGCCCCGCACGCCTTGCCCTTACCCGCAGCCCCGCAGTCGGCGCAGTGAGCGTTGCCGGTGCCCGCAGCTTGCAGCAGCTCCAGTAGCCGCTTCTTGTTGCGCTCGCGGTCGCCCATGGCCGTACCGGAGGTCTCAGTGGTTCTCAGCCCCGCCGCCTCTGTGCTTCCCGCTCCTGGACGCCCATGGTCCTGCGTTTGCCCGGCCGTGGGAGAGGGACTTAGCTCTCCCAAGACTTCAGTCCAGTGCGGTCGCCGGCTCCGCCCACGGGACAGCATGCCCCTCCTCCAGATCCTCGACCACACCCCTGGACAATATACCCCGCCCCCAAGGCCGTCCGTCCAGTTTCACTACCTAAGTGTGTGTGGGGGGGGCAGGAATGTACCAGATGTAATCCTAAGTGGTTACTTGATAACTGGTTTATTCACTCTCTAGGTCTCAGTTTCCACCTCTGAAAAAGAGAGGCTGGAGAGATGGCTCAGCAAGAGTTCTGGCTCATCTTCCAGAGGTCCCAGGTTCAATCCCCAACACCCACATGGCAGCTCACAACCACCTGTAACTCTAGGGGATCAGACACCTTCACACAAACAGACATCTAGACAAAACACGAGCGCGTATGAAATAAAATAAGTAATTAATTAATTAAAAAAGAAGAGCAGTGTAGCTGTTTCCTCAGCATTGAAACATTCTGCTCTGTGAGGATGAGGGTTGCTCATAAGACTCAGGGAGTTCAAAAAGTAGAAAACTCTCGAAGTTGGGAAGAGAAGCCCCTTTGCTGGGGCTGCCTACAAGTTGAACAGGGAAATCCAACTAAACAGCTTTTGTGAATGGGAATTAATGCTGGGTGGGCTTTTTGGCAATGCTGCTTCTTTTGAGTCATCCATGCCCCTGTAAGTAGCCTTAAAACTCATTGGTTTGTCAAGCTAGACTTGGGTACAATTTCACTGGCCTATCATTGGTGCCCTACATAGGATGAAGAGACATTTGTTCATGTCTCTCCAGGAGAAGAGAGACATGTGTCTGCACTTCAGGGCTCCTTGGAAACACTGAACATGTTCTAACTCGTGTTAAAGAGTTCTGCGGGTCTTACATCTGTTTAGAGACAGCTAGGTGCAAATACCCCTACTCAGGACACCCTCCATGATCCCCAGTCTCCAGTACACTGTCGGTCCTGTTACAATTCCTTAATAGGGTAATCTATCTTCTGTAGCCCTGACCACATCTGTGATCCATGCTACATTATAGTAGCTTAGATACCTGTGTTAATTTTTATCCCTATGGCCTCAATAGAGTTCAGTGTCAATATTCTATTTTAGGAAGCAAGATTTTCTGTTCTGGGAAAGAGCCTCTCTCCATTTTGAGAAATAGAAAAGGTTTCATGACTGGATTCACCAGGGAGTAGACCAACCTGGAGACAGCTGGAACCTGTGCAGTTACATCATTGTGGGGTGGGCAGGACTTGGGGGGGTTGAACCTATTTTCCTACATCCCTTTCTTTGACACCATCCCAGTGACTCACTGAACTCCTGTCATTCATCCCTGACACACATAAAGCTCAATGCCGGAGATGTTGGATTTCTATTCAACACACACGCACACGCATGCAGTAGTATGATATAGTGGGATGAATCTAGGATTCCACAAATTCAAGATATGAATGTTGGCTCTGACTCCATCTTTTCCTGTTTGTGAAGGAAGTCTGTTCCATCCTTTTCCTGACCTCGGTCTGTGAGACGAGGATTTTGAGGAATGCTGAGATAGCACACAAAGCTTGATCAGCTGATGGGACTCATCTGGAAGGCTAGGCTTCATTTCTCAACATTCCCACAGTGGAGGAGGTCAAGCCACCAGACCTGGAGAAGAAGCACATTCCAGAAACAGCCAATCCGTAGAGGTTTTGACTATACTGTGGGGTTGGGGGTAGCTATCCTGGGAACATCCATAAAGGAACCAGTAAATGGGACAGCTGGGGTCAGGAGACATGAAACTATTTATTAAACGAACTCAGAGATGATTCATTTCCGCTTCATTGGATAAAAAGAGATAGAAATAAGTCTCCCAGGAGAAGGATGGGAAAAGCAACAATGTAAGGCATGAACAGAGGGGAGAGGGGTAGGGGAAAAGAGGGCACAGGCCCAGGACATCTGCCCTCTGCTCATCCTCATGGCAAAGTTGGACCGTTTGGAGCCACAGCCTTAATTTCCTGTAGCATCTGGACTCTTTTTTTTTTCTAAGACAGGGTTTCTCTGTGTGTCTTTGGCTGTTCTGGAAATCACTCTGTAGACCAGGCGGTCCTTGAACTCAGAGATCCACCTGCCTCTGCCTCCCAAGTGCTGGGATTAAAGGCGTGCCTGTGCCACCACTGCCCTGCACCTCTGAACTCAAGAATTGCAGCAGCAGCAGGGAGTTGGTGACGCACGCCTTTAATCTCTGTGAGTTCGAGGCCAGCCTGGTCTACCGAGAGTTCCAGGACAGGCTCCAAAACAATACAGAGAAACCCTGCCTCAAAAAACAAAAACAAACAAACAAAAAAAACCAAACCAAAACAAACAAAAAGAATCCAGCAGCAGTCAGTTCAGAGAACAATCAGAGACTGACAAGGTCCCCTTGGATTTCTTCTGTCCTCATTTTTGGAGGTTTTAGTTTAAAAGATAGCAAAGACTGAGGTGGACCCTCAACCATCCGAAGAAGGAAAAATGTTGGTAGCCTGCTGCTTTGTGCCAGGGTTCTACCTCCCAGCCTCTGTGTTGGGGGTAGAAGGGAACAGCACTGGCTGGGGCTCAGCAGACCAAACTCCAGACATTGATGCCTTTGAGCTTCAGGATGTCCTCAGTGCACAGCAGGCATGTCGTTCCATAGAAGAGACTAAAAGCCAAGCCCCAGGGGAGCTGTTACCTAAGGTCTTGTGGTCAAATAGTGTGTGCAACAGGGACCTACAGCCAGATTTCCTGTCACAGTATCATTTAGTCTTTACTTCATGAAACCACTCTTCCTTCTCATCCTGCATTTTTGTTTATCTTTCTGTGCTGGGGGTTAAACCTATGACTGTGTGCATACTAGGCAAGCACTCTATCTCTGAGTTAAATTCCACTCTACCCTTTCACGTGTATACCCATAACATACACAAAGTGATGATCTGGTACTCTGTGTAATGATAATCATATTCAACACATCCAGGCCAGAGAGATTGCTCAGTGGTTAGAGCACTGGCTGCTGTTCCAGAGGACCTAGGTTCAATTCCCAGCACTCACATGTTGGCTCACAACTGTCAGTAACTCCATTTCCATGGAATCTGATGCCTTCTGACCTCTGAGGACACCTGCAATCATGTGCACATAAACACAAACATGCTTATATATATTTTAAAAAAATTAACCTTAATTAAAACCACCCCCCACACAGGATCATCATCACTACAACAAAAACCCACATCCACCACCTGCCTGCTGTGTTCATCTTATAACTCAAAGTTTTTACTCTGTATTTTCCTGATTATTTTTAAAACATATTCACCACACCCAACAGAAACTGTAACATACTCCTGGATTTGACACGATATAAGCTTTACTCTGTTTTTTTTTGTTTAGAAATCACAAGTTAAGGGGATGTGGTAGCGTTCCTCTCATGACAGCTCGACTGAAGCAGGAAGATTGAGAATTTGAGGCATGCTGATTTACACAGTGAGTTCCCAATACACATGAGCAAAATCTTTTCTAGAAATAAAAAGTAAATCTGGGTGGTGGTGGTCCACACTTTTAATACCAGCACACTGGAGGCAGAGGCAGGCAGATCTCTGTGAATTCCAAGCCAGCCTTCTCTACATACTGAGTTCCAGGACAGTCACGGGTACACAGAAATCCTGTCTCAAAAAAAAAAAACCCAAAAACAAATAAACAAAAGGTAAACAGAGGGGCTCAGTGGTCTAGGTACCTGCGGCTCTTGCAGAGGACCCAGTCAGGGTTCACAGTACCATGTCAGGCAGCTCACGGCAACTTGTAGCTCCTGCTGCAGAGAACTGGACACTCTTTTTTGTTGTTGTTTTGTTTTGTTTTATTTTTTTTTCCAGGACAGGGTTTCTCTGTAGCTTTGGAGGCTGTCCAGGAACTCGATGTGTAGAACAGGCTGGCCTCCAACTCACAGAGATCTGCCTGGGATGGACAATCTTTTCTTCATCACACATACATTTCACTTACACTTATGTAAATAAAAGCAAACCAAATAATTTTAAAAGATTTATATTATTATTTATTATATGTATAAAAATAAATAATTTAAAATATTTTTTATTTTTTAACTTATGTGAATGTGTTTGTGGGAATAGAGTCCAAAGGCATTGGATCCCCTGGAGGTAGAGTTAAAGGTAGTAATGAACCACCATGCTTGGGTCCTCTATAAGAGCCAAAAGCACTCTGCTGAACTATATCTCCAGTCCTAAAATTAATCTGTTTTTTTTTCCTTCAAGAATTAACAAATTTAGCTGGGTGTTGGTGGCACACACATTTAATCCCAGAACTTGGAAGGCAGAGGCAGGTGGATCTCTGTGAGTTCAAGACCAGCCTGGTCTACAGAGTGAGTTCCAGGACAGCCTCCAAAGCCACAGAGAAATCGAAAAAACAAACAAACAAAAAAGAATTAACAAATATATGCCACAGCATCTACAGGCCAGTCTCCCCTTCCTACAGAATTATCACGTCTAAGGCCATGTGCACTTGGGATTATGGGAAATGTTGAGTTTTAGAGGACCCCATCCCTAGTGCCACTGCCACAGTCCTCATCCCATCAATATTGGAAGAACAGTCAAACCCAAGCTAACCCAAATGTGGTTCATACTTTAGGATGTGGGCTACCAGGATGAGAAGTCTGGAGCTGCCCAAAGCCTGTATGGGTTCAGTAGGTCCCTGGTGAGGTAATAGAGGCCACACCTGAATCCATGGCTTTAAGTCATATCGGAACCTGTTCTGAATAGACACATGGCCAAGAGGTGAGCCTTTATTTTCCTGGATTCAGGATCTGGAACATGACAAAGGATGAACAGCTCCTTGTATTTCCCTCACCCTTCTGAATGCCCCCCCAGAAAACCCAGTTTCCACCCCCCTCATCTCACCCCCAACCCCTGCCAATCCCAAAGTTGTAATTTGCTAAAATGCTGACTATGCATCCCTTTGGTGAGTCCTTGAGGCCTCTGCCATTGGGGTCTGACCCTGATGTCACAGACATAGTGGAACAGCTGGGCTGTGCCTGTGGATCAAAAAGACCCAGGACAGAAATCTTTAAGAAAAAAGTAAAAGAAAATTGGCTTTCTAACTTAGTGGAAAGGCATTTGCCTAGCACACATGGGACCCTAAGTTCCATACCCAATACTGACAAAAAGGAAAGGAAGGGGTGTGGTGGTGAGAACTTCACCACTGCAAAGGACTTGGATTTGGTTCCCAGCACCCACACAGCGACTCACAACTGCCTGTAATTCCAGTCTAGGTATCCGACACACTCTTTTGGCCTCCATGACAAGTACGAAGGGATAACATTCATACGCATAAATAACCCTGAAATGTTTTTAAAAGAAAGGAAAGGAAAAGGGGTAGGCAGAGAAAAGGAGAAAAGAATTTGGAAGCTGTTCCCCAGGGAAGAGGCCTGAGCTGGAGGCTGCCATGCCCCCTGGTCACTGCTGAAGACTGAGACCAGAACTCAGGGGTGGCTTCAGACAGTCTCTGGATTGGGTGCTCAGTCCAGACAGCAGCTGCTCGGGTGATGGAGAAACCAGGACCCCGGGACAGAATGTCCTCTGTAAACAAAACTCCCAGGGCTCCTCAGGACACAAACATTTAGCCCTGGTCGAAGATCATTGCTATCCAGCTAAGATGAACCACAGCAGGCCTGGAAGAAAGCCTTCCACTATGTTCCCAGGAACAGGCTTGAGATCTCCAGGGAATAGAGCATGACCCCTTTGAAAATGTAAAAAAAATTATATTTATTAGTCTTAGAATTTTCAAGAAAACCATAATTATAGGGAATTTGGAAAACACAATGAAAGAAAGATTCATTCCCACTGATTGGTCATGGGTTGCATTTTGTCAGACTGCCTACGTAGACAATTTCATTTTATCTTTGTCACTACCTCCAGTCAGAAACTAGTTTCAGGCCCACATGGTGAACAAGGCAACTACAGCCCAGAGAGCAATTTAATTACATTGACTAGTTACATTTAGTTACATTTAGTTACAGGTCACATGACTAAGATGAAGCACCCTGAGTGGATGCAGCACTGGTGCTGGGTTTGAATTCAGTTTACCTTGGCACATTGTTACCAATGCATCAGGTTGAGCTGTGAACCTAACCTCCCAAAAAAATGCAACAGCAGGCAGATGAGTGGCACAGTGCACTTACCAGACCTGCTACAAACACTCGTGTGTGTGTGTGTGTGTGTGTGTGTGTGTGTGTGTGTGTGTGTGTGTGTGTGTGTGTCTCCTCTGGTCTTTCATACCTAACTTGATATGATCCAAACCATAGTTTCATACCATTTTACATCCCTTTAAATTTTCATGTGTCATATTTTAAGTTTCACTTAATGTTAGGCAGTGGTGGCTTTATACCTTTAATCCCAGTACTTGGAAGGCAGAGGAAGGCAGATCTTTGTAAAGTTCAGGGCCAGCCTAGTCTACAGAGAGCTCCAGGACAGCCAAGGCTACACAGAGAAACCCTATTTTTCAAGAAACGGGGGGGGGGGGGGGGGGATCCACATACTTCTACGTTATAAAACTTTTGTTTAGTCCTTTTTTGAGTTACATTTGTTTATGTATCTATGTATTCACACCACACTTGTGTGCAGCGATGCATGTGTGGAGGTCAGAGAATAACTTGTAGGAGTCAAATCTGCCACGTGGCTTCTAAGGACTTAACAGGCTTTCAGAACTGGCAGCAAGTGCCTTTACTTCCTGAGCCCTCATGCCAGCCTTGCCATTGACATTTTCACTCTGTGATTGTGCAGTACTGGGCCTTGAATCCAGAGCCTCATTCAGGATAGATACGCACACACCACAGCCAGGGTTTTACCAATGGCCAAGACGCCCTTGACCTCACAATCCTCCTACCGTAGCCTCCTGAGTGTTAAGGTTATAGGTGTGCACCTCCATATCTGGCTATGGAGAACTAACTTTAATGTCTGCAAACAAAATTAATTTGTTCCAAGGAAAATTATCTGGAAATCAAAAGAGGGAAATGAGAAGGAGCTGATTTCAGGAGGAAGGTGACCACTTTCATTTTTGAACAACTTGGTTCTGGTTTGCAGAGAATCATGAAGACTTGGTTGTCTCTTGCCCTGCCACCTCCAGTCTCTGGTCAAAGTTCAGCTCTGAATAGGACAACTCTGATGAGGACATTTCCTCTCAGGGCTATTAATCATTAGTTCTGAAGAGCGTGTGATGCTCTGATGGGAAACTAGCACTCCCTGGGCCTGTATTGTACACAGGTTCTCTGCATCCAATTTCTTGATGTTATCAGCAGGTCTGTGAGGCAGGTACCTCAGTCTCCCAAGTTACAAATGAGGAAGCTGAGGCTCAGGGAGGAAACTCTCCGCTAGCAGGTGCTAAGTTGGGGTTTGCTCAACTGTGACATCCCTCAGGCCACCACCAGTTCTCCTAGGTGTTTGTTTCATGTGTGTCACAGAGCTGCTAAAATGAATCATGGGGAATTTATTTTTTCTCAGTCCAGGAGTCTAGAAACCTGCAATCAGAATGTCAGTGAGGTTGGTTCTTCCTGAGGACTCTGCAGGAAATCTCTTGCATGCCTCTCTCTGACCTTCAGGCGACCTTCCTTGGCATATAGACATGTCACCCCATCATCACTAGGCATTCACATGGGCATGTCATAAGGACAGCAGGAATTCTGGAATGGCCATGGCCCCAGTCCAGTGTCATGCTCTTATTCTGGAATCAGAGGATCCTCTCACCTCAGCCATCCAAGGACCTGGGACCATATCCCATGGTCACTTTTACTCTTTGGATTGTGCAGTGCTGGGGATTGAATCCAGAGCCTCACGTGTGCAAGCAAGAGCTACTCACACTCCAGCTTCTACCTTATTTTAATTAGTGACATCGACAGTGACCTTGTTTCCAAATAAGGTTGTTCTGAGGTACTGGGAGTTAAGGTTTCAATATATCTTTTTTGAAGGATGTAATTCAATGACAATACCCCATTAGAGTTAGGTTCTAGAATGAAAAGGTAGTCATTTCTTCTTGGATTAGAAACTTAAAAAAATATTTCAGTACTTGGGAGGCAGAGGCAGAGACAGGTAGATCTATGTGAGTTCGAGGCCAGCCTGGTCTTCAAAGAGAGTTCCAGGACAGTCTGCAAACCTACAGAGAAACCCTGTCTCAAAAAACCAAAAGATAAAAAATAAAAATTATGTGTGTATACGTGTGTTGGGGGGGTGCCAATGAGTCAAGGTGCCTAAGGAGGCCAGAAGACCCCTTGAAGTTGGCTGTGACTTGCCTGATGTGGACTCAGGTCCTCTGCAAGAGCAGCACTGCCTTTTAACTGCTGAACCATCTCTCCAGCACTTACTCTGAAGTTTTACATTTTAAAATTCATTCTGTGTGTGTGTGTGTGTGATGGGTTTATGGACATCCACATTATGCTTGCATGGTGGTCTGAGGACAACTTATATGAATCAAACTCAGGCCACCAGACTTGGTGGCAATATCCTTTGCTCAGTGAGGCATCTTACCAGCCCATTAAAAATTCTAAAATAGGCCGGGCGTTGGTGGCGCACGCCTTTAATCCCAGCACTCGGGAGGCAGAGGCAGGCAGATCTCTGTGAGTTCGAGGCCAGCCTGGTCTACAAGAGCTAGTTCCAGGACAGCCTCCAAAGCTACAGAGAAACCCTGTCTCGAAAAACCAAAAAAAAAAAAAATTCTAAAATTAAAAAATGAAATGCCATTCCATCATGCCTACTGTCCTTATGAGATGTCCATGTGAATGCCTAGTAATGATGGAGTGACACATTGTATGCTGAGGAAGGTAGTCTAGTGGCCTGAAGTCAGAGAGAGGCATGCAACACATTTCCTACAGAGTCCTCAGAAGAAGCCAACCTCACTGCCATTCTGACTGCAGATTTCTAGACTCCTAAACTGTGAGAGAATAAATTTTTCATAGTTGATTTCAGCAGCTCTATTACACTCACACATGAAACACTTTTTTGTTTGTTTTTTTTTTTTTTTGAGACAGGGTTTCTCTGTATTGTTTTGTAGGCTCTGTAGACTAGGCTGGCCTTGAACTCACAGAGATTCACTGCCTCTGCCTCCCAAGTGCTGGGATTAAAGGCGTGCGCCACCACCGCCCATGAAACACTTTTTTGGCTGTTCCTTTTGTTTTAGTTTTTAGAGACTGGGTTTCTGGCTGCTCTCGAACTTACTCTGTAGACTAGGCTGACCTCATACTCACAGAGATCCGTGCCTCTGCCTCCTGAGTGCTGGGATTAAGAGTGTTCCTCATGGGGTTGGAGAGATGGCTCAATGGTTAAGAACGCTAGCTGGTCTTCCAGAGGTCTTGAGTTCAATTCCCAGCAACCACATGGTGGCTCATAACCATCTGAAACAAGATCTGGAGTTCTCTTTTGGCCTGCAGGCATACATGCAGACAGAATACTGTATACATTAAATAAATCTTAAGAAAAAAGGTGTTTCCCATCTCTGCTGGTTTTTGTTTGTTTTGTTTTGTTTTGTTTTTTTTAAGACAGGATCTTGTTGGGGCTGGAGAGATGGTTTAGCAATTAAGAGCACTGGCTGCTCCTATAAAGGACCTGGATTCCATTTCCATCACCCACATTGCAGTTCACAACTGTTTTAACTTCAGTTCCAGGGAATCTGACACTGTCACACACACATACATATAGGCAAAACACCAAAACCAACCAACCAATCAAAAAAAAAAAGACAAGCAGTCTGACTTGGAACTCATGTTTGATTGCAGGAATGTGCTACTACATTTATGATTAACTCTCTTATGATTAACATTTTTTGTGGGAAGGAGGTTTCAAGACAGTATTTCTCTGTAGCTTTGAAGGTTGTCCTGGAACTAGCTGATATAGACCAGGCTAGTCTTGAACTCACAGAGATCCACCTGCCTCTGCCTCTGGAGTGCTGGGATTTAGGTGTATGCCACTGCTGCCCGGTCATGTATAACTTTTATTTTAGACTTATTTATTTTATTTTGAGTGGGCTTTTTTTGTTTGTTTTTTGTTTTGGTTTTTTGAGACAGGGCTTCTCTGTCTTGTTCTGGAGGCTGTCCTGGAACTCTCTCTGTAGACCAGGCTGGCCTCGAACTCACAGAGATCCACCTGCCTCTGCCTCCCACGTGCTCAGATTAAAGGCGTTCGCCACCAACGCCGGACTTATTTTGAGTGTTTTGTCTATATGTATGTGTGGGTACCACATATGTGCCTGTTGCCTGTGGAGGTCAGAAGAGGGTGTCGATTACCCTGGAACAGGAATTATAGATGGTTGTAAGCTGCCATGTGGGTGCTGTGAACCAAAGCCAGGTCCACCACAAGAACAAGTGCTCTTAAGGGCTGAGCTGTGCAAAACATTTGTTGTTGCTCTCTTTTGAGTCAGGGTCTCACTCTGTAGTTTAGGATGGCCTCAAACTCACCATATAGCCCAGGCTGGATTCAAAAGATTCAAAGTCACAACAATTCTCCTCATTCCTCATCTTCCTAAACGCAGGGATTGCAGGTTAGCTACCATGTCTGATATAAACACAAACCTAAGGGTAACCCGCATGTGATTTACAGTTACAATTTGATCGTCAAACACACACACACACACACACACACACACACACACAAACACAAACCTTCCTCCTGAAAGCCGATTAAAAAAAAAAAAAAGAGGTGACTTAAGTACCCCATCCCAGCCATCCCAGTATCTAGCAAAAATCCTGCCTGCTCCCCTCCCCCCTTCTTCCATTCCCATCTCCCAGGTTTCATTTCCCACTGTTCATTCTGCCTTGGCAAGACAATCACCTTCCCGACTTCTTTTCTTGCTCGGGCTCTTCTCCAATCCAGCCTCACATTGGTTACAAATGACCCGCCCTTTTTTTTTTTCTAGAGACCTCCTCCAATCTGGTTTTGCAACTAAAACACAAGCGTCCCGCCGAACTTTTTCAACTGTTCCATTCCTCATTCTAAGGATCAAATGTGGCTCCAGATTCACCTCCCTCCACCTTTCTCAAATGGGCAACAATGCCCAGCGTCCAAGTGATCTCCTACATCGGCCTTCCTTCCCTTTCCCGTGCATCTTTCCTAGTTACTCCTCTCAATTCATAACGGTATCTGTGTGCGTACAAGCTCTCCTCTGTCCGCTCTGTCTGTGTGTCCAGGAACCCAGAGAAGTTTCGCTCCAAAGCAGAACTAAACCTAGTCTAGTCCTTTCCTTCTTGGAGATCCCGTCCGCGCGTTCTGAGACCATTAGCTATCAATCACTAGGAAATGAGGGGCAAATCACAGACGTTGGGCCTCGGACCGTCTTTTCCGCGGGAACCCTTCTTCTGCTCAGCCCGAGTCGAACACTTTTAGTTGGAGCACACGCAACCGGAAGTTGGCGGAGGAAGACAAGCGGGAGATAGCCTGGCGATGGCTTGGAGGACTAACCTTGCTTCCCTCATCAAGGCCGGAGGTAGGGTTCCTGAGCATGAGGTTGATTGCCTACCTGCCATCAGCCTGTGACCTGGAGTGTTTCTTTCCTGTCCCGTATCTGGTTCTCCCGCGTGGAGTTGTAGAGGAGCTTAGGGGCGTTCCCTCCCCCAGCCCCGGAGACCGCGTGCTTCTGTGGCGCAGGGTCCGAGTGCCCCCCTTCCCGGGCCGGGCGTCATGCAGTGAGTTCAGACACTAACCGTATCGTGCCTCTGGCCGTTAAGTCAGAATGACTTTCTACTGTTTCACAAAGTTATACATTGCATGGTGTATGCCTTGCCTTGCAAAAACGTAGTCATGTTAGAAATATTGAGAAGTGTGCAGAACAAAATAAACCCATCCTACCACTTAGTTAATACCACCAGCCCGGCCCGCTCCAAACAAAGCTCCATGTTGCCCAAATTGGCCTGAACTCATAAAGTAGTTGAGGATGACCCTAATCCTGAATCTTCCTTACAAGCGAGGACTACCACTCGTGACCAGTTACAACATTTATTATAAACGTATAAAGTTAAATTGTCTTTAGTTCCATCAGATGAGAAACTAGTGAAAACGGAAGTGGAGATAAATCTTAAACGATGTTACAAAAGATCCTGTTGTCGGGCAGTGGTGGCTCACAGCTTTAATTCACTCGGGAGACAGGCAGGTGGATCTCCGAGTTCGACGCCGGCCTGGTCTTCAGAGCGAGTCCCAGAACAAGCAGGGCTATACAGAAAAAAAACCTGTCTCAAACAAAAAACCAAAAGGGGAAGATTACAAATACTAGAAAGATCAGACATCTGGAATAGGCAAATGCCTATCACAGAGATCTGCCTGTCTTTGCCTCTCTAATGCCAGGATTAAAGGTGGGCTCCACTACACCTGGAAAACTACAATTTTTTTTTATTTTAACTAATTTATTTTTTGGAGACATGGTCTCATGCAGCCTGGACTGGTGGCAAATTTACCGAGTCTTGCCTGGAATCTGATTCTTCTGCCTCTCAGTTGCTGAGATTATAGATAAGTGATTACAATGCCAGGGAACTACAGCTTTTTCCTTGACAAGTCAGGGCCTCTGTGTAGCAGTGGCTACCCTGGTGCAGGTGGATGTGAACTCAAGGCCATCCTGATCTACATACTAAATTTGAGGCCTGATTGCCTGATTGGACTATCTAGTGAGACCCTGTTTCAAAAACAACCCCCCCCCATCACCAATACTCAAAATCAAACAAAAGAACCCTTTAGTGATAGAGATAACTGTATTAATTCTAAGACTACTCTTTGTTTTATTTGTTTTTGATACCAGGTTTCTCTGTATCCCTGACTGACCTGGAAATTGCTTTGTAGACTAGGCTGGTCTTGAACTCAGAGATCTACCTGCTTCTCCCTCCCTAGTGCTGGGATTAAAGGCATGGACAACTACCACAAGCTTTACACATTTTTTTTTTTTTTTTGGTTTTTCCAGACAGGGTTTCTCTGTCTTGTTTTGGAGGCTGTCCTGGAATTCTCTCTGTAGACCAGGCTGACCTCGAACTCAGAGATCCACCTGCCTCAGTCTCCCCAGTGCTGTGATTAAAGGTGCGTGCCACCAACGCCCCGCACTTTACGGTTTTTAAAGACAATTCTCTGTGATAATATGGTTTGTGTGCAAGTCTGTGTGACTGTACAAACTTGGAAATTAACACTCAAAGGAGAACGTCCCAATTCAAATTTTTAAGTTTTCCTTTTAGGGAGGTGGAGATGGCTTCCAGTCTCAGAGTACTCATCCCTGCCTCCAGTCCTAAATAATGTCTGCTCTCGGAGAAAGTCTACCGCACCTGAGAAAATTGTTGCCGGTGTAGTTTGTGGCACAAACGGAAGGAAGCCTGAGGATGCAGTAGACAAGCTCTTCTCCCCGGAACAGCAGGCCTCTGTCTTGCACGTGTTGAACACAGCTTCTGATAAGGAACTGGAAGCTTTCAGACTGCTCCGTGGAAGGAAGTCCGTCAACATTGTGGAGCACAGAAAGAAGTTTGGGCCATTTCAGAATCTGGAGAGTTTGACAGACGTACCCTTGATCCAATATAAAACTGCTGTTCAAGTGTGTAACTCCATTCTTTGTCCAGAGAATGGGAGGAAAAAAAAGTCGCAGGAAAAGTGGCTGCTAGGAAAGTTCATCAAACCAGCTGTAGAGAGAGAGAGACTTAAGGTACAGTTTCCCTGACCACCTACCCTTTGAGAACTTACTCTAGAAAGCACTATTCCCAGTAGTGGGTTAGAGATGTGTGTGTGTGTGTAGTCAGAGAACAATTTTCAAGAGTCCATTCTTTCCTTCTGTCACATGGGTCCTTGTCAAGCTTGGTTGTGAGGGCTTTAACTGGCTTAAAACAAGAACCTTTAGGTTTAGTTAGGAATCTAGATATACTCCTATTAATAGATCATCTATGGAACAAAATGAAAGGTATAGACAGTTGGCAAATCGGAGGGAATGCTGTGAGGTAGAACTTGGGAAAAGTTTACTGAGAACTCAGTTTATTTGGAAAAGAGCTAATTAGGCTGGCAGGAAGAGGGCATTCTGGATAGAAAATATGAATAACAAGAAGTATGTCTACAGAAGATTTTAATGGCAGTCTTTCTAGCACAATTTAAAATTATGTTCTAAGTCCAGTGTAGTTGTACACACCTTCAAACACACGCACCCTCACAGTACTGATGTACATATACCACACACCAAAACAATTTTTTTTCTTTTGGTTTTTTGAGACAGGGTTTCTCTGTCTTGTTTTGGAGGCTGTCCTGGAACTCTCTCTGTAGACCAGGCTGGCCTTCAAATCACAGAGATCTGCCTGCTCGCCCCCCATTAAAATCAATTAAAAATAAAAATCAGTTGTCCAGAGAAGGGTTGTGTGCAGGTTGTATAGTAACATCCATGCACAGGAAACAGCTTTTTATTTTGAAGATGCTGCTCTGCCTTTTTCATTACATTTATTTACTTCTGTGTTTATTTTTGGTGTGTATGGATGCGTGGGAGGTCAGAGGATAATCTGAATGAGCTAGTTTTTTCCTTCCACCATGTGGGTCTCAGGGATTGAACTCTGGCTTAGTGGAAAGCAGCTTTCCTCACTAAGTTGTCCCTCTACCTCATTTAATTTTTATTTATGTGCATATGTATGCAGAGCACATGTGTGCCATGGACTTCAGGTGACATTCCTCCTTTGCTATCTTGTGGTTGTTGTTTTTTAAGGTTTAATTGCATTTTTATTCATGTGTCCCTTTCACAGTAGAAATCAGAGGACACCTTGTGGGAGTCAACTGACTCTTTTTTTTTTTTTTTTTTTTTTGGTTTTACGAGACAGGGTTTCTCTGTATTGTTTTGGAGGCTGTCAGTCCAGCCTGGCCTCGAACTCACAGAGATCCACCTGCCTCTGCTTCCAGAGTGCTGGGATTAAAAGCGTGCGCCACCACCGCCTGGCTCAACTGACTCTTTCTGTCTTTACCCACCAAGCAATCTTGCTGACCCAACCCTGTTTTGTTTTGTTTTTTGAAACCGAGTGTCTTATTTTGCTTTCTGTTGCTGTGTGAAAACACTATGACCAAAAGCAACTTGGAAAAGGATTCCTTTCCATTTTAGAAGTCACAGTCCATCTAGAGATGCTAAGGCACACTGGAGAGCACACACACATACAGCAAGACAAAACTTTTATTTATTTATTACTTATTTCCTTTAGGCAGTTAATAGTATAGTATCTATTGTTTTTGGTACTCGAAGAATTGCATGGGCTCACCTTGACCGGAAACTTCAGGTGCTGGATTGGCAGCAGGCTGTGTGTTGGAAATTAACGAACAGAATATACCCATCATCTGTCTATCTGGAAGAGGTAAGGCAGTGGCTGGTCCCTGCTTCTTGTTTTCTGTCTTGTGCATTCCTACATGGTTCCTTGTACAGTTTAGCTTGGCAGTTTCAAAAGGGATGTAAGAGAAAACAAAACAAAGAATAGTGAAGCTCGTCTTTAGGGGGGTGCCTTTTTACTCCTATTACAGCTTTATTATGTTGAATTTAAAAAATTTAGAAACCTTTTCTTTAAATTCAAGATGTGAAATGGGTAGTAATTGCTGTATTAGTGACACCAGCAGAAATTCCTGGCCAGTGCCAGTCCTCTTCAAAGCATTTCAGATGGTCAAGTTTTGGGTTGCTGAATCCTGAAGCCAGTACAGATGTTAGGGATGACAACACTGCCAGGACAAGAGCTCATTCATTTTAGCTTCTTCCTGAGCTTTTGTTCTTCTAGGGTTGTCAGAAGTGGGACAAGCACGAAACATTAATAATCAATTATTTCTGATTTTTTTTTAAGATTTCTTCAGTCATTTCAAAGATGCCTCAAGCAGATCTCTACATTTTGGAAAAATCAGGACCTTCCATTCAGAACACATCCCTGTTTCCTATACTGTTACACTTTCTTATCACGGAAGCCATGCTGTATGCCTTACTCAACAAAACTTTTGCCAAGGATGGCCAGCATCGGGTGCTAAGCATGAATCGAAATGTGGTGGGCAAGCACTTTGACCTGATGATCGGCGACACAAGGACTAGTGGCAGAGAGCTAGTGAAGCAGTTCCTCTCTGACTCTGTGCTGAAGGAGGAGCCTCGGGTGTTCTTCCCACACGGGCGAATAGTGCAGTACAGACAGAAGGTTCTGAAGGACTCACACCACATTGAAGAGCTGTACGATTCACTGTTACAAGCTGTTGCCTTTTATGAGTTAGCTTTTGGCAAAGGCTCAGAGGTCCAATAATGCACTCACTCTAGTGTTATATTAATTTATTAAACTAGCTGTTCTCATCCTCCATGTTAGTGGAGAATAGTATATTTTCTATGTTTATAAAATGAGAATCTTGGCTGTGAAATAGTATAAATGAACCAAGATGAAATCAATAAATATTTTGTGAAATTCTGTGCCTTATTCGTTTAAGTGCTAAATAGTAAGATGCCACCTACACAGCCACAAGTTACCTCTGTTTAAAAGCAAGTACCAGGCTAGAGAAATGTCTTGGCTATTAACAGCACTTGCTTTTCCAGAGAACCCCAGCACTCGGGAGGTGGATCTCTGTGAGTTCGAGACCAGCCTGCTCTACAAGAGTGAGTTCCAGGACAGCCTCTAGAGCCACAGAGAAACCCTTCTCAAAAAACAAAACAAAACAAATTTATTTATGTATGAGTACTCTGACTGCATATATGCCTATACACCAAGAAAGGTATCAGACCCCATTATAAATGGTGGTGAAACACCATATGGTTGCTGGGACTTGAACTCAGGACCTCTGGAATAGCAGTGGGTACTCTTAACCACTAAGCCATCTATTTAGCCCCTAACTTGAACACTTTTATGTGATTGTATTGGTTCATCAGTTATTGAGATGGTCAAAGTCCCTAATAATAAAACACCCAACTAGCAGCTAAGCACCTGTAGTAGACACTGTCGGAAAACAGATATGCACACTTAAAGGCTTCAGGATTTGGAGAGATGGCTCAGCATTAAGAGCACTTGCAGCCCTTGAAGGGGTCCCAGGTACAGTTCTGAACCCTCATATGATAGGCAGCTCACAACCATCATCCCTAAACTCTAATTCCATGGTATCCAATGGCCTCTTCTGGCCTCCTCAAGCATTGCAAGCATGTGATGCACATGCATACATGCAGGCAAAACATTAACACATATAAAAAGCAAATCTTTAAAAAGCTTTGACCATATTGTTTTTTCTTCAGCAAAGTTGTAGCATTTATCTGAATGTATTCAATATACATGTACATTAAGACGATCATAACTATTTAAATACCACTTAAAGCCTTTGGCTTTAACTTTTAATTAATTTGCTAATTAATACAAGAAAAAGTAGGTTGAACAAAAGGTAAAAACACATCTTTACACACATTTGTAAACAGGTGTGCACCCACGCTTTAAGAAAGTACAAAACTAGGATCCTTAACTTTTGAGTTAAAAATACAATTCATCAGAAAATGTACCTGAATATTGTATTATTATACAAATATATATAATATGAAGCAATTTTAAACATACCTGATTATCTGACTGAAAAATAACATTAAGGAAAATGTGACGTTTTAAAATCTTGTTACTAAAGTAAAAATAGGTACTTAAAAAAAAAAGAAAAAGAAAAACCCATGACCTTACTGGGTGTGGCAGCATATGCCTGTATTTCCAGGTACTTGAAAAGCTGAGACAGGAGGATCATATAAGTTGGGAAGGAGTTTGGAGGTAGCCTAAGCATTATAACCAGACCTCGTCTCAAAAACAGGGTGGTTAAGTGTGTCCCTCGAATGTACAAGGCCTTGGGTTTGATCTGTAGCACCACAAATAGTTACAAAAACAGGATTGTGTATGTACTAAGACATAGGACACTTGCCTACAACACAAAGACCCTGGGTTTAAATCCTCAGCACCACAAAACCAAAAAACCAAACTTAAATGGAAATAGCTTGTTAGGTAGAAACCCCATGGTAGAATCCTTCATTATTTCTTCAACCATCAAAAACTTGTCCAAAATAGATGAATTAATGTCATTACATTTTTTAAGAAAACATGATGTAAAAGTACTAGAAAATGTACAGATGATCTGAGTTGGCAAAATGCACAAGACTTACCTACTTGGAGTGATAAGAAAGGTTTATGAAAGCTTAGATTTCAGAATGCTTTACTTTGCCAACACAAATGACTCAATGATTAGATGGTAAAACATGCTGGAGAAGGGCACAAGACATAAAGGCTTTCCAAAACTGATACATAATTTCCTTCCTAGTAGACTTAAAAATTACTCCATATGTACCTTTTATGCTGTGTAACTTTAGGGACTGCACGCTAGGTGCCACGCCTATTCATGGCGGTACCGCTCTGATGCTGGAGAGCAGAGGAAGGGCAGAAGAAAAGGGAAAACTGCAGATGAGCTCAGCACTAAAACAACTTTAGAAGTCTCCTAGTGAACACTACCTTCTACAGACAGCTCTCACACACAGAAAGCACACCAGCAAAGCAAAAATCAGTAATACAAAACATTCAGAAAAAAATATTCCACAATCATATATACAGTTTGAAACCCATTTTTTCCTTTTAAATACTTGAATCACAAAAATACAAAGTCTATTAAAATTTACATTAAGAGAAATAAGCTCTTCTTTAAAATCTACATAATCTAGTGTGTTTTAAGGACTACATCATCTGTACAGGACACTGAAGACGGGAAGCATCAAGGGAAGTCAGTGGCCAAATCAGTCACAGTCTCTTCAGGAATATCAAGATGAATTCCTTCAAAGTAGTGCAGAAATCTGTCAAAATTACAAAAATAATTTAACATCAGTATTTCCATTACCACGAACACATTTACTAATCTTGATGTGTCTACTTAAAACATTACTTTTTAACACACTTTACCTTCTTTTATTTTTCACTTGTTCTTTTAGCTTCTCTGTCCGACAAATGTTCCGAAGAGTTGGCAGGTAGTCAACTATACTAGCTTGCTTATTACCCACACTCAGAAGAGATCGACTAGAAAATACTCTTTTAATGACTGCCATCCTCTTGTCAGCATTGCTACAAATTAAGAGTAAGCATTATTTTTTGGTATTTTGTACATAAAAATGTTACAACCCCAAATGTAACCAGTGTTCCTGCTTCTGGTCTAGACCAGATGATGCTTGCAATTTCCTGTCGACAGTATCAGTCACAGTCCTATATACCCAGACTGGCCTAGAACTCCATATAGCTCAGCCTGACTTCACTCAGTCTTGTACTGATACATTCAACTTCATATTGACAATTTTTGTTTTGAGACAGGATCTCATGTAGCTGGGGTTAGCTTCAAACTCTTGATCCTTGTGCCTCTACCTCCTAAGTCCTGTGATTACCAACATGTGCCACCATGCCTGGGGTGATAGGGAAATATCTTAATGGCTACTTTTTACCTGTCACAACTCTAAACTCCTGTCACCTACACTCCTCTGTCACCCAATTTTTTTTTTCTTTTCTTTTCCAAGACAGGATTGTTTTGTGTAGCACTAGCTGTCCTGGAACTCACTCCATAGACCAGGCTGGCCTTGGACTCAGAGAGATCTGCCCGCCTCTGCCTCCTGAGCACTCAGATTAAAGGTGTGCACCACACACTCACCTAGGTTTCTCAAATTTCATTCAAGCTAGTTTTTTCAGTAATCTCTTCAACTTGTATGAGAAGCTATATTAACACTGTTTCCCATTATCAATATCCCAACATTTTAAAACTAGACTGATTACTGAAATAAATAGAAGGTAACAAATAATACTTACTGTAGATTAGCTGCTGACTGGCGGAAGCATACATCACTGCACCTTTGTGAAACACAGAAACTGAGCTCACTGACTGCATCTCTCCCTGAATGTGTGTGTGAATTCAAGGACTCCAGTGCTTTTGAAATGCTAGAAGAGCATTTAGTAAAGCTGAGAGCTTCTGCAGCTGCTTTTAATTCTTCAGAGCTCCGAGGAGCCCGCCCATCTCTACTCTCAATACTGAACTCATCACAAAGTCCACTTTTAACCTTTCCACTTGTCCAGTGAAAAGGATTTTTACCCAGTTCATTCTGTTCCCTTGGGTCTGTTAAAAGGGCATCTAAGAAGGACATGTTCTCCATGAACTCAGTAAGAGAATTTAAACAGTGGGAAACGAGCACAGAACACTTCTCTGCTGGTATCTTAGGAGGCTGAGGCACAGAGTCAGACGTGGAACATTTGTTTTGTGTTTGTGTTTCTGAGTTGCCTTCTCTGTCTCTGCTTGTGACATCTTCTAAAGCTGAGGAAGGCACAGGAGACAAGCTAGTCAGTTCATCAGAAAAGTCCAGTCCAGTGTCAAATAAGTCACTGTCATCTAGGGTCATCATTTTTTTATGTTTCCTTTTCTGTGACTTCTTTAATGGCTGGTCTTCTGACTGCTTCCTGGGAAGATGCTCCATGCTTGCTGGTGCACTGGCTTCTGTAGTCACTGGGAAGCCATAAGCATCTTTTACTACTGGAATGACAGTAACTGGCAATGGCAAGATGAACTCAAGATTACTATATAATAAATCTATATTTTGCAGGTGGAATTCTGTGAGGAGCTGGATGAATTTATGCCATTCTTCCTTTGTTGTGATCTTGTGCTGAAAAGCAATTTTGAGTAAAGAGATGTTTAAGAGTTTCTTCCCACCCTTAGGAATATAGACTTACTTCTATGTATCTCTACCTTTTATCTATTTTTTAAAGATTTATTTATTTTATATGTATGAGTGCTCTATCTGCATGTACACCTGCAAAGCCATAAGGACGTATCAGATCCCACTATGGATGGCTGTGAACCACCATGTGGTTGCTGGGAATTGAACTCAGGAGGTCTGGAAGAGGAGTCAGTGCTCTTAACTGCTGAGCCATCTCTCCAGCGCCCTCATACTATACTTTTAAAGTTATGCCTATGCACCGTTTATCAACACAGGCAAGTGAGTTACAATCTCACATCTACAGTCTAAAAAATATTAGTGTATTTTAAGTTGAACTAATACTCAAAACACAGGGTAAATACTGAGAAGACAGACCATGAATTCAACATTCCACACAGATGTGGAAAATACCTTTAAAAATGAAAATAAGTCTTGGGATGGGGAGGCAATGTTCTTGAGTCCAAACAATGCCTCTGTACAGCCAGTGTCGCATTTGGGGAGGGCAACTCGGTTCCTTCTGCTGTTTTTAGAGTTAATTTTTGTATCAGTGCCATCTTCAGAGCAAATCAGTTCATTTCTGCTATTTCCTCCTAGAAAATTAATAAAGACAAATCTTAGGCGAATATATTTTAAAGAAACTGTATGAAACAAAGCACAAGTTCTGAAGAGGTGCCCTGCCCAACTCCTGGCCTTTATCCCTTTTGTTCTCCACGCGCATTTACTACATTAGAAACACAATGTAATTCATCACTTGCAAAATACCTAAGTGAAATGATTCACCCTATCTTTTATTTATTATCAGTATTTGATGTTTATACCAAGGCTATTTTATTATTTCATTGAGTCAGGACCTCATTTAGCCCAGGCTGGCCTCACATTTGCAATATAGGCAAGGATAACCTTGAACTCCTTTGTGTGTTTGGTGGTCAGAGGACAACTTCAGGTGTATACAACCTTGAACATCTGATTCTGCTGTGATCACACACCAGGATGTTTTTTCCCATGTTTTATTTATCATATTTATCTTTTGAGAGCTTGTTAAAGCTGCTAGCTTACAATGAATAAAAAATATAGGTACATCTATTTTGAAAAACAATGCTTAAATTTTGAACTACTTAAAAAATGATAGGGGATTAATTTCGCAGAACTTCATACTACTGTTTTTCATCTTCCTATCTTGTTTGTTCACCTTGATTTTATGTGACTATGTGACCAGGATCTATCCCAACAGAACTGTGACTATGGAGCAGACAACACACAAACTGACAACTTCCCCTGGGAAGAAGCATGGCTGACTGATCCTGAAAACACAGGATCTGGAATGGAGAAAGTCACCAATAATTGCTTGTGCAAAGGGCACAACAGTAACTGAAGAGTAGTAGAAAGTAAAAATACATATGTGAGAAAAAATATTTCTGAAACCAAGTTCGTAGAATTACAAACTATTAAATATAATACAAGAGATCTTGTCTAAAAACCAAAACAGGGCCTGGCTAAAAATATTTTGATAGAGTATATACTCAAGAATATGGTTCCATAAGACCTGTAACAGTCAAAACAATGGTCTATTAAGAACATTTTCTCATGACAGACTACTTACGATACTGTGATAATGGCATTTCTTCTAAAATTCCTCCTCCACTTCTAATCCAAAACTGTAAGTAAAGGATACTTTTTCTGATGTCACAAGCATTTGCAGTCAACAAGGTTACAAAGTCTTTTAAGTCGGTTCTGAAATTCTCAACTAAACAGATCACTTGTAAATAGCTGGCAACATTCATCTTAAAAATAGAAAAACAAGATGGGGGAGAGAATGACACAGTTAGTTACATAACTGTCAGAAATGGAGTAATAATCCTGGACATCGAGGAAGAACTTTGTTAAAATCCACAATATATTTTTTTTGTTTGTTTTTCGAGACAGGGTTTCTCTGTGGCTATGGAGGCTGTCCTAGAACTCACTCTGTAAACCAGGCTGATGTCGAACTCACAGAGATCTGCCTGCCTCTGTCTCCCGAGTGCTGGGATTAAAGGTGTGCGCTACCACTGCCTGGCAGAATCCACAATATCTTAAAACTTTTTGAGAATGAAATTTCTTTAGAAAATACAAGAGCATATACCACCAAATTAAAGGCATTTATATATTCTTCTTGTGTTGATTGTATACAGTCCAGGACAGCAACAACAAAAAACTATGTGTGTTTAAAACAGAATCTTATACAATCTAGGCTGGTCTTGAACTTGAATCTCTGATTCTTCTGCCACCACCTCCCAAGTGCTAGGATTACTAGCATTTTCCCCTATACCTGGTTTTGTTGTTGTTTTAATCAGGTTCTTGCTATACAGCCCAGGCAGACCTCAAACTCACATACTCCTTGACTCTGCCTCTTGGATGCTAGGATTATAGGTGTGTACTACCACATTCAGCCTGGCAAGGAAACTTACACAAAATGCTCTAACTTGAACAACAGACAGTTTTATAGAGCTGGGTTAAGTAATGGTACACGGGACAGGATTCCTTTCCTCTCCCCCACACCTTTTTTAAATTTTGAGACAAGGCCTCTCTTTATAGCCCTGGCTGTCCTGGAACTCACTCTGTAAACCAAGAATGGCCTCCAACTCACAAGGATCCTGCCTCTTTCTCCCAAGTGCTGGGATTAAAGGTGTACATCACTATACCTAGATGATTCACAGGATATTTTATAGCCAGTAAAATTATAAATATTATAACAATACTGAAATATACTTTTCTAATTTTAAAATAAAAATTAGAAAACTATCAAGTAGTAACAGAAAAAATAATAAAGTACAACTTAAATCATGAATTTATTCTTTATAAAAAATCCTTTTAAAATCTGATTAATAGGGAATATCCTTACTCCTACAAAGTGTACAAAAAAAATCCTACAGGTAGCTTTGTGGCCAATAGTAATAGTGATCACTTCCTATCTGAGGTTGTGTCTATAAACAGCTACAATTGTCGACTGCCAATACCTCTACTTAGTGTGGCATTGATGTCATCATCAATGAATAAAGTATGAGAAGGAAATTAAAAAGAGCCAGGTGTGGTGGCCTATGCCAGTAATCCTAGCCTGTAAACTAACTTTTGAGAGAAGGAAACAGAAAGATCAAGAGTTCAAGGTCATCCTCAGCTACATACTGAGTTTGAAGTCAACACAGATGCTACAAAATACTCAAACCTGTGTCGAGTAAAATAAGGCAGCCACATAAAGCCAAGGAAGCCACGGCTATATAGAGAGACCCTATATCAAAAAACCAAACCAACAAACAAATTTGAGAAAAATCAATACTGCCCCTAAGCAAAATGACCATTAATTACAAGATTCAGTATCATCAAATGTCTACTGCCCCAAATTTGATTATAAAGTCAATCAAATTCTAAGACAACACCAGAATAAACTGTAAAAATTGACAATCCCTTTCTAAAATTAGCAGAGAAATGAGTAATATCTGTAACAGTCAAAACAATTTAGCAAAGTAAAAGAGGTCCTTAACTTCAAGACTTGGTACAGTTACAGTAATCAAGCCAACATCAATTCTCACATAAATATTAAGAACAAAGTAAGCATAGTTGGAAAAACTAAACAAAATCCTGTAGTAGTGCTTACTGCAAAAAGGTATCTTTTGATGGGCAGTGGTGGTGTACGATTTTAATCCAAGCACTCGGGAGGCAGAGGCAGGCAGATCTCTGTGAGTTTGAGGCTAGCCTAGTCTACAGACTAAGTTCTAGGACAGACTCCAAAGCTACACAGAGAAATCCTGCACCTAAAAACAGAACAAAACAAAAGGGTACTTTGCGGCCCAACAAGATGGCACAGCAGGTAAATGCAAACCTCCAAACCTTCTGATGACTTCCTTTTGATCCCTAGGTTGGGCAGAAGTGAAACAACTCCTGCAAGCTATCCTCTGACCTTCACATGTGCACCATGGGCACACACACAATAAATACATTTAACTTACAAAATTTTGGAAAAGGTACTTTGAAGCCTGGCATGGGGGGAGCTCACCTTTAATCCCAGCGCTCAGGAGGCATAGGAAATGGATATCTGTGAGTTTGAGGCCAGCCTGGTCTACACTGGGGATTCTTGGATAGCCACGGCTACATAGACAAACCCTATCTCAAAACAAAAAGGGGGGGGGGGGGGAGCTGGAGAGATGGTTCAGCAGTTAAGAGCACTGGCTGCTCTTCTAGATGTTTTGAGTTCAATTCCCAGCGACCACATGGTGGCTCACAACCATCCATAATGAGATCTGGTGCCCTCTTCTGGCTTGCAGGTGTGTACATGCAGGAGAAACACAGTATACATAATATGTCTTCAAACAAAACAAATAGAGGTACTTTGAATAAGTAATGTTTGAACAATTAGATATCTATAAGAAAACAAATCATCGGCCGGGCGGTGGTGGCACACGCCTTTAATCCCAGCACTCGGGAGGCAGAGGCAGGCGGATCTCTGTGAGTTCAAGGCCAGCCTGGTCTACAGAGCGAGTTCCAGGACAGCCTCCAAAACATTACAGAGAAACCCTGTCTCGAAAAACCAAAAAAAAAAAAAAAAGAAAAAAAAAAAGAAAAGAAAAGAAAAGAAAAAAAAAGAAAACAAATCATCTTATAAAATTCGGTCTAAGCAGGTTTTAGACCTAAGTAAAACAGCTATTATAAAATTGCATAGGCAGAATTGTTATAAGCTTAAACGGTATATAGAACCACAAACTATGAAATAAAAATCCAGTAAAGTATATTTTATTAAAATTAAAAATGTTTACCTTACAATTAAAAAAAAAGAAAAGCCATGAACTGGGAAAAATCATTTATAAGATACAAATCTAATGTAAACATACCCACGTTATTTTAAAAAATACTTCAGTAAATAAATAACTAATTAAAGGAGGAGACAAGACATCTGAAAAGGAGCTGGGAGTATATACAGTTCACTTCCAGTGTTTGACTGACAGGCACAAAGCTCAGCATTCATTCTCGGCACCCCACTCAACCTTTCTCAAAACTTTGAAGGAATACTTCAATAAGGAGGTACAGATAGTCAGACGGCCCTTGAAAAGACAACAAACAGCTGTGCACGGTGGTTCATGCCTATAACTCTAGCATTGGAGAAGGACTGCAGGTTCTGGGCCAGTCAGGGATAAATAGTAAGAGCATCTGAAAAATCCAAGGGCTATAGCTCCTGCCAGAGTGTTAAGCATACAAAACTCTGGATTCAATCACCAATAAAGGAAGAGTGGGAAAAAAACAAGGCTCAATATCCTAAAAACCTCAGTAAAGGTAACACACATCTGTCATCCTATTATTTTGAGTATGAATGCAAGAAGACCAGGGGTCATATTCAAATGCACATTTAGATTGAGGCCAGTATGGCCTATAATAGATGCTATTACAAAAACAAGTCTAGGGACAACCAGCTCAGTTGGCAAAGTGCTTAGCATGCAAGAGGCCCTAGATTTCATTCCAGGCACCACATAAACCAGGTTTGGTGGTAAAGGCTTGTTCATTCTTGGCTATACAGTAAACTCAAAGCAACCTGGACTAAATGAGATCATGCCTCAAAAGCTAAAGAGAGCCCATTCAGGG
This sequence comes from Mesocricetus auratus, assembly GCF_017639785.1. NCBI lineage: Eukaryota > Metazoa > Chordata > Mammalia > Rodentia > Cricetidae > Mesocricetus > Mesocricetus auratus. The sequence continues at coordinate 58,579,332 of NW_024429191.1, read as the reverse complement.
ACATCTCTCTGAGTAAGATGGCTCAGGCTAATAGCCCTGGTTAAAAGGCTGACAGTCTGAGTTCAATCCCCAGAACCCACATGCTACGGAAGGAGACCCAACTCCTAAAAGCGGCCCTCTGACCTCTATACATTTGTCATGTCACATGTGCACCCATATAAATCCATTTACACACAGAATAAATAAGCCTCTGCCTCCAAGTGCTGGGACTAAAGGTGTGTACCACAATGCTTAGCTAAAATAAATCTTTAAGAAGAAGATGGGGGGATATGCTAGAGAAGAAGGCTCAGAAGTTAAGAACACTTGTAGCAGAGAGCCAGGGATTCAGTAAGCAGCACTCTCCTGGTGGTTCCTAACCATCTGTAACTTTAGTTTCAGGGGATCTAACATCCTCTTCTAACCTCCACAGGCACCAAGCATGCACGTGTTGCCTATACATGCATGTATGCAAACAGTCACACACATAAAAACAAAATAAGTCTTTAAAAAAAGTAAACAGGTTTATTGTTTAAGATGAACTTAACACACAAGGTTAACACCGTGAATTTGATAATTTCAAATATTCACCCTGTTCTTAGGTTGTAAATCCTTACAACAGTCCTGTGAGTCATGCTGCATGTGAGGAGCACATAGCCAGACCTTCAGAAGCAAAGAGGGAGACAGTTCTCTATTCAGGTCTAGACTGTGATTATATCGGCCTCAGAAAAGTGCAAGGTTTAACTCTAATCCCTGCACTCAGGAGGCAGAGGCAGTGAATCTCTGTAAGTTCAAGACTACATAGAGTTTCAAGCCCTCCAATGCTACATAGTATAACAATCTCAAAGGAAAAACAAAAACAAAAACAAAAGGGAGTATTAGAATATACAGAAAACTTAAATATCCGAAAAAAAACTTTATTTTAGAGCAAAAAAGGAAATAACCACAAGTTTTCTAAAACTCAGAAGGTTTAACATTTCCCTTGAAAAAACACATTTCGAAATATAAATTCAATTTAAAAGATATCTTTTACATAATTGTGGTACATATAATCTACGATCATGATCATGATTATGATCATGAAAATTCAAAACTTACCGGGGAAGGAATATTGAAATTGATTTCTTCAAAGCAGCCATCAAACACTAAACTAAATGTGGGATCTATAAGAAAACAACAAAGTTTTTTTTTTAAATGAGACCACTAAATAACTTTTTTCAGTTATACTTTTGTATGACAACATCTAGCATTTCATTGGCAATTAAAGGACAGGAATTGTAAAGATGGGTCAGTGGCTATAGTGCTTTCTGATCTTGCAGAGGGCTAGAGTTTAGTTCCCAGAAATCATATCTCACATAGCTCACAACTGCCTGTAACCCCAGCTCCAGGAGATCTGATACTTCTGGTCTTCAGGGTCTGGGGACTAAACCTGGCTCCTCTCCAAGTGCTCTTAACTGTTGAATCAACTCTCCCGGTCCTTATATTTACAATTGTTAACAAGTGTTTTAATTGTTCTCTTGGTAATTGGTTGTTAATTTCTAACTACAACTAGTGTTCTAAGTATGTATGTATAGGAGGAAAGGTATATATACAGTGTGGCACTATTTAAAATGTCAAGCATCCATGGGGTGGTAAAGTGTGGAAGTATCCCTCTCAGATGAAGGGAGACTACAGTTTCATACAAATGGTAATTCCTGTAGGAACTTTCTATTTGATCCAAAGTAATTATGACCTTTTAATTAAATTATCACCTAAACTATGATTATTAAGATTTTCCCCTCCTCCTCTTCCTCCTTCGAGACAGGGTTTCTAAGTATAGCCTTTGTGTGACAGCTTTTGTTTGTTTTGTTTTAAGAGAGGTTTTGGCTATGTAGTATTAGCTGGCCTGTAATTCATTACAGACATTAGGCTAGCCTCAAATTTGTAGGGAGCTTCCTGCCTCTGCCTCCTGAGTACTAGAATTACAGATTACATTATGCCTTGTTTTGAAAAGAAAAAAAAAAAGCTTTTTCAATTTATTTATGTGTTTGAATTTTTGCCTGCATGTATGTCTGTGTCCCATGTGAGTGCCTGGTGCCTGAGGAGGTCAGACGAGGACATTAAATCCCAGGAAACTTGAGTATGCTGTCATGTGGGTGCTGAACCCAGCTTCTCTGAAAACAATGAGTGCTCTTAACCATGGAGTCATGTTTCCAGTACCCCATTTGTTTTAAAGTGTCATTTATTATTAGTATTTTGTTTTGTGTGTGGTTATGTATATAAATAAGCATTCAGAAGCAACATATTAACCCTATGGAACTGATATTCTCCTTCCACCTTTAAGTGGATTTCAGGCATCAAACTCAGGTCAATAGACTTGTCTGGAAGGCGCCTTGACCTGCTGAGCCATCTCCCCAGTCCATACTGTGCTTTACTAAACTTTAAAGTTAGTAGCTCTCCCAAAACACTTCAACAAAAAATAAGCTGTACTGGATTTATTGTTACATACCACTTGTAGTGAGAATTACTGGTCGTTTAGTTGTTGCCATGAATGTTTTGACTGCATTCAAAAATCCAGCATCTTCATCAAAAATGACATCAACCTACAAACCATTCATTAGAATATTAATTTAGTGAGAGTAACAATACCCTAGTATTCAGATCAGCTATAGTTATATACAGTACACATATGATGTCAGAGTCAACGCTGATTAATTTTAGAATATTGACCTCACGCTGAAAATTTATTTATTTATTTTTGGTTTTTCAAGACAGGGTTTTTCTGTGTAGTCCTGACTGTCCTGGATCTCACTCTATAGACAAGGGCTGGCCTCAAACTCAAGATCTGCTTGTCTCTGCCTCCTGAGTGATGGGATTAAAAGTGTGCACCTCAACTGCCTGGAGAAAGCATTGTCTTATACCATAAAAGAACCTTTAAGACGGTAACAGTAAACATTAAAACCAAATAAAAGCCAGGCAGCGGTGGTACATGGCTTTAATCCCAGGACTCAGGAGGCAGAGGCAGGCAGATTCTTTGTGAGTTTGAGACTAGCCTGGTCTACAAAGCAAGTTCCAGGACAGTCAGGGCTATTACACAGAAACCCTGTCACCCTGTCTCAAAAACAAAACCAAACAACAACAAAAACAAAAACAAGCAAACAAAAAGCTAAATAAAACACAATCACCAATAAGTGGGTAGATATGAGTTGCAATAACTTCTATAATCAGTATGAATTATGTTAATCATCTTAAAATTATTCTAGACAGGGTTGGAGAAATGGCTTGGGGTTAAGAGCATTAGTTGCTCTTTCAGAAGACCTGAGTTTGATTCCCAGCATCCACACAGCAGTTCACAACCATCTGTAACTCCAGTTCCAAGGGATCCAACACCCTCCTCTGGCCTCCTAAGGTGATGTTCACACATGATATACATTCATACAGGAAGGCATAACATCCACATACATAAAAGAAAATAATATAAAGAAAATGTTATAAAAAACAAAAAATTACCATCCTTTAAAAAAGAAATATTATTCTAAAATTGGATTTATTATTTTATAATTCCTTATAAGAAAACACATAGTAATCTTTTAAAATAAGTTTCCACTATGAACCTCACAATGTATGCCCTGCAAACCTACCTCTTCAAAGAGAATGAGAGATGTTGCATTCTTTCTATTGGATTCTTCAGCTCCACATTCTTTAACATTTGAATTATTTGCATTTGTTGATTTAGTCTGAATAATTTGCCTCTGTTCCAAAGAAGAATTTTTGATTCCTGCATAAATATAATGTTAACATTTTAGGTAAAACTCACTTTTTTTTTTCTTTTTTAGACAGGATTTCACTGTGTAGATCAGGCAGGCTGGTCTTGAGTTTACAGAGGTCTATCCATCTCTACTTCCAAAGGGCTGGAATTAAAGGTATGTACCACTACACCTGGCAAAACTCCCTTTTATAAAACACAAGATATACCCAGAAACTGAACTCCCACATCAAATCTTTGGGATCATTAGTGTGACTGAGGCTTAATAAATAGCAGAGGACCACGTGAAATACAGTTTCATGCATCAAGGTTAATTTGCTTTGTTAACTTAATGTTTACCTTTATTTCCCATGAGTGCCCCGATTTCTTCATTATTTTTGGATTTGGAGGGAACTTTAAAGTAATTTGCCAAAGTTTTAGGGAGAAGCGCTCGCTTTTGCCCACTTCCTCTTGGTGATGATGGAGGAAGCTTTCTTGGTGATGTAACAACTTTCCCAGGGGAGTTTAACTTTTCTATGAAAAACAAACTACATTTAAGAACATTCTAAAATTATACTGATTGCAAAATAAAATTATCCAGGATATATTTCTACTCTTACATGATAAAAACCAAAAGCAGACATTTTCTTTCATTCTTCTATGCAAAAACTCTATACAGATATTATTGTATTGTATATATTCTAGCAGAATGATAGGACAAAGCAACTAGTCAGAAACAATCTTTTCCAAAGATACATGCTTTCTCTGATTGACCATTTGAAAAAGTCTTTCTATGGTACTCAGATAGGGCTTAAGTTTTTGAACCTTTGTGGGGTGTAGAGGAAGTCCTGAGTAAGTGAGTCCTGAGTAAATGTATATTGTTGACAAGGACATAGTCATGTCAAGGACCCCACAGCCTCAAGCCCATGAGAAAATGGCACCCATTCTCCCAGGTTCAGAGTGATGGCAAAGCCGACTCATCCATGTGTAGACAATGGTAGTATGTGCAGAAAACATTTGTCACAGTCTCTCCCCATGTTACAGCCTGAAAACTGTTCCTGCCTAGATGAGCTAAACCTGCCTCGCTGTTCAACTATATACCATAAACCCTGCCTTCTTGTTTATCTGTATGTATATGATAACTCCATCTCTTTAGCAGCTGTATACAATAACCCTGTTTCTGTTCAACCGTAAGCACGCTAAGTTTCTGAGGTGTTGGGGTTTCTCCAAAGAGTCCAGTCCACCCAACCCCATCTTTGCTGTGTCTGTGATTTAATTTGTTTCTTCATTCTTTCGCCACCCCTGGAGCCATGCTGAACATCGCAATCCTCTTTACCTCTGCCCTCAGTGCAGAGATTACAGGTATGCAGCAAACACCTATGATAAATACATGATTTTGAAATAATGTTCACAGTTCCTCCAGTTATTTTTGCTATAGCTGCTTGAAATCAGAAGACACTGGAGGAAAACTGGCAATGGCAGGCACACCCTGGGCTATACAGTACAGCAGTATTACAAGCAAGTAGTGTGCATTTCCAAACACATTCTAGAGATGGATACCAAGTCAAACCATAAAGAGGTAATCTCTTCTCTACCGAAGCATGAGATTTTTCAATTTATTTTTTGGTTTTTCAAGACAGGGTTTCTCTTTGTAACAGTCCTAGCTGTCCTGGGACTATCTCTGTCCCAGAGATCCGCCTGCCTCTGCCTCCCGAGTGCTGGGATTAAAGGCCTGCGCCACCACCCACCCGGCTTGTTTTTCAAGGCAGGGTTTCTCTGTGGCTTTGGAGACTATCCTGAAACTAACTCTTGTAGAGCAGGCTGGTCTCGAACTTACAGAGATCCGCCTGTCTCTGCCTCCCCAGTACTGGGTTTAAAGGCATGCGCCACCATCGCGCATCGTCAGTACTCCTTTTTAAAATTTTTATTATTTATTTATTTATTTATTTTTTGAGACAGGGTTTCTCTTTGTAGCTCTGTAGACCAGGCTGGCCTCAAACTCACAGAATCCACCTGCCTCTGCCTCCCAAGTGCTAGGATTAAAGGCGTGCGCCACTACTGCCCTGCAGGGCTAGTACTCTTAACTGCTAAGGCACCTTTCCAACTTTGTTTTTGAGACAGTTTCTTACTCTGCAACCAAGGGTAGCTTTGCACTCATCTCAGCCTCCTATATATTCGTATTTCAGGTGTGAGCTATTATACCTGGCATTATATGCTATCTGTAATTTCAAGATACTCAAATTTAAATTAAAAAATAATTTCTAAAACTTTTCCAATAGAAGAATCACCTCCAGCCAACTCTAAGTATAGGGCAACCTGGCACAGCAGAAAGCAAGGAGATACAGTGATTCCTAAGGCCACATGGAAAGGACACAGAGCCATTGAAACAGTCTCTTGCCAGCCAAAGAGGGATTATATAAACACCAGAAGAAAAAAACAAAAGATGTGATTCTGATTCTAGGCAAGATAAGAGGATCTGAAACTGGACTTACTTCTCTATCTAAAACAGTAACAATAAAAAAATAGACATACTAAAAAAAAAACAGACAACTGCATGAAACATTTTTCAAGTTTTTGGCTACCATCCAACAAAAGACAGTGATCCCTGAGGGACAAGACACAAAAAGCTAAACATGAAGGATGCCCAGCTCATTGCTTTGAAAGAATTCCTAAGCCACATGCAGTACAAATTTTCCTAAGTCAAGGAGACTAGAGCAGGTGATGAGAAAATCTAGGCAGACAGAGCTCATAGGAGAGAATGCACAAATTGAGAGCTACATTGAGTGCTCTGCAATCTGCAGTCCTCCTTTGCCAAGTCTAAAATTAAGTACTCATGAGGGAAGGGCCATGGGAAACAAAAACAGACACATACAGAAATCTAGGGATGGGAATTCACCCTTTTCTTATTTGTTTTGTGTTAGAGATAAGGTCTCACTAACTAGCCCTGAATGACCTAGAACTCACTATATAAAGCAAAGCTGGCCTCAAACTCATAGCCTGTGCCACCATGCCTGGCTGAATTCATTCTTTTCACTGGACAGATCAATAGACAACATTACTGATGAGAGACAAGCAAGGGTGCTCAGAAGCAGTACCAAGTAGAGGAGCAGAATCAGCCTAGGTCTAAATGCTGCTATGATCTTGCCTAGTATAGCTTAACAGACCTTAAATGAACAAACTCAAAGGTCAAGGACAGTTACAGCAGGCAGAAATACCCAGCATCCAACAAGAGAAACTGTATAAAGTTTGACAGGCAATTACAAGTATCGGGCTTTCAGGCTGGAGACATGGCTCAGTGGTTAAGAGCATACTGCCTTTCTAGAGGACTCAGGTTGTTTCCAGCATCCACACCAGGCAGGTCAGAACTGCCTGTAACTCCAAAATTCTAGGGATCAAATAATGTGGGGCTGTCTACAGGCACTGCATGTAAATGGTGCACATAAACATCTGCAGAAACACATACATAAACAATAAAAATAAATCTAAAGAAAGCAGCAGGCATCAAAAGAAGAATATAATCCATAAATAAGGCTGAAAACTAACTTGGAAATTATACAGATGACAGAAATATGGACAAGAACAATGAGCAGCTATAATCACATTCCACATGATCAAATATTTGTAGGAAAATGGGGCATGTGACAACTGGAAACACAGAAGTTTGGACAAAAAAGACCCACATGAAACTTCTGGAAATGAAAACTATGCTGGATGGCACTACAAGCATCTTAGATACTGCAGAACACATTCACAAACTTGAATATACAGCAATAATTTTTCAAATTGAAATGCAAAGAGGAAACAACTGAGAAATAGATGAATTGTCAGTAGCAGTGAGACATCTTATATTAGAAAAAGATGATTAATGGCTACACAGTAACATTAAAGATGACAGAGAGTTTTAAAATGAGTGAGCCAGAATGAAAATACCTGAATTCATTCATCAATCACTAGACATGGACAGGTCTTCTTTCATGATATCATTCCTGTATTTCAGTCATACCATAGAAAGTAATCTAACCAGCAGCTTATAAGAAATGTGGGAAGGGGAATATGGTGACTGATACCATGAGAATACATAAACATTGAGAAGCCAAATCCATAGTGTGACAAGGACTCAGTTCTTCAACACATAAAGACAGGGACAGAAAAGGTAGGGACTTGATAGAGATGTTAAAGAAACCTAAGAAGCAAGTACTAGTCAAATGTGAGATGCGAGCCTAATTTGGATACTGATTTGAACAAGCCATGTAAAATCACAGAAAAATGAAACCAGATGGTTTTTAGCAAGAAACAAGCCTCATTTTGTTAGGTTTAATTATACTATTGCTATGCTTTTTTAAAAAGTCCTTAATGGGGGGCTGGAGAGATGGATCAGTGATTAAGAGCACTGGCTGTTCCTCCAGAGGACCTGGGTTCAATTCCCAGTACCCACATGGCGGCTCACAACTGTCTATAATGAGATCTGATGCCTTTATCTGGCCTGCAGGCATGCATGCAGACAGAACACTGTATACATAATAAATAAATAAACCTTTAAAAAAAAAAGAAAGTCCTTAATGTTTAGAAACATATGTTGAATAACATGTGGACTAGAACATTAGAATGGTTTTGAGATCTAATTTATGTCCTTCAAATTTATTTTATAGCCCTGTGAGAAACAGCTGTATTTGTGTATAGGAAAAGAGAGAAAGAAAATGGCAGGTGTTGATGAGAACTATTCTCTCAGATTTTACTTTTCAAAAGATGACTATAGTTTAAGGGAGTAAGTTACTTACTTGGTGACTTGCCAATGCTGTAGTTATTAAAGAAGCAGGGTTTTTGGGAGTTTACACCTTGTTTATCTACTTGATGGGACTGGGTAGCTTCCTTCAGCTGAGACAGGATTTGTCTACCACTTCTCTGGGAAGAGGCGTTCACTTCAAATATCTAAAAGAAGAATATATATTTTTAAAAAGGCAAATAGGTTTTATATTTTCTTCCTATCCTTTCTTTTTTGAGGGGGCAGGGGACAGGGTCTCACACTGTAGCCTAGGTTGGGCTAGAATGCAAAGCAATTCTGTTTCAGTCCTCAGCTTCCTGAGTGCTAAGATTACAAGTGTGAACCATTATACCTGCTTCTTCTTCTGCAAATGTGCAAGTGGGAGTGTGTGTATGTGGAGGACAGAGTATGACCTTGGGTGTCCTCCTCAATTTATCCTCACCTTGTTTTTAAGAAAGGGCCTTTTGATTACTGTGTGGTGGAGCATACTTGTAATCCTGGAACTTGTAATCGAAGGCAGAGGCATTCGAATCTCTGAGCTCCAGGTCAGCCTGGCCTACATAGAGACCCTTTCTCAAACAAAACAAAAAAAAAAGCAAGAGAGAGAGATTGAGAGATTGAGAGGAAAAGAAGGGAATGAGAGACAGTGAGAGACAGAGAGACAGGGAGGGAGAGGAAGAGGGGGAGAGGGAGAGGGAGAGGGAGAGGGAGAGAGAGAGAGAGAGAGAGAGAGAGAGAGAGAGAGAGAGAGAGAGAGAGAGAGAGAGAGAGAGAGAGAGAGAGAGAGAGAGAGAGAGGATCTTTTGGTGAACCTAGTATTTGTGACTGATGAGTCCAGCTGGTGTGCTCCAGAAATCTGCCTGACTTCACCTCTCCAGCCCTGGGACAACATATATGCACTGCTTAGCAACTTTCTCACAGGTGCTGGGAATATGAACTCAGTTGTCAAGTACTTTTCCAACAGAGTCACCGCCCCATCACCTTTTCCTCCTTTTTGAAACAGGACTTAATTGACACAGGCTGGCCTTGGGTTTCTGATCCTCCAGTTTAATGCTAGGACTACAGGAAAACTAGCAAGCTTATTTTTCTATTCTTACATTAACATTCACTGTTGTTAATTACTAACCTTAAATCCAAGTTCCTGGGCACAAGCATACACGGCAGCAGTTTTTCCCACTCCCGTTGGTCCTGTTATAAGAACAGTGTTGCAAAGATGACACTCTTCATCATCTGAACTGCCTTTAAAGTCCACGCTATCTGACAAATCTGAAAAATTATTCAAATACAAGTAAAATGATTAATTGCTTAGAAGCTCTTTTACTTCATGAAACACAGCAGTTAGACTCCATGGATTTCTTGCCAATAAACAGTATAAAGTGAATTCTCAAAGAGTAAAAAAAAAATCAAATATGAAATACACTAATCCTTAAATTTATGCAAATTTTAGCTCTAAAATTTAACTCTAAAAATGTTCAGTGAAATTAAAAAAAACTATAACTCAAAATACCTTCCTGTTTTTCATCTCTTTTTCCCTTCAAATTCTGTCTTTCTTCCAGTTCAGCTCTTCTTTTCCAGTCCTTCAACCAACTGACATAAAAGAAATGTGTTAATACAAATAATCTAGACTGCTGGGTGGTGGTAGGTAGTGTACTCCTTTAATCCCAACACTCAGGAGACAGAGGTAGGTGGATCTCTGTGAATTCAAGGCCAGCCTGATCTCCAGAGTGTATAACAGGTCAGCTGGAGCTGAAACACAAAACCCTGTCTTGAAAAACAAAGGACTCAGGCTGTCAGACATCTTTACCCACTGAGCCATCATGATGATCCCTACTGGTTTATTTTTTTAAGACAGTCTGGGCTATGTCACCCACACTGACCTTGAACTGACAATAATTCTCTTTCCCTAGCCTCCCATGTACTAGGATTACAGGAGCACATCATGAAGTCTGGCTCTAGAAAGGCAATTTTGTTTTTTGTTTTGTTTTGGAGACGTAATATAGCTCTGGCTGTCCTGGAACTCACTATAGACCAGGCTATCCTTGAACTTACGAGGAGATCCATCTGCCTTTGCCTTTCAATTGTTGGGATTAAAGGTGTATACCTCTATGCCCAGCTTTCGGAAGGATAATTGGAATTTCTAAGAATGACCAATACAGACCCACTATAATGAACTTTACAAAGCCAGTAAATTTTAGCTTTGGAATTGTGGACCTGAAATTAATAGTAATGCAATCCTATTGGTTAGAAAGCAAGAATTGTTGAATGGTGGTGGCACATGCCTTTATCTCCAACACTAGGGAGGCAGAGGCAGGTGGATCTCTGTGAGTTGGAGCCAGCCTAGCCTACAGAGCTAGTTCTTAGGACAACCAAGGCTATGCAGAGAAACCAGGTTTCAACAAACAAATAAAATTTAATATGTGTGTATCTTTTTTTTTTTTGAGGTAAGAGAATCATGTAGCCCAGACTAGCCTAACCCTTGCTATGTAGTTCAAACTGGCATTTACTAGTCCTCTTACATCCATTTCTAGACTGCTGGGATTATAGGTGTCACAACCATGACCAGTGTATATAATTTTGTCTGAAAGTTTTGAGATGGTTTCAATAGTGATAACCTCTGGTGAGGAGGAATAAAAAGAAACACACCCCTCCCCCTATATTGTATTTCTCAGAAAAGACTTAGCTTTCCTAGAACTCACTCTGTAGACCAGGCTGGCCTTGAACTCACAGACATCCACCTGCCTCTGCTTCCTTAGTGCTGGTATCAAAGGCATGCAACACCATTCCCAAAGAGAAACTTTTTTTTTGTTTTTCTTTTTAATTTTTATTATGTATGCATATAGTGTTCTATGCTTGGACACCAGAAGGGGGCACCAGATCTCATTACGGATGGTTGTGAGCTACCATGTGGTTGCTGGGAATTGAACTCAGGTCCTCTGGAAGAGTAGGCAGTGCTCTTAACCTCTGGGCCATCTCTCCAGCCCCCGAGAAACTTTTTATTTGAAATTATTTTTTAAAAGAGCCTTTTCTTCCGAGACAGAGTTTGTGTGTGTAGCTTTGGAGCCTGTCCTGGAGCTTGCTCTATAGACCAGTATGGCCTAGAACTCACAAATATCCACCTGCCTCTCCCTCTTGAGTGCTGGGATTAAAGGCATGTACCACTACTGCCCAGTGTAGTTTCTAAATTTTAGTCTAAATAGCAAAACTAGATCCATAACGTATTTCTTAATTCCTTTACAAATTTTACCCACCTATGTAACTTTTTGATAGCTAATTCATTGCCTATGAGTTCATTCGAATTTTGAGGCTGGTACTTTTCTGTCCAAAGCATGTCTTCAGTTCCAGAATCTAAGGCAAAAATAAATATACATTAAATTATTATTCATTCTTTGACAAAAACAAACATCCTTAGACATTTACCTTCTTATAAATATAATAAAAGACATCTATAGAAATTTTATTTGTAAAATGTAAAAATCTATTTTTAAAACGTTACATTTAAAATTTGTCATACCAAACTCAAATCACCTTAAAAAACAAAAATAAACAAAATAAAAAACAACCAGCCTGGTCTACAGAGTGAGTTCCAAGACAGCCAGGGCTGCTGTTACACAGAGAAACCCTGTCTCGAAAAACAAAGTATGGAGTAATGTATGTGCATTACAACTTTCAACAACTACATCTTAAATTACCATATTTGGCAATATGAACCATTAAGAATAGTGTGTAGCACAGAAACCAGTAAGCCCGCTAAAGAACAAAAGCAGCCTGTGATTTATGAAGCCAATCTGAATAAAGAAATGAAGGACACACCTCTAACAGAGTAGACTGCCAAGATGGAAATCCTCACCAAACTAATATGCCAACCAATGAAAATTCAAAAATCTCAATGGGATTTATACAGGTGAGGAAGCTGATAGTATACTTAAGGAAGTCAGTTCATAAAAATATCCCTAGTAGTAGGCAAGGGGACTGGAGAGATAGCTCTCTGGAAGTTAAGAGGACTAACTGCTCTTCCAGAGAACCCAAGTTTGTTCTTGTACCCTCACAACCATCTGTAACCCCAGTTCCAGGAGCTCTAATGCCTTCGTCTAGTGCTTTGCCAGCCCCATCCTACATATGGTGTAAATATACATGTAGGAGAAATGCATATAAAGTAAAATTTTAAAAAATTTAAATCAATGGTAGGTGACATTCCATATCAAATATTAAAACATTCCATAAACTTTATATAAAACAGATGAATCAAATCAACTCAACAGATTCTGGTGTGGTGGTTTACGTCTTAAATCCCAGCACTCAGAAGGCAAGAGGACCTCTGGGACTGAGGCTAGCCTTGCCTTAAGAGTGACTTCCATGACAGCCAGTACAGACAGAAACAAAAGACATCACCGGGTGGTGGTGGTGCACGCCTTTAATCCCAGCACTCCGGAGGCAGAGGCAGGTGGATCTCTGTGAGTTCGAGGCTGGGCTGGACTGACAGCCTCCAAAACAATACAGAGAAACCCTGTCTCGTAAAAACCAAAAAAAGAAAAAAAGATACAAAAGACATCAACAAAATCTACTCAATAGAATACTTTTACACAAGATGTGCGTGTATACATATATGCTGAATAGAAATGTGCAGAAAGGCAAAATAATACTGAAAAACAATATAAACAGTGTGATTACAGGTTTATTTCTCTCCCTCTCCCTCCCTTCTTCCTTCTCATAGGGCTGGGGATTGAGCTACCACTGCACTATAGTCCCAGAAACAGGTCTCACTAAGTTTCTCAGGCTGGCCTTGAATTCAATTCTATACCACAAGTTAGACTTTAAACTTGTGATCCTCCTGACTGGCTTCCTGAATAACTTTGGTTATAGGCCTGAACCAACAGGTCTGTTTAATCTCTGGCTTAAAAAACAAAACTTAAGTAGAAGGAAAGTGTGATGGAGGTCAAAAATCCAAATGCTCATGAATTCAAGCCCAGCCAGATACACACAGCAGGATATTATGTCTACAAACAAAACAGCATGTGTATTTACAGAGGAACAATACAACCATAAATTAAACACCAACATGTTAATATACTTTTGTGTGAGCCAACACAGCTATTTGGGAGGTTGAGACACAAGAACAAGTTCAAGACAACCAGAAAACTGTTTTTTCTAAAATGGGGAGAGTGGTAAAGAAGTGTGACAGGTTAGGGATTCACAATGTGGCTTAGTAGGTAGGATATTTGCCTAGCATGGGCTAAGGCATGGGTTCAGTCCCCAGCAATATGTATAAATATTGCATGCTTACAATCCTGGAGTTTGGGAGGTTGAGGCAAGAAGCTCATGGTCAGATGAGATTGTTTGAGGTTAGCCTGAGCTGTATAAGAATATCTCAAAATGAGGTAGGGATTGAGAGGTTAAAAATCATGTGTTCTAGGATGAGAGGCAGAAAAAAATCCAACTAGTCTGGAAAGGACAGTATTTCTGCACTGACTCTGCCTTCATCTAGTATCACAATATCGTCATCTACTGCTTCTGTCTTGACTTTACATGTACTTACAGCAGTTTGCTTCTTCCCTGAGATATTTAGAAATATACCTTTGGAAGAATGTAGATTCATCCCAGAAGAGCTGACTCTTTTGTCAAGATCTTCTGACTTCTCCTTTATCTTTTCTGGGCTCACTGAATATTCATTTGGTTTTTTTCTTTTTGACTTCTGATTTCCTGTTTCTACACGTTTCCTTTTGGTTTCTTTTTGACTGATGTGAGGCTGTAGTTGTGGACTTGCTATTTTGGAAATTGAGAGAAATGTATGTGCTTACTAATCAACAAAACAATCCTCAAACCCAATAATCTTTCTATCACTTTCAAATATCCCATAGTCTTACAACATTAAGATGAAAAGTTAAGAATCAAATTTTATGTAATTAGAGTAAGTTTAAGACCTTTATACTTAGATTGTACAAGAAAGTAAGTTGCAATGACTTTATTTAAGGCTTTCCTAATAAATGATAAACACTTTAACATAACTAAATCTGCCTGGGTTGGGATCTCTGGAAGTTAGCAGGACCAAACACTACACTGCACTCCTAAACAACCTCCCTTGCCAACTGGCAGAAAAGTTCTGTCTATAATAACCACTTCTAAGAGTCAAAGACTGGGTCTTCATCTTTCAAAATTCAAATGTAAGCCAGGTGGTGGTGGCACACGCTCCTTTAATCCCAGGACTTGGTAGGCAAGCAGGCAGATCTTTTTAAGTTCAAAGTTCAAGACTAGCCTGGTCCACAAAGTGAGTTCTAGAACAGTCACAGCTACACAGACAAACCCTGAAAAACACAAAACAACCCCCCCAAAATGGAGACAAAACTCAAACGTAGACATAAATGACAATGATTATCACTAACCTTGTTTACCATGACCCTCAGAAAGTACCTGGTGCTCTATTCGTTTTTTTAGAAGCAAGGGAAAATATTTTCCTAAAGAAAACTCAGGATTTGACCACTTTATTTCCTCCAGCAAAAGATTTCTTACTTCTTTAGTAAAATCCTTCCTTGTCCTCATCAACTGCAATGAAGAACAAGATGTACAATAATGAGCCTGTATCATATATTGCCTTAGTAACAACACTACCAAATGCTTCCTGCCCAGAAAGTCACTATCAATGGAATATTAGCTTTAGTCACCAAACATAAAAACTTAGCTTTGGGGCCTGGCGGTGGTGGCGTACGCCTTTAATCCCAGCACTCCGCAGGCAGAGGCAGGCGGATCTCTGTGAGTTCGAGGCCAGGCTGGACCGACAGCCTCCAAAACAATACAGAGAAACCCTGTCTCGTAAAAACTAAAACAAACAAACAAAAAAAAACTTAGCTTTGGAAGGACCTATTTCATGTATTTATTTTCTACTTTCAACTAATTATACTTTACACAGTAGTTCTGGCTTACAAAGTATTTAAATGTGCTATATAATCTAATATTTTGTTAAAATTGCTTTTTTATTCTTTTTTTAAATTTTATTTGAAAGGTAGGGTCTTGCTAAGCATGGTGGTATATACCTTTAATCCCAGAGGCAGGTAAATCTCTGTGAGTTCAAGGCCAGCTTGACCTACATAGTGAGCTCCATGCCAGCCAATGCAACATAGTGAATTTGAAAACCTTTCTCAAAATACAGATAAGATTTCAGTATATAGCTCAGGCTGGCCTTAAATTCATCAACTTCATGCCTTAACCTTCCAGGTGCTTGGTTTATACTCATGTATCCACATGCCTGGCTCTACCATTAATATTCTGATGTTTTAAAGGGGTTAGAGAAATGGCTCAGTGGTTAGGAGCACTCTGTTGTTCAGTTCCCAGCACCAATATTAGATGACTCCCAACTGCCTGTTATCTTCAGTTCTAGGGCATGTCATGCCCTCTTCTGGTTTCTATGAGCACACATGGTATGCACACATATACCGAGGAACACATAAACATAAAATTTACATAAACACATATACATCTTTAAAGCTCTATGACTATTTAAAGAGAATATGTATTTTTTTCTTTTTCCCCTTTCCCCCCTTTTGTCTTTTCTTTCTTTCTTTCTTTTCTTTTTTTTTTTTTTTTTTGAGACAAGGTTCTGTATAGTCTTGGCTATCCTGGAACTAGCTCTGTAGAGGATGAAGGCCTTGAACTCAGAAATCCTCCTGCCTCTGCCTTGAGTACTAAGACGAAAGGTGTGCACCATCACTGCCTGGCTGAGAATCTGTATTTCAAATACAATTATTTTTAAAACTAGAGCCTAGGAAAAGAGGAGCCCCCAGCCTAAACAGTTGATAGCCAGTGATTTCTTCTAAAAGCTGGGAAAGAATAACCCATGGATCATGGATGGTTTCTCTGAACTCACCACAACAGCAGAATTACTTCTTGGATTTGAATTCAATGTTGAAAATTCACCAAGAGCAAGAACACATTTTGAGACATCTGTTACTTTAGTACTCGATTCTTTAAATTCAGTTAACAGAGGACAAGAAGGTGGCTTCAAATCCCATAACCAATACTCTAAAGAAAAATAGAAAAGTATACTAAGTTATACACTATTCATTTATGGAATATCAAACATGAAAAGGTCTGACAAATCTTATATATAAGACTCTGAGTTTGCCAGGCAGTGGCAGTGCATGCCTTTAATCCTAGCACTTAGGAGGCAGAAGCAGATGGATCTCTGTGAGTTCGAGACCAGTCTGGTCTACAAGAGCTAGTTCCAGGACAGCCTCCAAAGCCACAGAGAAAGCCTGTCTTGAAAAACAAAACAAACAAAAGAAAACAAAAAAACATAGAAACAAACAAAAAGATTCTAAGTTCAAAGCTCAGCAATACCAAACAGCAACAACCAAAGCAAAAACCCCAGCAAAGAAACAAACCAAAGCAGCTATATAGTTCAAACAAAAATATCAAACACCCAAATACATAGTCAACAAATGCACAGCTCAGCCATGCCAAGGTACATCCTATAATCCCAACACTTGAGAGGTTGAGACAGGACTGAGCACAAGGCTTGCCTAGGCGTCACAGCAAGGCCCCCACCAAAAAACAACTGATTAAAATTACTTCATCTTCTGTTTAATTTGTAAAAAAATGAGCAAATACCAGAAAGCTCATTTCTTTTTAAATCAACTTTGATTATAGGTTAAAAGACCAAGGTACTGTTTAGCATTATGAGTTTTGATTTTTCGATTGTTGTTGCCCTGTTTGTTTTTAGACATAGCCTCACAATGGAGCCCAGGCTAGTACTAACCTGATAAATATCTGACAGGCCATGACCTACAGATCCTCAGACAAAGTCTCACAACAAGTTCAAGTTTAAACATTAAAACAATATTCACCCAAGGTCCCTTACAGCAATGACGCAATGATGACACAAGGGATAGGATAAGGATCCCTCTGCCTCCTTTGCTCTATATAAGAGCATCTTTAGTAAAAGGGTACAGGGATGAGAAAAAAAAGGATAAAATATACTTGTAGTCACTAAAATCACCATCAGAATGCTATAAAACCAGAAAACCTAAGCATTTTCTTCTTTTTAAATTTTTATTATTACCAGGAGGTGGTGACACATACCTTTAATTATCCCAGCACTCAGGAGACAGAGGCAGGTAGATCTCTGTGAGTTTAAGGCCAGTCTAGTCTATAGAGTATGTTCCAGGAAAGCCAAGGCTACACAAAAAAACCCTGCCTCACGAAATAAAAAACAAACAAAAAATTTATTAATTTTTGAAAGCATTTCTTTCATTTTTTAAAGACAGGTCTCATAATATAGCTCTAGCTGGCCTGGAACATGTTGTGTAGACCAGGCTAGCCTTGAACTCAAGAGTTTCACCTGTTTCTACCTCTTAAACGCTAGGATATTTTTATTTTTATGTGTGTGTGCCTTCATGTATGTATGTGTAGTACATGTGTACCAGTACCCATTGAGGACTGGAGAGAGTTTTTCCTTCCTGAATACAATAAACACTGATCTCCTGGAGCTGGAGTTACAGGTGGTTATGAGCCTTCATATAGGTTCTGGAACTCAAACACAGGTACTCTGAAAGAGGTAAGTGCTCCTAACCACTGAGACATTTCTCCAACTCTTTTTCTTTAGAAAAACAAAAAAACCCAGAGTCTCACTATAGCTCAGAATGGCCTCAAACGATTGATGCTCCTGCTGTCAGGCTCCAGTGTTAGGATAACAGGCGGTGCCACTGTCGTTAGAGCTTAGCCTCACTTTTACCGTTTGTTGTGCTGAGGATCAAACCCCTGGCTTCACATGCAGGCAGATATTCTATCAACCAGGACATCCCCAAGTCCCTTTTCTTTTCTTTCTTTTTTTGGGGGTGGGGGGTTCAAAATAGGGTTTCTCTGTGTAACCCTGGTGGTCTCAGAACTCACTTTGTAGACCAGGCTGGCCTGGAACTCACAGAGATCTGCCTGTCATAGCCTCCCAAGTGCTGGTACTAAAGGTGTGTACCACCACCACCTGACAGTTCCTATTTTTTTCTAACACCACCTTACATATTATCAGATTATTTCTAATATAGTAAGAATAAATACTTAAGCAGGGCAGTGGTGGTGGATCGCTGTGAGTTCAAGGCTAGCCTGGTCTACAAAGCAAATTCCAGGACAACCAAGACTGTCACACAGAGAAACCCTGTGAGGAAAAAAAAAAAAATCAAAGAAATAAATACTTAGCCAGGTACTGGCCCATGTCTCTAATCCCAACATTTGGGATGCTAAAGCAGAAATACCACTAATTTTAAGGATACATAATTTCAAAGCTAGACTGGGCTATAGAATAAGACCCTGGCTCAAAAATAAATACATTCGGGGCCAGCCTGGTCTTCGTTGTGAGTTCCAAGACAGCTAAGCTACACAGAGACCTGTCTAAATAAATAAATAGACAAAAACATACATACCCACATAAACACAAAATTAACTTACCATCATCCTTCTGTTGTACATGAACAACTCTCTGGAAACTGGTACTCACTGCATTGTACACATCTAGTGCAGCGGCCTTCTTGGCAATCTGTCGTTTCAGCAAATCTGGCAAACCACTCATTAGAAAATCACGTTTTGCTTTAAACTGTACATCACAATCCTGAGTTTGTTCTGATGAATCTTGACTTTGAAGAAAATTATTTGAAAAAATAAAAGCAAAAGTTATAAGCACTGAAGGAATAAATTGACAACCTGAGTTCAATTTCCTAGTACCCACAACATAGGAGCATGCACACACACAAAATGAAATCTAAAAAAGTTTTCAAAATTAAGCACATTCAATAAATTAGGTAGTAAAATTCTTTTTTGCTTATTACTCATGTTAGAAAATTAAATAAGACAAATAAGTATACATTAAAAAAACAAAAACCTGTCTTAAAAGGTACCCAGAAAATGCTAACTGGGACTCTTCAGATGGGAGTTTTCTTCCTTGTGCCAGCTAGAAAGCAAACTCAGGGTCATACTATGAAGCAGGCACTCTACCTGTGAACTACATCCCCAGCATGAGGGATGTTGTTGTTATTAAATAAGCATTTATATTATAATCAGAAAAGCAAAGTCAGTGTCATATTCAGAACTTAATACAATAGCTCTATAGGCAAACCCTTCCCTAGTATATGCAGGAGCCTGTGTTCAATCTCCAGCACCACCAAAGAAAAGAAACAAAGAAGCTGATGTAGTGGTACACACCCGTAACCCTTGCATAATAACAACACAACAGCACTGTTTCCAGTACAGTAACAGGGAAGTCTTCATCACGAAGATTTACTTTTTTTTTTTTTCTTTTCTTTGGTTTTTCGAGACAAGGTTTCTCTGTGGCTTTGGAGGCTGTCCTGGAACTCACTCTGTAGACCAGGCTGGCCTCGAACTCACAGAGATCCGCCTGCCTCTGCCTCCCGAGTGCTGGGATTAAAGGCGTGCGCCACCAACGCCCGGCCACGAAGATTTACTTTACTTGGCTTATTGTGAGGTTATGAATCACAGAAAACTTTAACACAGCTGATATGGAGAGAAGTGTGCGGGTAGGGGGAGACGAGAAAGTTGGAGCGATTGAGGGTAGAAAGAGTGTGGTGGTTTGTCACGGCCTGCATATCCTTCCTAGCCCGCCATATATACAAGGCCTGAAAATTTCTGTACAAACTTGGGTTGCAAAAAAATTCTGCATCTGTTCTCCTCTCTTCTTTGAGTAAAAACTGAGGGGCAAATGAGTCTTAAAGCCCGGCCTGTGCAGCTCATTTTAAAATGTAACATACAGTGAAGAAATATAGATTAATAGTCATCTATAATAGTCAAACATATTCATATTATGAATGTTTTCTTTTGTTTAATTTATTTATTATGTATACAGTATTCTGCCAGCATGTATGCTTACATGCCAGAAGAGGGCACCAGATGTCCCTGTGGTTGCTAGGAATTGAACTCAGGACCTATGGAAGAGCAGCCAGTGCTTTTAACCTGAGTCACCTCTCCAGCCCATTATGTATGTTTTCAAGGCCATACAGATATATTTAGATAGACGGTCTTCAAATACTTCAAAGACCTACTACAGACTATGGCATTTAATATGTTTATTAACCTAAGGCTTTTCATGACAGTGAGACACGGCTGTTCCTGACAGCTCCAACTTATTTCAAAAGAAGATGATGGCTGTGCTCTGGTGATGCATGCCTTTAATCCCAGCACTCGGGAGGCAGAGGCAGCTGGAACTCTGAGAGTTCCAGGACAGCCTGTACTACAGAGCGAGTTCCAGGACAGACTTCCAAGTTACACAAAGAAACCCTGTCTCGAAAAAGCAAAAACAAAGATGATGGGCATCAGAGAACCTCCATATGGAGTTTTGCTTTCTTTATGGCAAAAGCTAACCATCTAGACAGAGAAACTGCCCTTGCCTCAACTGCTGACAGTATATTGTCCAGCAGGACACAAAAGAAAGCAACTGTCAAACTTTTTCTACCCCAATGTTACAGATGTCCCTATGATTAGGAAACATTATACTCTTCTAAGGTCTTTGAGGGAGTTAAAGACTAAGTAATTAAATTTATGTTTTTTTGCCGGGCGTTGGTGGCGCACGCCTTTAATCCCAGCACTCGGGAGGCAGAGGTAGGCGGATCTCTGTGAGTTTGAGACCAGCCTGGACTACCGAGCGAGTTCCAGGACAGCCTCCAAAGCCACAGAGAAACCCTGTCTCGAAAAACAAAACAAAAAAAAAGTTATGTTTTTTTTGGTTATGATAAAAAATAAATTAGGCATAAAACTTTAGACATACAAAGATAAAATAGAGCATTTTCTCTAATTTTGCCAAAATACAAATGAACTGGATATTGTAACTGTAATTCTTACTTGATAAATATCTTTGTTATATATAGTTTTACCATGTAAAAGTTTAACCTTTTTTTTTTTTTTTTTTTTTTTGAGGCCGTCCTGGAACTCACTTTGTAGACCAGGCTGGCCTCGAACTCACAGAGATCCGCCTGCCTCTGCCTCCCGAGTGCTGTGATTAAAGGCGTGCGCCACCAACGCACGGCAAAACCTTTTTTAATTAGATTAAATGAGGGAAATGTAATGAAATAATCTTTTTGTACACTGTGAAGATATGTCTTTCCAAAAAAAAAAAAAATGTGTCTTTCCTAAGATGCCTTCTGATTGGTTTAATAAAAGAGCTGACTGGATGGTAGCTAGGCAGGAGGTACAGGTGGGACAGCCAGATACAGAGGATGCTAGGAAGAAAAAGGAAGGAGTCTCGGGAGTCATGAGAGGATGCAGAAAGATACAAAATGAATGTGCTGTGTTGAAAGAAGGTACCACCACATGTTAACTGAAAATATAAGAGATAGCTAGTAACAAGCTTGAGCTGTCTGTCAAGGATTTATAATTAATTGTAAGTCTCTGGGTGGTTATTTGGAAATGGCTGTCAAGACAGAGAAACTCTGCCTACAAAGGTGTGTCACTTTTGTTTATGCTGCAGCTGTATAATTAACTAAAGATGTGTTGTATTTGTTTCTCTTTGCCTGTCTGAGGCACCTGATTGGTCTAATAAAAAGTTAAACAGCCAATAGGTAGGCAGGAGAAAGAATAAATAGGAGAAATCCAGACTCAAGGGAAAAGAGAACAAAAAAAAAGAAGAGAACAAGGAGAAAGAGGGACACACCTGGGGCAAGAAGATCGGCAGCCAGACATGAGAAGCAGGAAAGTAAGATAAACAGAAGGAAAGAAAAGTAAAAGTCCCAATGCAAAAAGTAAATAAAGAGAAACAGCTTAATTTAAGTTAAAAGAGCTAGCCAGAAATGTGCCTAAGCTAGTCTAAACATTCATAACTAATAAGAAGTCTGTGTTGGCCAGGTGGTGGTGGCGCACACCTTTGGTCCCTCCCAGCATTCAAGAGGCAGAGGCAAGCTGATATCTGAGTTTGAGGCAGCCTGTTCCAGGACAGTCAGGACTAGACAAGGAAACCCTGTCTTGAAAAACAACAACAACGCCGGGAGGTGGTGGTGCATGCCTTTAATCCCAGCACTCAGGAGGCAGAGGCAGGCGGATCTCTGTGAGTTCAAGGCTGGGCTGGTCCAACAGCCTCCAAAACAATACAGAGAAGCCCTGTCTCATAAAACCAAAAAAAAGAAAAAAGAAAAACAACAACAACAAAAAGAAGTCTCTGTAAGCTGGTTTGTGGCCCCAAAAGAAAAAGCCTGGTACATCCTCTAAATCTATAAGGAAGTTCCCAACTGCCTTGCTCAATAAGAGCTGCCTTGGTCATGGTATCTCTTTACAACATTGGAACAGTGACTAAAGCAACCTGTAAATCTTTTTAAAAAGGAGTTAATAGGCAATTTAAATAATAATCTCTTGTCATGAAGGTGGTGGTGTTAGTAAGAGGAAGAAATATATATATATATATATATATATATATTTCCTTTCTAGAGTAAAAGATGAGCCTAGGCCTAACCCACAACCCAGTAATAATGAAAAAATTTTACCAGCTATGGTGGCACACACCTGTATTCAGGAGGCTGAGGATAGAGGGCCTGCCTGGGTAACTTAGCAAGACCCTGTCTAAAACAAATCAACACAGGGCTGGAATGTGGTTCTGTTTAATTCCCAGTACTGGAGAAAAACATAAACACACACATAACCCCACAAAAATTTATCTCCTAATCTATTCATATATCACTTCCAACACTCTAGCTTCCATCCCCAACACCTCATATCTGTACTCCTATATCTACTTTAACTTATTTATCATTCTACTCTTTTAAACAAATAAACAAAAAAAATGGGTCTTAGGTATCCTGGGCTGGCCTCACGTTCCCTGTATGTGAAGACGGCTCTGCACCTGTGCTTCTCCTGCCCCAATCGTCTAAGGGCTGGGGTGGTGAGGCTTGTTCGTTTGTTTGCTTGGTTTGGTTTCGAGACAGGGTTTCTCTGGGTACCTTTGGAGCCTGTCTTGTAACTAGCTCTTGTAGACCAGGCTGGTCTCGAACTCACAGAGATCTGCCTGCCTTTGCCTCCCAAGTGCTGGGATTAAAGTTATACACCAACACTGCCCAACTACAGGTGTCTATCTTCACACCCAAATTATTCAGGGCTAGAAATTAAACTTGTGGCTCCGTGCAAGTTAGAAAAGGTACTCTAACAACCTGTATCCTGTTCTTTATGAGGTCATAAGAATATCTAGTAGGCACATTAAGCTTTCACAATCCAAATATGTTTACATTAATATTCATGCCTAAAACCCTTGTGTATTTGTTTCAATCTTAGCAAATTCTTCAGCATGGCATCTATGGTCTTCTACTGGGTAGTACCTATCTCTCCAGTTAATCTTGCATTCCTCTCCTGCTCTGGTGCTCAAGTCACACTACATTCTTTGCATCGTTGGTACTTAGCACATATCGTGCAGCCTCAGGGACCTTGCACACATACTTCCCTCTGGCCAGAACACTTTCCCTCCCCTTGATGTGCCGCTTGAGGTCAGGTAACAAAATTGTCAGTGAAATGACCAAATAAAAATCTATTTAATATAAACTAATAAATTTTGTCCCTTTCTTTAGCACACTGTCAATTTTTCATTTGCTAAGCCAGTTAATATTTAATTATAGATTGTATTCCCTCTGGAGACTATAAGCCTTATAAGGACAAGCAATGTGTTTCCTGTAACATTCCTAGTGTCAAAAATAGTGCTGAATACTGGACCGAAAGCCTCCAAAACAATACAGAGAAACCCTGTCTCATAAAAACCAAAAAAAAAAAAAAAAAAAAATAGTGCTGAATAAACAAAGTCATGAACAAAATAATTCAGGGTGTTTTTTTTTTTATTCTGCTATTTTATGTGAAAAAGCCACAAAGCCTTTAAAAAAAAAACCTAAGACCTTCAACAGTAGCTTCCAGCATTATCAACAGAATGTTTTGTTTTGTTTTTCAGGGGAGAGTGCAAACATAGAACAGTATGTTTTAAAACTTCATCAGAGGACTAGGGAGACGACTCAGGTGAATCAAGCACTTGCCATGTAAGTGTGGAGATTGGAGCTGCGATGCACAACACCCACAGACAAGGTGAGCAATGGAGAAGGATTCCTGTTATCAGTCTTTGATATCCATTTACACACATATGAGCAACTGCACACAAGTACACAAACACACGTGAGTAGATACCCACAAATATGCTATATACACACACCACACTTACATGCACATGCAAAATGAAAAAGATTTCAAATGTTCACTGATATCTAATTAAAGTAAACAAGTAGATACAACTTGTATTCCATAAAATATTTAATGTTTACATATTTGTATTGGACTGACCTGCTTTCATCCAAATCAATGATAGTAATAGCTGTTGTCTTAGTCTTTTTGGCAAGAAATAAAGGAGCAATTTTCATTTTTCCTTAGAAAAAGCAAAACTTGGATTAGTATTAAATGTTTAGTATCTCCACTTACCTTCAGTTATCTCTAAAAACTTTTAGAAACATAACTTTTTAACAATAAAAATGCTATATAATAATGTTTCATCAACTTGGTAGTATTGGAATTCCCTTTAAATTTTGCTCAGTGTGTCAAGGAAAATACCTAAAATTTGAAATGGCAGAGGCAGGATCTCTGTGAGTTCAAGGCCAACCTGGTCTACAAAGTGAGTTCCAGGACAGGCTCCAAAGCTACAGAGAAACCCTGTCTCGAAAAACCAATAAACAAACAAACAAATAAATAAATAAATGGAGCTGGCAAGGTGGTGTACACCTTTAATCCCAGCTCTTGGAAGGCAGAGGTCAGTTGATTTCTGAGTTCAAAGCCAGCTTGTTCTACATAGTAAGTTCCAGAACAGATATGATTGTGAAGTGAGATCTTGTCTCAATAAATAAATAGTTGGGGCTCAGCAGATAAGAGCACTGGCTGCACTTCCAGAGGTCCTGAGTTCAATTTCCAGCAAGCACATGGTGGTTCACAGGTATCTATAGTGGGATCTGATGCCCTCTTTTGGTGTGCACGTATACATGCAGATAGAGCTCTCATATACATACAATACATAAATAAATCTTTAAAAATAAATAATAAACAAATAAAACTTATTTTTTAAAAAACTGGGGGTTGTAGAGATGGCTCAGTAGATAGAGCCATAAAGACCAGGCTTCATATCTGAAGCTCATGTATAAGCCACAAGTGGAAGGCGAAGACTGATACCTGAAATTGTCTTGCTCCCTCACACAGGAACACATAAATCAATCAATCAATAAAAAGTAGGGAAATGTGCCAGGCAGTGGTGTTGTATGTCTTTAATCCCAGCACTCAGGAAGCAGGGGCAGGAAGATTTCTTTGAGATCCAGGCCATCGTTATCTACAAAAGGTAGTTCCAGGACAGCCAAGGCTACACAGAAAAACCCTATATTAAAAACCAAGACACCAAAATAAGAATAATAATAATAATGAGGAAATGATTTTTTTGGTTTGGTTTGGTGTTAAGACAGGGTTTCTCTGTGTAGCTCTGGATGTCCTAGAACTTGCTCTGTAGGACAGGCTGGTCTCGAACTCACAGCGATCTGCGTGCCTCTACCTTTGGATTAAAGGCATGTGCCACTGCACCTGGCTATAAGGAAATGTTTTAACGAACACAGAAAAATTTGATAGCCAATTTTGGGAGCTGCTAAGTATATATACAGAAATACAATAATTTAAAATATGTCCCAATATAAAAAAGATGTTCAATTTTTCTTTAAAAATCCTGATCAAAATGTCAATAATTAGGCAGGCAAGATGGCACACACTATAATCCCAGCACTTGAAGGTGAACACAGGAAGATGAGAAGTTCAAGGCCAGCCTCAATTACATGGTAAGTAACTTGCCTGGTGACAGGAGATCCTGACCCACAAAACAAAACAAAAGCCAGGCATGATGGTACATGCCTTTAATCCCACCACTTCACAGGCAGAGGCAGACAGTTCTCAGTAGGCCAGGGATACATAGTGAGAACCTGTCTCAAAAAAAGAAAACAAACAAACAAAACACCTAAATTTTCTATTTTATGGGACAAGACATTAACTTTGTACCAAAAATTCAGAATTGCCCCCAAACATTCTTCTACTACTCATCAGACAGTATTAAATCCAATTACCAGGGATATTTTTAGAAGGCTTGTTAATTTTTTTTCCTAGTACATCATTCAAATTCTTAAGTTTCTTCTGATTTTTCTCTGGTTGCTTTACAGAAGTTGGACTTGAATCTATTAGTATGATAGAGTCCTAAAACACAATAGAGAAGGAAAAAAAAACACCTTAATGTTATAGTGTTTCCCCTTGTCCACATGAGACTACAATAACCTCAGTGCATACCTAACCCTCAGGTGGTTTCACAAACATACATACCTAATCACAAACTTCAGCCATAACTATTACAGACTGAGGTGTGACAGTGAAACTGAAGGAATTTCCTTTTTCTTCATAGTTTCACAGATAAAAGATTCTTACTACAGATTTTTTCAGTTTCAGAATATAGCTTTCTGTCCTTAAAACAGGTCATCACAGCATATCCCTGGCTGTCCTGCAGAACATGCTAACCTCAAACTCAAGAGATCTGCCTACCTCTGTCTGGGATGCTCAGGTTAAAGACTTAGTTCCTTATTAGTTGAAGAATTTTCACCTTTTCCACTAATTCTCTTATGTGTACCCAAATTGCCAGCATTACTATTCTTATACTATGGAGCCCCTATCAAGAAAAATAAGGATGTCTGGACACCAAGATGGTTAATCCGGCCTCAGTTGATCAGATAACTGAAATAGCTACTAAATAACTAATGGGTAGACAGTATATAAAGTGTGGATACACTGGAAAAGGGGATAATTGATATCATAGAAGGCTGGGGTTGTAGCTCAGTTGGTAGAAGTCTCCCATATTAAATCATACAGTATTTTATGAACTGTCCAGAATAGAAAATCTACAGAAATAGACAGATGATAAGTAGCTGTCACAGGGAAATGGGAGGATTGGAAAGCAAGAGCAAAGGGAGATGGTGTCCTCTTTGGAGGCAGTGGAAATGTTCTAAACTGGCACAGTGACCCAGACAATGCTAGCTGAGGCAAAGGATTGGAAATTTGAAGGACCCTGCGCTACATAGTAAGATCCTGTTTCAAAAAACAAAAATTTTTCTAAAATTGATTATAGTAGATACACAACTCTGAATGTATTTGAAGACACTGAACTGCATACTTTTTTCTTTTTATTTGAGACAGGGACTCATGTAGGCCAGGCTGTCTTTGAACCTATCACATAGCCTGAGGATCACTCCCAACTTCTGATTCCTCTATCTTACCTCCCTAGTGCTACAATTCCAGGTTTGTATCATAACACCTTTGGTTTTAAATTGTACACTTAAATGGCCAACTGTACAGCATGTAAATTATATCTCAATAAAACTATTTTTAAAAATAGGAGGTAGTGGCTTTTAGCAGGATAGTAAAAGTAGAGAATTCTCAGGTAGAGGACAGACTTTGGAATATGAATTTCAAAGTGAGAAAATAAAATGAATAGTGAAAAGTGAACTGTGGGGAGAAATGAAATTTAGTATGACTGTGGTAAACAACGGCTTGGGGCATGGGAAGAATCAGCTCAGTTTACAAGACACCTTAAGTGGCCTGTGACTGGATTATACCCTGTAAACCAAAGTCTTTTAAAGCAGAGCGTCTACCAGGCTATCAAACGTGACTTTACACCTTTGTAAAGGATTCCTTCTCCCATCCCTAATAACAAAACAACAACTGTATCAGGAGATACTGGGATACTTACATCTGTCTCTGGTAACTTCTCCCTTTCAGGAATTGTCTGGTGCCTAGAGGACCGCCTCAAGGGCACCGCTGTTTCTTCAGCCTTTGACCCACTGACTCGGAAAGCTTTCGCTTTCTCAATAAGTTGTTTCGCTTTTGATACATTTTTTGAAGTACTGTTTGCCTAGACAAAAGTTTGGACTATTAATTCAGAGCATACCAAGAACTTCATATTTGAGAATAGAAAAAGCAAATATGTAATAGAAAAAATATATTTACATTACATTAGTCAACCAAGAAATGATTATTCAAATCTTACCAGGTACCCCAAACACAAATGTATTTAGAGATAATTAGTATGCTTTTTTTTTTTAAAAACATTTATTTATTTATTTATTATGTATACAGCATATGTCTGTATGCCCACAGGCCAGAAGAGGGCACCAGATCTCATTACAGATGGTTGTGAGCCACCATGTGGTTGCTGGGAAATGAACTCAGGACCTCTGGAAGAGCAGGCAGTGCTCTTATCCTCTGAGCCATCTCTCCAGCCCCAGTATGCTTTTTTTTTTTTAAACCTATATTGCCACTGTAACTGTATCTGCATATGTGTAAAACACCCAGAAGAAAGGGCTGAAGAGATGGCTCAGTTTGAGAATCTGAGTTTAAAAAACCAGAACCAGCTAGGTAGTGGCAGCACATCCCTTTAATCCAAGCACTCGGGAGGCAGAGGCAGGTGGATCTCTGAGTTCTAGACCAGCCTGGTGTACATAGGGAGTTCATGTTTCATAAAAGGGGTTAAGAACACATAGGGAGGAGCTGGAGAGGTGGTTCATTAGATAAGAGCACAGGTCTCAGGCTTGAAAGATGGCTCATCGGTTAAGAGCGCTGGCTGCTCTTCCATAGGTCCTGAGTTCAAGTCCCAGCAACCACGTGGTGGCTCACAGCCACTTATAATGAGATCTGGTGCCTTCTTCTGGCCTATAGGCACACATGGACAGAACACTGCATACATAATAAATACTTTTTTTTTTCCAAGACAGGGTTTCTCTGTATTGCTTTGGAGCCTGTCCTGGAACTTGCTCTATAGCCCAGGCTGATCTTGAACTCACAGAGATCTGCCTGCCTCTGCCTCCTGAGTGCTGGGATTAAAGGCATGTGCCACCAACACCCAGCCTAAATAAATCTTAAAAAAAAAAAAAAAAACCAGTACAGGTATCTTAGTAGTTAAGAGCACTGGGTTCAATTCCCAGCACCCAGGTAGCTCACAACCATCTGTAACTCTGGTTCTAGGGGATTTGAAGTCCTTTCCTGGTTCCTTCAGGTACTGCATACTTGTGATGCAGGCACAAAAGCAGGCAAAAACACCCATATACAGAAAATAAAAATAAAGAAAAGTAAAGACAAAACAAAGCACATAGGAAGAATGAAGCAGTCCAATCACACATTCAATGCCTGCCTGTCTGTCTTTTGAGTTCAAGGCCAGCTAAGCAACTTAGAAAGACTTTGACTCAAAAAAAGCAAAAAGAGGGCAGAGGATAAGGTTTAATGGTAGAGCACTTAACCTAGAATGCATAAGACCTAGGGCCTTACACATCCCAGCACTGTCCCCTTGACCCCAAAGAGACAAAGCTAATACAATCACATAATACACTCTGTGTGTGTGTGTGTGTGTGTGTATACAAACGAATCTTAATAAATTACCTAGAGGAACAGGGAATAAATGGCATAGGTTGTAATTAATAGACTCAAACACATAGGAATCTTTTTTGACATGACTTCCAGTATCTACTGCGAGTCTTTTAAGGAAACAGTATCACCTTCAGGACTCCAGTATTTTGATTACCTTTCTCTTAAGAGAAGTGAGATCACCCTCAGTTGTTTCAGATTTCTTAAATCCTTTCTTAGATTTTTTGGGAGTACTAATTCTAGTGAATTTCATTCTGGAAAAAAAGAGATGACACAAATATTTTCATAATAATGTACAAGAATCTTAAATATAAAAACAAACCAGTTAACATTACAACTTAAAAAGAAAAATTAAGTGCCAGGCGTTGGTGGCACACACCTTTAATCCCAGAACTCAGGAGGCAGAAGCAGGCAGATCTCTGTGAGTTAGAGGCCAGCCTGGTCTACAGAGCGAGTTCCAGGACAGCCTCCAAAATAATACAGAGAAACCTTGTCTCAAAAAACCAAAAGAAGAAAAAACAATTCTTATCAGTTTGATTCAACAGTTAAGTAAAAATTTTTTATTTAATTCTGGTGCTGGAGATGGAGCCATGTATATATTGACCAACCATTCGACCACCAACCTATATTGCCAGCCACACGCTTTATCATTTATTATGTCATTTAATAAGCCCAGCCAGCGGCGGTGGCCCTCACCTTTAATCCCAGCATTCAGAAGGCAGAGGCAGGCACATCTCTACGAGCTTGAGGCCAGCCTGATCTGCAAAGCTAGTTCCAGGACAGCTAGGGCTACAGAAAGAAAACCTGTCTCGACAAAAACCAAAAAAATGAAAGAAAAACAATAAGCCTAATCAACACATTTTTTTTTCTTTTGGTTTTACGAGACAAGGTTTTAATCAACACATTTTTAAGACTACTCCCTGCTGTGGAGAGCTTACTCTTCAATAAAATCTTGCTTACTTGCAAAAAATTAAAACCAGTAAAGCATGCCAGGTGGTAGGGGCACACACCTTTGATCCCAGGTCTTGGAAGGCAAAGGCAGGCTGAATTTGAGTTCAAGGCTAGTCTGGTCTACAGAGTGAGTTCCAAGACAGCCAAGCCTTCACAAAGAATCCCTTTCTCAACACCCCACTCCCAAAAAATAAGCCATACCAGGTATGGTGCTATGTTGTAAAATAATCTTTTTTTGTACACTGTGAAATTTGTCACTTGGATTAGTTTAGTACAAAGCTGAACAGTCAATAGCTTGGCAGGATTTTCAGGGCAGAAAGAACACTAAGAAAAAGGGTGGAAATGTGGGAAGTAACCACTCAGGCTGAGGGGAAGCAAGACATGCAGGACAGTTAAATGCCATGAGTCATGTGGTAACACACAGGCGAACAGAAATGGGTTAAGTTATAAGAGCTAGCAAGCCTAAGGTATCAACCAAGTTTTCATAATTAATAAGTCTCTGTGTCATTATTGAGAAGCTGGCAGTCCTGATAAAAAGGTCCAACTACAAATGGCATCCAACATGGGACCACATTATTTATTTATGACCTGAGAAAGCTTTTA
This sequence comes from Mesocricetus auratus, assembly GCF_017639785.1. Lineage (NCBI taxonomy): Eukaryota > Metazoa > Chordata > Mammalia > Rodentia > Cricetidae > Mesocricetus > Mesocricetus auratus. The sequence goes on along the minus strand of NW_024429191.1, from coordinate 58,547,896 downwards.
TAAAGGTTCTAAACACGGGCTGGAGGGATGGCTATGGCTACCCTTCCAGAGGTTCTGAGTTCAATTCCCAGCAACGACATCATGGCTCACAACCATATGTAAAGAGATCTGGGGCCCTCTTCTGGCCTGCAGACAGAACACTGTATACATAATAAATATTAAAAAAAAAAAAGGTTCTAAACACAAAAACAGAGCCAAACTCAGCTTCCTAGTCTCCTGTCTCTAATGCTGGCCATGGTACAAAGACATGTCTCCTGGGTGCTTGAGCCTCCAGTGCCCCATGAACTAAGTCACATAGTGAGTTTAAGTTTTTGCTCATGCAGACAAAAAGGTTACAGATATGCCATAAAACAGGTTCAGACAGGGAAAAACCTCTAAACAGGTTACAGTATATTTAGCAATGTGCTTAAAAATAAAATGGATATAGACAATCATAGAAAAAATAATTTAAAAATAGTAAGTAAAATGTTTTTCTTTTTTTTTTTTTTGGTTTTTCAAGACAGGGTTTCTCTCTACTGTTTTGGAGGCTGTTCTGGAACTCGCTCTGTAGACCAGGCTGGCCTTGAACTCACAGAGAACAGAGATCCATGTGCCTCTGCCTCCGGAGTGCTGGGATTAAAGGCATGTGCCACCAACGCCCATCGTGAGTAAAATCTTTAAAGAGAGAGTAAAGTTAATTAAACCAACATTTTGAAAATGTCTTAACTTCAAAATGGAAGTCAATGTGTTACATTGGGGGAGACGTTATGTTTTTGTTTCCACAGGAAACAAAAGGCTGTGAATTCCATCCAGATTAAAAGAGACCAGACTTGACCAGGGGAGACCTAAGAATATTGGTTACAGACATAGGGAGGAAGCAAAAAGAAAAAGAAAAAAAAAGACAGGTTACATGTAAGCACCTTGACACGGAAATGGCTCTGAGATGAGACATGATAAATCTTATTGGCTATAAAGTCCTCATGACTTATTGATATATGCCATCCTTTCATATGGCATAGATAGATTTATATTACAGTTTGGTTATATAACAGACTTAAAAAGTTGACAGATGCCTTTTACCGGCTCAAACATAAAACAAAACAAAACAAAAAAATCATCTTTAACTGACGTGTATACCACACATTCTGTCCATTCTGTCCGTGTGTTAATACAGATATGTATGTTACCTCTGAAAGTCTATGTGTTTTCAGAGCAAGGGAACCAGACACTAATGAAAACAGGTGGCCCAGGTGATCCAGCCTCTCAGAGTGTCTCTGTTGCAGGTTCCTCAGAGTTCTGCATCCAGAAAAGCTTCAAGACTGCTAGCTGAGATGGTCCAGCCTCAAATACTAGTACTAGCTGGGACTTCAGAAAAGTCTTACACTTTTCCATTGCACAGAGACTGAACAAGTTAGCTCTCCCAGAATTTGACTATTATCCCAATTTTCTCAGGATCACCTAAAGATACCAACAGCCCCAGACAACAGAAAGCAACCTAGAGAATACAACGTCCACTCAAATATAAGGTAGAAAGTTTATCATCATTTAATGGATTATGGATATTTGTCATCATTTAGGGGGGTTAGTGACATGTTGTTGTTGCTAATGGTCAGGAAAAAAGCTTAAAAAATTTAGATTCAGGGATCTCATTCTGAAAATGAAAAGGGGGATACAGAGATGATAGAACAAAAGGGTAGACTGTTGAATCTACTTTTAAACTAAAAAGCAACTACTACTCTTAAATATTTTACATTGGCATAGGTTTTTGCATATTGATACAAATTTATTTTTATTATACTGTATTTGTGCTTCTACTCTTGTTTAAGGTATTTTTGTATACTGATACAAATTCAAGGTTATCTTTGTTTCAACATACTATATATACATTTCTACTCATGTTTAAGGTATTGTACCTTTGCAGTTCATTTTAACAATGTAATGCAAATTTCTAGTCCTTGAAAGTTATTAAAAACTATTTAGGGTAATAAAAATGCACATTAGTAGTTAGTCCCCTATAACAATCAAACTTGTAGTCGTGTTAGATACATTTTCAAGGTCAAACAAGGATATATTTTAGATAGACAGGTAGTCTTCAAACACTTCACAGACCTACAGGATACAGCATTTAAGATGTTTTAATAACATAAGGTTTTTCATGACAATGAGTACCAATATACTTCAAAAAAGTATGATGGGCACTAAGAACCTCCATATGGCGTTTGCATTTTTTTTTTTTTTTTTTTTTTTTTTTTTTGGTTTTTCGAGACAGGGTTTTGGAGGCTGTCCTGGAACTCGCTGGGTAGTCCAGGCTGGTCTCGAACTCACAGAGATCCGCCTGCCTCTGCCTCCCTAGTGCTGGGATTAAAGGCGTGCGCCACCAAAGCCTGGCTGGCGTTTGCCTTCTTTATGGCAAAAACTAGCCATTTGGGTAAGAAACTGTCCTTACCTTAACTTCTGACAGTATGGTGTCCAAAACAGACCAGCAGGACAGAAAGAAAAGTGACTGCCAAACTTTGACAAGGCAGGGTAAGGCAGTTCTTCAAAAATTCCTGCTTCACAGAAAATTTTGCCAGATATTCCAGGCCTGTAGGCTGAAGATGGATGCAACCAATGTTGCAGAGGAACCTTAGGTGACTGTCCAGGCAGCCAGCTATTTCTGTCATTTCTATAGTTTCACAAGTTGCTTGTTCTGTACTTCTGTACTTCCTGTTTACTAAGGTTATATCCTTCTGGGATTTTTGATGGACTTGAAGAGTAAGACAGTCATTGTTTTCCTTAGTTATGATAGAAGGTAAATTAAGTACAGAGCTTTGGATTCATCAAGATAGAATAAATAATGGAGTGTTTTCCCCAAATATGCCAAATATAAAGGGATTGGACATTATAAATGTAATTCTTATCTAATAATTTTTCTTATTGTTTATAGTTTTATTATGTTAGAGTTAAAACCTTTTCTTTTTATTTAGACAAAAGGGGGAAATGTTGTGAAACAATCTTGTACTTCTCTGTGAGTTCAAGACCAGCCTGGTCTACAGAGAACAATCTTGTTGTACACTATAAAGATTTGTTACTCAGATTGGTTTAATAAAAAGCTGAATGGTCAATAGCTAGGCAGGATTTTGGGGGCAGAGAGACACTTGGTAGAAGGGCAGAGACACAGGGAGTTGTCAGCCAGATGGAAAGGGTGCAAGACATGCAGAGAACAGGTAAATGCCATAAGTCACATGGTAACACATAGATAAATATAAATGGTTAATTTAAGTTATAAAAGCTACAGGGACAAGCCTAAGCTTTCAGCCAAGCTTTCTTTTCTTTTCTTTTTCTTTTTTTTTTTTTTTTTTTTTTTTTTTTTGGTTTTTCGAGACAGGGTTTCTCTGTATTATTTTGGAGGCTGTCCTGGAACTTGCTCTGTTGACCAGGCTGACTTCGAACTCACAGAGATCCACCTGCCTCTGCCTCCCGAGTGCTGGGATTAAAGGCGTGCGCCACCAACACCCGGCTAGCCAAGCTTTCATAATTAGTAAGTCTCTGTGTCATTACTGGGGAGCCAGCAGTCCTGAAGAAAAGGTTCAACTACAGTGGTACACATCCATAATTCAAGCACTTGGGAACCAGAGGCAGGAGAATCACTCATGATATAGCCTGGTCTCTATAGCTAGTTCCAAGCTATCCAACAAAGGCCCTGTCTTAAAAAAACAAAAACAACAACAACAACAAAAAAACAGGGATGGAAGGAGGAAAGGAGGGAAGATAAGCCTACCTACCTAGCATGAGCAAGGCCCTGAGTTTAAACCCCAATCAGCATAGCGAAAACAGAGAAAAATAATACTTTTTTTTTTGGTTTTTCGAGACAGTGTTTCTCTGTATTGTTTTTGAGTCTGTCGGTCCAGCCCAGCCTCAAACTCACAGAAATCCGCCTGCCTCTGCCTCCTGAGTGCTGGGATTAAAGGCGTGCGCCACCACCGCCAGGCTAAAATAATACTTCTTGAAGAAAATTAAAACTAGTCCCTGGATCATTATACCATTAGACAGGCCCAATATCTGGAATATAATCCATTATGTACTGACTGGTCAGCTTACCTAAGGAATAACACTCAGCTGGGAATGGTGGTGCACGTCTTTAATCTCAGCACCACAGACACAGAGAAAAGGGAATCTCTTTGAGTTGGAGGTCAGACTGGTCTACATAGAGTTCCAGGATAGCCAAGGCTACATAGAGAATCCCTGTTTCAAACCAATAATAAAAACGAACAACAAAAAAAAAAACACTCTTATGATTTATTTTTAACCTCACATTCAATGCACTCATATTTGAGGACTATTACTCAACTATGACAAATAAGAGTTTAGTACTAAATTGGGTGGTGGTGGCGCATGCCTTTGATGCCAGCACTTGGGAGGCAGGCAGGTGGATTTCTGTGAGTTCAAGGACAGCCTAGTCTACAGAGAGAGTACCAGGTGAGGCTCCGAAGCTACACAGAGAATCCCTGTCTCGAAAAAAAACAAAACAAAACAAAATGAAGAGTTTAGTGCTAGCTGGGCAGTGGTGGTGTAGGCCTTTAATCCTAGCACTTGGGAGGCAGACACAAGCAGATATCTGTGAGTTTGAGGCCAGCCTGTTCTATAGGTGAGTTCTAAGACAACCAAAGCTACACAGAGAAACTCTTGTCTTGAAAAACAAAAACAAAGACAAAAATAAAAATAAAAATCCAAAACAAACCAAACAAAAGCCAGGTTTGGTGGCACAGATCTATCACTAAGCTACTTGGAAGAGTATAGAGAGGGTGAGCATGTTTAAGACCTGGCAGAAAATCAACACCAGCCTGGCAACCTAGAAGACCTTGTCTCAGAATGAAAAGAGGATGGGGTTGTAGCTCAGTGGTAGACCACTTACCGATGAGGTTCAGTCCTCGGGGTTGTATACACATAAAATACACACACACACACACACACACACACACACACACACACACACACACACAAACTGTAGTCTAGAAAATAAATGAACTCTACAGTGCTTGAAGAATTTCCCTTCCCAATTAACAATGTTCCAACTTGAGAAGAAAAACAAACTTTACCTAATGGGGCTCTCCGAATCAGAGGATATTGTTATTAATTCCGCTGTGTACAGGCTGTGTTTTTGTGACCTGCTGGCTGCTTTTGTAGAGGAAGCCTTCACAGGACTCGTGTCCTGGGCATCCTCAGACTCAGAATCTCTAAGGGTGACTGTGGCAAGCATGCAGCCTCTTAAAGATCTCCTGGTTGATTTGGGTGTGGAAACGTTTACCATCCTGTTTTCAGGGTCAGCTTTGATATGTGTAACATCCCTGATTGGTGTGCTGTGTGTTCTTGATTTATTTTTGTCACACAGAGGCTTTTTTAAAGAGTCATGTGCTATATCCTCACAAACAAGACTTTCACTGTTAAGTAACAAATTGCTTTTGAAAACTTCAGACTTCTGCCTTAAACTCCTTCGAAGGCTATTTTTCTTTTGTTTATCATTTGAGGGAAAGGATGTTTTTTCCTTTTGCATGTTTTCTTCTCTGTTTCCACCTGAGATGGTCCTAGTGCCTATAGTTTTCTTACCCTTTTTCTTCAGCTTTTTACTTTTCTCTTGAGGAAAACTTGCTTTATCAGTGTGTGTCAGTGAACTGCCATGTTTTGAAACTATTCGGATATTAGGATTTTCTATTATTTTTGCAGAATGGTTATCATCTTCTTCATTTACAGATTTTTCACTTGGGTCTTTCTGTTTCTCTACAGGTTTCTTGAGCCCATTTTTGAGCAATTCTGATGGTGGCTGTCTGAATGCTCTCATGAACTGCTGTCTCTCTTCCACACTGCACTTTGGTAGTGAAGGCTCAGAGCTCCCAGCTTCTAGCACAGCCAGTTCTAACTGGCCCTCCTGGATCACAACATTTGATTTTCTTTTCTGAACTGATGGCTCATTCTCTGGATCAGAGAAGCTACTCTCTAGCTCAAGCTGTTTCTGTTTCAAAAAGATTGAGGGTATTTTCCCTTTCTTTTTAGGGGGAGTGGGGTGAACTTGTGCAAGAACAGTAACTGTCTTAAGGTGTACCTGTGGAGATAATTCACAGCTTTCTGATTCACCTTCACAACCACTTTTGACCACTTCACCAGGTCCAGAAGGAACACAAGCTGGCACTACAGGGTCAGGTATCTCTTCCACTCTAGCTGCCTTGTGACTTTTTAAAAATTCCTCATAGGAGACAGTTATTGTACTCTTGTTTAAATCAGCCATTTTGGTTGCACAGGCCATGGAGTCTACATGATTTGCAGTCCTCTCGTTTTCATCGGCCTGGGAAGGTCTGGTCTGTTTACCGTCTTTGCCACCTTTCTTATGCAGACTTATTTCGTCTGTCAAGGGTAAACTTTCAGACAGACCCAGTATCTGGCTGTGCTTCCTTTTTCTCAATCTTTTGCCATCATTTTTTGTGGTGCCTTGTTTAGGATTTCCTTTCTGAGAATTTTGTTTGGAGGTCATTGTATTGGGCTGGTTTCTGTTGTCTTGACTGCTTTCTTCAAGAACTTCTACATGTTTCTTGTAAAGGAAAACATCAGATCTGCTTTCCACAAAATCACTTAAACTGCAGTCCTCCTTACTATCACCACTACTAATTCCAACTGGAGATTCAATTTTAATATCATTCAGTTGATGAGATAAATTAACTCTCTTTCCTTTCTTCTTAAATTCTGTATTTGAGAGCACTTCCATAGGTGTCTTACACTCTTTGCTATTGCCAACAAGCAACGAGGGAGATGGCTTTATCTTGCACTCCTTTGTCGACTGTAGCTTCTCATTTGTGGGTGAAGTCTTTCTAAAATAATGAAGAATATTACTGGGTTTTGGTGGAGAGAAGACTCTGTCTCCAGTCTTCTCTATTGGTGATAAATATTTGGTAATTGTTTCACAGGAAGAGCTGTCATCATCTTTTCTCCGCTTTTTACATGGCTAGCAATTTAAAAAAAAAACAGGAAGGGAAAAACACATTTATTTCAAGTAAAATAATATGAAATATTAACTATAAACACAGATTTCACAGTTCAAATAAATGGATGGAAAAACTTCGAATGGCTACTTTGTATGTATACATGCAAGATGTGTGTGATGTATGCACACACATATATACAAGAGTGCATGCAGAGGCTGGAGGAGGATGTCAGGTGTCCTGACCTATCACTTTCAGTCTAATTCTCTTGCAGGTTCTCTCATTAATACCTGGAGTTAGCTTGGTGGTCAGCAGGTCCCAGCAATCCTGACTTTGCTTCCCCAAAACACTGGAGTTACAGGCCTATACAGTCGCCATTCCTGACTTGCTGGAGATTTGAACTCAGGTTTTATACTTGTACATGAAAGCATTCTTACCCATTGAACTATCTACCCAGCTCTAGAAGGCTACTTTAGGTAAAAAAAAAATGATACATTAGAAAGAAAATGACCTTTAATGTTAAACCTACATTCATTTTTTTTTTTTTTTTTTTTTTTGGTTTTACGAGACAGGGTTTCTCTGTATTGTTTTGAAGGCTGTTGGTCCAGCCCGGCCTTGAACTCAGAGATCCGCCTGCCTCTGCCTCCCGAGTGCTGGGATTAAAGTCATGCGCCACCAATGCCGAGCCCTACATTCAAAATTTAATGTTATATCAAGTTATATATTTAATTTGTATACTTTACACCACATGTGTATATACTATACTTAAATTAAAAGTTTATATTGCGGGCTGGAGAGATGGCTCAGCGGTTAAGAGCACTGACTGCTCTTCCAGAGGTCCTGAGTTCAATTCCCAGCAACCACATGGTGGCTCACAACCATCCGTAATGAGATCTGAAGCCCTCTCCTGGCGTGCAGACATATGTAGAGGCAGGATGTTGTATTCATAATAAATAAATAAAATCTTTAAAAAAAAAAGTTTATATTGCTAGGTGTGGTGGTTTATGCCTTTAATCCCAGTATTTAGGAGTTAGAAGCAGGAAGATCTCTGTGAGCTGGAGGCCAGTTTGGTCAACAGAGAAAGTTCTAGGCCAGTCAGGGCTACTGGACAGGTAGTCAGACCCTGCCTCAAAAACAAATGAGCAAAAAAAAACAAAACAACAAAGTTTATATTGATCAGCACTAAGGAATCTGAGACTGGCAGATCTCTATGAGTTTGAGGAGAGCTTGGTCTACATAGCAAGCTCCAGGCCAGGAACTATAGTGAGACTCTAGCTCAAACAAAACAAAACATTTATATTGAAACAAAACTGAACTCATAAGGAAACACAAATCAATCAATCTCTCTCTCTCTCTCTCTCTCCCTCCCTCCCTCCCTCCCTCCCTCCCTCCCTCCCTCCCTCCCTCCCTCCCTCCCTCCCTCTCTCTCTCTTTGGTTTTTTGATACAAGATTTGCCTATGTAACAGCCCTAGCTGTCCTAGAACTAGCTCTGTAGACCAGGCTGGCCTCGAACTCACAGAAATCCACAGGCCTCTGTCTCCTAAGTGCTGGGATTAAAAGGGTGCGCCACCAACGCCAGGCTGAAAACACAAATTTCTACTGTCCTCTGATTATTTTACTTTATTTTGTGTTTTTGAGATGGTATCTTTCTATACAGGCCCAGCTGTCCTGGAACTCAGTATATAGACCAGGTTAGCCTTGAACTTAAGAGATCTGCCTGGCTCTACCTCCCAAATGCTGAGACTAATGCTGTCAATCACCATGCCCCACCTACCCTCTATAACCTTAGAATAACACCATCTACCTCACAGAATCTATACTGGATACATTAAAATATGTGGAACCTAACACAGGGTAGGGCGCCTACAAACAATCCACTCTGCTTTACTTTTTTTTTCTTGGTTTTTCAAGACAGGGTTTCTCTGTGTAGCTTTAGAGCCTATCCTGGCACTTGCTCTGTAGACCAGGCTAGCCTCGAACTTACAGAGATACACCTGCCTCTGTCTCCCAAGTGCTGGGATTAAAGGCATGCACCACCAATGCCCAGCTCTGCTTTACTTCTTTGGTTAAAAATAAATACATCAGGGGACTGGAGAGATGGCTCAGAGGTCAAGAGCACCCGTTGTTCTTCCAGAGGTCCTAAGTTCAATTCCCAGCAACCACATGGTAGCTCACAAGCATCTGTAATGAGATCTGGTGCCCTCTTCTGGCCTGCAGGGACACATGCAGACAGAATACTGCATACATAATAAATAAATAAATTTTTAAAAATAAATATATAATTAAACACATCATTCTTTTTTTTGAGACAGGGTTTCTCTGTGGCTTTGGAGGCTGTCCTGGAACTCGCTCGGTAGTCCAGGCTGGTCTCGAACTCACAGAGATCCGCCTGCCTCTGCCTCCTGAGTGCTGGGATTAAAGGCGTGCGCCACCAACGCCCGGCTCATTCTTTTTTTTTAAGATTTATTTTTTTATTATGTATACAGTGTTCTGTCTGCATGTATCCTACAGGCCAGAAGAGGGCTATCATTACAGATGGTTGTCAGCCACCATGTGGTTGCTGGGAATTGAACTAAGGACCTCTGGAAGAGCAGCCGGTGCTCTTAACCTCTGAGCCATCTCTCTAGTCCTAAACACATCATTCTAAGTATCTGTAAGAAATAGTTATTTAAGAAGCACAGAACCAACAAAAGAACACTTATCACATGTCTAATGCTTTAATTTGCTACTACAAGTCAATGCCTACCCCCGGCAATAGCCATTACCCTCACAGAATCAAGGAGATTATAACACTAAGGACAGTTATATTTGTCTGCATGCAGGCTAAGCAGAGATTACAATGAGCTCGGGTATGGCTGTTGAAGACTGGGCAAGGCACTGGCTGCTAGGAAAAAAGCATAAGAGGCTCAAGGTGGACAATCACGAACCAAGTTATACTATCAAGAAAAATATAATTTCCATTGTTATAACTAAGGCTGAGGAGAATAACTGCCTAGGTATGCACAAAATCCTGGATTTGGTTCCCACCACTAAGTAAAATCAAGCATGGTGGCACATGCTTGCAATCACATCACTGAAGAGATAGAAGTGGAACATCAGAAGCTCAGGGTGAGTTTAGTGAGTTTGAAGACAGTCAAGGCTACATGAGACACTGTCTGGAACAAAAACCAATGTCATAACTAGAAAAAACAATCAACTTCTAGAAGTAGACTATACTTGAATATGGATCACACATAGATTTAATGCTCTCTATATCCCTAGAGCAAATAGACTTTTGATGCATCTTGAGTATGACTGGGACTCATCCAGCTGCTGGCTCACTAACAATAATTATCCCATTTTTGGCTGTACATGTATCTTCTAAAGGTTTCATGGCTTTACCTTAGAGTACAGGGAATTTGAACTGTAATTTGAAACCTGTAGGGTAGCACGGGGCAAATTAACTGGTCTGATTTTCTGTGATCTATGTTTGTCTTCTTGACTACATGTGAATGGTATTGTATCAACCTTGCTACTAGAGTACGGAAGTATCTTACTGTCCTGAATGTACTGGATTACAATATCTAACCTATCTTTCTCATTTCATTTCTATGAGTATTGTACGTTTTAAATATAAACAAAAGCTGGGCATGGAGACTCATACCTATAGTTCCAGTACCTTGGAAGCTGAGGCAGAATGGCTATAGTGAACTGGAAGCCCTCCTAGGTTATACAGAGTTCCAGGTCAGCATGGGCTACAGGATGAAAACTCAAAGAAACAGGTATAAATAACATAAACTACTTATAAAGACCCTTAAGCCTGACCTAGAAATTCACTAAATTAAGCAAATATGTTGTGGTGGTTTGAATAAGAATGGCCTATAAGGAGCTGCAGAGATGGCTCACAGGTTAAGAGCACTGACTGCTCTTCCTATTTGAGAAGAATTAGGAGGTGTGGCCTTGTTGGAGAAAGTGTGTCACTGGCAATGTGGAGGGTTGGAGAGCCTTGATGTTTCAGAAGCCCATGCCAGGCCCAGTCTTTCTCTTTCCCTTAGTCTGCAAGTCAGGATGTAGTCTCAGCTACTGCTACAAGCATCATGAGTATTGCCATGCTCCTGACATGATAATGGACTAAACCTCTGAAACTGTAAGCAAGCCCCAATTAAATGTTTCCTTTATAAAAGTTGCCTTGGGGTGGGGGTAGAAAAAGAGGAAAGAGAAATGGGGTTGATGTGTAAAATGAAAACTAAATTTTTTAAAATTAAAAACTTGCCTTGGTCATGGTGTCTCTTCACAACAATAAAACAGTGACTAAGACATGATGAAAGTGCCAGGCGGTGGTGGCGCACGCCTTTAATCCCAGCACTCGGGAGGCACAGGCAGGCGGATCTCTGTGAGTTCGAGGCCAGGTTGGACCGACAGCCTCCAAAACAATACAGAGAAACCCTGTCTCGTAAAAGCCAAAAAAAAAAAAAAAAAAAAAAAAAAAAAGACATGATGAAAGTAAGTTAATAAATGCATTAGTAACTTGCATAACTAAAAATGCATACTACTATATTGGTCACAAAATAATTATTGGCTGTGCATAGTCACACATGCCTTTAATCCCAGCATTCAGGAGACAGAGATAGGCAGACTTCTTTGAGTTTGAGGCCAGTCTGTCTGGTCTATATAATGAGATTGTCTAATAAACAAACAACTCCATTAGTTTCCATAACACCCCACTCCCTGCTGGTACAAGCACTCTGCCAACTGAGCCACTGCTCTAGCCCTAACTTTTTTCTGTCTTTTGCTTCACTGAACCACAAGCCTTACAGTACTAAATAAACTTACCCCTGAGCTATATTTCCATCCTACTACCAATCTTACTTCTCAGTTCATTTGAAAAACTAAATCTGCAAAAAAAAAAAATCACTTTTAAAGACAAGTAATAAGGATGAGTTTTTATTTTTAGAAAATTCAAATGAATTAACAAAGTTATCGTGGTTAAAAGCATAGCACAAGTAGACAAGAAGCTCAATGGAGTGTGTCTGAAAAGCAAAACAAGACAAGGTTGTGTAAGAATTTATACAGGGGATCCTTGACACAGCCCAGTAGGCAAAGGTGCTTACTGCTAAGCCCAGTGACCTAGTTTGAATCTCAGGATCATGGTGAAAAGTTGCCTTCTGACCTCCACACATATGTTGAACCCTGCACAAACAATAAAACAAATGTAGCAAAATAATTTTTAAAAGAATTTAAGTGGTAGCTGCGCGGTGGTAGTTTTTGTTTTTGAGACAGTGTCTCTCTACATAGCCCTGGTTGTCCTGGAATTTGATATGTAGACCAGGCTTACCTTGAACTCACAGAGATCCACCGGTCTCTATCCCCAGAGTTCTGGTGTTAAAGGTATATGCCACTAGGCCCAGATGTAAGATTTTCTTATAGATCAGGTATGGTGGCCCACATCCTTTTTAATTGATTTTATTATTATTATTATTATTACTATTATTATTATTACTAGGCATTTTGAGACAGTCTCATTGCAGCTCTCTCCTGGAACTCAACCATCTTTCATAGAGATAATACCTTATCACAGGGTTATTATGCAAAAAATATGTAAAAAGCCTTTACCATATTAAAGAGTAAATATCATTATTATAAAATAGACTTGCTTTGCTTTTTCTTTTCTTTGTTTTCTTTCTTTTTTTTTGTTTTTTAGGGTTTTTTTGGGGGGGGAGACAGGGTTTCTCTGTGTAACTTGCTCTGTAGACCAGGCTAGCCTCAAACTCAGAGATCCACCTGCCTCTGCCTTCCGAGTGCTGGGACTAAAGGCATATGCCACCACTGCCTGGCTCATAAAATAGACTTTCTAAGCAAAAACCATAAGCCAAAGACTGAAAAAAACCCACTCTCCCGAAACAAATAAGTCAATGCCCAAAGTCCTTTATACATGAGATAAGTTAAATAATTCACTTGATTTAGCAAATAATATACGTATTCTGCAACAGAAAACAGTTACTTGATTTTAAAAATTAAAAGTTAGAACTAGCCGGGCATTGGTGGCGCACGCCTTTAATCCCAGCACTCGGGAGGCAGAGGCAGGCGGATCTCTGTGAGTTCGAGGCCAGGCTGGACCAACAGCCTCCAAAACAGAGAAACCCTGTCTCGTAAAACCAAAAAAAAAAAAAAAGTTAGAACTAATTAAAGAGAAAAATGATTGCATGTGAACATATCCACTCCTCTCTTCTCTGGGAGTAGGAATGTATCCATAACATGCTACATTGATCAAGGAGTTCTCAGGGCTACCAGCCTTACCGTAGAGGTTGAGTAGTAGCATATTTCTCCTACAATTAAGAAAAAGGAAAAAAAAAAGGAAGAGAACAAAAAGAGAGAGAAAAATCATAGGGGATTAATTTTGCAGAACTTCATAGTACTCTTTTTCCTTTCTTGTTTGTTCACCTTGATTTTATGTGACTATGTGACCAGGATCTATCCCAACAGAACTGTGACTATGGAGCAGACAACACACAAACTGACAACTTCCCCTGGGAAGAAGCATGGCTGACTGATCCTGAAAACACAGGATCTGGAATGGAGAAAGTCACTAAAAATTGCTTGTGTCAGATGCAGGGCACAACAATGACTAAACAGCCATAGAAACTAAAAAATTCATGTGATGGGGATGGAGAAATGGCTCAGCAGATAAGAGCACTATCTGCTCTTCCAGAAAACCAGGGTTCAACTCCCAGCACCCACATGGCAGCTCACAGCTGTAACTCCAGCACCAGGGGATTTGCTCACACAGGCATACATACAGTTAAAACACAAACATACGTAAAATAAATAACTCAATTAAAAAATATCTGATGAAGAAATATTTCTGAAACCAAGTTCTTAAGAAAATTAGATGACAGTTTGCAATCAGGAGGCAGAGGCAGGCAGATCTCTGTGAGTTCGAGACCAGCTTGATCTACAAGAGCTAGTTCCAGGACAGCCTCCAAAGCCACAGAGAAATCCTGTCTCAAAAAAACGAAAGAAAGAAAGAAAGAAAGAAAGAAAGAAAGAAAGAAAGAAAGAAAGAAAGAAAGAAAGAAAGAAAGAAAGAGAATTAGAAACTGGGGCTGGAGAGATGGCTCAGAGGTTAAGAGCACTGACTGCTCTTCCAGGGGTCCTGAGTTCAATTCCCAGCAACCACATGGTGGCTCACAACCATCTACAATTCAATCTGGTGTCCTCTTCTGGCATGTAGGCAGAACACTGTATATGTAATAAATAAACAAATCTTTTAAAAAAAAAGAATTAGAAACTACTAAATATGCTACAAAGAAATATAAGCTGGGTGAGCTTTCACAAGCCTGGGCTGTATGGGATCTTGTCTAAAAACCAAAACAGGGCCAGTGAGATGACCCAGTAGATAAACGGTGCTCGCTGCCAAACTGACAATCTGAGTTCAGGCCCTGGGACCCACAGGATAGAAGAAGAGAACTGACTCCTACAGGTTGTCCTCTGATCTCCACACCACCAATCAAAAACTGTAAGTTCATAAGTGTAACAAGAAATAAAAACAAGCCTGAGAAAGTGGCGAAAGCCTTCAATCTCAGCACTCAAGTGGCAGAGGCAGGAGGATCTCTTTGAGTTCTAGGCCAGCCTGATCTATAGAATGAATTCTAGGACAGCCAGGACTATACAGAGAAACCCTGTCTCAAAAAACAAAACAAAGAAAGAGTTAGAATTTAAGTGAATACACATCTTAGCTCACTTGAAAGGCACCAGAACACATGAATTAGAATGCTAGTCTGAGATATGGTGTATTAAAAAAAACCAAAAACCATAGCAGCTATGAAGAGGCACAAGCCTGTAGTCCCAACATTTGGAAAGTGGTGACAGGAGGATCAGTAGGTCCGAATCCAACTTGGGTTGGATTTTCTATCTATGTATACATATCAGTCATGTACTTTACGATCCTACCCAATAGCATAGACTATCATTATGGTTGCCTAGTGTATTTTTATTTCTTTCTGTAACCCAGGACTTCCCAGAACAAGTACTATCTCTAGCTTAGTGTATTCTCTGAAACATGGTAAATACAGAACACCTAAGGTGTCAGAGACTCTTAACTACATTGCTTTAAGCTCTGAAGCCACGAGAAACCGACTTACGTACCTCACTTAATTCTTAATTCTACATGGAATTCCTAGGACAGGTGTTTGTACGGACTAGATGAAATTATCTTTTTCGCTGTTCTATGATTCCACATCACGAACAAAGAATTTGAGTCTGAGACCCTCGGTGACATGTCATTCCACCAATGTTTCAGGACCCGGGAACAGTGATTTTTTAAATCCTGAGCTTACAGCGAGCCCGAAAATTTCTGAGAATTCCAAAGAAGGCTTACCACAGCACACCGAGGCGACCATCCCACACAAAATTAGAGCTGTGGATCATCACATCATTCTTTTCCTGTCCCAGAAAACAAGCAGGACTCCCACCACCCGCACGCCACAATTCCCCAACACAGGCAGAAAAGAACCTGACAGATCCTGGAGCTCACCTCAATCTCGTAGTCCTTTACTGGACGGGGAGCTGCAGCCGCCGCCATGGTCAGGACCCCCACCATGATCCCTGCCTCCCAGAGCCAGGGATCCTAGGACCTCCAGCGGTCCGGCCCAGCCTGGCTGGAGGCCATGGAGGCGGCCGGTCCAAGGGGAGCAAGCTGCGGGGCCGCGGGGTCTGTCACGGGCTCCCCCAGAGCCCACCGGACGGACGCGAGTGCGAGGCTGGGCCCAGGGCCGTCCAGCCGGGCTTAATCGAAAAAGCGCGGGCGCAGACGCCACGGGGGCGGCTTCACAGTGCTCAGGGCCCCCGAGGCAGGCGCTCCAGGCTCAGCGTTCGAGCCCCGGGCCTCAGTGGCCGCCGCACACGGAACGCGGACCA
Source organism: Mesocricetus auratus (assembly GCF_017639785.1). NCBI lineage: Eukaryota > Metazoa > Chordata > Mammalia > Rodentia > Cricetidae > Mesocricetus > Mesocricetus auratus. The sequence goes on along the minus strand of NW_024429191.1, from coordinate 58,532,071 downwards.
GGCCTTGGGCTTCGGAGGGACTTCTTGTCAATTGGGTTTTCGCGCCGTCCGGAACGCAGGGGGCGGAGCCTATGACTGCTTCTGGAGGCCGGGCCTACGGTGAACCACAAAGACCAAACTACTTCGTTTGGCGAATCAAAAGGTGATGGAACCAGTTCTGTCTGGAATTTTAATGAGCTTTCAGACTTTCATAATTCGGTGTTACAGTTTGGGCATTGAAAACGTGATTTGTCTAAGACTACCTAGTAATTTAGTGGCCGAACTAAGACTTAGACTTTAACCAGTTTTGTTTTGTTTTGAATTTTGTTTGTTTTATGAGACAGGGTTTCTCTGTGTAATAGTCCTGGCTGTTCTGGATCTCTATAGATCAGTCTGGCCTCGAAATCACAGAGATCCTCCGTCCTCTGCCTCCTGAGTGCTAGGATTAAAGGTGTGCATCACCACTGCCCAGCAACTTTAGCCATTCTTAAAATTATATTTTAAAACCAGGAAGTAGTGATACATGACTTTAATTCCGGCACAGTCTGGGCTGCTTAGAGAGTTCTATCAGAGAGATAGATAGCAAAAGAGAGAGAAATAAATGAATGAATAAATATAGAAAGAAGTAGAGGTAGAAAAGCCAGGTGGTGGTGGCCTACATAGAGTTCTAGTTGAGCCAAGAGATTCTGTCAAATAAGTAAATGATAGAAAGACTTTAAGAAGAGGTAGAAGAGCCAGGTGGTGTTGATGAATGCACCCTTTGATCCCAGCACTCAGGAGGCAGAAGCAGGCCGATTTCTGAGTTCGAGGCCAGCCTGGTCTACAGAGCAAAAGTTCTAGGACAGCCAGGTCTACACAGAGAAACCCTGTTTAAAAAAAAAAATCCAGCTGGGCAGTGGTGGCACACGCTTCAGGAGGCAGAGGCAGGCGGATCTCTGTGAGTTCTAGACCAGCCTGGTCTACAGAGCAAGTTCCAGGACAGCCTCCAAAGCCACAGAGAAACTCTGCCTCAAAAAAAAAAAAAGCCGGACGTTGGTGAGGCACGCCTTTAATCCCAGCACTCGGGAGGCAGAGGCAGGCGGATCTCTGTGAGTTCGAGGCCAGCCTGGTCTACAGAGCGAGTTCCAGGACAGCCTCCAAAGCTACACAGGGAAACGCTGTCTCGGAAAAAAAAATCCAATTTTTTTCTTTTATTTTATGTTATGAGTGTTTTACCTACATGTATGTATTTGCACCATGTGTGTGCCTGGTACCTGTGGAAAACAGAAGAGGACATTGCCTGGGGTTAAAGGCAGTTATGAGGCACCATGTGGATGCTGGAAACCAAACCCAGGTCCTCTGCAAGAGTAATAAGACCTCTTTACAGCTGAGTTATCTCTCTAGTCCCCAGTTACAAAAAGCATGTGCTGTGCTACTGAACTACAGTTCCAGCCATGATTTAACTATTACAAAGAGTATGTGTAAAACCCTGCTACCGTGGTTAAAGATTTAACTGCTCTATAACATCGCCCACAATGAAACTTCTTTCACCTTTTCATCAGATAGGTTAGTAAACACAGTGTAGTACAATCATGTAATAACTGTACAATGGAATCCTTCTCAGCAATAAAAAGAAATGAGGGCTAGAGAAATACCTCCCATTCACAAGGTGGTGGGACCAATCCTGAGCACTGCCAAAAGGTAACTCTAAACCAATAAAAAGCCAAGCATGGGGGGGGGGTAAAGAGATAGCAGTTAAGAGAACCAAGTTCAATTGCTAGCACCCACACGGCAGCTCACAGCTGTCTGTAACTCCAGTTCTAATAGATCCATCACCCTCTTTCTGGTTTCTGTAGCACCAAGCAAATTGTGAAGAGACATTGATGCAGGCAAAACATTCGTTCATATAAAATAAAAATAAAGAATCTTTAAAAACAAAAGCAAACATAAGCATGGGGCTAGAGAGATAGCTCAGGGGTTAAGTGTGCACACTGGGCTGCATGGTAGTGGTGCACACCTTTAATCCCAGCACTTGGGAGGCAGAATCAGACAAATCTCTGTAAATTCAAAGCCAACCTGGTCTACAGCCAAAATTCCAGGACAGCTATAACTGTGACACAGAGAAACCTTGTCTTGGAAAAAAGCAAACAAACAGACAAAAAAAAGTCAACTTTAGAAGGAGTTGGAGAGCTGGGCGGTGGTGGCGCATGCCTTTAATCCCAGCACTCGGGAGGCAGAGGCAGGCGGATCTCTGTGAGTTCGAGGCCAGGCTGGACCGACAACCTCCAAAACAATACAGAGAAACCCTGTCTCGTAAAACCAAAAAAAAAAAAAAGGAGTTGGAGAGATGGCTCAGAGATTAAGAGCACTGACTATCCTTCCAGAGGTTCTGAGTTCAATTCCCAGCAACCACATGATGGCTCACAACCATCTGTAATGAGCTCTGGTGCTCTCTTCTGATATACAGGGGTATCTGCAGACAGAACACTGTAAATAAATAAATCTTTTTAAAGATTTATTTATTATGCATACAGTATTCTTCCTGCATGTATGTCTGTGGGCTGGAAGAGGACACCAGATCTCATTATAGATGGTTGTGAGCCACCACATGGTTGCTGGGAACTGAACTCAGGACCTCTGGAAGAGCAGTCAGTGCTCTTAGCCTCTGAGCCATCTCTCCAGCCCCAATAAATAAATCTTAAAATAAATAAATAAATGAGTTCACACTTCTGCAGAGGACATAAGCTTGGTTATCAGCACCTAAGTCAGGCAAGTCATAACAACCTGTAACTCTACCTCCAGGGGATCCAATGCCCTCTGCTGAATTTCATAGGCACTCACTCATATCCACATACCCACACACACACAGCTATTCACATAATTTCAAAATAAATAAACTTAAAAATAAAAGCCCATAAGGAAAATGTTAAGCATAGTGTAGGAGAACAGTGTTAAGAGAGATTGATGTAGCCAGGCGGTGGTGGTGCACGCCTTTAATACCAGCACTCGGGAGGCAGAGGCAGGTGGATCTCTGTGAGTTTGAGGCCAGCCTGGTCTGCAGATCGAGTTCCAGGACAGCCTCCAAAACAATACAGAGAAACACTGTCTCGAAAAAAAAAAAAAGAGCAATTGATGTTCAATCATGAAAATTATAATTTCCAGCCAGTACCATGCAACAAACTGGATATCTATGTCTGGCTGTAATCCCAGCTCTGAGACTAGCAGCAGAGACAGAAGGATCACAGGGCCTGTCCTCCAGCCTAACTGAAAAGTCATGAGTGCAGGTTCAAGGAGCTGTTCCCTCTAAGGAATAAGCAGAAAGTGACAGACCCTCTTCTACCTCCCAGAGTACACACAAAGACACACTCACCCCTGCAACTCAAATAATAAATAAATAAATATCTTTAAAGATAATAGAGGGAACTGGGATTGGTATGTAAAAAATAAAAAAGATTGTTTTAAAAAATAAAAAAGTTTAAAATAAGAGTTCCAGGCCTAAGCAGGACATGGTGGCACACATTTTTTTTTTTTTTTTTTTTTGGTTTTTCCAGAGAGGGTTTCTCTGTATTGTCTTGGAGGCTGTACTGGAACTCGCTTGGTAGACCAGGCAGGCCTCGAACTCACAGAGATCCACCTGCCTCTGCCTCCCAAGTGCTGGGATTAAAGGCGTGCGCCACCAACGCCCGGTGGTGGCACACATTTTTAATCCTTGCCATGCTCAAGGTCTTAAAGCCAATCCCGAGCACTGTGAACAATGATTAAATAAATAAATACAATTTAAAGGATTAATTTATTTTTATTTTACATCCATGTGCATATTTTGCCTGGATGCCTATTTATGCACTACACACGTGTGTTTGATGCCTGAGGAGGTCAGAAGAGGATGTTGGATCTCTGGAACTGGATTTACAAATTGTTGTGAGCCACCCTAGTGGGTTCTGGGAATAAAACCTCAATTATAGGCAAGAGAAATAAGTACTCTTTGGTTTTTTTTTTTTTAAGATTTATTTATTATGAACACAACACCCTGCCCCCATGTACGTCTACACGCCAGCAGAGGGCACCAGATCTCATTACAGATGGTGGCTCAGGGCACCAGATCTCATTACAGATGGTTGTGAGCCACCATGTGGTTGCTGGGAATTGAACTCATGACCTCTGGAAGAGCAGTCAGTGCTCTTAACCTCTGAGCCATCTCTCCAGCCCCCACTCTTTGGTTTTTTTAAGACAGGGTTTCTCTGTGTTAACAGCCCTGCCTGTCCTGGAGCTCACTCTGTAGACCAGGCTGTCCTCAGACTCACAGAGATCCACCTGACTCTGCTCCCTGAGTGCTGGGATTAAAGGCCTGTGCCACCACTACCAGTTGGACAAATACTCTTAATTGCTGAGCTATCTCTCCAGCACCTAAAAAAATTCTTTTGTGGAATATTACTTTTACTATGTAAAGATGCGCTGCGTTTGTTTTACCCTGCTTGCCCTAGACACTGATTGGTCTAATGAAAGCTAAACAGCCAATAGCTAGGCAGGGAGGGATATGTGGGGCTGGCAGAAAGAGAGAATAAGTAGGAGGAGGAATCTAGGGTCAGCCAGGCATCAGCCAGGCAGCCAGACGTCAGCAGAAAAAGCAGAACCTAGAGAATGAAAGGTAAAAACCCTGAGGCAAAATGTAGATGAAGAGAAACAGCTTAAATGAAGTTAGAAGCTGGGACAAGCATAAGCTAAGGCTGAGCATTCACAACCCATAATAAGTCTCAGTATCATGATTTGGGGACTGGCTGTCCAGGAAAGCCTGCTACATGGTTCCTTAAAGCTGACTCGTGGGGACTGAACAGAAAGAAGCAAGGAGAATAGATCACTTAACAGCAAGGAATATGGGCTCATGAGAGCCAAGCCTTAGTTTTCACCATTATCATCTCCTTCAAGCAGACATCTCTCACTATCTTCCATGATATACTTCCATCATGCACCCATCCAGCCAGCCCTTAAATAGTATGTCGTGCTTGCTCCATGCCAGCTGTCAAGGAAACACATGTGAACAAACCAGATTCAAACCACTACTTGGAGTTCATATACTAGTGGGAAGACATATTAATTAAAGTAACAATAAAGTGCATGGTATATTGTGTAAGGACAAACATAGAAGAGAAAATAGTGATGGAAGTAGGGTAAGGGAAAGACAGGAGTCACTCAGCAGGGAATTTGGTCCTAAGCCTGATAACCAGAGTTCAATTCCGAAAACTCACACGGTGAAGGAGAGAACTAGAGAGCTGACTCTCAAGGGTTGTCCTCTGACCTCTGCACACATGTATGCATGTACTACCCCTCCGCACACACAAAATAAATCAACACAAAAAGGTGGGGGGCGGGGGGGGGACTGGAGTGATGTCTTCTGGCTGAGTGCTGGGATCAAAGGAGTGTGCCACCAACACCCAGCAAAGTGTATATATTTTTTTAAAGTGGTAAGCATTTTCTGGGGCTAGTCAAGTGTGGTGGCACATACCTGTAGTCATAGCACTTAGGAAGTCAGGTGGAAGGTCAGAAGGTCAAGATTATCCTCCACTGCACAGCTAGTTTGAAATTAGCCTGGGCTACATGAGAGTGTATGATGTATGTGTATGTGTATGTGTATGTATATGTATATGTATATGTACATATATATGCATATGTATATATCTGGGTTATTCCGACCAAAGTTTCTCAAGCATCTTCAGACGGTAGTTGGCCGAGTTGTGAGTGGTTCCTCTCTGCAGATTAGGAGGCAACTTCCTTCTGTTGACATGAGCAGTGACACCTCTTCCATCTGCTTTCCAGTTTCCTACCATTTCCAGGCCTCTCTGATAGTCTTTTGCGTCCTCCCATTCTCCAGAGTTCCAATTCTTAATTCTAACCTTAAACTCCTTTACTGTTATTTGATAGATATTTGGAAAGGAAAGAAGAAAACTAGATGCAGCCGACTCCAAAAGAACCACAAGATCCAGCTTAAGGGTTACTTTCTCTTAGGAACTTTCTCTACAACCTCTGCACAACTATGTCCTCCACCTCAGTCAAAATGTTATGGTTAGCTGGGTGTTGGTGGCGAATGCCTTTAATCCCAGCACTCAGGAGGCAGAGTCAGGCAAATCTTGTAGACCAGCCTGGTCTACAAGAGCGAGGTCCAGGACAGCCTCCAAAACAATACAGAGAAACCCTGTCTTGAAAAACAAAAAAAATGTTATGGCTAAAATTTAAGGGTTCTGAGCTTCCGTTGTACTTGATGCATCATGCCACACATCTCTGCTTACATATGTGTTGCTGTGAATGGACTCTGAAAGCAAGTGGAGGGCTCACTGATGCTTTTGATCCCACTTGCTCTTAAACATTTTGGGTGTGAGTGTGTGCTTCTTTCTGCATAGCCAGCCATAAGATCCAGGCTTTACAGCCGGGCGGTGGTGGTGCACGCCTTTAATCCCAGCACTTGGGAGGCAGAGGCAGGTGGATCTCTGTGAGTTCGAGAGTTCGAGGCCGGGCTGGACCGATAGCCTCCAAAACAATACAGAGAAACCCTGTCTCGTAAAAACCAAAAAAAAAAAAAAAAAAAAAAAAAAGATCCAGGCTTTACAAGTATGCACTTTTACAATTTTCCTTTCCTGGTGGTCAATTCAAAAAAGAAACTGACCATGGGGCAGAGGCAGGTGGATATGTGAGTTTGAGGCCAGCCTGGTCTACAGAGCAAGTTCCAGAACAGCCAGGGCTGCACAGATAGACCTTGTCTTGAAAACAGAGAGAGAGAGAGACAGAGAGAGAGAGAGAGAGAGAGAGAGAGAGAGAGAGAGAGAGAGAGAGAGAGAGAGAGAGAGAGAGAGAAATATAGCTTAGAGATGTTTCCTTTCGCTGTCGGGTTTTTTGGTTGTTATTGTTGTTGTTTTTGAGACATGGTCTATGTAGTCCTAGCTGCCTTGGAACTCCATATATACACCAGACTGGCCTTGAACTCTTTGACTCCTGAGTGCTGTAATTAAAGGTGTGTACCACCATAACCAACTTTTTTTTTTTAGGTTTATTGTTACTATTCTTACTTATGTGTAGAGTGTGTGTCTGTGTGTGGTATTGGAACATGAGTGAAAGAGCCTGAGAAGGCCAGAGGCATCAGATTCCCCTGGAGAAGTGAGGGGTTCGGGAGTGACCATACATGGGCACTAGGAACCAAACTCAGTTCCTCTGCAAGAGCAGTATGCACTTTTAACTGCTGAGCCACCACTGGAGTTCCTCTTTTTGGTTGTTTTTGTGCAGTGCTGGGCCTTGCACATCCTAGACTTGTGCTGTTGTCACTGAACTGTGCCAGCATTTAAAGGTATTTAAACTTACATTGCTCTTCCTCCCTCTCATAACCCCCCTTTCCATTAAAATCCCTTTCTTTTATCATTTTGGTGTCAATAGATTGCCCTGCTTGTCCCACTTCCTCGGGAAGGCTACCTCCATCAATGCCTCTGGATCCTTGTAATCTAAGCCCTGCTCCATGGCCAGCTGACATCTGTCCTTACTGCCTCTGGACTCTCTTCCTCTCTTACTTCTAGGGACAAGAGGATTCACTCTTTGGGAATTTAGCCTTGGGGCAGTGGTGGCCCATGCACACCTTTAATCCCAGCAGAGGCAGAGGCAGAAGCAGACCAATCTCTGGTCTATAGAGCTAATTTCAGGACAGCCAGGGCTACACAGAGAGACCCTGTTTCAAAAACCATAACAAATAAACAAATAGTGAGGGCTGCCAGGTATGGTGGCACATGTCCTGCAGAGAGAGGCCAATCTCTGTGAGTCTGTAGACAGCCTGGTCTACATAGCGAGTTCCAGGACAGCCAAGGTTATAGGGAGACAGAGACAGACAGAGAGTCCTTCTCTCAAAAAGAAACAAAAGTAGGGCCCACGAGTGGATAAAGGTGCTTGCTACCAAGACTGATAACCTGTTTTTTATTCCCTGAACCCTCATGGTAGAAAATGAAAAACTGACTTCTGCAAGTTTTCCTCTGATTCCCACACATGGCATACACAGAATAAAATGAATAAATATAAATAAAATAACAAAAGAAAAAAAAGAAACCTCAAACACAAACATTTAAATATTCCCAGTTTTTACTGTCCCCCCCAAGTCCTACTATTCTCTTGATCCATTTGACTAGCTTTCTCCTTCTTTTTATTGTCAAATCTCTCTAATGGCCACCATCCTTACTCAAGCCTCTCTCATAATTATCAAAATTATATTAATTTCATGTTTTTTCTTATTTATCTCACTCTTCATCATCTATCATATATTTATTTCACTGAATAAACATTTTTGAGTATTTAGTGTAATATCTTTATTATCTTAAGCTAGATAAGATGAACCTATGTCCTACTTATCATTTATTTTCCTGAAATATTGGTTTATAAATGACAGAGTACATGCCTCACTTACTACCCTTACCTGTGTTTGTTTTTGCTGATGCTAAATATTGAACCTAGAGCCTTGGACACACTAAGTATGATGGTTTGAATGAGAATGGCCCCATAGCCCTCATATATGTCAGTGTTTGGCCTCTAATTAGTGGAACTGTTTGGGAAGGATCAGGAGGTGCTGGAGGAGGTGTGTCACTGGCAGTGGGCTTTGAGATTTCAAAAGCCCACTCCAGGCCCAGTCTCACTCTCTGCTTGCAATTTATGGACCAAATGTGAGATCTCTTTTCCTGCTCTACTGTATAATGAACATTCTTCCCGCCAGTCTGGTCCTAGAGCTGCATCAGTCCCAAATGAACATGCAGGACACTATAATAATTATGAAGCTGTTGGCCATTTGCTATCATTTCTTATTGGCTAGCTCTGACTTAATTACTAACCCATAGCTGCTAATCTGAGTATTTCCACATGCTAATCTGAGTATTTCCACATGGTCTTCTCTTACCTGAGAAAGGTTCCAGACCTCTTACTCCTCTCGAGTCCTACATGGTGACTGACTGTGCCTCGTTTCCCAGAATTCTCCACCTTCCTAGTCCTACCTGTCTTGCTTTCCTGTTTGCCAACAAGGTTTTATTCATCAACCGATAAGACAAACATGTACACAGAATACTATTCCGCATCACAGTGCTATATTTGCCTACCTGGTACCACATTTCCCTGCCGAGATGATCATGAAATGACCCTCTGAAACAGTAAGCAAGCCCTCAATCAATTGCAGTAAGAGTTGCCTTAGTCATGATGTCTTTTCACAGCAATAGAACATTAATTAAGATATTAAGCAAGCCTCTATCACTTAGCTACATCAGTAGCATAACTCTTGGCTGTTTGAAACAGGATCTTACTGGGTAGTTCAGACTGCCCTTGAACTCTATGCAGCCCAAACTGGCCTCAACTGATCCTTCTACTTTGGCATTCTGAATGCTGGAATTACAGGTATGTTAACATGCCTGGCTAAGTCAATACTCCTTGTCCTGAATTCTTAGGCCTGTGTTTGTTGTTTGTTTTTTTTTTTTTTTTTCTTTCTCACTTGGGCTTTTTGAGACAGGGTTTCTCTGTGTAGCCATGGCTATTACAGGACTCAATCTGTAGACAAGGCTGGCCTATAACTCAGAGATCTGCCTGCCTCTGCCTCCCAAGTGCTGGGAATAAAGGTGTGAGTCACCACTGTCTGGTGGGCCCTTGGTCTTTTTTAAAAAGTTATTTTTTATGTGTGTGAGTATTTTGCCTGCATGTATTTCTGTGCATTATGTGTGTACCTGGTGCCCACAAAACCAGAAAAGGCTATCAGATCCCCAGAACTGGAGTTTTAGACAGTCATGAGCTACCATGTCAGTACTAGAAATTGAACCTGGGTCCTCTGGAAGATCAGCCAATGCTCTTTTTTTTTTTAATATTTATTTATTATGTGTACAGCATTCTGCCTGCATGTATCCCTGCAAGCCAGAAGAGGGCACCAGGTCTCATTATAGATGGTTGTGAGCCACCATGTGGTTACTGGGAATTGAACTCAGGACCTCTGAAAGAGCAGCCAGTGCTCTTAACCGCTGAGCCATCACTCCAGCCCCAGCCAATGCTCTTAACCACTGTGTCATCTCTCCATCGTTCTTGCTCTTTAACATTTTATATATATATATATATATATGTATATATGTGTGTGTGCATATATATATAAATATAAAGATTGATTTATTTATTATGCATACAGTGTTCTGCCAGGTCTCATTATGGATGGTTGTGAGCCACCATGTGGTTGCTGGGAATCGAACTCAGGACCTCTGGAAGAGCAGCCAGTGCTCTTAACCACTGAGCCATCACTCCAGCCCCCCCCCCCTTTTGTTTTTTTAAGATTTGCTATTTATGGCCAAGTGGTGGTGGTAACACACCTTTACTCCCAGCACTCAGGAGGCAGAGGCAGGTGCATCTCTATGAGTGGAGGCCAAACTGGCCTACAGAGCAAGTTCCAGGATGGGCTTCAAAGATACATAAACTCTCAAAAAACAACAACAAAAAAGTTTTTGCTATTTATTTTTATTTTATGTGTATGAGTGTTTTGACTGCATATATATGTATACCTGTGGAGGCAAAAAGAAGGCATCAGACCCCCTGTAACTGGACTTACAGATGGTTGTGAGCTGCCATGTGGGTGCTGGGTCAAATCCCAGTCCTCTGGAAAAGCAGCTAGCACTCTTGACCATGGAGGTGTCTCTCTAGTTCCTTTTCTTTAGTCTTCACCTTGTCATATAGCATGCAGTCCTATCTTCCCAGAAATACTCATCTATTTGTTGTTCCAGAGTCTCCTTCGTTTCTGTCTCCAAGTTTGTTCTTCTTCACTTTGTCCTATCTGGGGCAGCACTGTTAGTTCCTACTTTGTCGTACTGCTTTCTGCTTACTTAGTATGCTTTAATTCATTAAGCAGATGCTGACTATCTACTAAGAAGCAGGCTACCTTATCTTTAGGATAAAACTGAGTTCCCCTGGCCACTCTCCCTACTTGTTATTCTTTCAAGAGGGCTTCCCTTCTATTTTCTTCTCTTTCTTATTTTATTTATTTATTTTTGAGACAGGTTTTCTCTGTGTAGCTCTGGCTATTGTGGAACTCACTCTGTATGGGTTCTAAAATAAAACGCTTTTGCCTTTTTGAATAGTTAGAAAATAAAATACAAAGACCATGTGAAATTTACTTCAAATCTAAATTTCTGTATTCAAAGGTTTATTTTTACATCCTTGTTGTCCAGTCTAGTCTCTAGCTCCCCATTGCACACTCTCCAGCCTCTCCAGTAGCTGGGACTACAGGGTCAATCAACCTTTTTACTGCATGTGGTCACACCCATTTATTTAACACATCGAAGCACACAATTTGGCACATGCCAAGTGGATATTTACTAGTGGACCTCACAGGAAAAAGCGTGCCAACACCCTGCTTGGACTTCTTCCAGGATCCCTGCTGGTCATCACTTGGGCCTCTTACCTCCCTACTTAAAGTAGCTAGGTGGTGGCGCCTGGATCTCAGTATCCTCCTAAAATGCCTGACTCGGCTGGCATTTACTAGGGAGTTAGTACAGCGATAATTTAAGGGCCAGCGCTGTAGTTTCAGCTCTGCGGATCGTGCACTGAGCTTGAGAGGGAGAGTAGACTCCCCCGTGTCCCTGCACTTCCTCCTCTGTACAGGACAGATAACGTAGCGACGTGAGATTAGAAGTGGGGAAGCACTTAGCGACGTGTTCACGTGCTTCTACTAACGCCTGCACTCGTTTCCTGAGGAAACGTCCGGGCCGGCGCAGCACAGAGGCCGGAGAAGGCGCTACGTAGGCAGCGCCCCAGGTCCCACTAGTTCGGACTAGGACGCCATTAGAGCGTGTACTTCTGCCCGTCGCCTGTCAATCAAGCGGGGGGCGTGGCGTGGCGGGCAGGGCAGGGCGGGGCGGCGCTTCCGCTGTGCAAGGACGCGCTGGGCGGCTCGCGCAAACCCGGCGCAGTCGGGAGCCTAGCGGGCGGCGCAGCCGGATGAGGGGCGCAATGGAGCCGGAGCCGGAGGTGCTGCTACAAGAAGCCCGCGAGAACGTGGAGGCGGCGCAGAGCTACCGGCGGGAGCTGGGCCAGCGGCTGCAGGGGCTGCGGGAGGCGCAGAGGCAGGTCGGAGGGCCGCTGCGGGCCTTGGAGGGCGCGGGCCGTAGGGTGGGCGCGCGCGTCTGGGGGCGCCCCGAAGCTCTGAGGGGAAGGCGGACGCCGACCTGTAGGAGGCGGGTCATGGTGAGGTGGATGCCAGAGTTCTTGAAGTGAAGACAAGTTTGGGGGACCGAGGAAGGGAGCGGGGAACGCTCCTAAGCCGCTTTGCGGGGCCATTGGTGGTAGTAGGGGTGGCGTCGGAGGTTGAGCCACCGGAGCAAGATCCGAGGAATCCCAGAGTAATGACCGAAGAGCGTCAGGAGTAAGAGGGCTTAGTGAGGGGAAACTTGCGGTAGATACTAAGTTTAGAAAGCCTCAGGGCAATGACCTGTAAAACTGGAGACGAAGTAGACACGGAGAGGGAGGAAATAAGGAGAAATGGAGAGGTTGAGCAGCGGTAGCATTAATGCTAAATGAATGGGGTTAATACTTGAAGATCTCACATGATCGCAAATATCTTGAAAAATTATTTAGACCAATCTCTAGGCGTGCTTGAAGTTTACGTCAAGGATGTTGAAAGGGCAGGAGGAAAACAAGATGTTTCAGGGAGGGGTATACAAAGGTGAAGGGAAGTGGAAAAACAGATTTAAAGAAAGGATCGCTAAAAGGAGAAGTTAAATATACTTTCAAGTGGTGCCGCTTATCTCTCCAAGGAAAGGGCCAGCAAAGATAGAGGAAAGCCACATGGCTCCTCTCCACTCTAAAACGCATAAAGAAAAAGACACTGTCTCCTGCTAATGCTAGATAAGACAGATAATCCCCAGGTTACTATTAACTGCTTAGTTAATGCTTTTTGAGCAAACGGAATTCCATTAGAATTTCTCTAGGCCTAATTTGTTACGAATGCATATCATCCCACTGGTAACTCCCATGCTGCTGTGTAGAACCTGAAAATGGTGACATAGTGCTGTGATAACAGTGCCGGGCATTGGTGGCATAATCCCAGCACTCTGGGAGGCAGAGGCAGGCGGATCTCTGTGAGTTCGAGGCCAGCCTGGTCTACAGAGTGAGTTCCAGCACAATCTCCAAAGCTACAGAGAAACCCTGTCTCGAACAATCAAAAAACAAAACAAAACAAAAACCAGTGCCTTTGAATGTCATCATCACTAAGATTTCTCCATAAGCCTTGGATTTTATGTATTTTGAATCTTTGTCGAGCTGGTGTATACTAAGCATCATTATTTTAGCAAAAAAACAAAACAAAACTGGAATCAAAATTTGGATGTGACTTATGATTAAACCTGATTTGGTGAATACTTTGAAGGTCTTCCATTGTACACATCTGGATTTCCTTTTGAAAGCATCTGCATTATTCCTTCTAGTATTTTGAAATAAATGTTCCAAATCTAGGACTTTAAAAAATAAGTTTAACATGCCTCTTTTTGTATAATATTGTTTAGTCTGAGACTCTCATGTATGCAGTTCATTTTTATCATACCCACCTCCCACTCTGCCCCCTCTAACTTAATTAAGTTTTGGGTTTTTTTTTTTGAGACAGGGTTTCTCTGTGTAGCCCCAACTGTCTTGGAATTCTCTCTGTACACTAGACTAGCCTTGAACTCAGAGATCCACCTGCCCCTGCTTCCATAGTGTTAGGATTAGAGACATGTGCCACCATTGCCCAGCTTTTTTTTAAAAATACATCTCTTACTAAGTAGCCAAGACTGTCCTGGGACTCATTATGTAGCCTAGAGTGACAGATATCATACTGGGAATCCTCCTGCCTCAGACTCTGGAGTACTGGGAAGCAGGCATGTTCACTACTCTTGGTTAAAATACCCCTTGATAAGTGACTAATGTTACAGCCAGTTCAAATATCTTTTACGTGAGCATGGCTGTTGTTTAACTGCCCCAGCTACTAAGAAGCATTAGGGTTGGTACTAGAAGAATGAAGTAAGCTCCTGGGCGTAGTACTTATTAATTTCTAGTATGTTTATTGTGTGTGTTTTAGTGTGATCCCCACCCTAGATAGTTAAAATGTTCAGTTTCTAAACCTAGGTGTATGGGTATGTCTCAGTGATAGAACATTTGCCTAATAGATCCACAGCGCTGAAAAAAAAACTAAAGCCATGTTCTTTCATTTTATATATATTTTTTCTTTGTGTTGGGCATGGAACCTAGGACTTTAGGCATGCTGGAAAACTGCTCTATCTCTTGAGCAATTATGTTTTGAATCCAATAATTTAAATACAGAACATACTCCTGTAATTAGTGTGGTTTAGTATGGTTTTCGTTTTGTTTTGTTTTTGAAAGGCATTGTCTCATGCTTGACACAGAAAACAGTAAGAGCACATCCATCACAGTTTGGATTTCTTTTCTTTTCTTTTTATATAGAAACAATCTTATTTTACATATCAACCCCAGTTCCCTCTTCCACCCATCCTTCCATCACCCCCCCATCCACTCCCCAGGGAGGGTGAGGCCTTCCATGGGGAATTATCAAAGTCTGTCATATCATTTGGGGTGGGCCTAGACTCCCCCCCCCCACTGTATCTAGGCTGAAAGAGTAGCCCTCCATGGGGAATCGGCTCCCAAAGTCCAGCACTAGGGATAAATACTGGTTCCACTGTCAGAGGTCCCATAGACTGCCTAGGCCTCCTAACTGCCACCGGCATTCAGAAGGCTTCATTCGGTCCAATTCTGGTTCTCCAGTTTTACCACTGGGGTCCGTGTGCTCTCACTTGGTCAGGTCAGCTGTTTCTGTGGGTCTTTCCAGCATAGTCTTGTCCCCTTTGCTTGTCCCTCCTCCCTCTCACAACTGGATTCCAGGAATTCGGCTCAGTGCTTAGCTGTGGGTCCCTGCTTCTGCTTCCATCAGCTACTAGATGAGGGCTCTAGGATGTCATATTAGGTAGTCATCAATCTCATTATAAGGGAAGGGCATTTAAGGTAGCCTTTCCCTTATTGCTTAGATTCTTAGTTAGGGTCATCCTTGTGGATCTCTGGACTTTCCTAGTGTCAGATTTCTCTTTAAACCTATAGTGGCTCCCTTTATTAGGGTATGTCTTTTCTTGGTCTCCTCTATTCTTCCTCCGACTCAGTCCACAGTTTGGCTCTCTGATGATACTGCATTCTGATTACACCAAGTCATAGTCACCTTTGTCAACTGGAATGTGTTTTGTTCTAGTTGTGAGTTACCACAGGTACTTCTAACTCATTGTGCTTGTTTGGATTTGTAGAATAAGGGTCCTATCAAGTCAAATTTTAAGAAAGTTCTGTTATAAAAATATTATCAAAATAAACAGGTGCCTTTGTTTGGTGTCTAGGTAGGATATTTTTAGAGTTCCAGTCATTTTCAGATTAACTCCATCAAGTATATAGTTTTTGTGTAAAAATGTTGTTTTGGAAAGGATAAGAAGAGCAGAGAAGCCGGGCGTTGGTGGCGCATGCCTTTAATCCCAGCACTCGGGAGGCAGAGGCAGGCGGATTTCTGTGAGTTCGAGGCCAGCCTGGTCTACAAAGTGAGTTCCAGGACAGCTTCCAAAGCCACAGAGAAACCCTGTCTCGAAAAACCAAAAAAAAAAAGAAGAGCAGAGAAGAGATGTTGCACTGCACTGGGTATATTTGCTTTTTTTTTTTTGAGTCGGGTTTTCTCTCTGTAACTCTGGCAGTCCTGGAACTGATCTGTAGACCAGGCTGGCATCGAATTTAGAGCTCCTTATTACTTTTTTTTGAGGGGATGGAGTCCAAGTCCTCATGTAAATGCTTTGCCACTGTGCTATACCCCAAGTTCATGATTTTTTAAAAATTTTACTGAACTTTATTTTATGTGCATTGGTGTGAAGGTGTCATATCCCCGGGAACTGGAGTTGCAGACAGGTGTAAGCTGCCATGTGGTTGCTTGGAATTGAACTCCCGTCCTCTGGAAGAGTAACCAGTGCTCTCAACCGGATCTATCTCTCCAGGCCCTCTTCTTCTTCCTTGTTTTTTTTTTTTTTTAACTTGAAATAAAGTTCACATAATGAAATTCATTCAGTGGTTTTTAGTGTACTTATAAATTGTTTAGCTATAAGGACTAGAGACATGACTCAGAGCTTAAAGTTACTGACTGTTCTTCCAGAGGACCTGGGTTCAATTCCCAGCACCTACATGGCAAATTACAGACATTTGTAACTACAGTTCTACACCCTCTTCTGGCCTCCAAAGTTATCTCATACACACACACACACACACACACACACACACACACACACACACACACACTTGAGCATGCAAAATACCCAAACACACTAAAAAATAATAATTAAAAAATTAATTTAAAATTGTTTAGCCATTATGATGTGTTAATTCCAGAATGCTTTTATTATTCTCCAGAAATACTCCATATTTATCAATTTTCTCTTTAAGTAACCTAATAACAACCTAAACTATTATCTTCTATTTATTTGTTTGTTGGTTTTTTTTTTTTCTTTTTTCTCTTTGAGACAGGTTTTCTGTGTAGCTTTAGAGCCTGTCCTGGAACTTGCTTTGTAGACCAGACTGGCCCGGGACTCACAGAGATCTGACTGCCTCTGTTTCTCGAATGCTGGGATTAAAGGTGTGCGCCACCAACGCCTGGTTTATTGTCTACTTTATGGACTTACCTATTCTGGACCTATTCTTTTTCCTGCTTCTTCCTCTTCAGCATCCTTCCTTCCAACAAGGTCTCATGTAGACCAGGTTGGCCTTGCACTCTCTGTGTAGCTAAATATGACCTCAAACTTCTGGTCTTCGCCCTTCACAACTGACTTTCTTAGCTTAGAATGTATTTTCAGCTGGGCGTACAATGCCTTTAATCCTAGCATTTGGGAGTCAGAGGCGGGCGGATCTGTGAGCCTGGTCTACAGAGTGAGTTCCTGAACAGCCAATACTACACAAAGAAACTCACGTCTCAAAAAAACAAACAAACAAAAAGAATGTATTTTCAGAGTTCATCCATATGGTAGTATTTTTAGTACTTAAGTCCTTTTATGGCTGAATAATATTTGTAACATGATGGGGCTGGAGAGATGGCTCAGAGGTTTAGAGCACTGACTGCTCTTCCAGAGGTCCTGAGCTCAATTCCCAGCAACCACATGGTGGCTCACAACCATCTACAATTCAGTCTGGTGCCCTCCTCTGGTATGTAGGCAGAACACTGTATATGTGATAAATAAATAAATCTTAAAAAAATATTTGTGACATGAATACATCTTGTATTATTTATCCATTCACCAGTTGGTAGGCAATGGGGTTTATTCTTTTTGACAATTATGAATTACAAATATCTCTGTACAGTTTTTCTTTTTGGAGACAGTGTTTCTCTGTATTGCTTTGGAGCCTGCCCTGGAACTTGCTCTGTAGACCAGGTTGACCTGGAACTCACAGAGATCTGCCTGACTCTGTACAGTTTTTTTTTTTTTTTTTTTTTTTTGGTTTTTACGAGACAGGGTTTCTCTGTATTGTTTCGGAGGCTATCGGTCCAGCCCGGCCTCGAACTCACAGAGATCCGCCTGCCTCTGCCTCCCGAGTGCTGGGATTAAAGGCGTGCGCCACCACCGCCCGGCTCTGTACAGTTTTTTATGTGAACATGTTTTCAATTTTTTTTTTAGAATATACCTACCATTTATGAGATCACACAGTAACTTTTCATTTAAGATTTGTTTAACTGTTTCATAAACTCTTAGCATATATTTTCTTTTCTTTGGTTTCTTACCATTTACGTTTTTCTCATAAATTTTTGTCAATCATCAAGAAATGGTGTTTATGAAAATCTGAGGGAAGAAGGATTAAAAAAATCTTTTAAGTTATTGTGTCAAAAACATGTAGCAGTTTCTTCTCTGTGGTTAAGTTTTGGCCCTGCCCTCTGTTTTCAGAGAAAAGGAAGTTCTGTGTAGGAATGCAAGGGTTGTCTCTAACTTACTGTTTTGGTTTTCTTTTTGTTTGTTTATTTCCTTTTTAGACAAATTTTAATGGTTCTAGGCAGGCTTTGAGTATGATTTTTAGCTGAAGATGATCTTAACTCCTGCCTCTACCTCTGAAGTGCCACTGGTACTGACTGACCACTGGTACTGACCTGTCACCCAGCTAAAGGCTAGAGATAGGTTGGTTGTCAGGAAAGCAGATAATGTTCACAGCAGCCTATTCTGATGTGGGAGTCATCAAGAATAGTTTTCTATATCTCTCTGGAATTCTTGGTCCTAGGAATGAATACCAAACAAATTAAATCCCACTCTCTTTAAGTACCCATTTGTTCATCCACTCAGTAAATATTTATCATATGTCAGATAATTTCTAAGTCCTGTATACTGAGGTCAGGGAAATAAACCTTTATGAATTTACTATCTTTGGTGCCCGACAAGTAGCTTATCACCCCTAAAAACAAACAAGAAGAGCCTAAGTCGTTTATTCATTTTAAGATTTTACTTCCACTGTATTTTTTATCACTTGTGCTATTTCTAGAACAGTGTTGTTTCTGCTTGTAAGCCGAGATCAAAGATCAAGGATGCCAGCCATCCACTCAGGCCTAATGGCAGTAGTACCTTAAGGACATTGCTACAGTCTTAGGCCTAACACTTGAGTTTTGCAGCTCCAGAAGCTCCGTTTTTCATCACTGATGGGGAGGGTCAGTGTGAAATACCAGAAAGTGCCTACAGTGAGAAATGTCAGTGTTTTAGTCTGTGTGTAGTTACAGTGCACCCTCTAAAATGACTATCTTGCCTTTCTCGTTTCTTTAGTAGCGTGATTTCTGTAGCCTCCAGGCATTAACCAACACTAGTTGTTGCTCCCTCAGAGTATATGCTGAGATCCTGATTTGAGGTAGTTTGGTGAAGGCTCTGCCCAACTCTGGCCAGTGGTAACCCTGAGTACTTGCTATTATAACTGTGGTCCATGACTTACATCAGTGACTTCATCTCAAAAAGAATACAAAACCTTAGGCTTCAGATAGACCCATTGAATCTACTTTAGCAAGATCCCTAGGTGTGATAAGAAAACACATGAAAGGGCTGGAAAGATGGTTCAGTGGTTTAGAGTGCATACAGCTCTTGCAGAGGACTTAGGTTCTGTCCCCAGCATCCATGTCAAGTGGCTTAAAACCACTTGTAACTCATGCTCCAAGGGATGCAATTCCCTTGGCCTCCACAGTGCCTGAACTCACTCCATAGTACCTGCATTCACGAACACATACCTACTACATACATACATATAATTAAAATGAAATAAATGTTTAAATATACACATTAAAAGACTGAGGTACACGTACTCAGAATACTTTAACTTTCCAGTAGACCTTCATTGATTTCTAGGGTTTAAACTAAGTGGATTTTCTAAGTTGCCATGTTTTTTTCTTCCAAGATTAAAATGGTGTTATATTTTGGAAATCCTAAGATTTAGGCTAAAGGAGGAGGATGGAAAGTTCTACCCTAGCCTGAGGGACCTATTGAGACCCTGTCTCAAAATAGTGTTTGAAGTATAGTACATTTGTGTCTTAGATAATTATACAAAAAAATGTAAGTGAACTACTGATGATCTTATTTTATTTTGAGACAGGGTCTCTGTATAGCTCTGGCTGTCTGTAGACCAGGCTAGGCTTGAACTCACAGAGATCCTCCTGCCTCTTCAGCCCCTTGTGTCAACATGCCTAGATGAATACTTGATGATCGTAAGCCAGTGCTTGCTTACCTACATATCTTTTTGTGGCAGTACAGCCCACAGGGTGGCCTTGAACTCTTGCTATCCATTCTCCTGCATCTGCCTCCTGGATAGTTTATAGTACTGATCCATGGCACTGCTTTAGATATCAGCTTTTAATATCTATAATGTGGCCGGTCAATTAATAAGTTTATATATACTGTGTTTTTATTTATAATTTATTTCTGTGTGTTTCCTTTCTTTGGTCTTTGAAGTATGGTCTCATTGTATCTCTGATGGACCCAAAATCAACTGTGTACAGTCCAGGCTGGCCTCAAAACTTGTTATTCTACTGGTAGCTTATTTTTTAAATGTCTGCTATAGTCTTCCCCAGCAAAATGCCCTTTTATTTATATAAACACTTAATTATTTTATTAAAATTACTGGTGTGGCAAATTTTCATTCTCAAGAGTACTGGGATGACAGACAATTCCACAGGTACCCTGCTTGCTTTTGTTTTGGAGGCAGTGTCTCCCTGAGTTGAATTTCTGGGTTCAGAAGGTCTTCTTGCCCTTGTCCTGTTAGTAACTGTGTCCCAGTATTATGCCTAGCTTAGTTTTTTTTTTAAGATAATTGATTTAAGACTACTTTTTAAAGATTTAATTAGTATGCTTGGGTTTGTTTGTTTTTCTTTGTAAGACCAGGTTTTCCATAGATCTTTATTCCCACAGGAGTTAAAAACACACAAAAAACTAAAGACTCATGACGAAAAACATGGGTTATTTCAGAAAACCAAGACAGGAAGTCTTAGTAGCTCAGTGAAGAAAAGAAAGCAATTATTGCTGCTTTTATCTCTCACTTCCCCTTCTGTTACCATTTTGAAAACAGTGTAGGAATCTGTTAGATGTAATTTGGTACAGCAGTAACACTGTTATAGTAGCCTAAGAAAGCATTAAATCTAGATCTAGGGAAAGCTAAGAACAGATAAAGTCATTTGAAAATGACCCATAAACTGGGCGATGGTAGCGCACGCCTTTAATCCCAGCACTCAGGAGGCAGAGACAGGCAGATCTCAGTGAGTTCAAGACCAGCCTGGTCTACAAGAGTTAGTTCCAGGACAGCCTCCAAAGCCACAGAGAAACCCTGTCTCGAAAAACAAAAAACAAAAAAAAAACAAACAAAAAAAAAAGAAAATAACCCATAATTACAGTTGTAGACAGCTCTGGTTAACGTTTTGATGTAGCTGCCAGTGCATAATCTACAGAGGTAAGAAACTGCTCTATATGTAATCATGTATCTTATATTTTCTTTTGGTTAGCAGTATAAGCATTTATTAAGAATGTTTTCTCGACTCCAAAACAATACAGAGAAGTCTTGAAAAACCAAAAAAAAAAAAAAAAAAAAAAAAAAGAAACGTTTTCTCAGCTGGGAGTTGGTGGCACATGCCTTTAATCCCAGCACTCCGGAGGCAGAGGCAGGCAGATCTCTACAGAGTGAGTTCCAGGACAGCCTCCAAAACAATCGAGAAACCCTGTGTCGAAAAAACAAACAAAAAAACAAAAAATGTTTTCTCGAAAAACAAACAAAAAAGGTTGCTGGGTGTGATTGTACACCCCTTTTTTGAGACAGGGTTTCTCTGTGTAGCTCTGACTGTTCTGACACTCACTCAGGCTGACACTGAACTCAGAAATCCTCCTGCCTCTGCCTCCTGAGTGCTGTGATTAAAGGTGTGCACCACCTTTGCCTGACCTGCATACACACACACTTCTAAAATTATTTATTTTTTTTATTGTTTTTGAGAGGTGTGTGCATGTCCAAGTGAATGTCTGCACCACATTCGTGCAGTGTCTGCCAAGGCCAGAAGAGGTTGTTAAAGCCATTGGAACTGGAGTTGCAGGTATTTGTGAACTGCCTGATATAGGTGCTAGGAACTGAACCCCAGGCCCTTCAGAAGAGCAGTTAGTGCTTGTAACTTTTGAGCCATCTCTCCAGTACACACACACACACACACACACACACACACACACACACACACACACACACACACACACACACACTCTCTTATGTATATGGGTGTTTGCCTGCATATCTGTACATCGTGTGCATGTGGTGCCTGTGGGGGCCAGAAAAAGGTTTCTAATCCTCTAGAACTGGAGTTACCGACGGCTTTCATCAACCATGTGAGTGCTGGAAACCAAGCCCAGATCTTCATATATATCATTTTGATATAAAACTGCACTTATTTTTAAACAGTAAGTACAGCTAATTTGCTCTTTAGAAAGTCCATCAAGTGTAGGGATAATCTTTTATTATTGAGGGCTGTCAATGTTACACTAATTATTGCAATTATTTTACTTGCCCTTTTTATTCAGGAGATCTAGTGAAATCTGTCTTTCCTGATCATCTGTTTCCTTATCTGTAAAGGAAGATTAAAAAAAATAGTGCTTACTTTACCTGACCAGTGTGGGAATTAAAATAAGTGCAGCTGGGTGTGGTCATATAATCTTTAATCCCAGCCCTTTAGGAGGCAGAGGCAGGTGGATCTCTGAGTTTGAGGCCAGCCTGGTCTACAGAGAAAGTTCCAGGACAACCAGGACTATGTAGAGAGGTCCTGTCTTAAAAAAAAAACCTAAATAAATATATATAAAATAAGAAGCACTGTGACCAGCAAAATGGCTCAGCAAATAAAGCGCTGCTGCTAATGCTTAAGGACATGAATTTGATCTCTGGAACATACATAAAGATGAAAGAGAGAGCCAAATCCACAAAGTTATCCTCTACCTTCTCATGTATATGGTGGCACATGTGCCCACTCCCATCATATGCACACAGAATACTAATAAATGTAAATTTTAAAGGGGACATTTAAAGTGCTTAGCACAATGTCTGGGACATAGGATGTTCTCAATTAGCATTAGTTGCAATGATATAAACTACTAAATGTTGTCATTCAAGATGAGATCTCTTGCTTCTACTGACAGTTTATTTTTTAAATGTCTGCTATTTTCTTCCCCAGTAAAACGCCCTTTTTGAATCTTGGTGGCAGTTTTTAGCTGTCCCATTTATATAAAAACTTAATATATTTTATTAAAATTATTGGTGTGGGAAATTTTCTATATCCTTTCCCAAAATGAAAGTTTGTTTTGATTTATAAGGTAGGCTGGCTTGAAACTTGTGGTATTCCTGCTTCAGGCTCTGGGATGCTGTGATTGTGAGCGTGTGCCACCATGCCCAGTAGAATGAGGTTTTTTGAGGGCAAGATCATGCCTTATTCATCTTTACAACCCCAGTTCCTGGCACATAATAGGCCTCAATAAACATGTAAATGAAAGCCTTTATAAATGTGGGTGTACTTCTGTAGAGCTCCCTCTTAGATTGTAATCTTGACTATACACATTCTATTCATTAATACAGTTAATCAAGAGTTAAACATGTCTAGTCATATGGTTTGGTTATTCCCTGCTGAATAGTAAACTGCAAAATTTCAACAGCTTCGAAGCAAAGATTTTAGTCCTTTGGTGGGACACATTCATAATCCTAGCAATAAGGCTGAGGGAGGAGAATTTCTAGGAGAATGAGGTTAGTCTGGGCTATATAATCAGTTCTAGGCCAAGCCACATAGCTAGACACTTTTTTTTTGGTTTTTACGAGACAGGGTTTCTCTGTATTGTTTCAGAGGCTATCGGTCCAGCCCAGCCTCGAACTAGCTAGACACTTTTCTACCCCCCCCCCAAAAAAAACAGTTCTGGAATTTAAGTGGGATCAAATTAGACAGTTCTGGTTTTACTCAGCAAAGATCAGATTACAGCGAATGTCCAAGGTAGAGTGTTTACTTCAGATCCTTCATATTAATTAGTAGGACTTCATTAGAGGCCTAAATTCCTTAGCATTAACTTCATCTCCTTTTCCCCTTCCACCCTTCCTTGCCCACACCACCATCTTCTGCCTTCTCCTTTCTCCTCCATTTGTCTTCTTTGCTATGATAAGCACACCACTTTCATGGTGCATCAGGACCTCCAAAAGTACCAAAAACAGTTGTCAGATCTTAGAGTGAGGTCTAAGCCGGGTGTTGGTGGTGCACTCCTTTAATCCCAGCACTCGGGAGGCAGGGGCAAGTGGATCTCTGTGAGTTTGAGGCCAGTCTGGTCTACACAGCAAGTGCCAGGATAGGCTTCAAAGCTACACAGAGAAACCCTGTCTCAAAAAACCAAAATGGAATTGCTATGAATGTGTGACTGTTGCTTGTTGACTTCTAAGTGGGGAGGATTATACTAGGCATGGAGTTCCATATGGTGTGTTTCCTGGTGTGCTAATGTAGCAAACTACCAAATCATGTCATACACTTTTTCTTTTTGAAACTTTGCAAAAAGACAGGCGTGGTGGTGGCACATGCCTTTATCCAAGCATCCAGGAGAAGTGAATTTCAGGACAGCTAGACCTATGGGGGAAGTGCCTTGTCTTGTTAAAAAATATTTATTTATTATTGTTATTATTTTTTTGAGACAGGGCTTTTCTGTGCAGCTCTGGCTATCCTGAAACTCGCTCTATATAACAGGCTGGCATAGAACTCATAGAGATCTGCCTGGCTCTGTCTCCTGAGTGCTAGGATTAAAGGCATTTGCCATTATGCTAGCTTTAGAAATTTTTTTTAAAGATTCATTTATTTATTATGCATACAGTATTCTGCCTGCATGTATGTCTGCAGGTCAGAAGAGGACACCAGATGTCACTATAGATGGTTGTGAGCCACCATGTGGTTGCTGGGAATTGAACTCAGGACCTTTGGAAGAGCGGTCAGTGCTCTTAACCTCTGAGCCATCTCTCCAGCCCGAAATTTCTTTTTTTTTTTTTTTAAAAAGAGGAAGTAAAGGTTTTTTGTTGTTGTTGTTGTTTTAAGCTTGGATATCCCATGTTCCCTTTGCCCCAACAACAGTAGTGAACAGATAACTAGGCATGGTGGCTCATTCCTTTAGGAATGCTACGCTAAGAGCAGTTGGTCTACATATCAAGTTCTAGGCTAGCCTAGCCAGGGCTACATCTAAGACCCAATCTTAAAACAAACAAAGCTGAAGATGTACTTAGTGGCAGGGCACTTTTCTATGCTTAACTATGTCACTGTTTTTGGGTGTGTGTGTAGCATATGCACATGTGTATGAGAGTGTATGAACACATTAAACAAATGCATGTCACAGCTAGAACTTAATGTCAGTATTTTCTTGACTGCTTTCTGCCATATTTTTTGAGACAACAGTCTCTCACTGAACCTGGAACTCACTAATTCTAATAGACTGGCTGACCAGCAAGCTCCAGTAATTCACTCTGTACACCCCCATCCCTGCTCAGTACTGAAGTTACAGGTGAACACCTCTGTGCCTACCTTTTCCATGGGTGCTGAGATCTAAACTCATGTCCTCATGCTGGTGATATAAAATACTTTATTGATGTAATTATCTGCTAGCAGCCCCTGTGTTGGTGATACATGCCTTTAAACCCAGCACTTGGGAGGCATAGGCAGGCGGATCTCTGTGAGTTGGAGGCCAGCATGGTCTATAGACCGAGTGCCAGGATAGGCTCCAAAGCTACACAGAGAAACCCTGTCTCAAAAAACAAAAAAACATCTGTAACTTCCTTATTGAATCTTTGGGAATTTCACATCATTATAACCCAATTCTGCTTATTTCTCAGCCCCTTCATATCCTGCAGTGGCTCCCCCATGAAATTAAAAAATATCAAACAATCAAAAACAAGAAGAAAAATGAAAGAACCAAATAATAAAACAAAACAACAAAAAGCCTCTTCCTTTCCCCCATCTTCCCCACCTCTCCAACACCTCTTCATTTGTCCTGGTGGCTTTGGGAGCTGTGATATGTCTCACAGTATACTTTTTTGTCCAATCAGCTTTACTTGCAAATGTTCATTACAATGAGTCATTGGTCTGGTACAAAGCCTCTGGTTTCTGGGACACCATCATTACTGGATCCTCACCAAGACTCCTCTTTAATATTCAGAGGCCTCCTCGAGTCATGGGGATCCAGTGGTTATTGTTTTAGAGGACCAGTTCCTTCATGAGCTCTAGCAGGTCCTAGATAGGTAGATGTTAGGGTGGGCCAACCTCAGGCCCAGCTGTGGGTGGTAGTTGTGCTGATTAGTCTAAATCACTGGAGCATCCTCCTCAGGTGAGGGTGGGACCAGCTTCCCTACACCCATGCCATCAGTGAGGGATGGGGTCATCTCTTCCTAGCGTGGGGGTGGAGGGACAGCTCTCTTGATGCCTTGTCCCCTGAAGTGACATGGGCCACAGACCCCAGCTACAACAGGACCATGAACCCAGACATGGCCCTCAGCAGCAGCTTGGGCCTGGGTGACATCCTGGCACCAGGCCACTGAGATCAGTATGGTGCTGGTGGTGGCACGGCACAGGAACACCAACAAGGCCATAGGTTAAGGCTCCAACCCTGGGCTTCCATGCAACCTTTGGTGGCAGCACATACTGCGGTGGGACTCAGACATGGTCCTCTGCAGCAGTTGGGTCTGGATATCACCACTGTCCCCAGGTGACAGTGCAGGCCAGTCAAATTGGCACAACTCTATCAGCATGGCCTTCAGACACAAAAACGGCCTCAGATCTTGGGAATCCACAGTGGCCTATGATGGGTAACAGGAACTTCAGACATAAACACAGACCCTGGCTGCAGTAGGGCCGCAGACACAGACAAGGCCCTCAGCTGCAGCTCTGGTCTGGACATCACCATGGCATCAGATAGCAGCACAGGCCACTAAAATCTGCATGGCTCTGGCTGCAGCATGGCCATTGGCCACCAACACAGACTCAGGTGGCTGACATGATTCCAGACATCTACATGGCCCTTGGTGTCAACATGGTCCACACAGACTTCAACACAGACTACAGATGCAGTAGGACTGTGGACCCAGACATGTCCCCCAGTTAGCTAGTGGTTTTTAAAGATAGTCTCGATTTTAATTTGACAAAGTAATTGAAAAAATAAATTTTTGCCGGGCAGTGGTGGTGCATATCTTTAATCGAGCACTTGGGAGGTATTAACAGGTGGATTTCTGTGAGTTCAAAGCCAGCCTGGTCTACAGAGCTAGTTCCAGAGCAGCCAGGACTGTTGCACAAAACATAACAACAACAAAAAACCCTGGAGGATAAAAGTTCTTCTGTAAAGTCATAAAAATGTAAAAATGGGTGTTCTAGAGATGATAGGACAGTTACTTTGCTGAATCAATAGGATTATGCTACCATCAAGTATATGTTGCAGCTTTTTTTAATCTTTTGATTAAATCTTTTGATTGTAGTCGATGATGACCTTCAATTAAATATGTAGTTATGGATGACCTTGAACTCTTTATCCTCTTATGACTACCTCCTAAGTACTGGATTATAAATGTACATAATCAAGTCTGGCTAGGGATGTTTTTCTGTTTTATTTTTGTTTTTTCTTTAAATTAGAAACAAGCCTGCCTCACATGTCAATCCCAGCTCCCTCTCCCTCCCTTTCTCCCTTGCTCCTGTTTTGTTTGTTTAAGACAGGGTGTCTCCGGCCTTTGCCTCCTGAGTGCTGGGGTTAAAGGCATGGACCACCACTGCCTGGCTGGCTGGGGGGATTCCTTAAGAAAGGTTTTACATATATTTTATGACCTCTTTAAGTTATTTATTTATTTTTATTTTATGTGCATTGGTGTTTTGCCTGCATGTATGTCTGTGTGAGGGTGTCGGATCCCCTGGTTACAGAGAGTTGTGAGCTGTTATGTGCTATGTGCTAGGAGTTGAACCAGGGTCTTTGGGAAGAACAGCCAGTACTCTTTTTTTTTTTTTTTTTTTTTTTTTTTGGTTTTTAGAGACAGGGTTTCTTTGTATTGTTTTGGAGGTTGTCCTGGAACTCACTCTGTAGACCAGGCTGGCCTCGAACTCACAGAGATCTGCCTGCCTCTGCCTCCTGAGTGCTGGGATTAAAGGCGTGTGCCACCAATGCCTGGCTCATTATATAGTTTTTTGTGGCTTTTGTTTTTGTTTTCTCTTTCTTGACTGGACTAGAACTTGCTTTGTAAACCAACCTGGCCTGGCCTTGAGTTCACAGAGATTCTCCTGACTCTGCCCCTTTCGTGCTGAGATTAAAGGCATGGTGCCTGGTAATTTATATTCTTTGTTGTTGCAGAGATATTGTTGTCCTAGGTCAGTGATTCTCAACCTTCCTAATGCTGTGGCCCTTTAATACAGTTCCTCAAATTGTGGTGACTCCTGACCATACAATTATTTTTGTTGCTACTTCATAACTGTAATCTAAATATTTGTGTTTTCTGATGGTCTTAGGCGACACCTCAGAAAGAATCATTCGACCCCAGGAGTCTTGACTATTTAAGATGGTTGAGAAACACCGTCCTAATGCCTAGGTAGCATCTGAGACTGATATATTATATTGAGGCACAATGTAATTCAGTTGGTAGAGTGATGGATACTTCAGTGAGATAAGAATGAACATACTGGACCACTGGAACTACCTCAAACACAAGGAGATTCTCTTATCAGCAAAATCTCTATTTTAAAACTTTTCATAAAGCCAAGTAAATGTACTTGGTTACTTACATGGTTTGGCTAATGCTGACTGAGCTTTAAATTGTGAACTATTTTTTGAAGAAGAAAATGATCTAAGGTAAAAGCAGGTTTGAAATGGCAGTGGTTGGTGTTCTGTGTACAAAAGATAGCAAATTTATGATGAATACACGGGAGATAGATTTAAAAATGGATTTTCCCTTCCACAGTCTTCACTGCTGATAGAGACATACTTCCCTTTTTCACCTAAGGTTCTGAAACAAAGACAAACATGGGCTTGCAATGTCTGAGGGAGCTTTTGAATTCTTTCTAAAGAGGAAATTGACTTTACCTAACCAGTACACTTCCTGCATACTCAGGCAGGGCTTTGCTAGTCCAGGTGGAGAGTTTCCTATTAGAGAGAGGTCTGAAATGTAACACAGTGACCCTACTTGATGACTTTATTCTGTATTGCATTTATAAGTCAACTGTGGTCTTCAAAAATGCAGATTCTGGGACTGGGATTTAGCTTAGTTGGGAGTGAAGCTGGGCATTGAGGGCACCTACCTATAATATTGGTGTTGGAGAGGTGGAGGAAGGAGGATCAGAAGTTCAAGGTCATTGAACTATATAAGAGTTTTGAGC
Source organism: Mesocricetus auratus (assembly GCF_017639785.1). Taxonomy (NCBI): domain Eukaryota; kingdom Metazoa; phylum Chordata; class Mammalia; order Rodentia; family Cricetidae; genus Mesocricetus; species Mesocricetus auratus. Next base: position 58,503,195 of record NW_024429191.1, on the reverse strand, counting down.
TGTGAGATCTTGTCTCAAAACAACAACAAAAAAGTTAAAATGCAACAAGTCCAGAGCCTGCGACTATACATTACTAAAAAAAATAGTAAGGCAGCCAGTTGTGGTAATGCACGCTTTTGATCCCAGCAGTTGGGAGACAGAGTCGACTTATCTCTGTGAGTTTGAGGCCAGCCTGGTCTATAGAGTGAGTTCCAGGAGATCCAGGGCTACACAGAGAAGCCCTGTTTCAACAAACCAAAATGAAAAAAACAAACACAAAAACAAAACATAAGGCATTCTTTCTGTTTTTTTCACTTTTTTTCTCTTTTTCTTTTCTTTTTTGGCTTTTCAAGACAGTGTTTCTCTGTGTAGCTCTGGCTGTCCTGGAACTCACAGAGATCTGACTGACTCTGCCTCCTCAGTACTGAGATAAAGGTTGTGCACCATGTGTGTGTACACTAACATTTGTCAAGAGAAAACTGGCAAGAGGATTAAAGTAATTTTTAATAGTCATATGAAACGACTACTGTTTGTAAAGTGTGGGTTTTGGGAACTTGTTTTTGTTTTTATTGCTGGAGATTGAATCCAGAACCTTGCACTGCAGGGCAAGTGCCCTGTCACCAGGTTATATCCCAGTTCATGTGTTTGCTTTAACTTAACTGTCTAACTTACAGGTAGTATTTTTTATTTTTTATTATTTTGGCTTTTTGAGACAGGGTTTCTCTGTATTGCTTTTAAAGGTTGTCCTGGAACTCACTCTGTAGACCAGGCTGGCCTCTAACTCAGAGATCTGCCTGCCTCTGCCTCCCGAGTGCTGGGATTAAAGGCGTGCACCACCAACGCCTGGCTATATAGTTAGTATTTAAACGTGAGAGTATATGTGAGATGCAAAGACCTTTTTGTCATAACTCCTGCAACAAAGTCGCTTAATTTCAGTTCTGTGAACTGAGACAGTGTATCTCAAAATGTGGGCAGTACCACCTATGTGACTATGACAGTAGAGAGTTGTTAGCACATGGCCCTCTTGCTCCTCCTTTAAACTCAGTCTGTCTCGGATGGAACTCGGGCAATCTGAATTAACAGGGAACACACGGAATACCTTGGCAAAGAAAATTTCATAATTACTACTTGTTTCAATTATTATCTAGCCAGTCTAGCCCATCATTAAGCTCTGTGGTCAGTGAGAGACCGTGTTCCTCAAAATAAGATGGGCAGTGATCTAGGAAGAATATGTGCATGCCCACATGCACATGTACACACATGAACACACAGACGCAAAAGTAAAATAAAGCAAATTCATAAAAATACAAATGACAACAACAGCAACAACCAAGCTGAGTATGCTGTCACATGCTTACCAAGAGGCCAAGGGAAACAAGTGAACACGGAAAGTATTCCATGATCTTACTTATGTGGAATCTGGAAAAGGTCTATTTCATAGAAATGTGGAGTAGAATAGTGGATAGCAGGAGTATGGTGGGAGGAATAGTGAGAAGGTGGTCCCAAGGCACCATGTTTTAGTTATGTGTGATGAATGTATTCTGGAGCCCTAATTACAGGATAGGGACTGTGGTCTATACTGTATTGTATTTTGCAAATTGCTAAGAGAGATCTTCAGTGTTCTTACCACATATAAAAAAAATAATCATTGGGCATGGTGGCTCATACTTTTAATCCCAGCTCTTGGGCAAAAACAGACAGATTTGAGTTTGAGACCTGTCTGGTCTACAGAGTGAGTTCCAGGACAGCCAGAACTACATAGTTTTTTGTTCCCAAAATACCAAAGGATAAATAAGTCAAGAGATGCATACACTGATTAGCTTGACAGAACTATCAGTTGTGTATATGTGTGTCAAAACACACTGTGTACCTTAAGTGTATATACCTCAATTAACAAAAAATTTCTTTGTAAGACAGGGTCTTGCTATATAATTTGAACAGGCTTCGAATTTATGAGGCTTTAGCCTCAACCTCCTGAGTGCTGGTATTACAGACATGTTCTGTCATGCTTGGCTACATTAAAATTTTCTACTAAGCTGAGTCCAGAGGATCACGGGATCAAAACAAACTCCAGGCCTGAAGACCCTGTCTTATCTGTCGTCCCTTTTTAAAAATAAGTCTATTTGGGCTGATGATGCATCCTGTAATCCTAGCACTTTCAAGGCAGGAAGATTATAACTAGTAGGACCCTGTCTTAATTAACAAAAGAAAGGGGTGGGAGTACTGTGGATACATAGTAATTCAGCAGTAGAATGCTTACCTAGGTTCAATCCCAGCACAGCATACCATCTTTTTTTGTAATGAGTGGAAGATGGTTGTTGTTTGCTACATTTAAGTAATTATGAATGGTGCGTATACTCTGACTTTTCCTAAAGATTCTAAATTTCAGGTTTTTATGTTCTTTTTAGATAAAGGAGAGTGCTTCACAGACAAGAGATGTCCTGAAACAACATTTTAGTGATTTAAAAGGAACCCTTGGAAAACTTTTGGATGAGCGATTGGCGACTCTTTTGCAAGAGGTGGACACCATTGAACAGGAGACCATCAAACCGTTAGATGACTGCCAGAAGCTCATAGAGCATGGAGTTAACACCGCGGATGACCTTGTCCGAGAAGGTGGGACTCCAGGGAACCTATTAATCCTTACATTCCAATTGACACCTGCCTGATTTCATAGGATACTAGCAGGCTTCTTGCCATCTGAAGGGTGCCTGGAATGTTTCTGCCTTGAGACAGTTTATATAATACAGATATGCTGTGAGAGATACTAGTCTAAGTATTGATTGGGATCATTTATGAAACAAAAAATGATTATTTCAAAAGGTTCTATGCTTATAGTATTCACAATTTTTTGAAGGGGTTATGCATTACATTTTAAAAATTACCTTCTGGGGTAATTTTATATGCCACAACACATACATAGAGGTCAAAGGACAACCAACAAAGTTAGTTCTCAGCTTCTACCATATGTATTCTAGGGATAGAGCTAATGTCCACAGGCTTGGTGGCAAGTACCTTTCTTTAGCTGTACTTTTCTTTACCCACTGGGCCATCTTACTCGCTCATGCATTACATTTTAAATCACATACTCAGCATGTAGTTTCAATTTTATTTTTACAACTTTTTATTTATTTATTTATTTTTGTTTTTCAAGACAGGGTTTCTCTGTGGCTTTGGAGGCTGTCCTGGAACTAGCTCTTGTAGACCTGGCTGGCCTCGAACTCACAGAGATCTGCCTGCCTCTGCCTCCCAAGTGCTGGGATTAAAGGCGTGCGCCATCAACGCCCAGCTTTTTACAACTTTTTATAAACTTTTGTTTATCCACTATTTTGTTTTATGTTTTTGAGGCAGAGTCTCCTGTTATTGTCCAGACTGCCATGAATTAATTCTCAGTAGTCCTGATGAAGCAGCATGGGTACGGGATTTACTGGTCTGAACCATCATACCTAACTTCATTTTTAGTTCTTTTTTTTTTTTTGGTGGGGGTGGTGAGACAGGGTTTCATTGTGTAGCCCTGGCTGTCCTGGAACTCACTCTGTAGATCAGACTGGCCTCCAATTCACAGAGATCCACCTGCCTCCCAAGTACTGGGATTAAAGGAGTGTGCCACCACTGCCCAGCTATTTTTAGTTCTTTTTTTTTTTTTTTTTTCCGGTTTTTTCGAGACAGGGTTTTTCTGTGTTGCTTTGGAGGTTGTCCTGGAACTCACTCTGTAGACCAGGTTGACCTTATTTTTAGTTCTGATATTCCAGTTTTTAGGCAGGTTTTGCTGTTGTTAAGTCACCCATAAGTCTTAGATTGTTCATCTTTATCTTCCTTTGTTGACTTTGACCTTCTTTCTTCCAGTGCAGGCCTTTTATTAGATATGTTAAATTAAAAAGGTAACAGTTCTGTTCTTTGGGGTTTGTAACTCAGTGGAAGTCATGCTGCGTAAGATCTAAAATCTTACTGAAGAACAAAGAAGTCTGTCTGGGAAGTAGAGGGCAGCCTCCTGTGGGAGTTACGCAGAGGCTTGAAGAAATTCATCAAGCAAAGGAGAAAGAGGCAGCTGTGATTCTAAGCAGAAGTAACATCAGGAGTGGAGTGAATATCAAAGACCTGTTTCACTGGAGAGTTATGTAATGGGATTGGCCCAGGCCTCACAATTGCTGTGTAGCTAATTGTAATCCTCAATGAGACATGTTTAGTTTTTACTGACATAATAGTGCCTTTGAGAAAATTCTTTTTAGCAAAACCACAGAATGTCTTCCCCTTGAGGCTTTGAATTTGGAAATATACCCAGAAGCAGGTCAGCACAGGGCTGGAGTGTGCACACCCATAACATTGAAGGCTGTGCTTTCATTTTTGAAAATAAATCCTTTGAGGCACATACTTGTTTGTCATAGCACTTAATGCTGAAATTTTTATACTTCAAAAACATTTTTAATTTCAAATTCTTCCCCCTCCCCATACAGAGAAGATAAAAGCTTCTTTCTTTCTCTGTGTGTGTGTGTTTAATTTATTAAGTTGATTCATTTTATTTTTACAATTATTTGCCTGCATGTATGTGCACCACATGTATGACTGGTGCCTGTGGAGGCCAACCCCTGAAAGTGGAGCTACAGATAGTTGTGAAATTGTCCAGTCTGGCTTTCAACTTCCTATTAGCTAATGAACTTCTTTTTTTTTTAAGATTTATTTATTTATTATGCATACAATGTTCTGTCTGTATGCATGTCTGCAGGCCAGAAAAGGACACCAAATCTCATTACAGATGGTTGTGAGCCATTGGAATTGAACTCAGGACCCCTGGAAGAGCAGTCAGTGCTCTTAACCTCTGAACCATCTCTCCAGCCTGACCTTGAACTTCTGATCACTCTGCTTCTACCTCCCAAGTGCTAGAGACTTTTGTGGCAGTGTTCAATATGTCTGTGTTTTCTTTTAGTAAAGAAAGTCATATCCTCTCAGAAAACTTGAGTTAGGGCTGACAGGATAGCTCATTGGGTAAAGGAGCTTGTTGCAAAGCCTGATGACCTGAGTTTGATCTTGGTGGAGGGACAGGACCAACTCCTGCAAGTTGTCTTCTGACTTTCACATGTGTACCATGGTGTATGCATGCCCACACGTACACGCACACACACTGAGTGAATGAATGAATATAATCATAGTTAGCAAAACTCCTACGTAACTTCAGTGTGCATTTGGATGATGTAATACTATCTTTCATTATTTCAGAGAATATAGAGATTGATCATTTTCATACCCTGTATAAGGCATTTTCTTCTTACTGTTCTGTTGAATGATTTCTTTTGTTGTTGTTTTATTTTTTGTTTTTATTAAGACAGGATTTCTCTGTGTTGTCCTGGAACTCACTCTGTAGACCAGGCTGCCTCAGCCTCCCACGGGCTAGGATTAAAGTCCTGTGCCTCCACCATCCAGTCTGTTGAGTAATTTCTGATTCAGTGTATAGTGGAAATCTTACTGCATCATTTGACTTTTGAGATAAGGTCTCATTATATAGCACAGGCTTGTCTCAAACCTCAGTCTTACTAATGCTATAGGCATATACCCCCTCAGCTGGCATCATTTGGCTGTTTAAGATCCTGTGTCCTTTTGCTGCTGTTAGGATAATAACTTTGTTCCTGTTAGAACTGATGAAGAGGAGCCAGGAGTATGCTGGTTTACTCCTGGAATCCCAGCACTCAAGAGTTGGAGGCAGAAATAGCTTGTGAGTTTGAGGCCAGCCTAGTCTACATAGCAAGTATCATGTCAGCCAAGGCTATTAGTAAGACCTTATCTCAAGAAAGTCAGAAAAAAAGGGCAGATCAGGTGGCTAAGTGGATCAAGGAGCTTGGTACCAAGCCTGACAGCCTGAGGTAAGTCCCTGAAACTCACATGACAGAGAGAAAAACAAAAAACAAAAAACCAGCTCCCACAAGCTGTCATCTAACTTCCATATATGCACATATCTCCCTCAGTAAATTAATGTAAAAAACCAAAACAGGATAAAAAAAAAAGTAAAGAATCAATAGAGAAGAATGAGGCAATGTCCCTGCCTTTCTGCGCTGTGTAAAATTGGTTGTTGAGCTAGATTTGCAGTTATCTTTGGCCTTTGTTCTCTCTGGCTTGCCAAGTCATTTTGAGGGTTGATTGTGTGTCACGTGGAAATTAACTTGCAACAAAGCTAGAAATTTACAGTAAACATGAGTTATATTGGTTACTGTATAATAATGACTTTAAAATGTGACTGTTTTTACTGAGCTAGTTTTCTTACCCTCAATTGTAGGTGAGATTGCCATTCTTGGTGGTATAGAAGAACAGAATGACAAATTGTGGAACTTTACCAAAAAGGCCTCACATATTCAATTGGACAGGTAAAAGAGTTTGTCCCTTTTGGACTTATTTTTAAAAACTTAAATGATTTTGCCTCTCTTCCAATCTTCACCCTCCCTGGTCTCCATTAAAAATTCTGATTACAGGAATTAGAGAATCTGTTTTTCAAGATTTTGCTGTCCATTATCATTACTACTAGTGTCAAATGGCTATGGTTGAAAACTTTGATATAGTATTATTATAGATCTTTTTCAATTCCAGTAGTTAATAGAATTGTTAAATTTTAAAAATTCTGGTGTGTGCTTTCAAAGCAGCACTCATAATGACATAATTGGAGCAATACATAGAGGATTGTCGTGGTCTCTGTACAAGAAAAAAGCATTCTGAATGCCTTGCTGAAACCAAATCTTATTTTACTAAACAAGATCTTTTGATATAAACTTACCTTATATCAATTGTGATTTTATCAATTTTATTTTGTTTTTGTTTTATCGAGGCAGGGTTTCTCTGTGTAGCTTTGGACCCTTCCTGGAACTCGTTCTGTAGACCAGGCTGGCTTCAAACTCACAGAGGTCCGCCTGCCTCTGCCTCCTGAGTGCTGGGATTAGAGATGTGCGCCATCAACACCCAGCTGTTGTTTTTTTTTTAAGGCATCTCAGGCTGACTTCTGGCTTATGATTCTCCTGTCTAAGTTTCCTGAGTGCTGGGATTAGGCATGTGCTATTATACAGCTTACAGGTTTTTGTCTTGCCCAATTATCTCAGACGAGAATCTTTACTATAAAGATGAAAGCCCCTCACAGAAACACCTCCAGCTTCTTCAGAATTATTTGCTGAGGCTTTTAGGATTCTTCTAGCATGTGACCAATCTACAGTAGTCCTTGCATTTCCATCTCCAAGTTAAGCATGTCTTAAAAACATGACTTTGTTTCCTTAGCTTACCAGAAGTGCCTTTATTAGTTGATGTACCCTGTTTGTCGGCTCAGTTGGATGATTCTATTCTTAACATAGTGAAAGACCACATTTTTAAGCACGGAACAGTAGCTTCCCGCCCACCAGTACAGATTGAAGAATTAATAGAGAAACCTGGAGGCATCATAGTACGATGGTGTAAGGTATGTACCAAATTGCAGAAATGGACTCAACATTATGGGTTTGTGATTGGGGGCTTTTGAGATTTATTTATTTATTTATTTGCTTATTTATTGGTTTTTCTTGATACGGTTTCTCTGTGTAACAGCCTTGGCTATCCTGGAACTTGCTCTGTAAACCAGGCTGGCCTTAAACTCACAGAGATCCGCTTGCCTCTGCCTCCCAAGTGCTGAGATTAAAATCACTGCCAGGTTTTGTTTTGTTTTTTGAAACAGGGTCTCCCTTGTATATGCCAGGCTGTCCTTGAATTCACAGAGATCCACCTGCCTCTGGAGTGCTGGGATTAAAGGCATGCACTCCCACTGCTCAAAGAACCCCCCCAAACACTTTTTTAAAACATTAAATGACTCTAAAGTATAGGCTTGTTGTAGAGGTACACACCTTTAACCCCAGCATTTAAGTAGTAGATGGAGGTGGATCTCTGTGAGTTTGAGGCCAGTCTGGCCTATATAGAGAACTCAGTCAGCCAGGACTCCATAGTGAGACTTTCAAAACAAAACAAAAAGTGGTTAAATAAATATTTCTATAGTTCACTTACACTCAGTATTGTCCGGAATTCTGTTTTTGTTGTTGTTGTTTGTTTTGTTTTGTTTTATTTTGAGACAGGGTTTCTCTGTGTAATAGCCCTAGCTGTCTTGGGTAAGCAGAGACAGGAGGATCTCTATGAGTTTGAGGCCAGTCTGGTCTACAGAAAGAGTTACTGGACATCCATGGCTACACAGAGAAACCCTGTTTTGGATAAAAAAAGAAAAGAGAGAACTGATTCCCAAAAGTTGTCTCCTGCCCTCCACGTGCATGCTGTGGGATGTGTACAGGAACACATATACATACTTATCTGTACCAGAGTATACAAAATGACTTCTACAAGCTATTTCCTTAAATGATTTTTTGTTTGTTTGGTTTTTGTTTTTTTGTGGGTTTTTTGTTTGTTTGTTTTTGTTTTTGTTTTTTGGGACAGGGTTTCTCTATATTGCTTTGGAGCCTGTCCTGGCACTAGCTGTATAGACCATCTGGCTTCAAACTCAGAGATCCGCCTGTCGTTGCCTCCCAAGTGCTGGGATTAAAGGTGTGCGCCACCACTGCCCAGCATAATTTTTTTAATTGAAGCTTTTGTATAGAAGAAAGAAGTAGAGATGCTTTTGCTAGATTAAAGCAAGGATCCTCAGTACCCACATTCTCCACTACCATCATCACCAAAAACTCCACAATGGAAACCCTGCAAGCACTCTGGTTATTTCCAGGGTTTTTGTTTGCTTTCCTGTTTCTTTTTTTTTTTTTAAGATTTATTTATTATGAATACAACATCCTGCCTCCATGTCTGTCTGCATGCCAGAAGAGAACACCAGATTTCATTATAGATGGCTATGAGCCACCATGTGGTTGCTGGGAATTGAACTCAGGGCCTCTGGAAGAACAGTCAGTGCTCTTAACCTCTGAGCCATATCTCCAGCCCCCGCCTGTTTCTTTTGTTGTTACTCACTATAATTGTTCTTATTTGTGTTTCCTTGTGCACACATGTAATTTTTTTCTAAAGTATACCTTACTGTAAATTATGAGATCTTAGTGTATTGGAACTGTATTCGGTAAGGCCAGATGTTTTCCCTTGGTTTTGTAGGGAGAGCAGAACCTTGCTATGTAGATCAGACTAACCTCAAACTCATCACAATCCTCCTGTCCCACCCACCAAATGCTGGGATTACAGGTGCGTGCTACCACACCTTATATAAAACCTACTATTTTTCATCTTTACTGGTATTTAGGATTATCAGACTTACGTTTTTGCACAAATGCTATCTCATTATAGTTTTGCGTTGTATTTCTATATTTGGCTATTCATATTTATTTCATATCTTTTGCATTTTTTTCCTTTTAAAAATTATTTTTAGCTTGAGGTTGTCATATAGCCTAGGTTGGCCTAGAACTTGCTATAGAGCTGAGACTGTGACACAGTGGTAGTGTTTGCCTATGCAAGGTACTGGGTTTGATCCATAGCACTTTTCACACACAGAATAAATAATAAACTAAATGAACAGTTTGGCATGTAGCCTAGTCTGATCCCAAATTGGTTTTCTGCTTGCCTTATCTTTCTCAGTGCTGGGATTGTAGCCGTGTGCCTCTCTGTTCAGCTCTTCTTTCCTTCATCCTTTCCTTTTCGAATTACATTTTATTTGGGGGGAGGCATGCATGCCACTTCAAATGTCTGGAGGTCGAAGGACTTCCTGTAGGAGCTGTCTCTCATTCTACCATGTGGGTCTTGGGGATTGAACTCAGATCTTCACTAGGATTTCTGTCAGGCACCCTCCTGCTGAGCCGTTTTTGAGGCAGAATCTCGTGTAGTCCAGGCTAGCCTTGAACTTGCTATGTAGTTAAGGCTGGACTTTACTGTGCCTCTTGTCTGCTTTTCTGCCTACTATGATTAGAGGCAGTGTTACCATCCCTAGCTTTAGAATGGGTAATATTAAAGACACTTTTCAGTTTAAAAAAGAAAAAGAAAGGTAAGCTGGTAAGATGGCTATGCAGATAAAGGCATTTGTTCTGAAGCCTGACAAGCTGAGTTCAGTTCCTAGAGCCCACATGGTAGGAAAGAGCTGACTCCCACAAGTTGTCCTCTGACCTTCACAAGTACTTTGTAGTATACATGTATGCGTGTACATGTACATACAAACACACAAGTGGAAGGAAGGAGTCAGGCATGGTAACATCATAGCATTTGGGATGACAAGGCAGGAGGATGGTGAACCCAAGGCCAGTCTGTACAGTAGAGCAAGACCTGTGCTTAAAAACAAAAAGAAACAGAAGAAAAAGAGAAAGAGAAGCAACTGGGTATGGTAATGTGTATCTATATTCCTAGCTCTCAGGAAGCCAAAGCAGGAGGATTACCATGAATTCAGGGCTTGCCTTGGCTACATATAGTGAAACCCTATCTTGGGAAGAACAAAAAGAAAAAGGAAAAGGAGATAGTGATAAACATGTTGCCTGTGCCTTCCCCATAGTGTTCCATATTGTCCCTATTCAGCAAATGAATCTGTTTTTTTGTCTATATGTCCCCATTTGTTCTGGTTTTTACCTGGCTTAAAAAAAAATCTTTCTCCATAGGTGGATGATGACTTTACAGCCCAAGATTACAGGCTCCAGTTCCGTAAATGTACTGCCAATCATTTTGAAGATGTGTACGTAGGGTCTGACACTGAATTCATAGTGTTGCATATAGACCCCAATATTGATTATCAATTCAGAGTCTGCGCCCGGGGAGACGGCCGGCAGGAGTGGAGTCCTTGGAGTGTACCCCAGACAGGTCATTCCACACTGGTGCCTCATGGTATGCTCTTATCTTGTCACACTGAAACTCGATAGGGTGTAGGAAAGTTTACCCCTTGTTCTGAGAGTGATACACAGGTAACCACTTTCCTAAGGATGATCTTGAATTGAGAGAAGAACGTGGAACCTGCCTTTTACTCGGATCATTCCATGTAAATTGTTTTCATCAGCTCTTGTCTTTGGATTCAAAATTGAGCATCACTCAAAATCACAGATTGAAAATAGTGCCTAGAACATACCACATACACCACACACACACACACACACACACACACACACACACACACACACACACACACACACACACACCTCTCTGTGCAACAGCCCTGGCTGTGCTGGAACTCTCTTTGTAGACAGGCTGGTTTCAAACTCACAGAGATCTTCCTTCCTCTGCCTTCCTGAGTGTGTGATTAAAGTTGTGCGCCACCACCGACAGGCTTGTTTATTCATTTTTAATATGACGCTGTTGATTGAACTCAGATCCTTATACATGCTAATAAATACACGCTCTATTATTTATTCAGGTTGTAATATCATCAAACTATTAAATTTGAACATTATATTTTTTAGATAGAAGATGACCATTGTTTGGTGTTTTTCGATTTGTATAGGAATTTACCAAACTCCTTTTGTGTAATTTGTGACTCTAACCCCAATACTCTGTTACTAAATCTTTTATTAAACTTAGCTAGGACTGCTTTAAGTAATTACTTTCATTCAATTCTGTTTAAGGTGTCTGTATTCAATAAACTCTTGAAAAAAATTGCAATAATTTATAATGGCTTTCTTTTTAAAGAGTGGACACCTGGCTTTGAGGGATACAGTCTGAGCAGTCGAAGAAATATAGCACTCCGGAATGATGCCGAGTCCTCAGGTGTTCTCTACTCCAGTGCTCCAACCTACTTCTGTGGGCAGACATTAACATTCAGGTAAGTAGACTGAGAAATGCTGTCGTGCCTCTAACCGTGTAATGGAGTGTGTAGGGTGTGCATGAGTTTGAATTTGATATATCTCAGCTTTAGTCCATCACTCATAGGTATTGTCAGCAGTTTGGCAAGTTTTTTGTTTGTTAAAACAGGGTCTCACTATGTATCCCCAGCTTGGCCAGAAGACCAAACTGTTTGCCTCTGCCTCCCAAGTGCTGGGATTAAAGGAGCACACCATCACATCAAGTTTTTGGCAAGACTTTAAATTTTTCCTCTGTTTCAGTATTCTCATCTGTATCCATGGGATTATTGTGAAGAGTAATGGATAATGTATATAAAATTCTTGGTACTTGATATGTTTGTCTTTTTGCTATTGGTAAGTGGGGATAAATAAAATACCTCATAAAAGTGTTTTTAAAAATCAGAGGTATGGGGCATGGTAATGCAGACCTGCGACACCAAAAACTCAGGAGATGGAGAAATTTAAGGATGCGTTTAGCTGCAAAGCAAATCCAGTATAGGCTGCATAAGATCCTGTCTGTACAACAAAACCAACCAGAGGCCAAGAATTAATTTTCCATTTGTCAGTGAGAGTAAGTTTCTGAAAAGCAGTTCACCATAAATAAAGGATTTTGTCCTGCCTGGTCCTGTAGCTGATTAGTCCCAAATAAACACACAGAATCTTATATTAATTATAAACTGTTTGGCCTGTGGCTCAGGCTTCTTATTGGCTAGCTGTCTCTTAATTATTAACTCATTTCTATTAATCTATGTATTGCCACATGGTCTTGGCTTACCAGAGAATGTTCAGGCTTCTGGTGGCTTCATGGTGTCTCTCTCTGGTCACTGTTTCCCTGCCTTTCCTCTTTCCAGAATTCTCCTAGTCTGGTAGCCCCACCTATACTTCCTGCCTGGCTACTGGCCAATCAGCATTTATGCATCAACCAATAAGAGAAACATATATTCACAGCATACAGAAGGACATCCCCCATCAGCTTGCTGCTGTGAACACACCATGTATACAACTCTGTAAAATACAACTGAAAGCAAGCCTCTTTTACCACCAGTCAGTTTTCCTTTACCTGCTTTTCTAAATGAGAAACATTTCTTTCTTGTTAACTGAGCAGTGTGTTCTGTGGTTGTATTTCTTTTTCTTTCTTTCTTTTTTTTCTTTTTTTCTTTTTGGTTTTATGAGACAGGGTTTCTCTGTATTGTTTTGCAACCTGTTCTGGAACTTGCTTGGTAGACCAGGCTGATTTCGAACTCACAGCTATCTGCCTGCCTCTGCCTCCTGAGTGCTGGGATTAAAGGCATGTGCCACCATCGCCCAGCCTGTGGTTGTATTTCTAAATAGCTCTTTTTTTGCAAAACCGAAGCTCATATGTTTTGTTTACTCATTTATTTTTGGCAAAGCCCAGTTTTGATATGAGTGATCGAGCATGTGCCTACTTTACCACGCTTACTTCAGTGTAGCAAATTCTCCTCTAAGTTTTGAATTCTAAGATTATTGAATTTTTTCAAGATTATTGAATATCTTCCTCCACTTTTCTCCCCGCCCCCTCACTCTCTTCCTTCCGTTTTTTTTTTTTTTTTGCCAGGCCAGGCCATTTGGTGTCAATGCCTGGCCTGGCAAAAAAGTATTACCAGAAGGTTCCACATGCCTTTTAATTCTGGCATTTGGGATGCAGGGACAGGCAGATCTCTGTGAGTTTGAGACCAGCCTGCTTTTACAGAGTGACTTCCAGTACTGCCAGGGACAGAGAAACCCTGTCCCAAAAAACCAACCCCTTCCCCCAAAAAAGAACAATCCAGATTTATTTTCATGTGTATTGGTATTTTGCCTGCATGTATGTTTGTGTGAGGATACCATATCCCCTGCAACTGGAGTTACAGATACCTGTGAGCTGCCATGTGGGTACTGGGAATTAAACCTGAATACTAGAAGAGCAGCTAGTGCTCTTAACCACTGAGCCATCTCCTCAGCGCCTATTTTTATTTCTTTAAAAATGCTTTTAATTACATGTGTGTTGGGGTACACACACTTGCAAGAGTAGTTCTTCTCTTTCCACTGTGTAAGTCTTAGAGTTCAAATCAAGTACTCACCAGCCTCAGATGATCAGATATTTTTCTGTTTTGTTTCCTTGTGTAAGGCATGGGAGAACATCTGGAAGTTTTGACTAAGCCAGTGTTGCTGTGTTCCCCTCCAATCAAATCATTTGAACTGCCCGCCACTGTCAGGATATGCTTGTTTATGCTTTGTCTTTCTTATGACACCTCCTCTCACCCATTAAGTCATAAAGAAAGAATGGTTGAATCACCAGAAAAATGTCAAGAGGAGAAAAATGAGTCTGTTACTTTCCATTTCTACAACAAACACTTGAGATAATCAGCTCACAAACAGAAGAGGGCTGTCTGGCTCACCTTCCGGTAGTTTAACCCATGGCAGAAAACTCGTTTCTTTGGGGCCTGTGCCAGTAAGTATGGTGGCAGGATTTTCACCCATTCCTAACAGTGCCAACCAAGGACCAGACTTTTGACACTGCCTTTCAGGAGTAGGGAGGAATTCTATATCTAATTATGGCAGAACCTAAAACTCAAAATCTACTTATGCCCCACATAGTGAATTTTCTATACTGAAATATACTGTGTTTATGTCTTTGTGTACAGAAGTACTTTCATTAGTGAAATGTCTCAAAACCAGGTACTTGTGCACATCAACAGACCTGAGCTTTAATAGATAGATGCAGGCCAGAGAGCTCAGGTAAGAATAATGATAAATAAATAATTGTGTTGCTATCTAAGTGGTACTTATTCTGTACCAAGTACTAGTGTATATGGTCTTATGTGCCCTAGGCTATGTAGCTGAGAATAACCTTGAACTTCTGATCCTCTTGCTTCTACTTCCCAGAGCTGGGGGAGAGACACACATGGCTCTACTGGCTTATTCATGCTAAGGACTGAACTCAGGGCTTTGTAAATGCAAGACAAGCACTCTGCCAGCTAAGTTATACAGCCAGCTGCATTTTAGTCTTAAGGTAACCTAAAGTGCTAAGTGTAGTTAACACTTTTAGGAATGAGGAAATTAAGGCACAAAGAAGTTAATTATTCAGTGCCTCGAGGCTTGTAATTGCCAAAGCTGGAATTGAAGTCCAGGGAGCCTGCCTTCAGAATCTATCGTTATGAATTCTTGCCTCAACTTGCAGAGTATGGGATAGACATGCATTACCACACCCAGAGACATTCGTGATCTTAGCTATTTGTCATTGCATCTCCTTTGTCTTTTTTGTGAGAATGTAAGTATGATTCTTACTAATGTGGAGATCTACAGTCTTACTGTTGCTTCCTCACTGTTGTGTTGGTGGATGTGTTGTAGCTGAACTTTAGGCCTTGGGTGTAAAGCATTTGTTCTTCCACAGAGCTGCCCACCCCTTCTTTCCAATTTTAGGCCCGTTTATCTCCCCATATTGCTTAATCATAATGCTGTCTTATGTTTTTGGGTTGTTTTGTTTTGTTTTTCAAGATGGTTTCTCTGTATAGCCCCAGCTGTCCTGGAACTCTCCTGTGGACCAGGCAGGCCTTGAATCCGCCTGCTATTGCCTTGAGAGTGCTGGGATTAAAGGGGAACCCCATTCCCACCCAGCCTGCTGTCCTCTGTTTCAAGTTCCCTCTCTGTGGATACAGAAGAGAATTTATTTCTGGCTTGCATACTTGCAATAATACAAACTGGCATGACTCCATTGTTTACTGGTCTGACACAAGGTCTCAATCAAACATGGCTTCTCGGCCCTCTCCCAGAGAAGCCTCACTGGGCCCCTCTTGGCTGAGTGAGTAACTGAAATTCAGTTAAGCTTTTTAGCTAGACTGCATTTTTGTCATTCTCCCCCTTGATTGTGGACTAAGTGTTTTTTACCCTTGTTCAAAGTTAAACTAGGTACATGGGAGGGGCAAATGAGTGTACCTGTATGAAGATCATCTTAAGAACCCATTCTTTAGAAGGGTGGCTGCACTCTACTCTCTACTCTGGCAGGCCCCACTCTGTTGTTTAGCCAGTTTGTCTTTGCTGTGGTTTCTAGAGGGCTTGTAGGTATGGCCAACCTTTCGGCATTGTAACTTGGCATTGTCATCTGGAAAGTGTCACTTGAGAACTGAGCAGTGCCATTGTGGTGAGGGGCAAGAGGGGACATCGAAAAAAATTTCTAAAGTAAAGTATTTTAAGTAAGTGTACCATTCTTCGTTGGGTCGAACTCCCAACTATCCTCGGCACTATGGGCAGCAGGTTAGACATGCTTGGTAGAGCATCTGAAACCAGTGACAACTTGTCTCTAGCTGAATGCTAGCTAGCTATTCCTGGAGTCTTACTGCTTTGGTGCCAGTGTCTGCTGACAGCCCTTCTCCTGGACTCTCCTGTTTCCTGACTGAACACCCTGTTTCCTTTGCCTGCTTTTACCTTTTCCTGATATCATCTTTGATTTACTTTTTAATTATGTATGTCTGTGTGTGCATATGCCCTTGAACTGAATCCCCTCCAACTGGACTTACAGTCAATTGTGAGCTGCCTCTTGTGTACCCTGGGAATTGAACTTTGTCCTCTGCAAGAGTAGCACATGCTGTTAACCCCTGAGCCATCTCTCCAGACCCTTATTTTTTTTAAGTATTTTATTTATTTATTTCATTTTATTTTATTTGCATTGATAGTTTACCTGTATGTATGTCTGTGTGAGGGTGTCAAATCCCCTAGAGCTAGAGTTACAAACAGTTATGAGCTGCCATGTGGGTGCTGGGAATTTAACCTGGGTCTTCTGGAAGAGCAGCATTCTATCTTTCCAGCCCCCCCCATTTATTTATTTATCTATTTTTGATTTTTCAGTTGCATCTTAACAGGTCACACTCCATCACTGAGGAGAGCCAGGGCAGGAGGTCAAAGCAGAAACCTGAAGGCAGGAACTGAAGCAGAGAGGACAGGAGAAAGATACTGACTGACTTGCTTAGCTACCTTTCTTATATACCCCATGCCAACATGCTAGGATTGGTTCCTCCCACATCAATTGCAGTTTTTAAAAGCCACAGCCATTTGCTTGTGTTTTGAGACTGGTTCTCACTATGTTACCCTGGCTGAGAATTTAATATGTACCCATGCTGACCTTGAACATGTCAGCAATCCCTTCCTCTGTCTCCAGAGTACTAGTATTGTGACAAGTACTACCACATCCAGAGGCTTTGGGATGTGTGAATTTATTCAGTGCTCTCTTGTGGTAGATCCCCCATCCCTCACACTCCTCAGTAAGGGTCTTACTTTATAGCAATACACATTCACAGCATACAGAAAGATCATCCCACAGCGCATATGTTTAAATTATGTGTGTGAATGTAAGTGCACTTATGCCATGGCCTGCATGTGAAGGTTAGATAACAAGTTTTAGGAGTAAGTTCTCAACTTCCTCAATGTGAGCTCTGTGGATCAAACTTAGTTGTCAGACTTTTTTTTTGGGGGGGGGGGTTTCGAGGCAGGGTTTCTCTGTGTTGTTTTGGAAGCTGTCCTGGAACTCGCTCTATAGACCAGGCTGGCCTTGAACTCACAGAGATCCACCTGCCTCAGCCTCCTGAGTGCTGGGATGAAAGGCATGCACCACCAATGCCCGGCCAGACTTTTTTTTAAATATTTATTATATACAGTGTTCTGCCTGTAGGCCAGCAGAGGGCACCAGATCTCATTAGGGATGGTTGTGAGCCACCATGTGGTTGCTGGGAATGAGCAACCAGTGCTCTCAACCTCTGAGCCATCTCTCCAGCCCCTTTCAGTTGTCAGACTTGTGAGGCAAGCACTTTTACCCACTAAACCTTTTCACAAGCCCTTGTTTTTCGTTTCTGAGACAGTTTTTTAGACAGCTCAGACTGGCTTCAAACTCTCTTCCTAAGTACTGGGATTATAAGTATATACCAGTTGAGCTGGACAGTGGTGGCTCACACCTATAATCCAGCACTTGGGAGGCAGAGACAGGAGAATCTCTGAATCTGAAAATAGCCTGGTGGGGCTGGCAGGCAGAAGAGAAAAAGGGATCTGGGAACGAGAAAGGAAGACTTTAGGGACCAGCCACCCAGCTACACATCCAGACACAGAGTAAGAAGGAAAGGAAAGCTATACAGGAATAGAGAAAGATAAAAGCCCCGAGGCCAAAGATAGGTGGGATAATTTAAATTAAGAAAAACTGTCAAGAATAAGCCAAGCTAAGGCCAGGCATTCCTACTAAGAATAAGTCTTGTCTGATTTATTTGGGAGCCAGGTAGTGTTGTGCCCAAGTTGTAAAGTCCCCAGAGACCAAAAGGAAGACAGACCCACTAAACTGCAAAAGCAAGGTTTAATGATTGTTCATCCACCCATGACCAGGACCCCGTCTGGCTAGCTGTTACAGCAGCCTCCAGAGGGAGTGAAAGTCCCTGTCTACTGCTAGGTCTTATAGACAAAAGTTACAGGATTACGTCTGATTGGTTGACATTTGGGAACAATTAGAATTTCTCAAAGTCATATTTTGGCATGAAATATCTGTGTACCAATTATTTTCATTGGAGAGAACATTCTGTGGTTTCTATGGCATTGTCTTATTATTTGCAGGTGACCTGTTGTACGTAGATACCAATAGTTTTCAGAACTATATCCTGGAGACTACAGGGGAGATTTTGGTCCTCTCTGGAGTTTCTTTTGTGGCCAAACAGTTCCCAGGAACCAAGCATCTAGGAGGCTGGGGGGTGGGGTCCTGGAGTTTCTTTGTGTTCAGTTTTGGCCTTAGACTCCGGGAGACCAGAGGATCTGGAGTTTCCTTGTGTCAGAGGCCTATTGTCTTTTCTGTAGTCATGGCTACTAATACAGGGGGCTGAGTGAGGCTCTGGTCCCTTTATTTCTAAATTATTAGAAGTGAAGCCTTTGAATTTATTTTACCCCTTTCAGGTAGTAGGCTCCCCGAAAAAGCCAAAAGTAAAAAATAGCACAATAAACAACCATGTCTGGCATTTCTTCTTCTATTTTGTTAGTTTGTTTTTCAAGATGGGGGTCCCTATGTAGCTCTGGCTATCCTGGGAATACTCTGTAGCCCAGGCTGGCCTTGAACTCAGAGAGATCCGCCTGCCTCTGCCTCCCAAGTCCTGGGATTAAAGGCCAGGCCTCTTCTTTTTCTTAAACTCTAATTCTTTATAATACAAAGTACTCTAAATTCTCAGAATGGGAAAAGGATTCAGTGTGGTTCACTTAAAAAAAATTCTGCTGTCAATCGAGAAAGTTGACTTTCCATTTTAGAAAAGTGGTATTAAGTAACAGGGAAAGCTGGCCGTTGTGTTTTTAATCCCAGCAGTACAGAGACAGAGGCAGGGGGATCTCTGAGATCAGGGCCAGCCTGGTCTACAGAGTGTGTTACAGGACAACCAGGTCCACACAGAGAAACCCTACCTAGAAAAAAACAACAACTAAACAAAAAAGCCAGGGAATGAGTGATCTACTGGCAACCTCTCGGCTTATCTTCCCTGTACTATAATAGTGTGTGGGGAGAATTCCTCTGGGTGACGTCCCTATATCTGTAGTTAGAGCCCACTTCATCAGGTTGCTGTATCTCTTGGGTTATCATTGTAGCAAAGCAAAAATCCCAGCCTAGTTGTACTCTTCCCTGGAACTATGTAATGTCTCACCACAGAGCATATGAAGGAACAGACAAGATTCAAAGATTCTAGTTAAAAACAGATTAACTTGATTTCTGTTTTGTGTTGAGATAAGGTCTTACTTACGTAACTTAAATTGACCTTGAGCCTCTTTGGTGCTAGGAGGGATTATCATGTGTGTGGTGCCTGACTCAAACACCAATTTGTAAAAAATAGTATTTTTTTGTTTTTGTTTTTCAAGACAGGGTTTCTCTGTATCTTTGGAGCCTGTACTGGAACGTCAATATGTAGATCAGGCTGGCCTCAAACTCAGAGATCCCCCTGCCTCTGTCTCTGTACTGCTGGGGTTAAAAACATGCACCACCACCACCTGGCCAAAAACTAGTATTTTTTATTTATTCTTTGAGAATTTCAATCAGAATAAAATATATTTAATCATACCATACTTTTCCTGCCTCTAGTTCCTCCCAACACTACCCACCAACGTGTCCCACCTCAACTTCATATTTTTCTTGTTTTTAAATATCCCAGAGTCCAATTAGTGCTGCCTGTATACCTGGGTGTGGACCGTCCCTTGGAGCAAGGGCAACCTACCAAGGGACACACCCTATATTAAAAAAAAATACCTTCCTTAGCAGCAGCTTCTTCACTGGGCTTTTCTAGGAAATACTGAATTATGATGCTGTTTTGTGTATTTTGTCGGGTTCTGGGGACTGAACTCAGTCTTCTATATGCTAACTAGCACTCACTGAATGTACCCCAGCCCTAGACTACTTTTTGAATATGAGAAACTAATAAGATATACCTGGTGATGGCAGAAATGAAATCTGTACAGAAAACAAAAAAACCCTGCTTGAGCTTAAATTCATTCAGAAGTGATAATAATGTTAATATTAATGAAGAAGACAGTGAGGGTGTAGCTCAGCAGCAGAGACCTTGCCCTGTATATGTAAGCCATGCATGGTTGGTGCATTACTACTACCACCCCACCACCACCACCACACACACACAGGGTTTCTCTCTGGACCTGGCTGTCCTATAGCACACTCCATAGATCAAGCTGGCCCTGAACTCAGAGATTCCCCCTGCCTGTGACTCTGTACTGCTGGGGTTAAAGACATGCGCCACATCGGCCAGCTTTCTCTGTTACTTAATACCACTTTTCTTTTTCTTTTTTTTTAAAGATTTAGTTACTTATGAATACAACATCCTGCTTCCATGTTAGAAGAGGGCACCAGATCTCATTATGGAGAGTTGTGAGCCACCATGAGGTTGCTGGGAATTGAACTCAGAACCTCTGGAAGAGCAGTCAGTGCTTCTTAACCTCTGAGCCATCTCTCCAGCCCTAATACTACTTTTCTAAAATGGAAAGCTAATTTTTTTTTAATTGAACCACATTGAATTCTTTTCCCACTCTGGATATTTAGAGCACCTCGTATTATAAAGAATTAAGCCGGGCGTTGGTGGCACATGCCTTTAATCCCAGCACTCGAGAGGCAGAGGCCGGTGGATCTCGAGTTCAAGGCCAGCCTGGTCAACAGAGTGAGTTCCAGGACAGCCTCCAAAGCAATACAGAGAAACCCTGCCTCGAAAAAAACAAAACAAAAAAAGAATTAGAGTTTATGAAAAAGAAGAGGCCCGACGTTTAATTCCAAGACTTGGGAGGCAGAGGCAGGCAGATCTCTGTGAATTTGAGGCCAGCCTGATCCACAGAGTGAGTTCCAGGATAGCCTCCAAAGCTACAAAGAAACCCTGTATTGGGGTGGGAGGATTATGTTGTATTTTATTTTTAATTTTTGTATAAGCGTGTCAGATCCTCAGGAATTGGAGTTTCAGGCAGCTGTGAGGTACCGTGTGGGTCCTGGAAACTGAACCTGGGTTCTCTGGAAGAACAGCCAGTGCTTTTAACCAATTAGCCATCTCTCCAGCCCTTGTTTTGTTTTTTGGTTTTTTCAAAACAGGGTTTCTTTGTGTAGCCCTGGCTGTCCTGGAATGAGCTCTATGGTCCAGACTGACTTTGATCTCAGAGATCAGCCTGCCTCCTTCCCAAAACCTGGGATTAAAGGTGTGCACCAACCACTAAGCCCAGCTAACATACTCTTTTTTTTTTTTTTTTTTTTTTTTTTTTTGGTTTTTCGAGACAGGGTTTCTCTGTGGCTTTGGAGGCTGTCCTGGAACTCGCTTGGTAGTCCAGGCTGGTCTCGAACTCACAGATATCCGCCTGCCTCTGCCTCCCGAGTGCTGGGATTAAAGGCGTGTGCCACCAACGCCCGGCTAACATACTCTTTTTTAAGATTTTTTATTTTTTTGTTAGAGTGTATGTGTGTATATGAATGCATGTTATGTGTGTGAAAGTGCCTGTGGAGACCAAAAGGTATTGGATCTCTTGAAACTGGAGTTCCAAGTGGTGGTGAGACATCTGATGTAGGTGCTGGGTACTGAACTCCTATCCTCCGCCTGTTTCATGTTACATTTAAAAAAAGAGATGAAATGACCTTTCTACTTCAATTATAGAGTTGAAACTGTGGGACAGCCAGACAGACGAGACAGTATAGGAGTGTGTGCAGAAAAGCAGAATGGCTATGACTCTCTGCAGCGGGACCAAGCTGTGTGCATCAGCACCAATGGTAAGCCATGTATGACTGTGCCCTTAAAACAGATTCATAGCTGGAGCTGACCTTAATGAAAGTCACTTTCCCAAGGACTAACTTACTGGTATGACAAGGCACGTTGCAAGCCCACAAAGGAGGGAAACAACCAACAGTTCTGCCCAGCTATGAAAAAAACAAACAAACAAACAAACAAAAAAAAACACTCACAAACTAGTTAAGGCTGGTCAGTTGGCCCAGAAGATAAAGCACTTGCCATGCAAATCCAGCAACCTGAGTTTGATCCTGGAGCCCACATAAAGGTGTGAAGAGAAAACCAACAAGCCCACATTTACATGCACATTGCACATATATAGTAAGTACTTTTTAATCCCTCACTCCTTAGTATTTATGCTTTCAAAATCCAAGCATGGTGGCACACACATGTAATCCCAGCACTTGGGAATTTGAGGCCAATCTGGGATTTTTCCCCCTGTATCTATGGGGAAAATAAATAACTAAATCATTCCTAACCAGCATTTAATCTTCTGTGACGAATAAGGTAGAATAAGTTTCTTGTCTATTGTGTAGGAAGCTGTGTAGCTGCTGAGGGCTGAGCTCTGTGGAATTATTTCAATCCACTTCTCATAGGAAGCTCAGTCTCTCCTGAAGAATCCAGTCCCATACCAGAATTCTGAAATATGGTTGAAGCTCAAGTTTTTGCTCTGACTGTGGGAATGGGGATTAATCTCTATTTAAATTCATTATTAATACCTGATTTTCTGGAGTGTTTCTTTTTCCTAAGAATCAGTAATCTAGAAACTTTTTGAATCCTCTCAGTCACAGGTGAATGTCTCTTAATGTTTTAGGTGCAGTGTTTGTAAATGGCAAAGAAATGACTAACCAGTTGCCTGCAGTTACCTCTGGATCCACTGTCACATTTGACATCGAAGCGGTGACTCTAGGAACTGCTAACAACAGTGAAGGTGGCCATGTCAAGCTCCGAGTAACCATCAGCTCCAGTAACAGGGAGGTGGTGTTTGATTGGCTGCTTGACCAGTCCTGTGGCTCTCTTTACTTCGGATGCTCCTTTTTCTATCCTGGATGGAAAGTCCTGGTGTTTTAGCATTTGTGAGGGCTTGTCCTTGATTTGAGGGTTTGGTGTTTCTGTCCTCAGCCTAGCTTAGTTGAATCTGACTTTAAAAAGGTGAGCTTACTTCTTGGATCACCAAATGGAAAGTATTGCCAGTTTGCATTGTTATATATCAATAAGAGGCCAGGGGTTGGTGTCACAGGCCTTTAATCCCAGTGCTTGGGAGGTAGTTGCAGGTGGATCTATGAGTTCAAGGCCACCCTAGAATACAGAGCCAGTTCCAGGACAGCCAGGGTTATACAGAGAAAACCTACTTCGAAAAAAATAAAACCAGTAATATTTTAATTAGAAGTGAGCTGAATGAGGTGAACAGAACTATAGTTCAGTTTTGTTTTTAGCATAAACACCAAACTCCTGCTTTAAAAGTCTGCATACTTTCCCAGAGTTCTTCCTAAACTTGGTTGGTTAGAACGGAAAAATGTCATATTATTAAATCTTCATCAAGATCAAAGGCCATTGGCACACGCCTTTAATCCCAGCACTCGGGGGAGGCAGAGGCAGGCGATCTCTGTGAGTTCGAGACCACCCTGGTCTACAAGAGTTAGTTCCAGGACAGCCTCCAAAGCCACAGAGAAACCCTGCCTCGAAAGAAAGAAAAAAAAAAAAACTCGGGAGGCAGAAGCAGGTGGATCTCTGTGAGTTCGAGGCGGGGCTGGATCGACAGCCTCCGAAACAATACAGAGAAACCCTGTCTCGTAAAACCAAAAAAAAAAAAAAAAAAAAAAAAAAAGACCAAAGGCCATAAGAACACAACAACAACAAAAAAATATAGCTAATGGCCAGGGCTCTGTAATATCGTCCAGTTGTCTGTCTTCTGTCTTGCTCCTCCCTACACGGACCCCTTGAGTGTGCCGACTTTGCTCCTGTGTTCAGTAGTCTCTGGGTCTGGAACCTTAGTGGACTCTGTGTTTTACAGTGCCTAAGCAAGGGTCTATGATAGCCAGTGTTAGCATCCTCGCTCTCCTGGCAGTATGGGACAAGATAGGATGGCGGGTCCGTATTCCTCAAGGTGAAGCCGCTTACAGAAGTATACAGCAGTGTTAGCCACTTCACATGTGCACAGCATGCACCCATGTGTACCCTGCCTCAGCCATGCACATGGGACCATGCAGAGTGTTACAGTCCAGTGTAATATCAGGTTGAGAGATGGTCTTTTAACGGACCAAAGAAATATAGGGTAAATACTTGACCTATTTTTTTTAAACTTAAATTTGTGTAAAATATTTATTTGACTTACTTAATGTGTAAAAAATTGTGGTCTTGTTCAGCGTATAGATAAGTTTTAATGTGAATTTTTTTTTTGTTTTTACCAATAGTAAAAAAGTGGAAAAGCAAGTGTGATATTTTTGTAAGATAATTTATTTGGGAATTTATGTTTCCTTTTTGACAATCATGCCCTTTCCTCCTTTCTTTGTTTTGTATAAGTAAGTGTCCTTTTTCATGTTAATAAGCCATTCTAGAGTATAGGTGCCTTCTGAAATGAAATAAAAAATCAAAACCTAACTGTGTATTTTGTGGGGTTTATTTTTGTGTGTGAGTATAATGAACCAATTTTAATATGCTTTTTATTAAAAAATTTAAAAAGGGTTTGTTGTGGCTCCAGGCCTTTTCTAGCTTGTAAACGACTGTTTATACACGCTTATGTTCTGTATTTCATCTCATCTAGCACAGGACATCGCATGTAACACGTGCACAATCCATGTGAATTGAGTGAATGGAGATGAGTCATTTTCTCCAGACATCTTGTCATTCATTAAATGTATGTCTTTTTTTTTGGTTTTCGAGATAAATATATGTTTAATGTGGGTGACATTGGGTGTGTGGTGTTGTTTTTAAGACACGTAGTCTCTATGTAGTCCTGATTAGCCTGGAATTCAATATGTAGATCAGGCTGACTTTGAATTTAGAGATCCTCCTGGCTTGAGTCTTACTTTCTTTTTGTTGTTTTGTTTTTGTTTTATTTTTTGGCTTTTTGAGGCAGGATTTCTCTGTGGCTTTGGAGGCTGTCTTGTAACTAGCTCTTGTAGACCAGGCTGGTCTCGAATTTAAAGAGATCTGCCAAGTGCTGGGATTAAAGGCATGCACCACCACCATCTACTTGTTTTTGTTTTTTTCAAGAAAGGCTTTTGTGTATCCTTGTCTGTCCTAGAACTAACTCTGTAGACCAGGGTGACCTCAAACTCACAGATCCACCTGCCTTTGCCTCCTGACGGCTCAGCGTGGTTCTTTCTAAAAGTAGGTGCAAGCTGGGCGGTGGTGGCTCAAGCCTTTAATCTCAAGACTTGGGAGGCAGAGGCAGATGGATCTGAGTTAGACACCATTCTGGTCTAGAGAGTGAGTGACTGGACAGGCTCCAAAGCTGCAAAGAGAAACCCTGTCTCAAGCCGGGCGTTGGTGGTGCATGCCTTTAATCCCAGCACTCGGGAGGCAGAGGCAGGTGGATCTCTGTGAGTTCGAGGCCGGCCTGGTCTACAAGACCTAGTTCCAGGACAGTCTCCAAAGCCACAGAGAAACCCTGTCTCGAAACACCAAAAAAAAAAAGAAAAGAAAAAGAAAAATCGCCAGGCAGAGGGAGACAGGAGAGAGGCAAACCTAAGCTATTTTCTTGTTTTGGTTTTTGTTTTTAGAGATAAGGTTTCTCTGTGTATCTCTGGCTGTCCTAGAACTCTGTAGAACAGGCCAGCCTCAAACTTGGGAGGGAGAGATCCCAAGTGCTGTGCTCAAAGGTGTGTGCCACCGCTGCCTAGCCAGCTTTCTTTCTTATATAGCCTAGGTCAACCCCGAGGATAGCATGGCTCACAGTGGGATCAGGCCTCCTATATCAGTCACTTACCAAGAAAATGCTCACAGGCCAGTATGATGTAGTCGATTTTTCAGTTTTCCATTCCCTCTTCCCAGGTGTGTCTATGTCTGTGTGAATTGATGGAAATTGTGACTGAAGAGGATCAAGCTGGCTCTACAATCTTACTGATGGCTTCCAATTGGAAGATTATAGGCATTTTGCTGGCCTGCCCCAGTCACCTGGCAGAATGCACTCAGGCAGTACCCTGGTCAGCATGCAGATGCAAAGGACACACACACTTACACTCTCCTTCTCTTCTGTCCTCTCTCTGTCTCTGTGTCTCTTTACCTCTTTTCTCTTTCCTTCCTCCTCCCCTCCCCTTTCTAATAAAACTTCTCACTTAAGCTCTGTCTGCCTGGCGTGTTGTCCCTCTGCCTAGGTCATTCTTACCCGCCATGGGATCCGCCAAGGTTCCCCTCTAGCTTTATTCCTAACATCCAGTCTGTTCTTGCTGGAGTGAAACATGACCTTTACTTTTTAGCTGTATCTTTTTTATTATTATGTTTAAGATTTATTTATTTTGTCAACAGTGTTCTGTCTGCGTGTTTGCCTGCACACCAGAAGAGGGCATCGGATCTCAGTAGAGATGGCTGTAAGCTATCATGTGGGACAGACTCTGTAGATCCCCCATGGAGGGCCTCACCCTCCCTGGGGAGAGGAATGGGAATTGGGTGGGGGGTTCGGGAGGTTGGTGGGGGGCGGGGGAAGAGGGAAGGGAGAGGGAGCTGGGATTGACATGTGAAGCAAGCTTGTTTCTAATTTAAATAAAAAAAGATTAGAAAATAAAAAAAATTTAAAAGCCCTCATGTGGGTGCTGAGAATTGAACTCAGGACCTCTGGAAGAGCAACCAGTGCTCTTAATCTCTGAGCCATCTCGCCAGCCCTAGTTGTACTTTTTTTTTTTTTTTTTTTCGAGGCAGGGTTTCTCTGTGCCTTTGGAGGCTGTCCTGGAACTCGCTCTGTAGACCAGGCCAGCCTCGAACTCACAGAGATCCACCTGCCTCTGCCTCCCGAGTGCTGGGATTAAAGGCGTGTGCCACCAACGCCCGGCCCTAGTTGTACTTTTTAAGGAGGGTGTTGGCAAAATGCAGTTTGTTTGGAAAAGTAGGGGTGTGATGGCGCACCAACAGGAGAATTTTTGAGTAGGAAGCCATCCTGTTTTCTCTGTGTGGTCCCAAATGAACAGGAAGTTTCAGGTACGTTTGTCCTTGTCCTCATTCCCTTCATTCTTTACACATACAGCTGCTTGTGCTTATGAGTGTGTCTTTACAGATCTTAATGTTTTCATTCATTGAGTTAAAATTTCCTAAATGGATTCCAAGTAGATTATAGTTTTTCGGACGCTCACATAGAAAACTTAGCTAGCCAGAGAGTTGGCATATGTCTATAATCCCTGCACTCAGTAAGGAGATAAAGCAGAAGGATCAGAAGTTCTAGGTTATCTAGGGAGCAAGCCTGGAAGACAACTCTATCTATGGAGAAAGAGAAAGAAGCCAGCGAGACCATTTAGCAGATAAAGGTACTTGCCGCTAAGTTTGTCACCCTGAAATTGTCCTCTGATGGGGAAGTTTCTTCTGTGTATGTTTGTCTTGGCTGGGCAGTATGATAGGTAGGACTAGGAGACAAGGGGGATTCTGGCAGAGTGGAGTCATCATGTGATCCCAGGAAGTGACGTAGTTTGGCAGAAACTACCACTAGCTAACTAACCATAGAGATCTGGTGGTGTATACAGACAGGCAGGAAATGATGTAGCTGGGCAGAATCAGAATATAAGCAGGGACAAACAGGAAATCGCTCTCTTCTCTGCCAAGATGCTGAGCAATCAAGATGAAGCAGGCAAAGGAGTTGAAGGTCTGGCATTCCCTCGCAAGATAAGACCATATGGAAATACTTAGAGTAATAGAAAATGGATTAATAATTAAGATAGAGCTAGCCAATAAGAAACCCTAGTCACCGGCCAACAGATTTATAACTAATACAGCATGTGCATGTTTCTTTGGGGCAGAGAAGTATGGTGGGACCAGCAGAGCCAGAAATATCATGTAACAGTCCTCTGACCTCCACATATGTACATATACATGAAATAGAGCAATTACATAGATAAATAAAAAGTTTCTATGGATAACACTGGAAGACTGGCAGGGAACTCCCTCAAATCCCAAGTCTAAGTTAATAGAAACCACAAATGCTGCATGACTTCTGATCTTACTGTCTCCACAGGAAGAGGAAGTGGGAGAAGAACAGGCATGAGAACAACAGGAACCCTGAATCGTCCACAGATGCTCTCTGTAGAGCAGTTTGGAAATAACAGTAAAAATTGGGGGGATTTCCCATCAATGCTGGTTAAATACAAGGGCATGCAGTATTCAGGGCTTCCTTTAGAGTTGGTCCTGGGAGTTGTACACCTGTAATCCCAGCATGTGGGAGGTCAAGGTAAGAGAATCTGAAATTTCTGCCCAACATTTTACTGCATAGTGAGGTCCTACCTCAAAACATAAATGGTGAGCAGTGACTCTGGTAAGAGCACAAGCTGCTATTGCCGAGGACATGAGTTCAGTTCCCAGCAGGCAATGCAGGCAGCTCAAGACCAACTGTACTCCAGCTCCACAAGACCCACAGCCCTCTTCTGACCTCTGTGAGTACCTGCATTCACAAGTATGTGCCAATGCAGACACAATAACTAAAAATGAGCAGCCTGCCCCCAGGTTGAGTGACTTGTTAGGACACAGAACTCAGAAAAGCTGCCTTTGTGTTGGGGACATGGCCTGGTGAGCAAGTGCTTGCCAAGTGATGACCTGATTTCAAATTTCCAGAACCTGTGTAAAAGCCAAGCAAGTACCTGTTATCTAGGGCCAGCCTGCCTGGGGTACTCACCAGAGAAACATGGAGACCCACTCTCTAGTAAGGTGAATGGTGGGACTGAAGCCTGAGGTTGTCTTCTGACCTCCACATTCACTCCATTACAAAGCTCTTAGTCATGGTTGCCATGAACACAGCAATCAAATACATACAAAAATAAGCAATAGTGAGTGATCATGTCTTAGAGAAGCCCACCCACATCAGGCTCTGGTTTGTGTCTGAGTGCCTTTCTTTCTCTCAGCCCTTATGCTTACAATCTGTGTTAAAATACCTTTGGGGCAGCCAGGCAGTGGTGGCACATGCCCTTAATTCCAGCACTTGGGAGGCAGAGGCAGGCAGATCTTAGTAAATTCAAGGCTGGACTGGTCTACAAATTGAGTTCCAGGACAGTCAGGACTGTTAACAAAGAAGCCCAGTCTCAGAACCCCCCCACCCCCAAAAAAGAGCACTGACTGCTCTTCTAGAGGATACCATTTCCAGCTTCTACCTGACAGCACACAATCATCTGTAACTCCAGTTCTAGGAGATCCAGCACCCAGTTCTGGCTTCCTTGTGCACCAGAGATATGCATGGTGCACAGACATACATGACATACATTCCTAACCATAAGAATAATAAGATACCGCTGGGCGGTGGTGGCGCACGCCTTTAATCCCAGCACTCCAGAGGCAGAGGCAGAGGCAGGCGGATCTCTGTGAGTATGAGGCCGGGCTGGACCGACAGCCTCCAAAACAATACAGAGAAACCCTGTCTTGTAAAACCAAAAAAAGAAAAAAAAAAAGAGTAGATTCAATACTCTACCTTTTCATCTTATCATATCTATATCCTCCCTTTATTCTTTTCAGAGTAGACTCAATAATCTACCCTTTTTATCCTATAATATCTGGATTCTTTTTTTTTCAAATATATTCCCCTTTGTTCTCCTTTTTCCTGATCATAAGCAACAATATTTTGTAACCAATCCCCCTAAAAAATGACAAATATCCATAACAAATGATTGATCAAAAATCACCCACCCTGCCTCTTGGAAATGTGGACATCATGTTCTTAAAGTTGCTTCCTGCTGTCTGGGGATGGTGAAGGCATCTTTAGGGGATCCTGAAAAGAACATTTGGGTTACATGTCAAGCTGTGTCATTTGTTGTCCAGTCTCAGCATAGGGCAAGTGCAGACTTGTTTCAAATCCTGGCTGACATAGTGATATACCTGGATAAATGTGATATACCGATAAGCCAATTCTTTTTCTTGGGACAGTTTTTCTAGATTTGTCCTTTTTCTTCAGAGGTTTCATTTGTCAAGTGGTCTCCTGCTGGATACCTTTATTCTTCTGAAAAGATAAAAATTAAAACCCTTCCCCAACCCTAAATTTTGGGGAAGTTCTCCTGGCAAGTTATATCTCTTCAAATGAGTTACTTCCTGTAGGTGGTAGAGTTTGGTTGTTTAAAAAACAAGTAGGACACTGGGCATTGGTGACGCACGCCTTTAATCCCAGCACTCAGGAGGTAGAGACAGGCGGATCACTGTGAGTTCAAGACCAGCCTGGTCTACCGAGTGAGTTCCAGGACAGGCTCCAAAACAATACAGAGAAACCCTGTCTCGAAAAACCAAAAAATAAAATAAAATAAAAATAAAAAAATAAAAACAAGTAGGACATTTCTTTATAAAAATCCTTGGCTTGTTGCCAAGTGATAGGAAAGTGTTTTTTCAAGCCTTTGCTATTGACATGGTGCTTTTAATGAAATTTTGAGGTCTTTAGCACACTTTCTATTAATAGTTGATCACGAGGCTGGAGAGATGGCTCAGAGGTTAAGAGCACTGACTGCTCTTCCAGAGGTCTTGAGTTCAGTTCCCAGCAACCACTGAAAAACCTCGGCATCAAAGCGCCGGGCACCGGACCGAATCCTCTGCCCAAGGACGGGGCCAGACCACTGGATGCAAATGCAAGAGGCGATTTATTGAGTACACAGGCGCCTGCGGATGCTACTGCAACTCGGGTGCAGAGCATACCGGGCTTGTAGGGAGTACACTATTTATGGAGTTTTAATGATTACATAAGTATCAGCATAGCAACAGGTATTTCATTGGCTACTGAAGCATGGGCTGAGATCATCTGGGGGGGCAGGGGTAGTTGCCAAAGACTAGGTTTCCTACCTGAAAGACCCCGGCATGCTTCAACAATTAGTATCCGGGTCCTATGATTGCTACAGTGATCAGACACAATTGGGGGCCAGGGTAGTTGCCAAGGACTAGGTTTTCTAGTATTGTCATATGAAAGTTCCCAGCACGCTTCAGCAATTAGTATCCGGGTCTCATGATTGCTATAGTGAGTAGAGACATCCTGTTTTGAGGGTGAGACACCTGTCTGGGTTTTTCCACTAGGCAATGGCTTGGCTTTGTTTTTCTTTTTCCTAGGGGGGGCCCTGAGTTGGGGTCTTTCACCACATGGTGGCTCACAACCATCTGTAATGAGATCTGGTGTATATGTAATAAATAAATTAATCTCTAAAATATAGTTGATCGCTTTCATCATTACCTTGTGTTACAGCTCTTGACAGACCTGTATGGGACCAGATGTGTGAGATATATATATATATGTATATATATATATATATATATATATATATATATATATATAGTGATTCCTGTGCCTGATTATGTTGTAGCTGAAGTCAATTCTGTATCTTTTGGTATAAATTCATGGTTTCAATATGTAAAAAAGAAACTGTTTCTGCATATTGTGAATCAGTACCTATGTTGAGGTTCTTTCTAATCCATTAACACCATGAGAATGGTTATAATTCTGACTTTTGGACATAATTATAAGGACTTAGATCTACTTTACTTAAATTTTCTGATTTGTAACCTGCCTTTCCTGATTTACATGCATCAGTATAGAATGTAGGGGCTCCAGTTATTAGTGCTTCCCTTACAATGCAAGGAAGGATCCAGCTAGTTCTCTTTGTAAGTTGAATTCACTTGCTTTTTGGATAATTGTTGACCTTTTCCAAAAAATTACTATATGCTCTTTGCCAGGGTTCTCTTTCTACCCATAATTTGTCAATTTCATTAATAAAAGGTACTCAATTTCAGCTGGATTTATTCCTGCTAATTGACAGAGTCTCAATTTTCCTTTTAGAATCGACTCAGAGATCTTTTCTACATAAGCTATTAATTTTTTACTTGGTTTATGTGGTAAAAAGATCCATCTAAGATAATATCTTCTCTTTGCATTAAAATTCCTGTAGGGGAATGCTTAGAGGGTAATATGACCAGAACGCACTTAAGCTTTGGATCCACACAATGCATTACATAAATTACATCTGTAATTTGTCTCCCACCAATGCCAGTTCTTTTTTTTTTTTTTTTTTCAAGGCAGGGTTTCTCCCAATGCCAGTTCTTTTTCAGCTTCAGATGTTAATTCTTGGCATTATTTAAGTACTTGTAGCCATTTATGGTTTTGTTTAAATGAGTAAACTGGTCAGGTTTTATCCCAATAATGTGCCATAGATGGGAATGTCTCCTAGCAATCTCTGTAAGTCATTAAAAGTCTGCAATTGTCTCTCCTTATTTGTACCTTTTGTGGTCTAATTTTTTGTAAACCTATTTTTTTGCGGGGTGGGGGGGTGTTTCAAGACAGGGTTTCTCTGTGGCTTTGGAGGCTATCCTGGCACTTACTCTGTAGACCAGGCTGGTTTCAAACTCACAGAGATCTGCCTGCCTCTGCCTCCCGAGTGCTTGGATTAAAGGCATGCGCCACCACTGCCTGGCTGTAGACCTATTTAATAGCGTAAATAATTAATAGAATACTCTCTTTGTATTTTTTTTTCCAGAAGCAATTTGTAATCCCCAACAAGGCAAAGTTTTCTTTACTTCTTCAAACTTTCTTTCTAAATTATCTGCATTTGAATCAAATAATAAAGTCATCAATGAAAAGGTAAATTATAGATTGATGAAGTTGCTTATGTATTATTTCCAATGGTTGCTGTACAAAATATTGGCACAGGGTGTGGCTATTTAACATTCCTTGTGGGAGAACCTTCCACAGATATTTTTTATTATTTTATGTATTTATTTATTTATTTATTGGTTTTTACGAGACAGGGTTTCTCTGTATTGTTTTGGAGGCTGTGGGTCCAGCCCGGCCTCGGACTCACAGAGATCCGCCTGCCTCTGCCTCTGCCTCTAGAGTGCTGGGATTAAAGGCGTGCGCCACCAACGCCCGGCCACTGATATTTTTTAACAGGTTGAGAATTATTGTAAGTAGGCACCATGAAGGCAAACTTTTCCCTATGTTTTTCTTGTAAAGATATAGTTAAAAAAAAAAAAAGTCTTTTAAGTCAGTAACTATAGCCGGCGTTGGTGGTGCACGCCTTTAATCCTAGCACTCGGGAGGCAGAGGCAGGTGGATCTCTGTGAGTTCGAGACCAAGCCTGGTCTACAGAGCGAGTTCCAGGACAGCCTCCAAAACAATACAGAGAAACCCTGTCTCGAAAAACAAAACAAACAAACAAACAAACAAGTCAGTAACTATAATAGGCCATTATTTAGGCAATACAGCATTCCAGGCTGTAAAGAGCTCATTGGCTGAATTACTTTATTAATGGCTTTTATGTCTGTAAGCACTCTCCATTTTCCTGACTTCTTTTTAATAACAAATTAGGAGATTTCCAAGGGTTGATAGATTCTTCAGTATGTCCAGCATTTATCTGTTCCTGAACCAGGTGTTGTGGATCCTCTAGCTTCTCTCAAGTCATAGGCCATTGCCCCACTGAGACAGGATTGTCCATTAATCATTTTAAGGGTAAGGCTTTTGGTCTATGAGTTCAATACTTGTTTTATATTCTGTTTTTGTACAGCCTGCATGTTTAGTGTCTGTTTTATATGGTGCCTTATAACATTTTTCCATAAATGTGAGTTGGCTTAAGGGTGGATTTTGATATTGGAGGAATGTTAATCTGGGTACTCCATTGCTGCAACAGATCATGACCCCATAGACTTACTACTATATTAGCCATATATGGCCTCAGCTTTCCTCTTTGTCCTTCTTGCCCTATACATTCAACCCATCTTGTGCTGTGTTTTACTTGAGATAGTTTCTAATCCTTAAGAACTGAACATCTACCTCCTGAAGAAGCCAACTCGGATGCCAAGATTCTGGAGTGATAATGGTATCATACAAATCTGTATCCAGTAATCCTTCAATTATAACATTATTTATCTGTACTCTTCAGTTTTGGTCTTTGCCCATTTATAGACATCTTCCAAAATACACATTTTCTGTTTCCTTCTTGAATTTTTGATGCATCCCCTAAAACTATTCTATCATCCAGCACAGTATGATTTTATTTTATTTTTTACAATAAGCACTGTATTCCCTAATTGTTCTGAGTAGGATTGTCCACCACAGTGACTGGGAATGACTGGACCAATTTCAACACGGGGGCCTTCGAGAGCCCCCCCCCCCATTAGTTTCCCCGGTGGTTTGTTTCTTGTCAATCTACATTCATTGGTCCAGTGTTAGACTTTGCTTCATCTTCTACATAATCCAGAAGGTTGGGGGCCTTCTATTTGGGTTATTCACAGAAGAAGTATTATTTCTAGGAATGCCCTGTCTACATTTTCTCCTCAGATGGCCTATTTTACCACAATTAAAACAAGGTTGCTTCACAAGTCAGTTCCAGGTCCCTCTCTGTTTCCCTCCCCTCCTCCAGTGCCCTCCCCCCCAACCCTCCCCAATATCCCCTCATTTCCCCAGGGAGGGTGAGGCCCTCCATGGGGGTGTCCATAGTCTGTCATTTCATCCAGGGCAGGGCCTAGACCCTCCCCCAAGAGTTCAGGGTGAGAGTACATCTCACATTGTTGGATGGGAGTCCAAAGTCCATTTGTATACTTGGGATAAATACTGATCTACTGCCCAAGGCTCAATAGATTACCTAGGCCTAGGCTCAATAGATTACCTAGGCCTCATCACTGACACCCCCATTCAGGGGGTCTTGATCAGTCCCATGCTGGATTCCCATGCATCAGCCTGGGATTCAAGAGTTAACCCTTGTCAGGTCAGCTGTTTCTAGAGGTTAAGCCAGCCCAGTCTTAATCCTTTTGGTCATCAGCCCTCCCTCTCTGTTACTGGCTTTCTTGAGTTCAGCTCAGTGCTGTCTTTTTGTTTTATATTTTGTTCCAGGGAGCTGGAGAGATGGCTCAGCCATTAAGAGCACTTACTTGCTGCATTTTCAGAGGACCTGGGTTCAATCCCAACACCTACATGGTGGCTCACAACCATCTGTAATTCCAAGTCTGGGGGATATGACACCATTTTCTGACCTCTTTGGGAAACCAGGCATGCATATGTTGCTCAGACATATATGTAAGTCAAAACACCCACACATAAAATTAAAACAAAAACATAAGACAGCTCAACAGTATCCTATGACTTGAGCTGAGTGATTCCTGATGCCATTTTTAGACTCTACACACCTGCATGGCATACTTTTATGCTACCACACACACATGATTAAAAGTCTTAAAATAAGCTGGGTGTTGGTAGCACATGCCTTTAATCCCACTGCTTGGGAGGCAAAGGCAGGTGAATCTCTGTGAGTTGGAGACCAGCCTGGTCTACATAATTCCAGGACAGCCAGGGCTGTTTCACAAAGAAATGCTGTCTCAGGTAAAAGGAAAAAAAAGTCTTAAAACCCAGACTGACCTTAATTTACTATGCAGCCTGATGGTTTTGAATTCCTAATTCTCCTGCCTCCACCTAAGTGCTGGGATTACAAACTTGTACTACCATGTTATATATGTGTTACTGGGCACTGAGTTCAAAGCAACACGCATGCTAGGCTAATCAAGCTCTCTACAAACTTAGCCACACCCTTAACTGAAATGATTATGTCTAAGACTAAAAGGCAGCTTCATGAAGTCCATGTGCCAGGCTATTTTGGGTGAGGCTAGTAATCAATGTATCTTGTAAAGTGATATTAATGCCTTCTTCAACCACAGGTGGCAGGTTGGTGGGTTGTTACTGATGAAGCTGAATTTTGACTGCATTCGAGCCTCCTCTGTAAGGTTCATTTGTAGCAGGAAAAGAAGTGCTGTTTGGTTTCTTTTTAAAGATTTGTACATTATGTATACAGTGTTTGCCTACATGCCTGCAGTCCAGAAGAGGGCACCAGATCTCATTACAGATGGTTGTGAGCCACCATGTGGTTGCTGGGAATTGAACTCAGGACCTCTGGAAGAGCAGCCAGTGCTCTTAATCTCTGAGCTATCTGTCCAGCCCACTGTTTGACTTTTAAGAAGTATACTAGATAGCTTTCCCTAAAGATTGTATGAATTTATTGTCCCACCTGAGTATTTAATGTAGTTCTCTATTCTTTCTTAAAAATTGTGTATAGATGTTTTGCTTGTGTATGTCTGTACCACATGCAACCAAGAGGGTGTTAAATATGTAGATTTAGCAAATGGTTGTGAGCCACCAAATGGTTGCTGGGAATGGAACCCAGGCTTTCTGGGAAAGTCAGTGGTCTTTTTTGGTTTTTACAAGACAGGGTTTCTCTGTATTGTTTTGGAGGCTGTTGGTCCAGCCCGGCCTAGAACTCACAGCGATCCGCCTGCCTCTGCCTCTGGAGTGCTGGGATTAAAGGCGTGCGCCACCACCGCCCAGCGAAAGTCAGTGGTCTTTGAGTCATCTCTCCAGCTCCTCAACTACTGGAAGAGATCTTTATGTGCTTGCATGTCTCAGAGTTAGAAGAGGGCATTGGCTCCTTTGGAGCTGGAATTAAGAATTGGAACTGGACTTGGATCCTCTGTAGGAACAGCAAGTGTGCTCTCAACTGCTGGGCTGTCTCTCCAGTCCCTCACTAACCTCTGTACATACTCTGTAGATACTGGAGTTTAGATGAAGACGCATTTCAATCAAGCCATCCTGAAGCTGAAAACATCTCAAAAGGAAAACATCCACAACAAGCCAGCATTAGGAAGCATGCACTAGACTGGCAGTCCACAATCACACTCTCGTCTACAGCCTATCAATGTCACACCATACTAAAGCGGAGCCACTGTAAAGCAATCACTTGCTTTAAGAATTTACTTGCCCACAAAGTGCTAGTCAGGACACCCCAATTGTTTATGCTGTTCCTGAGGCAGACTTTCAGATGTTGACACCGACCTGAAGTAGACACCCCACTCTGGCCTGTATTGTAAACAACTCCATTACTGATCCCAAGAGTCACTTATGTCCTTTACGGCTGTGTACAATCTCCTCCCCCAAGCACCTCAAAAAAAAAAATGTACATGGTCAGGCATTGGTGGTGCACGCCTTTAATCCCAGCACTCAGGAGGCAGAGGCAGTTGGATCTCTATGAGTTCGAGGCCAGCCTGGTCTACCGAGCTAGTTCCAGGACAGCCTCCAAAACAATACAGAGAAACCCTGTCTCGGGAAAAAATTTTTTTACTTGGATTCTTACTCTCTAACCTTTTTGAAGACCAAGGTAAATACAGTTTTCATTATAAACATTGAACAAAGTTGCCAGGCACCATAATAAATATCTTTGATCCCAGCACTCTGGAGGCAGAGGCAGATAGATCTCTTAGGGCCTGCCTGGTCTATAGAGCAAATTCCAGGACTGCCAGGGCTATACAGAGAAACCCTCTCTCAAAACAATAACAAAAATGAAAAGCCAAGACAAAACACACACACACACACAAAAAAAAAACCTACAAATAAAGGTACCAGTTTGATTTACTTACTGTCTTTGCTCTGAACTATACACTTAGAACACAATTTGGGGTCAATAACTTTATATTTAAGTTCAAAGTGCAGCATTTATCTCAATAGAGATAATAGTCACTGCCTAGCACATGCAGGGCTCCGGCTCAACACCATGCACAGCATACACAGAACCACTGTGAATGACCATGTATCATCTGTGAACATTCAAAGTCGAATGTCTTTTTTTTCTTGGTTCCCTACTAGCATTTTCATGAAACTAGTGTGCTTTTCTGGATCCTTCTAAGCAAAAATCTAAATGCATACATGCAGTCCATGAATGAAGAAAAGCAGAATGCAGCTTTATATTATTGAACTTTATGTACAAAATCATTTGATTTCAAATAAACATTTAATGTAAAAACAAACGTTTCTTTTAAACTGAATTTTTTTACATCTATTGTACCATTCAAATGCTTTATCATCTTACATGATTTCTTCAAAATCTGTTATCAAGGGTACATATAGAAAAGCTTTTTTTTTATAAATAGAACAAAGGGATTTTTTTCAGCTTTTATTACAAGATGACATAAAAAGTTTACTCAACAGAAGTAATTTCATTACTATTCAGGGGAGGGAAATCACCAAATTTTTTTTTTGTGCAAACAATGCTAGCCTTCTTTTAAGCATTAAGAGCATAACTGCTTAGGAAATGACAGAAGCAATAATTCTACATCTACATCTTCCCTAAAATAATCTATTTTTTTTACATATGTGCACAGCTTTAGCAAATTAAAGCCCAAGAGAAATGCTCAGAACCCACAACCAGAGGCCAAATGACAGCTCAGTGAAGTCAGGAGGAGAGCTTCTCACCCATGGAGTCTGCAGCCAACACTGCAGTTCCCTCTTCCCTATGTTTTAAACACAAAAACCAGTAACTAAGAACTTAACACTGGATGACAAATCACATCCACACTATTTAAATAGCCTCACAGTGAAACACATCGTAAAGACCAGCCAAGTCAGTATTTACATTTATAAATCTCTGAAGACACCATGAGTAAGCTTATGTCCCTTCAGTAAACAAAATAGGGAACTGCATCTGATGGTGGTGGAATGAAATTAAAACATTAAAAATACCAGTATTTACAGCAGCATTGATCCTTTATAAATAAAGAATATGAAAATGCAATATCTTTAAAGGATAATAAAAAATTGAGGTGATGTTATTCAACCACAGTGCTTGGAGTTGGAATAAAAACCTATTGGTGCTTATTAATACGCCAGTAGTGAAACCGCTTTCTGTTGGATAAATCCAACTGCAAACATGTGCGTAAAACACACAACACAGGGAAAATTGCTCAAAACAATTCAAGTCAGCTTATCTGCATTGGATATTCTAATCATAAAGTACATCACAAGGAAACAAGGTCTATCTCAGGGACACCCCACCCATCCACCCAAGTGGCATCTCCTAAAATCTCAAACTGTTTTCTTGCTTTATAATGCAAAGAGGTGGACAGGAGAATTTTCATTGGTATTACCTAATTGAAAAAGAAAAACTAAAAAATATGTTCCGAATCAAAAATCATATTCAGTAAGCAAACAATAAAATTATCCACTTGAAAAATAAATGATAACTTCATCAATGCACATGACACCGGAGAGTTACATCGCCAATAGGCAGATGAATAGGTGCTACTTTAAAATTACAACACAAACTTGCGACATAACTTTCCATTCCAAATGTAGAAATGATTTCAGAATCAAGGGTCAACTTCTGGGAAAAAGTGGCAACATAACAATTTCACAAAATCCTCCATTTCTAAGAGGGAATGACACTCCAATCTCCCCTCCCCAGAAAACATCTCATAATTACAAAGCAGAAAAACAGTCAGTCACAAATACAAAAAGCCTTATAATTTAGGTGTGAAATTTCTAGATTATCCCAATATTTCATAAGTTGACTGTTGCAGTTTAAAAAAATTCCATGAAGTACTTACTGCTCTTCAGGCTTAAACCAAATTGTGACATCACTAAAGCTGATAAACACATGAGAATGAGGTGAAGCAGAGCCTCCATGCTGAAATCACTGACTTCATCTAACACTGCCTGTTCCAAATCCATGATTAAAAACCAAACAACCTAAAACCACAACTCTTCTTCGAGGCTGAATTCCCTAGAAGCAATTTCAGTGTTTGTCCACAAAAAGGGGCTAGACCTCAGAGTTTCTGTTTCTTGCTCTGTTTTGGAACCCCTGAGACACCATCCATTTCCAAAGCTTTCTCTTTTGTATTAGTTTCACTGAATCCATTTGCTGTCCCATTTTGTTCCTCAGTTATTTCTTCATTTGCAGGGGTTGCAGATTCTCCCTTTTCTAGCTTTTGCTGCATTTCCCGGAGCTTGGTAACAGCTTTATCTATTGACATTATACTAATAAGATTAAAGTCATGCATGCTGACTAGGTGAAGCATGAAGTTTCGACATAAGTTCTTCTTAATTATTTTCTGTCCATAATTTTCTACAAACAGCATACAGGCATGATTCATTTGATTGTCAGCAATAAATCTATTTAAGAAAAACAAAGCATTAATAGTGATACAGATCTTTTGTAAAAACAACAGAGACAAGCAATGTGTAACATGACAAACATAACCCAAGTTTAGCAAATGACTTAATACAAAGTCACCAACCACGACATGACATTTCAACCATGATAGAACCAGGTATTTTAGAATTAAAGAAACATGATCTAAATAGACTTTAACCAGGAGCCTCAATAAATAAGTCTCAGTAGCTATCATATTTATAGATTTGGATCAGAGAACTGAATAATAAAGTAATCTAAAACCATGATATCTGTGGTGGTTGATCCTTGTATATACTAGGCAAGCCATCTACTTAAGACCATTGCTTACACTTCCCAGTCTAAAACTGCATCTTGAAATGGACATATCAAGCAAAAAAGGAAATCACATTTAACCCAAGCTCTATCGTCTTAAATGTATATGGTTATTTTGCCTGCATGTGCATCTGTGCACCCCCCACCCAATGTGTGCCTGGAATTACAGACAGCTGCAAACCACTACTTAGGTTACAGGAATTGAACCCAGATGCTCTGATCTTAGCCACTGAGATATTCCTCCAGGACTTCATCATTTTTTTAAAGATTTATTTATTATGTACAGTATTCTGTCTGCATGTATGTCCACAGGCCAGATGGTTGTGAGCCACCATGTAGTTGCTGGGAATTGAACTCAGGACCTCTGGAAGAGCAGCTAGTGCTCTTAACCTCTGAGCTATCATTTCCCCAGCCCAGGACCTCATCTTTTTTTTTTTTTTTTTTTTGGTTTTTTGAGACAGGGTTTCTCTGTATTGTTTTGGAAGCTGTCCTGGAACTCACTCTGTAGGCCAGGCTGGCCTCGAACTCACGGAGATCCACCTGCCTCTGCCTCCCAAGTGCTGGGATTAAAGGCATGTGCCACCAAAAAAAAAAAAAAAAAAAAAAAAAAACATGGCAATTGCATAGCGGGCGTTGGTGGCGCACGCCTTTAATCCCAGCACTCGGGAGGCAGAGGCAGGCGGATCTCCGTGAGTTCGAGGCCAGCCTGGACTACCGAGTGAGTTCCAGGACAGCCTCCAAAGCCACAGAGAAACCCTGTCTTGAAAAACAAAACAAAAACAAACAAACAAACAAAGTCATACGCCACCAATGCCGGCCGACCTCATCATTTTTAAAAGAAATTATTTCTAGCATTGTATATGTGTGTATTTGGGTCAGGACATCTTTGTGGAGTAGGTTCTTTCCTTTCGCCTTTCTATTGGTTCCAGGGTTTTATCTCAGGTTTAGTAGGCTTGTATGGCAAGCATTCCACACTTTCATAATTTTTAAGCACACATGATTTTTGTATTCACTGGCAATAAAACGGAAAAAAAGAAATCATAGTTTTAGTTATTTGGGATGAGTCAAGGGGATGGGGGAAGGAGCCAAAGAGATGGCTAAGTTAATAGCATTTGCTGCTCCTACAAAGGACCCGAGTTTCGTTCCCAGCACCTATGTGAAGTAGATCACAACCACAGGTAACTCCAGCGCACTCACTCACACACACCCATAAATCCTTTAAAAAAAAAAAAAAAGCAAGAGAATTGGTTGAACCCACAAGGTTAAGATCACCCAGGGAAAAATATTGAGACTGTATATGTGTGTGTGTAAAAATGTAAAAAAGCTGAGCAAGGTGGTATACACCCATGATTCCAGAGTATAGGAGGAACATGAGTTCAGGACCAGGCTCTGGTACATGAGACTCAACCTAATAAACTAAACAAAATAATGACACATCGTGTTAAGCTTTCACAAATCATTATGCCTGCACAGAAAGTTATAGTATGTTAGGGTTCAATTCAACTAGTAGTAAACTGATGCATAAAAAAAAACCAAAACAAAGCCAGGCATTGCTGGCGCACGCCTTTCATCCCAGCACTCGAGAGGCAGAGGCAGGCGGATCTCTGTGAGTTCGAGGCCAGCCTGGTCTACAGAGTAAGTGCCAGGATAGCCACCAAAGCCACAGAGAAACCCTGTATCGAAAAACCAAAAAAAAAAAACAAAAAAAAAAAACAAAACCCAAATATTAAAAAAAAAATCTCAAAGCAGTTCATTCTCTAAGTACCATCACATACTTAATATACTTTTGGTTGAGAGTAATATTTAGGACACATACCTACAGTAATAGTTTTAAGATTCTGGCAGGTGATTCACCTATCATTATCCCTGCCCCATCTTTGCAGAGCACTCTACAAAAAATGATCTTTGATGGTGTCGTGGTACAGGCCTTTAATCCCAGCACTTGTGAAGCTGAGGCAGGCAAATCTTTGTGAGTTTTTGGACAGCCTGCTCTACAAAATGAGTTCCAGGAGCACCAGGGGTATGTAAAGAGACCCTGTCTCAAAAAGAAAACAAAACCAAAAATGTATCTCCTTGTATACTTAGAAAAGGGGATACAAGTATCTCAGTAGAAAAGCACTTGTGCCATCCTCTTGGAATCTACAATAGGAAACAACTGATTCCGAAAGGATCTTCACATATGAACAGTGCATCCAGTGTGTATCAACACTCACGTAAGAGATTACTAAAAGGTAAGTCATATATGATATCGCACACCTATAATATTAGCATGGAGGCAGGGTTATATGGATTAAAGGTTATTTTATCTTTATAGGGAATTCAAAGCTAGCCTAAGCGACATGACGCATTGCCTTCAAACAAAAGAAGGTGGGTACTGAAGAGATGTCTCAGTGGCTAAGAGCACTTATTGTTCTTGTAGAGAACCTGGGTTCAATTCCCAGCACCCACAAGGCAGTTTACAACCATCTAACTCCAAATCTAAGGGGTCAGACTCCATCTTCTGTCCTCTGTAGGTATCAGGCACACAGAAAGTACACAGACATACATACAGGCAAAGATACCTAAACACATAAAATAATATCTGCAAAGGCTGGACAGACTCAGAATTAGAAGCAGCAAAAAGAACAAAGTAATGGAACAGAAACACTCTACCCATGCTTCATGACATGGAGATTCCACAGTTTCATTACTTCTTTCTCTCCTTCGTTCACATCAGAAAATTCTTCAATTTGCTGAAAGAGAAAGAAAAACACCTATTACATATGTAACATAAGTGGTATTTCTATGAAAACCAGGCTGTCAAGTTAGAATGTTTTGGACCTGAAAAATAGCAGACACAGCATTTCTTTCTTTCTTTTTTTCTTCCCAAGATAGGGTTTCTCTGTGTAGCCCTGGCTGTCCTGAAAGTCACTCTGTAAACTAAGTTGGCCCTGAACTCACAGAGATCCAACTGCTTCTGCCTTGTAAGTGCTGTGTTAAAGGCATGTGCCATCACTTCCCCGCTCTTTTTTTTCCTTTTTTTTTAGACAAGGTCTCTCTATTCAGTTTTGACTGTCCTACAACTTACTATGTAGTAGAAAAGGCTGCCCTCAAACTCAGAAATCCACCTACCCCTACCTATCACATCTGACAGCATTCCTTAAAACCAACTTTTACTTAAGCAATTAGAAAGGAAA
Source organism: Mesocricetus auratus (assembly GCF_017639785.1). Classification (NCBI taxonomy): domain Eukaryota; kingdom Metazoa; phylum Chordata; class Mammalia; order Rodentia; family Cricetidae; genus Mesocricetus; species Mesocricetus auratus. The sequence continues at coordinate 58,459,639 of NW_024429191.1, read as the reverse complement.
TCCTAAGTCACAAAATTACAATTAAAAAAAGAAATCAAAGTTCCCAAATACAAACTCACACAAGAAAAACAAAACAAAAAAAAAATAAATAAAAATTTCCACACTTAAGTAACTTTTTAAATGACACAGTTACAAAACTTGTATGAGCACTGCTGAGGAGGATGAGGAAGAGGAGGATGAAGATGAGGAGGAGGAGGAGGAGGAGGAGGAGGAGGAGGAGGAGGAGGAGGAGGAGGAGGAGGAGGAGGAGAATAGTGGTAATTACAGTAATAGTTTTTTCTCTCAGCCATTCTGGATCTTTTTCATCTTCACTATCTACTTCCATTTCTTGAGGCCGGAGAGGTAAGCAGGTATCACTGTGGAAATAGAGACGATTGTGGCCACTACTGTATGTTCTTTGTTGTTCTACTTCTCCATCTTCAGATTCAAGAAACTCCGACATGCTTGCTTTTGTTCGTTTTGGCCTAATGAAAAGAAATCAATGCTGATAAAAGACAACTTCTATACCCATATAATACTGAACATGAGCCAAGATCTGTAGTATTACTATTTTATAAAACAAAAATCGTAATAATACCTGAGGAAGCATCCCCCCTTTTTATTTTATATGCTTCAATGTTTCTGCCTCCTGTATGTCTCTGAGGGTGACCAATTTCCCTAGAACTGGAGCCACAGACCGTTGACAGGTGCCATATCGGTGCTTGGAATGGAACCCAGGTCAGTCCTTTGGACAGGCAGTCAGTGTTCTTAACCACAGAGTCATCTCCCCAGTTCTGTTTTGTTTAATATATAATGCAGACACAAGACCTCCCCCCCAAAGAATTAAGAGATCAAAGGCTAAATTGTAGCCCCAGTACTACACCAAAGTTTCAATGACAAAAGTATCTTTCTGGATGTGAAAAATAAACATAAAAAGAAAAAAAAAGTTAAAAATGTATCAAGGGACAGCTTACACCTTCAATCCCAGCACCTGGGAGGCAAAGGCAGGTTTATCTCTATGAGTTCGTTGAGGCCAGCCTGGTCTAGACAGTGAATTCCAGGACAACCAGGACTACAGCGAAACACTATCTCTAAAAACAAATACAAACAATAAAAAACCCATCCACAACTAAAACAAAACAGAAACATTAAGAGATGTAGGGATATATCAGTGGTTAAGTGTGCTTGCAGAAGATCCAAGACCTGTTTCCATCATCCACATGAGGTAGATCACAACTGTCTATCTATATCCAGCGCCAGGGGATCTGACACCCTCTTCTCACTTCTTGGGCACCCACATGCACATGTCATTACTTACACATAAATTCCAGTGCATCACATAGCAAAACTGTCTCCAAAATAACTAATTTTACATATCAAAACTGTTTATTATATTGGTTGTGAGCCTAGTGTTTGATGGTTCAGTCACCCCTCGACCAGTCCAGTATTATTATAAATATTTGCAGTTATCACCTAACCAAAATTTCTCCATTTTAGATTTTTTTAAGTTTCTTAAGGCCTGGTTTCTCTGTGTAACAGCCCTGGCTGTCCTGGAACTCAGTCTTTAGCGCAGGCTGACCTTGTAATCACAGAGATCCTCCTGCATCTGTCTCCTAAGTGATTAAAGGTGTGCGCCACCACTGTCTGAATTTTTTTTTAGGTTTTATGAAGATGAACCTTTCAAGTTAGAAGTCACATCTGCTACCTCAAACTCACCACTATTGTGAGTTTATAAAACTCAATGAAAGGAGAAAATAATGGCAGCTCTCTTAGGATAGCATCATATAGGACCTTAAGTGACAGGGATAGAATCATTTATATTTCATATTATGCAAATAGAGTATATCCATCCCTTTTCTGCATATTCCTATGTATATATACACACAAAGACCTGGGTGCTCTAAAAGAGCAAGTGATTTTAAACATTGAGCCATCTCTCCAGGTCCAATGTAGAGAATTGTTTATGTCAACAAATCATTGAAGGAGTAGCAACATTAGTAGATAACTGCCATGGTAATACACATCTTTAATCCCAAGCACTTGAGAGGCAGAGGCAGGCTGATCGCAGTAAGTTCAAGGTTAGCCTAGTCTACAGAGTGAGTTACAGCACAGTCAGGGACACACGGAGAAACCCTGTCTTTTGGTAAACAAAAAAACCAAAACCAAAAAAGAAAAAAAATATCTATCTAGATTGATTGAATGCTAAAAACTTGAAAACAGGTCTATATCAATACAATCTTGTCTAACATGCACACAGCCCTGGGCTTAATGCTCAGCAGACCACCAAAAATAAAACTTGGGAAAGTTCAAACTGAAAAGAGGAAACACCCATTAGAAAGAGGATCTAGGAAAGGTTATAAAATAGTGTACTACTTCAGAGACCTAACACTGAAAATGAAGAATTCTACCAAAACATTAGCTTTTTCTGGATCCCCTTTGTTAATCTTTTTTTTTTTGTTTTTGTTTTTGTTTGTTTTACAAGACAGAGTTTCTCTGTATTGTTTGAGGCTGTCGGTCCAGCCTGGCTTCGAACTCACAGAGATCCGCCTGACTCTGCCTCCCAAGGGCTGGGATTAAAGGCGTGCGCCACCAACACCCAGCTCCCTTTGTTATTCTAACATCAATAAAGTAGAGCATATACTGCCAAGCTTGACTGCCTCCTATATTTAATCCCTAGGACTCACATAGTGGGTAGGAGAATAGAACCAACTTCTACAAAACACACACACACACACACACACAGAGCCCGAGTATAAGCTTTCTACCTACCTGCACACAAGAATGTGTGTGATAGGTGTTCTCTTTACTGGTCCATTTCGACTAAAAGCAAATCCCGGTTGGCGGTGAATATCCTGAGGATTTCCTGCATAGGAGCCATCATAACACTCATTGATAGAGACATCTATCCTAGCACCTTTTGGATGGTACTATAAAAAACCAACAAAAACAGGGTGTTTAGGAAAGAAAGTATTAATAATCCTATTCTAAACATCTAACAATCTACTAAACGTCCAACTTAATTAAAATACAGCTATGGGTCCTTAATGTTTTGAAAACTAAGCTTGATAGAAGAGTATACCAGATCAGAGACAGGCGTATTTCTGTGAGTTTGAAGCCAGCCTAGTCTAGAGCAAGTTCCAGGGTATCATCCAAAAGCTACAGAGAAACCTTGTCTCAAAAAAGAATAGCAACTGGGCGGTGGTGGCTCATGCTTCGGGAGGCAAAGGCAGGTGGATCTTTGAGTTCGAGACCAGTCTGGTCTATAAGAGCTAGTTCCAGGACAGCATCCAAAGCCACACAGAAACCCTGTCTCGGAAGCAATAGCAAAAACAAAGAAGACTTTAAAAAAAAAATGCTGTCCAGGCACGCTGGCTCCAAATGCAATCACCATTTCTGGGAGACAGGAAGACAGGGCAATCTAGATAGAGATAACACTTGGTTTCAAACCCCACAAAAAGTGAAGTAAAATCTTATTGTCTCATTTACTGGTCTGGTGACTTTGCACAAACTTTTTCTTTAGCAAAAAACAACATTCCCCTTTAAGTATATTCAATGAATATACGCATTTACAAATACTTATTATTACTCAACATAATTACAATAAACTCAATCACTGTAATCTAGGTAGAACTTCTATTGACATGCAAAACTGAACTTTCTCTATGTGTGATGTGTACTATTAGAACACAAGCAAGAAAAACTACTTACTACATAATTGAAGATAAACCTGCTATGGCAGAGTTTTAGATGTTTGAGTAAACTATACAGCTTACGGCAGTTAAGCGTGCACCAAGGGCAGTGCAGGTCATCTCTGGCTTCCGTCTGTTGTCTTGTATTATTATTATAAAGAAACTAAAAACAAAAAGCATCAAGTTTACAACTTGCACATTACTTTTTTTTTTTTTTTAAAGATTTATTCATTACATATACAGTGTTCTGTCAACACACCAGAAGAAGGCACCAAATTGAATTGTAGATGGTTGTGAGCCACCATGTGGTTGCTGGGAATTGAACACAGGACCTCTGGGGGAGCAGCCAGTGCTCTTAACCTCTGAGACATCTCTCCAGCCCCAACTTGCACATTTCAAAGCACTGTTTCATTATTGTCTCTAAAACCAGTTTAACTAGGTAAATATTCAGATAGAACAAACAAAATTGTATTTTACAATTAAAAAGAACAAATCAGCTGTGTTTACCTGATAAAATATTCTTAGTTTCTGGCGATTTTCATTTGAAGTATCCTTTTCTTTCCTTGTCTGCAGCTCTGTAGTCAGAGTCTCCTTAACAGCTGAAAATAAGAACCTGTTTAGTTGATATAAAACTCCCTTCTATAAAATATCTTGCCAAAATTATTAAACAAAGATTTATATCTATGGTATTTCTGTTCTTAACTTCAAGTGATGATGAAAGATACATCTTTCTGTTTGTTTTTATTTTTCAAGACAAGTTTCTCTGTGTAACAGAGCTCTGGCTAAGCAGGAACCCACTTTGTAGACCAGGCTGGCCTTGTAATTAATAAATATCTGCCTGCCTCTGCCTCCTGTGTTGGGATTAAAGGTGTGGACCACCATACCTGGCCTATCCTGTGATATCTTAAGCCATAATAAAAACAATCCCAAATAACTCTATATAGTCACAACAAAATTTTATATACTTCAATCACAGGTGTCTTTTGTTTTGTTTTGAATAGTGCTGTGGTTGAACTCAGGTCCCCCCACATGCCATTCACCTGCTACAAACCTGGCTCTAACTCTAGTTTTGATTGGTTTTTAGTCACAATAGCATGCAGTCATCCTCTAAGAGTTAGCTTATTAGAAAGAGAAAACCTGACTTTTGTATATTCACGCCAAACCCCCAAAATAATCATCCTTAATAAACTTAGTGTATTTTTTCAGACTTAATGAAAAACTACTTAATTTAGAGTGCTTATGTGATCCCACATATAGAATTCTGTCACAAAGCTTTGTTTTAGCTTCTCGTGATTCTTTTACCCATTTCACTATCTTAAGAGCACTTTGAGAAGTGCCCAAACCACAAATTACTCAGGAAATGTTTTCCATGGTGGAGATCATTTCTTTTTTACCTTTTAAATTTTATTTATTATCTTTGTGTACAGTGAGTTTAACACTCAGTACCAGGGCACATATGGAGGCCAGAGGACAGCCATTTTTTTCCCTGTTACCACCTGGGATTTGAGAATCAATTCATGATGTCAGGCTTGCATAGCAAGCAGATGGGTTCTCTATGAATCCCTGGTGAGGCCTTGAATCTGCCTCTGCCTCCTAAGTGCTGGAATTAAAGGTGTTTATGACAAGTCACTTCTAACTCTCATTTTTTACATATAACATGCACATGACCATGCAATGTCAGAGAGAAACCTTCCCTCTTCAGATAACAATACCTAGATGCTCTGATATCAAGGACACTGTTCTCAATAGACAGATCTAAAATATCAAGTCAGGACTGAATACAGCAGAACCTAGATCTGTTCTTTATTTACAGCATCAGGGATTGAACCTAGGTCCTTGCATATGCTAGGCAAATATTCTATGCAGCTCAATTCTTTTACATTTTAATAATGCATTGGAAACCAATCATTTTCTTATCTGAGGCAAACTACTGGAAAATTTGGTCTAAATTGTCACAAGGATATTTACAGACCCACCTGAAGGTGTTAAATATGGTAAACATACTACATATTGTACCATTTGTAGTTCTGACATGTTAAGGACAAAGTGAAATTCTCAGAAACATCTCCCACAATGGTTGTAGAAAAGGATTAACCATAACTTTAACAAAGATCTTTACATTTCATACAGACAAATTCTAATTTATAACAATTCTTAATATGACTACTTCATAAATAAAATATTATTTCCTGAATAATTACAACAAAAATACAACTAAGTTACTTGAAAGCCTAAAACACTGAAACCACTATTTTGATAGCAATGATGTTTTTACCAATAGTTTGTGCAGGTTTAACAGAACCAGGCTTATTTTCCTGATGGAGGCTCTCTGAATTTCTAGTGGCAAGAGGCTTGGCAACAGGAGCTGTAGACTTATCATTGGTTTCTCCTGTCCAACGAAGAGTGAATTGCAATGTAGGTCCCTGAGAAAATGTTTCAAATGGAGGCAGCCTCTAAATAAAGAAACAAAAGATTTACGACGACTTCAAAGATACTGCAGGAATGAGAAATTTTCATTGTAATGTCAATGTGAATTTATTTAGAACCAACACAACCTTTTTCAATTATGTATATGCACATGTGCACCCCTGTACAAATATGCTTCAGTGCAGTGCCAAAGAAAGCCAGGGGGATATGAAGACATCCTGGAATTGGAGTCTGGAACCCAAAATTGGTGTTGAGAATTTAAATCAGATTCTATACAAGAACAGTACATCCTCTAACTTCTGAACCATCTCCAGCCAAATACATTTATTTTAAAGTTCAAGAGCAACAAACATAGTCAAATAATGTATGGAGTAAGTCATCACTAGAAAAATGGAAAGTTCAGGCAGCTACTTACAACAAATGCTGGATTATTACCCCATGGGAACAATGACACATAATAGTCAGAATTTCAGTTTTTTTTCAATGGGGGGGGGAGTGACACGCGCCTTTAATCCTAGCATTTCAGAGGCTGAGGAAGGAAGATCTCTGAGTTCAAGGCCAGCCTGGTCTAAAGAGTGAGTTCCAGGACAATCAGGGCTACACAGAAAAATCTGTCTTAAAAAAACAAACCAAGGGCTGGAGAGATGGCTCAGAGGTTAAGAACACTGAGTGCTCTTCCAGAGGTCCTGAGTTCAATTCCTCAGCAACCACATGGTGGTTTACAACCATCTACAATTCAATCTGGTGCATGCCCTCTTCTGGCATGTAGACAAACTGTATCTGTAATAAATAAATCTTAAAAAAAAAAAATAAATAAACAGGGGCTAGAGAGATGATCAGCTCAGCAGTTAAGAACACTGGCTGCTCTTCCAGAGGACCTGGGTTCAATTCTCAACATCCACACATGGCAGCTCGAAACTTCTTAACTCCAGTTCCAGGGGATCTGACACCTTCACATCAATGCATATAAGATAAATTTAAATAAAACTCACCCATAACACACACAAAAAAAAACCAAGCAAATAAAAAATTTTGAATGTTATATTGGCTATGATTTATCTCAATCAATTTATAACTAACCATTACATGTTACTTGCTGTTACTATGAATGTAACATAAAATAGTACATAATATCTATTGAGCAAGTATTGAATGCAAGGCACATGCATATTCATTATTCTATTAAATCTTTCAATTCTACCTTCATATTTACAGAAGAGAGAATCGAGGCAAATGATTGATCTTGTCAAATGCCACAAATCTAACAGCAGAGATGTAACTCAGTCAAGTTCTTTTTTTTAGACAAGGTTTCTCTGTGGCTTTGGAGGCTGTCCTGGAATTAGCTCTTGTAGACCAGGGTGGTCTCGAACTCAGAGAACTGCCCGCCTCTGCCTCCTGAGTGCTGGGATTAAAGGCATGTGACACCACACACGGCCAGATAGCTAGGTTCTTCAGCACAATGCCCTCTCATTTTCTAATTAGATCATTTTATTGTATTATTCCAAATATTAAAAACAAAGGACTGTTAGGGTAAGCAATATGGCTCGGTGGGTAAATTTACTTCATACTAAACCTGATAACCTCAGCACATCATGGTATTTAGATAAGTAAATGTTGGATATGGTGGTGTAATGTCTATCATTTCGTGATAGGCAGAGGGATCTTTGTGCCTTTGAGACCAAGGTGTTCTACAGAGAGTTCTAGGAAAGTCAGAATTATATAGTAACATCCTGTCTCACAAAAACAAAGACTCCTTATTTCCGATACAATTTGCACCTGGGGAAGAAACATCAGTCAAAATGAGACTTTGCAAGTACAGAGTGCTCAACCTTCTAGGTCATCCATACCTTCCCATCAAGAATAGTCTCCCATGTTGCTCTTTTCTTGCTTATTGGACATTCTTCCATTTCTTGCATGGCTACTTCATATTCCCCATCTAAAAGCTGTAAACGCCTATAAGATAAACACACACACTTTATAAAGGAACCTGTCTACACTCCAGATTTACACTAAAAAGCATTACATTTGTATAACACCTTACATACACAGCAGGATTTCAAATTATCTACATTCTAGTTCTGATAAAGGCAACATTAACAAAAAGCAATTACAACTATATAGAGAATTGTATTACAGCAGCTACAGACATTAACTTTAAACATTTGTTTAACAACAACAGTTGTTCAACAACTGATTTCTCATAGGAAGAATGTGGCTCCACTTTGGTTTACCAGGTCCCATTAGATGATAGCTAGGATGCATTGAGAACTTTACTGTGTACCAGGCACTGGGACGATACATTGCTACATTAACCTCCCACAACCTTACACACCAGATGATACTGTTCATGAAAAGGAAAGCAAGACCCAGCAACAGTAAGTCCCCTGCCTTAAGAGTAACATCAATAATCAGATCTAGCAAGAAAATCCAACTGCTAAAGTCTGAGTACTAGCATCAAATAAATTTAGATTTAAGAGTTTTTTTTTTGGTTTGTGTTTTCTCCATGCTCTACTACTTGAATTTAACCAAATGCTTTAATAACAGTTTTCTTTTAAAAATTAAATTTGACCTTTGCAAAAATTTTAGTTGGAAACACAAGGTACTACAAAATTTAAAAGTATCTCACTCAGGCCAGGCGTTGGTTGTGTACACCTTTTTTTTTTTTTTTTTTTTTTTTTTGGTTTTTCGAGACAGGGTTTCTCTGTGGCTTTGGAGGCTGTCCTGGAACTCACTTGGTAGTCCAGGCTGGTCTCGAACTCAGAGATCCACCTGCCTCTGCCTCCTGAGTGCTGGGATGAAAGGCGTGCGCCACCAACGCCTGGCCACACCTTTATTTTTAAGATTTTTTTTTATTCATCATGTATACAGTGTTCTGCCTGTGTATACCTGCACCCCAGAAGAAGGCACCAGATTTCATTACAGATGGTTGTGAATCACCATGTGGTTGTTAGGAATTGAACTCAGGACATCTGGAAGAGCAGCCAGTGCTCTTAACCTCTGAGCCATCTCTCCAGCTGCCTTCCAGTGTTTTTACATCTGTGTTTCTACCTCTCTTTGGCTCCATATTAGGGGATCAAACTCCAGGTCATGTGCATTTGAAGTTAGCACTCTATAACTGAGCTTCATTCATCCCTCTGAATACAAAAACATACTATCTTGAGTTTTATGCTAAGTACTGGCAATCAGCCTAAGAAATCATGGCATATCACGTACCCTTCTCCAAATGTATGTAAAAAGAATGCTGTATTTATTTCCTGTATCTTCTTTTTACTCAATACCCTGTTGTCAAATGTACATATAGTCACACAGAATTATAGATAGCTTACTTTCTTAGCTTTATTCGTTATCATAAGATATATCTAGAACTCACTTCATTTAGGCCATTAATTCAAACATTACCTCTTCTATAAACAATAACCATTTATTTGCTAATGTTTCTTCACAACATTCACTGATATTTTGAGAGTTCTCTATAGCCTACATTAGAAGTTAGGCTGCACAAAGACAGAAATGTTATGCCTCCTCACTGTTTGGAAGTGCTTGTCAAAAATCAGGCACTAAGAAAATACTTCTTGAATAAACAATTTTAACTAAGTCACTCATAGTTCCTTATCTCTGCTTACTGCTCGCTATGTAAGAGAAAAATTCAGTATTTGCAATTTTGTTTTTCCATTAGAAGAAAACAAACACAAACAACATTACCATTACTCTGCTTCAGAATGAAAACATTTGCAGAACACTATGTAAGCCTTATTTGACCATCAATATTACCTGTTTTTGTCAAACACTGTCATTTGTGCAACAAAAGTCTTTTCCCCATCTTCACGATTTCGTTTTCTTCTGGCTGGAAGTTCTTCACTGACATCTGAATTGAGTAAAAATTTTTTTGGTAAAACAATTACTTTAAAAGTGTCATTTATATCACTCCCTTTAAAGTTGTAAGGTAAAATGTGCTACATTTATTCAAGTGAGGTACAAATTACAATGTATCAATATTCACACTCATTTGTTGCAACTTTTTTAACATGTATTGTGTCCATCTTTATTTTTCTACAACATGATCTCATAATATAGTCCAGGCTGGTCTAGAAATGGCTATGCCTTGGCTGGTCTACTGGGTGCTGGGACCATAGGCCTATCCAACTCAGCTTTGCCTGCCTTTACTTCTTGACATCACTGTCATCAGAACTCATCTTTACAAATGATAATGTATTTGGAATGACTCATGCTGGGCAGGCTCCTCATTACTACTCAGAGTTCCACTATGAAAATGTAAGCCTTGGGCTATATGCATACCTTTAACCCCAACACTTGGGAAGCAGAGGCAGGCCAGATCTCTGTCATTTCAAGGCTATCCTGGTCTACAAATCGAGTTCTGGGATATCCAATCCAGTTCTGGGACATCCAGGGCTGTTACACAGAGAAACCCTATCTCAAAAGAAAAAAAAAAAAAAAAAAGAGGGGGTCGGGGTTTGCTGGAGAGGTGGCTTAGCTGTAAGAGCACTGGCTGCTCTTCCAGAGGTGTACATGCAGGCAGAACACTGTAAAAATTAGCAAATCTTTAAAAACAAAGAATTTATAGATTTGTTTTTATTTTATTAGTGGTCTTGGATACATTTATGTTTGCGCAGCATGTGCATACACTGCCCACGGAGGCCAGAAGAGAGTGTCAGATTCTTTAGAACTGGAGTTGTAGACAGCAGTTAACTGTCATGTAGTTGATGGGAACCAAACATAGATCCTCTGGAAGAGCAACAAGTCTCTTCCAAGAGTGTTTACATTGAGCTATCCCTCCAGCTCCTTACAACAAGTTTTAAACAGTACTTTACATATATGTTTGTTATGCCACTTTTCATTTCAATGCAATTATTTATTCCAGATTTCTCTCCCTAAACTAGGTTGTAAGCCTTCTGAGAACAGTATTGCATGTATAATTATCTTTGTATTGTAGACATCTATACATCAATTGAATGACCACCTGATAGATGAATTCAGATGGCTGGAAGAATGGGTACAGGGATCAATGTGATATGTACTAACTACATGGCTCATGCTTAAGATAGTACAATGGCATGCACCTAGTTCCAGCACTCTGAAAGTTGAGTTAGAAGGATCACGTGTTCAGTCTGAAGACCAGCCTAGGCAATGGCAAGACCATATATCAAGAAAGAAAGGAAAAAAGCAAGAAAGTATGAAGAGAAAAAGACAGAGAAAGGAAAAGAGAGGCAGGGAGAAAGGAAGAAAGGGAAGTTTAAAAAAAAAAAAAAAAGCAAAACCCAGGTGGACAAACAGTAAGATGAAAAGGGAACACTCAGGTTTAACCTAAGCAGAGAACAGACACCCAGCATGAGCAAGGTCCTAGATTGTAGTCAAACATAGAAAATCTGGTAAAAATCCTACAAGGCAGAGAATTTTCAGGGTTTGAATAACTTTGGAGCCTGTCCTGGAACTCATTTTGTTGATCATGCTGCCCTTGAACTCAGAAATCTGCCTGCCTCTGCCTCTCGAGTGCTGGGATTAAAGGCATGTGCCACCACTGCCCAGCTTCACAATTCTAAATATTATGAAATATTAATTCAAATATTTTCACTGACTACTTTAATAACAATAAAATCTAGTGAAATTACAGAAATAAAATTACCTATATTTTCATTGGTTTCTCCATTAATCATTCCATTAAGTTCTCTTCTTCCTGGACGAGTTACTCTAAACAGTAATGAGTAAGACTTCACCATATGACTGTTACTAGGTTCAAATTCATTACTGGAAACTGCCAAGGATGGGAAATTTCCTGGTTTTGTTTGATTGAGGTCAGGATTCAAAGGCACCTGCTTTTTACCAGTAGGAACTTGCCTTATTGGACAACTTACATCCTGCAAAGTAAGGATTCATAAATTACATTTATACAAAAGCAATGATAAATTACACTAAAACTTCTATTCACGGTTAGGAAACATGGCATAAGTCATGATTATCAAATGGCATTTTGAAATAATACTGCTGAAAATTGTGAAGCAAAATTAAAATGGAATAATCAGATTCTCAATATTAAAGCAAATGTATATTATCACAACATAATGAAGAGAGAGAAGTATATCCAGTATCTAGTTGATAGTTATTTGCAAGATTTACATTACAAATGTGGTATACATGGGTTAGAATAGAGATATGGGTCCTAGAAGTATAGAGCAGTTAAAGCACTTGTCTACTATGTGCAAGGTATAAGCACATGTCTACTACAAGGCTTTGGGTTCAACTACAAGCAATAGGGAAAAAATATAAAGTAAATAAAACAAAACTAGGGATGTAGTGCTATGTTCGATCCCAAACACTACATGAATAGACATGGTGGTACAAGAGGAGGATCACAAGTTCAAGCTCTTGGACTATATAGTGAGTTGGAGCAGCACAGACTACTTTAAGACAGAAACCCTGTCTCGAAAAACCAAAAAAAAAAGAAAAATCCTAACATAAAAACAAAACAACTAGAAATACAAGAAAAAAGAAACAGAATTAAAATGCTGGTGATAAAGTCAGTAACAGAGCATGCACAAGTCCCTGGCTTCCCAGAACTCAGTAGACAGAGACAGAGGATCTCTGTGAGTGCAAGGACAGTCTGGCCCACAAAATTGGGTTCCAGAACAGCCAGGGTTGTCACAGAGAAACCCTTTGTCTTGGGGGGAAAAAAAGGAAAAAAGAAAAAACACGAAACACAAAAACTGGACAGTGGTGATGCATGCTTTTGATCCCAGGACTCAGAAGGCAGAGTCAGTGGATCTCTGTGAACTGGAGGGCAGCCTGGTCTACATAGTGAGTTCCAGGATAGCCAAAGCTACATAGAGAAACCCTGTCTCAAAAAAAAAAAAAAAAAAAAAAAAGAGAGAGAGAGAGAAATTAGTAGCATGATGAAAATATTAAACTTCGCCAACTTCAACATTTCCTTTAAATCTTCTATTTTGACATAACAAATGGGACCACCAAAAAAGGAAGACACCTATGAACCCCAATTGTTACAAAACAGTACATTTGTATCTGTTTTCTATATTCTTTAATAAAAGTGTCAGCAATCATCTGACAAAAGCAGTCACTCCATAACTAATTATCTGAGAGCATAGTAGGAAAAAAATTTGCATCTCATGGGGTAACTATTGAGACAGGACAGTTCACACTGTTGGCTTCAAAGCTCTGGTGCTCCTCCACAACCAACTTAGTAACTTCTTAAATAAAACAGGAAAACAGAGAAACCCTGTCTCGTAAAAACCAAAAAAAAAAAAAAAAAAAAAAAAAAAGAGGGTTGGAGATGGCTCAGCAGAAAAGAACACTGGCTACTCTTCCAAAGAAGACCCAGGTTTGATTCATAGCACCTACATGGTGGCTCACGAGTTCTAGGAATGCCTCTTCTGGCATCAGGCATGCACATGGTGCAAACATATGCACACAGGCAAAATAATCATAAATAATAACATGTACATTCAGACTGAAAGAAAATAATCTACATGAGAAATCTAAGCCTCATCTATACCCTAAGGTTTTTTTGCAAATGACTAAAAAAACAGTTGAGTATGCATGTCCTTTAAAGATATCTAAAATTTTTTCTGAAACATGTAAGTTTTTCCTCATAAACAATTCATTTTAAAATTTTACTTTACTGTTTATCATAAATTTTATGGGTGTTTAGTATGAGTACCTAGTATTATTCATTTATTTATTTGTTTTTTTTTTTTTTTTTAACGAGACAGGGTTTCTCTGTATTGTTTGGAGGCTATTGGTCCAGCCCGGCCTCGAACTCACAGAGATCCGCCTGCCTGCCTCTGCCTTCTGAGTGCTGGGATTAAAGGCGTGCACCACCACTGCCCGGCGAGTGCCTAGTATTATATATCCTAACTTTACACATACTTTTTAATATGCTACATAAATGCCTCCTATCATCTGGTCTGCTTCTTATTATGACTCTGGTGGTTTTTAAGTCCCTCATCACTTTAAAACCATATGGAAAAGCATCACCACTAGGAGGTCTACATATAGTTCAACTCCTGCTGAAGGTGCAATGATATATAGATGCACTCAAACTAAAAACAGCAACAAAAAACCCCACTTTCACCCTTTCTTGTGCTTACTGGAGATATACATTTATTATCTTTGGAAAGAAATACCCATTCCTATTCTCTAGCCATTATTAATTTTGTTGCCTTTAATAAAAGAGAGACTTGAGGACTTAAGTCTACTAGAAGTACATACTGTAGGCTTTGGTGGGTTGCTCAGGAAATATATGTTGCCATTTTGACAGCTGTTTCTATGATGAAATTATTTAATCTTCTAAATACAATCTGAAGGGATGTATTTATTAGTAAGTTAATGGCTGATAATGGTGACAGTAAATTCTTCTTCATCATTGTGCTATAAAAGAAATAGTGTTTTAAGGCTGGAGAGATTGCCCAGCCATTAAGGCTAGGCTTGCAACCAAAAATACAAGAAATACTCTTTTGAAGGAAAAAAAAAACCCTCCTAGCCCTTATTTAAAATTGTAAAGACTACATCCATATTAATACACTAATAGCTAAGGAAGAACCCATGAGACTAACAGTAGAAGCAGTTGAATCTGCACTAAGACCACAACTTCTTCCTGTGACTCCTCCTGGACAATGTTTTGTCCAGATGCTCTAGTCAGGGGCAAAATTAGTTAGGGTGGCAACAGGTTATAGTAAGAGTCAGTCAGTTGCCAGGCGTTGATGGCACACGCCTTTAATCCCAGCACTCGGGAGGCAGAGGCAGGCAGATTTCTGTGAATTTGAGGCCAGCCTGGTCTACAAGAGCTAGTTCCAGGACAGGCTCCCAAGTCACAGAGAAACCCTGTCTCAAAAAAAAACAAAAACAAAAACAAAAAAAGATTAAGTCAGCCACCATGTAGTTGTTTCCCAGTTACACTGAAAACACCATCTCACTATGTAGCTCTGGCAGGTATGGAACTCACTACGCAGACCTGGCTTGCCCCTGCCTCCCATAATCCTCATTCCAGGTTTTAAAACTGGCTCATAATTATAGTAGGTATGCAGAAACATGTTCATTTAAAGATTATCCTACTTCATCTACTAGCATTTTATACATTACCTTTCTTTTTTTGTGGCAAACTTTCACAAGCAGGACTTCCAGGGTAACAGAATTTTGTTCATTTTCTGAGTTTTGTGATGGCTTATCTAAATAGAAAAACCAATGTCTTAAAAATCTTTTTAATTTATACATGAGGACAAAAAGAATGAAAAAGTATTTTCCTAAATTAAGGAATCTTAAAAGACTTCCTCTAATGAAAACATATCACAAGCTTTATTTTTGTTTCTTCCCAGTTCAGTTCCAGACTTGCAGCACTCTTTCTATAAATAAATAAAACTTCCATAAGACAAATACATGTATCTGCCTATAGACTAAGATTTTTCTCTTTTGAGTAGAATGGCTCAGTTGTTTTAATTTACACTTCATCTATTTACTTCTCATTTGAAAATTTAACGTTTTTGATAATACAGAAAACATACTTGTCAAAAGTGAAAAATGCAGGCAAAGCTTTTTGGCAGGAAGCTTGAGTAAAATAGTTCTAGAAGATTATACCAAAAAGTTCAATGCTTTTTCCTTCTCCCAAAATCTATTACTATATATTTTCTTTAGTGGAACATATCTATATTCCCAGCACTTGGGAGGTAGAGGCAGGTGGATCTCTGGGACTCTGAGGCCAGCCTGGTCTACATAAGACCTTCTATCAAAAAGAGAGAAAAGAAAATGGAAAATGTCTAAGTTGTAATAGCAAAGCTGTAGCTATTATTCACTACTTAGTGATGTAGTTTTGAGTATCATTCTGTACTTTCTGATTAAATAATAAGAATTTTTGCAAGGCAAGGCTCTAAAGTACTGTCTATTACTTACTAATCTTTAAAAATCTGAAGTTGCCGGGCGGTGGTGGCACATGCCTTTCATCCCAGCACTCCAGAGGCAGAGGCAGGCGGATCTCTGTGAGTTCGAGGCCGGGCTGGACCGATAGCCTCCAAAACAATACAGAGAAACCCTGTCTCGAAAAAAAAAAAAAAAACAAAAAAAAAAACAACTGAAGTTATTAATAGTTCAAACCTAAATATTTCAATACTAAACTTCAATAAATATACAGAACTATTACTAGATTATTAATATACCTAATATATATTGCAAACAATTTTTCCCTTCTTAGATTTTTAGGTAAATTTCTTTCCTACACACAAATTAATCTTCTTAGGCTATGGGCATTGCTCAGGACTAGACTGCTTCCCCAGCATGCTGAAAGCTATGGGTTTGATATCTAGCACCCAATCCAAATAAAATCAACAACAGAAAGCACTAAAACAAAACAAATGCATGTCAATCTTTTTATGCAGCATATACTGAGAAGATGGCTGAATCAGTCTTTTTGGAAATTATAATCAAAATGAAATTGGTTTTTGTTTTGGTTTTTTGAGAAGGGTTTCTCTGTGTATCTTTGGAGTCTGTCCTGGAACTCACTTTGTAGACCAAGCTAGCCTTGAACTCACAGAGATCCCTGTGCCTCTGCCTACTGGGTGCTGGGATTAAAGGCGTGTGTGTGCCACCACCACAACTCAGGCACAAGGAGAATACTTTAAGATGTCAAAAATTAACCAGTGTTCAAACCAGAAAGATTGTCAAAACAATGTTTACCATGAGAATGGAGCCTTAACAATATGTGTAAATTTATTCTCAGATCTCTCAAGTAATTTCTGCTTTTTTGGGTGTTTTGCTTGTCTGAAACAGGCAAGCTGACCTGGATCTTGCCCAATACCCATCTCCTCTGGCCTAGGCATTCCAGGTGCTGAACTTAGGTACGTGCCACCACATCCAGCTTTGTTAGGAACCTTGAAGCTGGTTTCTCAATTCTGGTTTAAGTGTTTTGGTTTGTTTTTTCAAAACAAATTCTTAATTCCCTCAAACTTCCATTAATTTTATTTTACTCTGAGTCAGGATCTTATGTAGCTTTTTGGCTGCCCTGGAACACTTAAGAGATCTCCCTGCCTCTGCCTCCTGAGTACTGGGATTAAAGCTTCTTGTCACTGTACATGACAAGAAATTTTTTTTCATCACATGGTTCCCAAAGATGTTTTAAACAAGTCCCTGGAAACAGACCTATGAATCCATAAAAGTTAAATTATGGCTTCTAATACAGAAAATAATTATGAAAATAATTATGGATGATTAAGAATAGGAGCTGTAGATCATAAATTACTTAAGAGAAAAAAATAGAAATTGTTATTTGGGTTACCTCCAAATACAAAACAGGTCAGATCTTAAAGCAAAGCTTAAAACTATTAGTAGCAACATACATATGATCAGATTTTAAGTTTCTAATATAAAAACCATGAATCACTTACCAAGAGGTTACCACACTATTTTACTATCACCCTCACCTGTCTGTTGTTACAGGGCTGCAGACAGAACACAGGACCTCGCCTATGCTAAGCAATCACAAGACTACTCCTCAAACCCTTTTTTTTTTTTTTTTTTTTTTTTGGTTTTTCGAGACAGGGTTTCTCTGTATTGTTTTGGAGGCTGTCCTGGAACTCACTCTGTAGACCAGGCTGGCCTCGAACTCACAGAGATCCGCCTGCCTCTGCCTCCCGAGTGCTGGGATTAAAGGCATGCGCCACCACTGCCCGGCTCCTCAAACCCTTAAACTTTGTTCCTTACTGAACTATTCCAAGAAAAACTTAGCTTTTTGTCTGGTAAAAATTTTATTCGAATGAATAAGATATATAAACAAGATGGACAAGCTGATAGGCATGGTCTATTCTTTTTACCACCAATAATTATTTTGAATGTGTGTGTTTGCATATAGGCATGTGTGAAAAAAGAAATAGAGGACAACTTATGGGAGTCTGTTCTCTCCTCTTATCATGTCAGTTCTGGAGATCAAACTCAGGTCATTAGGTTTGGTCACATGTTTATCTGCTGCGCTATCTTAATGATAGCCCTGGCTGGCCTGGAACTCACTATACAGACCAGGTTGGCTTTAAACTCAAGAGTTCTCTCTGTCTCTGCCTCCTACATGCATGTACCACCATGCCTGGCCCTTACCACTCTTGGCCCTTTGCACAACATGCTTTTAGCATCCACTGAAATGAACACAAAATACTATACATTTTCTTGGTATTTGACATTATAATATCTCATCAGTAGTAGTGGTTATTTCAACTGTTTATTGTTCTATTGAAACATCAAAACCAAACAACAACCAATGACAAAGCACCAACTCAACACATCAATGTAAATGTGTCATACCAAGATGTTTGGCCTCTTGAACTTCTGAGGTAAGTATTTAAATTTTTTTAACCATTACAATTTTAAGCTTAACATTGAAAAGCACCATCAGAGGGCTATGAGTATAGCTCAGTAGTAACACAGTTGTTTTGAGAGTGACAGAGTTTAATACCCAGTATACACAGAAAATAAAAGAAATTCCGAACATAAAAATTAGCTAAAACAAGCCGGGCGTTGGTGGCACATGCCTTTAATCCCAGCACTCGGGAGGCAGAGGCAGGCGGATCTCTGTGAGTTCGAGGCCAGCCTGGTCTACAGAGTGAGTTCCAGGACAGCCTCCAAAACAATACAGAGAAACCCTGTCTCGAAAAACCAAAAAAAAAAAAAAAAAAGCAAAAACACAAAAAACGAACACGCCAAGAGATGGTGGGGCACCCACATTTTTAATCCCAGCACTTGGGAGGCAGAGGCAGGCGGACCTCTGTGAGGCCAGCCTGGTCTACAGAGCCAGTGCCAGGATAGGCCAGGAAAGAAACCCTGCTTAGAAAAAGAAAAAAAAAATAAACACAAAGAATTCAGAATGAGCAGCTTTTTCATTATAATACTTACCATTTTTATGGAAGAAACCGGTAAATGTAAGTTGCAAATGAGCAGACAAGCTAAATAAAATAAAAATGTATCACTTTAATATTCTGTAACAAATGTAGAAAAGACCTTAAAATACCAAGAGCAAAGTATTCCAGGTTATTAATAAACATTTGATTTTTTTCACTCCTAACTACTGAGGCCCCGAACTCAATGCACTTCTCTAAACTCTAATAATCAAAACAATGTCTATTTACATTATAATGAATGCTCGCGTACACACACACATAAGTTTGTACAGTTTCTGTAATCTCTGCACTCAACAAAGATGTTAACTATCTAGTCCAAGAACAACCTAAGCTATATGGTGAAACCCTATCTCAAAAACAAAAATCAAAACAACTACAACCAACTCTGCTCACATACAAGTGACAAAAATACAAGTAAAAACATCAAAGGAATAAAGCCAAAAAAAAGCAGACTACCAAATGATGTCCCATAATCACAGTGCTTTATTGTTTTTGCTATAAAGGGGAAGGTTTCCTTCCCATCATTCAGTGTTAAAAAAAAGACATATTTGACAATGCAATCTGAATCAATGTAAAAGTATTTAATATTCTTCCCATAGTGCTAGGACTTCCTATGTTAGGCAAGTGCACTACCTCTGAGTTACCTCCCCAGTCCTACAAATGCATTAAAGCAATATGCATACTGTAGAGCCATTACTTCATTCTACAACTAAGAATGAAACACAAAATCACAAATTTCCTGTAAATGTATTTAACTTTATTTTACATGCATTGGTATGAAGATGTCAGAGTCCACGGAACAGGAGTTACAGAAAGCTGTGAGCTGCCATGTAAGTGCTAGTACTTGAACCTGGTCTTCTGGTAAAGCAGTCAGTGCTCTTAACCACTGAACTCTCCAGCCCCATATAATTTATTTTTAATATGCCATTTTCATTTAAGAGTTAGAAGCTTTTTATTTTGTTTTGAGACAGGGTGTCTCTGTAGTGTTTTGGAGTCTGTCCTGGACCTCTGCAGACCAAGCTGGCTTCCAGCTCGCAGAGATTAGCCTGCCTCTGCCTCCCGAGTGCTGGGATTAAAGGCGTGCACTGCCAACGCCCGCTAAGAGTTACAAGCTTTACAATAAGAAAAGGAAGCAAGCCAAGAGGTAGTGGCACACACCCTTAATCCCGGCATTTAGGAGGCTAGCCTAGTCTTAAGAGTTCCAAGACAGCCAGAGATACACAGAGAAACCCTATTTTGGAAAAAAAAAAAAACAGCAACAACAAATTGCTAACAGAAAAATTATTAGATCAACACCAACAGGTTTTTTTAATATAAACAGCAAAAGTTAACAATAGAGCAACAAAGCTCAGTAAAGGAAAGGCTACAATGAATCCTAAGATTAGAAAAACACACTTCTAATATGTAGATAGGATGACATTTCCAGAGCAGTTAATGAAGACTGGGGCCTAATAAACAGACTCACAATTATGAAGACATTTTGGGGAGATGGTGAAAAACAGGAGGTAGGGCCTACTTGTAGGAAGTAGGCCCCTTCCTATACGTTGTTTCTCTACTTCCTAGCTGACTAAATATGGAGTCTGCTACCCATAGGTGTTTACCGCCCCAATGGACTGGCACTTCTAAGACCATGAGCCAAAATAAAGGTCTTCTCCTTATCTCACATATTTTAATCACAGTATGCAGAAGCTATATAATCCAGTAATGTTTAGTTTTCTTAAAATGGTGGTGACACTCTAGGTATCTGTATAGAAATGGGAGTTATACAGAGTGAAGCAGGCGGTAAAGTGTTAGGTAAGTAATGACTAGAAATGAGAATACAGCAAAGAGGCTGATGTGGAAAATCTTCCCAGGACTTTTTTTTTAAATAGAAATTAGAGACAAGAGAGCTAAGTATTTTTTCCAGTAACAGATATGGGGATATCTTTATGCTTAGTGGAATATTCCATAAAATCTGCTAGAACATCACAGGTACTTAAACAGCATTAGGAGCACTGATTGCTCTTCCAGAGGACCTGAGTTCAATTCCCAAAACCCATATGACAGCTCACAACTGTGTGTAACTCCAGTTCCAGAGGATTTGACACCTGCACACCAACGCACATAAAATAAAGTTTAAAAAAAAAATGCAAGAGGTGGCCTGGTCTACAGAGTTCCAGGACAGTCAGAGCTACAGAGAGCCCCAAAGAGTATCAGGAAAAGACAAAATGACTATGGAAATGTAGTAAAGGTAGAAGTAGAGTTAGAAAGCATCAAATATGAAGGAAAAACGAAGAACAACAACCACAACTGAAGTATCAACAAACCTGTTATACAATGGGATTGAGATTAAAAACTACCACAACTTTGGTATGGTAATGTATACCTGCAATCACAATACTCAAGGAGGGTCAGCAATTCAAAGGCATCACCTGCTACATAGCAGATTTAACGCTGTTTCTACTACATGGTAAATTCAAGGCCAGCCTGGCTAAATGAAACCTGTCTTTGATTGATTTTAGAGATAGTTTCTCTGTGTAGCCCTGGCTGTAGACTGACTGGGCTAGCCCAGAACTCAAGATATCCACCTTTCTCTGCAAAACACAGCACAATGGCAAAGGCATAATGTAGTCTTCCTCTTAGTCTTGTTTTGGAGTTCTATTTCTGCTTTTTGTGTTTATTATCTCTTCCAATCTTCCCTTCCCTTTTGAGACACTCTCAATCACCAAAATAAGCAAACAAACAAACAAAGATAATCCATTAGACTTGAGACTAGAGAGAGGACACAGGACACAGAGTTGGTTAAGAGCAGATACTGAAGCAGTAGTGGTGTATGCCTTTGATCCCAACACTGGGGAAGGGAAGGCAGAGGCAGGTGGATCTCTGTGGGTTCAAGACCAGCCTGGTTTACAAGAGCTAGTTCCAGGACAGCCTCCAAAGCCACAAAGAAACCCTGTCTCGAAAAACAAAACAAACAAAAAACAAAAACAAGACTTTTGCATTTTTTTGCTGGGTATAGTCACACACACCCTTAGTCCCAGCACTTGTGAGGCAGAGACAGGCATGAGTTCTAGACCAGCCTGGTCGACAGAGAAAGTTCCAGGAATAGCCAAGCTAGACAGAGAAACTCTATCTCCAAAAAGCAAAGAAACCTTAGGACTAGCATGATGGTTATTTAGGTAAGGGCACTTGCTATCAAGTCTGGTGACCTTAGTTTGATCCCTGGAACCCATAAGGCGAAGAAAAATGACTCCTATAAATTGTCCTGTGATCTCCACTTGTGCAGTGGCATATGTGCACCTGTATACACACACTAATAAGTAAATAAAATATCTCAGTATGCCAGGCTGTCCTCAAACTCACTATGCAGGCAAGGATCTTTTTGCCTTCACTTCCCTAAGCTGTGGTTACAAGTATATACCATGTCTACCACAGATTTCTTCTAAAGAACATTTTCTTTCCCTTTCCTGTCCCCTAATATTTACTGTAACTACATTTGAAGCTGGGTCAGATAATGAGAAGAAAAACACGTAAGGTTAGTCAGGTGTTATTTGATTTCAGGCTAGACAGAATTTAGATGACCAGGATAAATTCTAAGGATTTGGGCCAGCATGGCCTACAATTTAAATCCCAGCACTCAGGAGGCAGAGGTAGGTAGAGTTCTAACCCAGCTTAGTCTACATAGCCAGTTCCAGACCAGCCAGGGATACATGGGGAAATCCTGGAGGGGATATAGTAGAGAGTGCCTTTAGTCCCAAGCACTGGGGAGGCAGAGGCAGGTGGATCTCTGATTTTTAAACCAGCCTGATGTACAAAGCAAGTTCCAGAAAAGCCAGGGTTGTTACAAAGGGAAACCCGGTCTTGAAAAACAAAAACAAAACAAACAACAACAAAACCCAAAAACCTTGGGCAGCCTGGACAGCTACACAGAGAAACTGTCTCAAAACCAGAGAAAAACAATTGCCGGGCGGCTGTGGTGCACGCCTTTAATCCCAGCACTCGGGAGGCAGAGACAGGCAGATCTCTATGAGTTAGAGGCCGGGCTGGACCGATAGCCTCCAAACAATACAGAGAAACCCTGTCTTGTAAAAACCAAAAAAAAAAAAAAAAAAAAAAAACCAGAGAAAAACAATCAAAAGGAATAGTTTGTATGCTAGCATCTACACTGTGTAAGGGTAGCTACTTCTCTTTTACACATTATCTTATTCTGTGCTTGTGTGAGGGTACACACATGATGCATGTATCAAGGTCAGAGGACAATTTTTGAGAATCAGTTCTTTTCCTTCAACCATGCTGGTTCTGGGGTTGTTCCTGTTACTCAGGTTATTAGGCTTTGAAGCAACTGTCTTTAGCAGTTAAGCCATATCATTGGCTTAACTTTCTTTATACATTTGATCATATAAAGGTAAAAATCTGATGACTACACTATTGAATCCATTAATCTAGAACCCAAGGTCTCAAAATATGGCATTTAAGACATACAGATAGGAAGACTTTGAATGGGAGATGGTGTATGTCTATTACAAATCTTTAATACCGTAGACTGCTTAAGTGGGACTTAGTGACATATACCTATCAATCGCCATACTTAGGTAATAGAACAAGAAAATCATCTTAAAGTCAACCTCAGCTACATAGAGTTCAAGGACTACAAGAAACTATCTCAAAGAATACTAAGACAGACAAAAACATAAAAGACATTAGAGATAAACATACAATAAGCTGAAGAAGTTTACAGAAGGGCAGAAAAGAGCTCTTAATGCAATAGTATTGCTTAAAATAATTTCATTAGTTGTGTAGTTCAGTGATAGAGCAACTGTCTAGCACAAAGATAAATACATACAAAGAATAACTTAATAGTATTCCTAGATAAATACCATACCATTTATTTATTTATTTATTCGTTCATTCATTCATTACTATTTCAGACAGGATCTCACTTTGTAGCTCTGTCTTTCCTTTAACTAAGATCCACCTGCCTCCTATGAGCTGGGGTTAACACCCAGAAAGACCATATCTTTACACAGCCTCTAGACCTGAATTGACTGGTCACAGGCATCTTTTCACATCACTCTTCCTTCTCTTTCTACTCAGACACCTTGGTCTCATCCACTCAGACATCTGTTCAACCTCCCTCACTTTACTTCTATATTCATTTTTCATATTTAAGCTTATTTATCCAGACAAGATTTCCTTGGCCATTATATCCCCATATTCAACTACTCAAACAAGAACTGTTTCTTCTGTTGTATACATTCATGGTTTCCCTGGTCTTTTCTTTCCCACCATTTATTAGATGAATACATCTTTTCCTCCAAAAAGGCAGATGTATTTTGCTCACTATTATATCCCTAAGGCTTAAATATAGTGCTTGGGACATGGCACACTAAGGAAATGACACACTCCTCTGGCTCCAAATACAGAGTCAGACCCTGTTATTGTTGAAAAAGATGCTTACCAAAAGGAATGTTTACAAAGGAAAGATAAGTAACTCTAAAGCTTAGGTTTTAACAAAAACAATGATAAAAAGCCCTTAACGAAAAAGATATCTCTTAAAAGTTAGAGAGCTTGCTTAGCAAGCACAAGGCCCTGGGCTAATTTCCCAGCAAGGCAAACAAAACAAAACAACTACAAAAACCAACTAATGAAAGTTCTACTTCAGCAAGGCAGCAAGGCATGGTGTCATATGCCTGCCTATAATCCCAGCATCTGGGAAGGTGAGGCAGGCAGGAGGATAGCAAATAAATGAAGGCCAACTCAGGAAACAGCAAGACGTCTCAAATTTAACAACAACAACAACAAAAAAAAACAAAAACAAAAACTACTTCAGGTAACTTTTGAGTATTTATTTACCCAGTAACTAATGTTAAACAAAGAATGGAACAGAACAATGGAAAGACAGAAGACGTTTTACTTCTCATCTGGACCTAGGAGATACCTATAGAAGAAACCTCAACTTCTAATTTTTATATGATGTGCTTGTCCATGGCTATGCAGTTTCAAGTAAAGAATTTTGAGTAGAAAACTCTAAAACCAGTAGAATTGCTACTTAAGAAATTCCTTGGAATCTAGGTTGGACAACTACAGAACAGCATGAGGTTTATTTATTCTAGTAAGCCATAATGCTTGGTCAAAAGCCCACAAATTCAAACTAGAACACCAAAACTAATCGTTTAAGAAGACATAAGGCACTTTAGGCATTCTTCAAATGAAAAAAACATATCCTTTAAGTATACACAATCTCACAAAAAAAAAAAGAGACAAATCAGAGAAATCTGGGAAGCAGGTATGACCTGAGTCTCTAATATTTGCTAGGTGCTTTGAAGATGCTATTTTTCCAAACAATAATTTGTATAAATGACAGTTTTATCATTATACTTAAAGAGCAAAATGACTCTCATTTATTGTGACAAACATTTTAGAAAAGAAAAAACTGTAGGGCATGTTGGCACCCAGCAATCAGGAGGCAGAGGGCAGGTGAATCTGAGGACAGCCTGCTCTATAGAGCAAACCCCCAGGACAGCCAGGACTACAGAGAATCACTTAGAAACACACACACACACACACAAAAAAAAAAGGGGGGGGAGGGAGAAGAGTAAACCCATGATCTTTTTTTCTGTCCATGTTTTTTTCTTCTAACAAGTATCTACAATTAACGTGTAAGACAACTGTAGATCTAAAGTATAAAAAAACCATGGAATACCAACTTGTTTTACATAGATGAATGTTAATATTTTGGTTCTATTTTTACTTGCCATAAATTTCAAAACTAAACTAGGCATAGTAGTGCACACCTTTAATCTCAGCAGTCAGTGGCGAAGGCAGGCAGATCTCAGCCTGGTCTACCAAAGCAAGTTCCAGGACAGCTAGGGCTGTTACACTGAGAAACCCTGTCTCAAAAAAACAAAACAAGCAAACAAACAAAAATATCAAAACTAATTTAGGCATCTATACTAGATTTTGGGTAAGGAAGATAAAGGATCAAATTTTTGTTTTGTGTTTTCCCCTTTTTCAAGTCAGGGTTTCTCTGTAACAGCCCTGACTGTCCTGGAACTCGCTACGTAGACCAGGCTGCCTCACAGAGATTCACCTGCCTCCCAAGTGCTGGGATTAATGGTGTGTGCCACCACCAATCAGCAAGGGGTCAAACTTTTTTTATTGTTTCATTCTTATAACCTTGAAATGACTATTGGGCAAATTCTGAAGAGAATCAGAAGAAAAAAGTCGTCAGATCAGGTTCTAACTAGACTATGAGACACTAACACAGGCAGGAGATATAGAACTTGACTTGAAAATGCCAGAAATTGGTAAGAGATAAACGATGACTTATGTTTTAGAAAACAGTTTCCAACATTAGAGATGGTCAAACAGTCTTGAGGGATCTCTGCCAGAGATGCTATAGAAACTAATTTCTGATTCACACATGTACCTGGAGCAACTGATTCTAAGGTTTTTTTAAAACTCCTAACAATCTTGAGGTGTTCACTAGAGATATGGTTACTATAATTGTCCTTCTTTGTCCTCAAGTATATCCCTTAATGTAAACTGACAGATTATCTTACCTATGAGATTCTTGCTCTCCTTTCATTTTCTCTACTTTTGATAACATATCATCAACTTTAAATGTTTTCCTGGAAGAAACAGATAAACATAACAATCACTTCTCAACTGGGGAAAATACAAAATTATATTATAATAAGCAAAATAGAAATTCAATTTTTATCATTTCAAGATAAAGTAGATGCTAGTTCATAACAATGCACATACTATTGAGACAATTGTTTGTTATAATACAGTAGACACTCCTTCAAGTTCAACTGTAAATGTTATTTTTCATGAAACCTCCTGTAATTATCTCTAAGTCATGAGTAATTATCCTTACCCATGGCATTTAATTTTACTTATTTTTAAAGTCTCCTACATGTAAAATGTCTCTTAAGTACTTTATTTCTAATAAGCTGTAAGTCCCTGAAAGGGAATGATTATTTTTCCTTAAGCATATAGCTTTCCATTAAGCCTTAATCTTATTAGGTATTTAAACACCTATCAAGGTGAGCCAAACAAATTCAAAGTAAGCAGAGTTTTGGAACTGCCTTTTTTTTTTTTTGGCTTTTAGAGACAGGGTTTTTCTCTGCAGCTGTGGCTATCCTGGAACTTGCTTTATAGGCCAGGTTAGCCTTGAACTCAAGTGATCTGTTTCTGCCTGCCAATGCTAGGACTAAAGATGTGTGCCATCATACCCTGCTAGAACATCCAACACCTATACAGCAACCCAACAAATATATACCAGCACCATGGTTATTCTTTTTATATCTTGCCTGTAGCCCAAGCTAGACTTGAACTCAGGACAATCCTCCTACCTCAGCTGCTTGTAACTAACAGTCATAAAACATCCTCAAAGATTACTAGCAAATTTTCAGCTAACTGATATGACACACACCAAAAAGGTTAACAACAACAAAACCCAGTAATAATAAAGTTAGGGCACATACCATTCAATCATAAAATTATGTATTCATCTTTACCTTGACATTTTGATTCTTTTTTTTTTTTTTTTTTGGTTTTTTCGAGACAGGGTTTCTCTGTGGCTTTGGAGGCTGTCCTGGAACTTGCTTGGTAGTCCAGGCTGGTCTCGAACTCACAGAGATCCGCCTGCCTCTGCCTCCCGAGTGCTGGGATTAAAGGCGTGCGCCACCAACGCCCGGCGACATTTTGATTCTTGATAGAGGGTCCTGTTAAATACAGCTTTAGCAGGCCTTAATACTCATTATGTAATTCAAGCTGGCCTCAAACACAAGGCCATCCTTCTGCCTTAATAGTCTTGAGAACTGAGTTACAGGCTTACCACCATACCTGGCTTAACCTGCTTAAATAAAATCTTCCAAAGTAATGAAAGTTGAATGGATTACAAAATATGCCTCAAAATGAGCAATGTTCTAGAGATAGAACATTTATTCTCAAAATGAGCTTTAAAATGTAGTTTCAGGTAATTTGTTAATCAGAAACAAATGTGTCTCTTTCTACAGAAATATTTTCAAAATTAAGACTTGAAAAATCTCAATGTAGTCCAAATTTAGTTATTTTTTTAAAGATTTATTTATTGCCAAGCAGTGGTGGTGCACACACTTTAATCCCAGACAAATCTCTGCAAGTCTGAGGCCAGCCAGGTCTACAAAGCAAGTTCCAGGTCAGCCAGGGCTGTTAACAGAGAAACCCAGTCTCAAAAAAACCAACTATTGCCGGGCGGTGGTGGCGCTCGCCTTTAATCCCAGCTTGGTCTACAGAGCAGTTCCAGGACAGCCTCTAAAACAATACAGAGAAACCCTGTCTCGGAAAAAAAAAACAAAAACAAAAACACAAAGATTTCTTTATGTATGTTTGCATTTATTCCTGCATGAAAGAAGAGGGTATCAGGCAGAGGAAGCCATTAGAACCCATTATAGATGGTTGTAAGCTATCATGTGGTTGCAGGGAATTCAACTCAGGTCCTCTGGAAGAGTGGCCAGTGCTCTAATTTCTGTAGGCCTTCAGCTATAGTTTTTTTTACTACTTGTGTGTAGATAAATAGAAATTACAGACATAAGGAAAGCTAATTCTTTAAAAAGAGGCCTCCTCGACTGATCCAGACTCCATGAATGTAGTGCCAGGGAGGAGGCCACAGAAATCACTGGGCCCTTGGGTAGATCACTGTTTACCATGGTTTATGAATCAGCTTTGGGAGCCCATTCCAAATAGAGGGATGCTCTCTCAGGCCGGACACATGGGAAAGGGCCTAGGTCCTGCCCTGGATGAAATGACAGACATTAGAGATTCCCCCCAAGGAGGGCCTCACCCTCCTGGGGGAATGATGTGGGGGTTGGGGGGAGCTGGGAGGTTGATGGAGAGACAAGAGAGGAGGAGTGGGAGAGGGAGCTGGGACTGACATATGAAACATTCACGTTTCTAATTTAAATAAAAACATATATTGAGAAAAAAATCAAAACTTTACAATTTCATACGAGAATATAGGAGGAAAATGAATGCTTGCTAATAAAAACGTCAAACAAAAAAAGAAAAAGAAAAAAAAAGAGGGCCCCTCAGCCAGGCGTTGTTGGCTCACGCCTTTGATCCCAGCCCTCAGAAGGCAGAGGCACGTGGATCTCTGTGAGTTCAAGGCCAGCCTGGTCTACAGAGCGAGTTCCAGGACAGGCTCCAAAGCAACAGAGAAACCCTGTCTCAAAAAAACAAAACAGTGCCCCCACAACAGGCTTTTGACAAGTAGCCTAAAACTTGAGATCCTCCTTTCTGTGTCCTTCAATACCTGATATTACAAACATGTGCCACTGTGTCAGACCAAATACTCAACTACTCTAATAAAAAGTATCTATAGCTGGGCAGTGGTGGCGTACGCCTTTAATCCCAGCACTCGGGGGAGGCAGAGGCAGGCGGATCTCTGTGAGTTGGAGGCCAGCCTGGTCTACAGAGCAAGTTCCAGGACAGCCTCCAAAACAACACAGAGAAACCCTGTCTCGAAAAACCAAAAAAAAAAAAAATCAAAGACCATAAGAACAATCCAGCCTTCTGTAGGGAAAAAAGGAAGCAACCACAGAAAAATAACACTTCTCCAACTCCAAGCACTTCTTTGGAAAAGCAATACCACAGCACAGTTGGGATTAACAAATAAAATAGTATTACCATAAGGTCACCAATAAATAATGATTAAAAGTACACAAACTTGGGGATAAGGGAAAGACACACTTGGGAAGGTAGAATAACTAAAAAGATATCTAATAAAATAGATGAAATAAAAAGACTTTTCCTGAGTCAGATGTGTAGTTGCACGCCTGTAATCATGGTATCCTGGAATCTGAGGCAGGAGGATTACAAATTCCAGCCCAGCTTGGGATACACTCCTAAAATGAATGAACAAATGAATAAACAAACAAAAGTGTCCACCTCATCTTTAATCTTACTATGTCATAGCAAGGTAACCTTCAGTATTTTAAAATCTTCTATGAATTAAGACTGAAGTCTGAGTCCAACAAATACACTAGAATTAATATTATAACCGATGGTATGACTTCAAAGGGAATAATATGATGGCTAAGGATTTAGCTAAGTGATGACAGCATTTGTCTACCATGCCTAAAATCCTGGATTCAGTTCCCAACAGTATCTTCCCCACAAAATACTGTTATACCAATAGTACATATTATACATAAATGCAAATGTAGATATTTACTGTGCAACATAAACATCAAAGTCACTGATGGCAAAGACCACTCATAAAGGTCCTATTCCTAAAGTTCTAAAGTCAGATATAAAGTTCTAAAGTCAGATATAACAAGAGAATTAAGTAATAATCCCTATGTGTTTTGTGAGGAAATAATGTAAATTAGATTTAAATGTTCCTAGGTTAGTAAATTTGCTTCAAAATTCCCCAAAGACATTTCTAAAAATCCAAAGGGCAATAATCAGAAAACCCATTTCTATTACCAAAATTTTGCTTTGTTTTTGAGACAAGAGTCCCATTAGATAGTTTTGGCTGTCCTGGAACTTGCTATGTAAACCAGGCTTGCCTTGAACTCACAGAGACCCACCTGCCTCTGCTACTCCAAGTACTAGGATTAAAGGCATATGCCACCATGCCCAGCACAACCAAACTTTTTATACTGTCTCTATTGGCATATAACATTATTAATTAGCAAACATTATGAAAATGATGTGTATGCAATCTTAAAATTAATCCAAATTTAGTTTTCAAAAACTTTATCACTATTGAAATCAAAATCAGGTCATATCCTAGAATAACTAACTATAATTAAAACAATTTAATTTAAAAAAAAGTTAAATTCACAAAATTCTGTGGAATGAAACAAGTAATCGAACTACAGACCATAAGCCAAATCTGGCTTACTGTTTTTGTATATAAACCCACAAGCCAAGAATGGTCTTTCAAGATAAAGGTGACTAGCTGACCAATTGATACAAACAGACTGTGAATCCTTATCATGAAGTAAACTATTCTTTACTCTCCAAAAACAAAAAGGATTCTATATTTCTCTCTAGTAGGCTTGTATTACAAAACAGTGTATATAGAACCCTTATATAATTTCACTTATAAAACATTTACAAACGCTTTACTTATATTAAGTACCTAGTCAATATTCTTGGTTATGTCTTCTGGCCAAAGACCCTAAAATATTTAGTATTCCTTTAACAGAAAAAGATTGGTGAATCTTGGCATAAATCAATAAAGCAACAGACAGACAAAAAGTAGATAATCTAATTCTGTTGCCTAATTTGTTATCTTCTTCCTAGTTATTCCCCAGCTCTCTCCAATTGCCAGAAGACCATCTTACAATTCAATTCTTCGTGGTAAACTATGAGGCATTTACAAAACTGTATCTTGCTCTGGAAATGTGATGCCTTCATAACAACCAAGATTCTTTCAAGCAGTTTAGTCAGTATGTCTCTGTATCTCTCTTTCTTTCTAATTTTCAAGACCAGTTTAGTTTCTAATGTATTTAAGTATCTTAATGGTTTTATTAAGTCAGGACCATTGAAATAGATAGACATGGCGGCTCACACCTATAATCCTAGTCCTGGAATGGAAGCTGAGTCAGAGCAGTCACAAGTTTGGGGCCAGTCTAGATTATATAGCAAGTTATCAGGTCTGCTATGTCTACCTAGCAAGACCTTGACTCAACAAACAGTAAGACTATACTTACCTTTCTTATCAATTGAAAGTTGTTCATTTTGATACCCTCAATAAGTAAATCTTGAACATGAACTAAGAAACCTAACTTCCGTTATTAACTTTGACTAACTACAGATACCACACAGGGAAATTTCATAAGAGTAAAAATAAGTTCTGTACAACACACTCAGATTCTGCTTTAAGACCAGATAATCAAAACACCTTATTTTAGAGACCCTTCTATTAACTTAGAAAGTATCAAAGACAGTTTCCCTAAGCCCTTTAGAAATCATTTAAGTCCTAGCAACCAAACTTGAAAATAACAGCAAAGAATAAAAATGAGTCAGTAAAATCACTACATAATTTCTATTAGAGGAAAAAAAACTAGAATTGCAAAAATGATACTTTAAAAGAATTATTCCAAATTCAACTAGTTGCTCTTTAAATTTTTATATTTAACTAGAACTTTTAAGACAAAACTTTGAAGAACTCTCTCCTGAGAAATCTCTCACCAACTGTAAAACTAAATTTTCTAGTAGTTTGATCAGTTTGAAATAAGATTCATAAAAATGTACCTTTTGATGTTTGTTCTGGAGTTTCGATGAGACATGTAAGTAAGAGTTCTGTGCAAAAATATTGGCTATAAAAAATTAAAAATATTAAAATTACAGATGAAATTATAAAAATGAAATAATATTGGTGAATTTCATTGACTACTTACTGCTATAAGATTTCGTGTTCGAAGAAATCTATAGATCTGTGTTGGTTCTGGTTAACAGGAAACAAAATCCAAACATTATCTTTTTAATCAATTTGTCAGTAAATCTGAAACACACACTATAACCAATACACAACAATCTGTGGAAATAGTGCACTATGTGTTTATATACAGAAAATTAGTAAGCACTAAAGATCATTCAGTCTATTGGCATAGATTCACAAAATCCTCTTCCCTCCCAATGACACCCTCTCTCCCTAGATTAATCTACAAGTTCAAACTAACCCTTTTGAAGGTGGCCACCATTGCTGTGCAGAAGCAAAGAGCAGCAAATTTATTTGATGACTTATCCCTTGCCCTCTGAAAAGTACTTGAGATAGCTCTATCCTACAAAAATTAATGTCAAGCAAGAGCAAGATGAAAATTTCATTCTAACTGGCCATCACAAAAACTTGTAACTAGCCAAAATCAAATAAAACTCTTCCCAAACATTCTAATGCAGATATGACCAGAATCAGTATTATAACATTCACCATATTTTAAACTCATAATTGATAGGTTCCCACACAATCTTTTTAATGCTTAAATTTTAAATTTTTAGAAAAGACTTAGGCTAGAGAATATAGCTTCATAACTCCATTCTAGTGATATTAGAGAGCTACCAGAATCACGTTTAAGGAGTATTAATTATGAGTACCTAAATTAATAATTATATTAAGAACTTAAAACATCTAGAAACTGAAATCAGTATTAGGAAAAAAATAAGCTTTAACTCCTAATTATAATTTCTCACAGGTGGACTCATCTGAAAACAAGCAGAGGATTTATTTCCTCATAACATTTATAAAGTTTTACATTTCCAATTAATCTCCAGTTTAGTTTTGTTTCAAATTAAACTAAAAGGAGATAAAGGTATTTTAGAAGAGGCACAAACAGGTGTGTTTATTTTTATAACTGTCCTTCAGTTCCGTTTTCACTTAAAAGCTTTTCAGATTTTTGTAAGATTTAAGCAAAAGAATGATCTTTAAAGCAGGCTCAGTATTTGTCAATAAAAACCGAAATTATCTGTATTACATTCCAATTAGAATTTCATGAAGCACTAGCGAGAATGAAGAAAAGTATTAAACAATGTAAAACGTCTTCCCAAGCACAGCTGATACTATGCCCGTAACATATGCCACGGTGATATTGTAAATAAAGACAGTCGACGGTAAAGCTGAGTTTATTCAAGTTGCCGTAAAATACTTAGCTAGAAGACTGCCCAAATTACAGTATCTACACAAAAGCAAAGCAAAACAATCAGGAGAGAATAACTATTAAGTAACAATTTTATTTGTAGTCATATTGTTGTTTATAAATCCTTTTGTTTCCAGACACTGTTCCCCTTTCCGAGTAAGTCATAGTTTCGCCCTCCACGCATATTTTAAAACAGAAAATTGAGGTAAGATAACGTTCTGGAACTAAGACTCAGTTCCGAGGCTGTCCCCGGAGAAGACGCTCGAACATTCTGTCTCGGTCTACGTATCCATAAAATGGGCGGATAGGTTTTAAAGACTTAAAGGTTTCAAATGGTTCAAATGGTGCCGTGTTAACACGCAGCCCAAGTGGGTGCGAAGGCATTCAGACCAATGACAATTTCCTCGGCTTCACTGCGCTCGTGCACACAGAGGATGCATCTTGTTCCCCGAAACCTACAACTGGAACCCCGGTACTTGTAGAGTAGGGAAGGCATAAAAGAAAACACGAACTCGTCTCGGGATCTGTCTGCATTCAGTTCAACCGTCACGTCCTCACCTAAATAAGGCTGCTCTGAACATGGGGCCCCGAGGCGAACCTTCCGGGAGTCTAGGACCTGCCCCGGACCTCGGGAGCCGGGACGTCCCCCTCGATTCCTCCCTCCACTCCCAAACCAAGTGCACTCTCCGAAAGCCCAGCGGAGCGCCCCGTGCCCAGGACGCTCAAGAGGGGCGTTCGTTCTCTCGAAGCCTCTCATCACACTCACTCTCAAAGGCCTGGAGGAAAAGCTCGTGGTCAGCCTGGACGTGCTCCATTTTCGGCTTCTTCACCGGTAACACCGCGGCCCCCGCCGCCGCCGCCGAAGAGGAGGAGGAGGCCGAGTAACTGCCGCCGCCTCCACAGCCCCCGCCGCCGGATTTGCCGCCCGAAGCCGCCGCCGCCGCCACCGCCGCCGCCGAACCCCCGAAGCCGCCTCCCCCGGACCCCGCGCTGGGCCCCGAGCCGCCCCCTCCCCCACCGCCGTGCTTCTGAGGCGCCATCGCGGTTCCTGCCTCCTCCCCCCCGCCAGCTACCCGCCGGGCGGCTCCGGAGAGTGAGCGCCTGCTACACCAACCGCTCGTCCCAGCAGGCTCCGGCGGACCGAGGGGGGAAGGAGGAGAGAGGGGAGGAGAGGGGAAGGGAAGGGAGGAGGAGAGGAGGGAAGGAGGGAGGAAAAAAAAAGTGTCTCCTCCGAGCCCCGCTCCGCTTCGGAGGCCGCTCACCCTACCCTGGCCCGGCTCCTCCCACTTCCCCGCCCGGCGCTCTGATTGGCCGACGGGAGCGCGCGCCGCCCGGCCGCCAAGCCCGTTGGTCCGCAGATTCCCCCGTCAGTCACACGGAGGCGCTTCTCGCGGAGGCGCGGCTTGGTTGGCCCGTGCGCGCCTCCGACCGCGGGCCCGGCCGCCTCTTTGAACTGAATTCGCGGGAAAATTAGGGGTCGGAGCGGCCTTCCTGCTGGTCCCGGTGCATTGTGGGCAGAGGGGGACCAGTGAGCGGATTAGAGAGCCGTTTCTCGCCTTGAGAGCGTACTCAGTCACCGCCCCCCAGGAGGTAGAGGACCCCTGAAGAGAGGCGGGTGTCTGAGAAACTGAGGGCGCAGGGGCCTTTGAAAGGAGCTGAGGTCCTCGGCGGATCCCGAGACTGTGTGGTTTTAGGAAGTGGCCTGCCCCGGGGTTGATGTGTGCTCACAATGTCTTCTCAGCGGACGCGGGAGGAAACCCGGTCCCCTGTCCCCTCGCCGCCACGTGCCCCGAGCCACCCATGGCCGAAATTCGCGAGCGCAGCCACAGGGTTGTCTGGCGGCCGTTGTCGGCTGTGAATGGACTCGCTACACGAAAGGGAGCAGTCTGTTTTGTGGCGGGCATGTCTCAAATAAGACTTTTTAATTTATTTGTTTTAGGTGCGTGAGGCTTCAGGATACTTCCCAATTAAGATTAAAATTGTGGTTTCTGAACGAGATGCGAGCAAAGTAGATACTAATTTTCTCTTCCAAGACGAACGGGTTATTCGAAGTAGGGACACTTCTTGAGACTACTCATTGTACTGTCAAAAGCTTGTGAGGGAGTCCGTATTCTGAGAGCCCTGCATGAAAAGATGGATGTAGAGGCCCGGCCAAGTCTTTTAGTATAAATTGGCTTACAGTTGACCAAATACTCTGAACGAATTTCAAGTTGAGCAAAATAAGAAGGCAAAAATTTTAAATTAAAAATACACATTTTGCCAGGCAGTGGTGGTGCACGCCTTTAATCCCCCAGCATTCAGGAGGCAGAGGCAGGTGGATCTCTTTGAGTTCGAGACCAGCCTGGTCTACAAGAGCTAGTTCCAGGACAGCCTCCAAAGCCACAGAGAAACCCTGTCTCGAAAAACAAACAAGCAAAAAATACACACTTTATGTGTATGAGTGTGCCTTCATATAAATCTATACCACAGCTGTGTGCTGTCCTTACAGGCCAAGAGT
This sequence comes from Mesocricetus auratus, assembly GCF_017639785.1. Lineage (NCBI taxonomy): Eukaryota > Metazoa > Chordata > Mammalia > Rodentia > Cricetidae > Mesocricetus > Mesocricetus auratus. Next base: position 58,423,536 of record NW_024429191.1, on the reverse strand, counting down.
CACAGATGGCTGTAAGACTCCAGGTAGGTGCTGGGACTTGAACCTACCTCTTCTGAAAGAGCATCCAGTGCTCTTAAGTGCATAGTCATATGTCCAGCCCCAACCTATGTTTTATACTCAGACAAAATTTTAGAATGCTTTCAGATCTTTATACTAGTCTATGTATTTAAAAACATTTCCCCTGAAAAATAGAGTTAGAGATTTTTTTGCTTTAGATTTCTGAAGTACATCTCTGATTAATGCCATCCCACTGAGATCTCTGAAGTCTTAGCTGCCCAGTTTTTGCTTTATAGTGTTGGGAAATTCAGTCGGAGTCTGGATAATTAAATCCCTCTAAGCAAATCTCAAAATATTGAGTTACAAACTAGAGTGCTAATTTAACTAGTCATAAAAATATAACTGTCAAAATGCTCCCTCTCCATCATTTGTCAGGGTTCTGTTGTAGGGGAGAAAAGCATGAAGGGACAGATACAGCCAAATAACCAAGTGAAAGATTATCATGAATCTTTGATGGAAAGAGAAATGGACCTGAGGGATTTGGGGTATCCTTAAAGGAAATGGTGGTATCAGGCATTGATGTGATGCTACGCAGCTGAGCTAACCAACATTGATGAAGAAAAAGCCCTCCATGCCCTGAGAGGGGCACTGCTGATAGGTTCTCACTTTTACATTCTTAATCTAGAGTGAGTATACAATGCTAAAACAATCTTAGTGACTTCAGACAAATTGGAATTAACTGAGGGGTCATTTTAGTTACATCATTATCTTAATCAGATAGGTTAAAGCATTTACAGACCACCTCTACGCTGCTCTTGACCATGGCTGGACTTGTTACTTGGGATGTAAGTGCTTTTGATGTTTGTGATGCCAACGCACCATCAATGATATAGATGTTCAATTCCCCTTCTAGACAATTTCGGTTGCTTTCTAAATGTTTGTTTTTTTTCCTTCATGCCATATCTGTGATTCAATGTAAACTACTAAATGTCAAAGGTCACACTCCATTTCTCTTACATTTCCAGCACATGACCAGATGTGTCTGTAAGGAGAGAATAGTAATCATTTTATCACTTGCAGTTATCAATATGTTTTATGGGTACTAACTCACTTTTTCATAATGATCCTATGACACTGGCATTATTTCCATTTTACAGCTGATAAAACAGGCCAAGGGAGGCGAAATGACTTGTTTATTAAGTGGCTCTCTGATTTATGATTTCAGTACCATTTCCTTTGCACTTTTTACAATCAAAATAAAGTTAGCCTATTTATAAAATTCCTTTCAAAAGAGGGTAACCTAATTTTTCTTATCAAAACATAGCTTGCATTTCTTCCCATTTTTCTCTCTCATTAATATCTGTGCTTAGAGCCGGGCGTTGGTGGCCCACGCCTTTAATCCCAGCACTCGGGAGGCAGAGGCAGGCGGATCTCTGTGAGTTCGAGACCAGCCTGAACTACCGAGCGAGTTCCAGGACAGCCTCCAAAGCCACAGAGAAACCCTGTCTCGAAAAACCAAAAAAAAAAAAAAATCTGTGCTTGGCTTTTTAACATTTTTATGCCATGGATCTTTTGTAATATAATGAAGATTTATAAAAAAGTACATATGTAGAAAACAGATTATAAAATATTAATAACAAAACAGCAAAATGATACAGTTGTAATGATTTATATGTTTCTTTATGAATTCAGTCCTATGTTTTTATATGAGTTAGTCATAGGACAGTGTATCAAAACAAAATAGTGATAAGGTTAAGTTGCATTTTTAAATACTGAGAGAACTATATAAAGCAATACAGAAATAGCTGTTATTATTCAGACAGCCTTTAATCCTAGCACTTAGGAGGCAGAGGCAGGTAGATCTCTGTGAGTTCGAGGCCAGCCTGTCTACAGATCAGTGCCAGAACAGACTCCAAAGCTACACAGAGAAACTCTGTATCAAAAAACAAAACAACAGCATCAACAAAAAAGAAATAAATAGTTGTTATTTCTCTTGGTAACAAACTCATTGAAATGGCTGACATCACATGATTTATCCGCCCATATTTATAATTGAATGAAATATTAATTTATACTTAGCAATCAGGGTAAATACTCTTCCCCACTTCATCCAAATTCACAAACTGAATCATTTCCAACTTAATGATGAACTGGGTGGAGGCTATCTCCATGCTAGAGCATGTTCTTAGCAAGTCCAAGGCCCTGAGTTCAAGTTCCAGCATCAAAACAAAGCAAACACCTGTGAGGTACAGCAGTAGTCTTTAGTTGTTTTGAAACAGGATCTTACTCTGTAGCTCAGGCTGGCCCACAATTCATGGCAGTACTCTTTCCTCAACCTCCATAGTTTTAGGGTTCCAGATCTGAGCTACCATGATCAGTCAGCAAATCCTTTTTATTCTGTTCTGCAATAAACTCTTGAATAGGACTGGTATCTGTCACTGGGTCTGGCTACTCAGTGAATGCCACTAAGGATGATCACCAGTGCACAATTGTAAATTATATCAGTTAAGTGCTTATCATGTTCCAGGCAATATATTAAGTTTTTAATATATTGCTCATTCAATATTCCGACAAGCCACTTAAGGTAGTATTATTATCTCCACTTCATTGATAAGTAAAAAATAAACTTTACTTGGTCAGCGGTGGAGCAGAGATTATTTTGTTTAATACATTTGCATGAGGTTGTGGGCAGTGTCAATGACAACTGGTAAGGTTTGGTTCTGTCCTTCTACTAAATGGCTCCTGAGACTACAACTCAGGTGGTCAGGGTTGTATATAGGCAGCTTTACCTGTGGAGCTATCTCAGGATCCCTGGGGCTGACGTGCTAATCTGTATAGTCTATCCCCAGAAGCCTCACTCTTCAGCAGCATATGACAAAATTTCAGAGTCTTACAAGATGCTGTGCCTATCATTGTTAGGTCCAGAAGGTAGTATATATTACCCCTCATACCAAGTCAGACATAAGTATCTGTACATTTTCTAATATTAACCAAGATAATTAAATAGGGTTTTGTTTGTTTGGTTAGTTGGTTTTAGTTTTTCGAGACAGGGTTTCTCTGTGTATCCTTAGCTGTCCTGGAACTCACTCTGTAGACCAGGCTGACCTAGAACACACAGAGATTCTCCTACTTCTGTCTCCCAATTGCTGGAATTAAAGGCCTGTGCCGATGCTGCCTGCCAAATCTGCTTTTTGTTTTTTTAAAAAAGTGTACAATGTCTTTCTATCCTCCATCTACCCATGTCACTTTAAAGTCAAGGGCTGGAATTATTAAAATAAGACTACAAACATTATATCAAGAATATTCTTGTCATGCTTTGAGTAAATTAGTTATGTTTTATGGTAATTTTGAGAGAAATATAATTCAACTTTAAAATAAAACAGAAACAAAAATGAACCAAGATAAAAATAGCAACAACCTGCCTAACAGGTGGTGGTGTGAAGTAGTTTCATTCATCTTATTTGAAACTTAAAACCAAATGTTAAGTCATTTTTGTTTCCTTTGTCTAGGAAAGAAAAACATAAGAACCATGGGATGTTTGCTGTGTACTGTGAGATTTTCATAATAAACCACTGATGTGTGTTTGTGTGCATATCTAGAATTAACTAGAAATAATAAGGATGGTAGCAAGCCATAGTTAGAACCCGAGGGACAAGAAGGAACTTGACACTAATAACCAGAGGGAAAATAAGCCACCTGAGCCAAATTAGAACTGTCTACACTGGATTTTGAGAGCCTTGTGTTTGGAAACAGCTATTATTCTCATTTTTTAAAACTGTGGCACAAGTTGTTCTTCTATCTTTAATTTTAAAATTAAAGTGGACTGATATTTGTTGAACATCCTATCCATATAGCAGCCATAAACAGTAATGAGGGTGGTGGTGGCACATGCCTTTTATCCCAGCATTCCAGAGGCGGAGGCAGGTGAATCTCTTGAGTTTGAGGTCAGCCTATTCTACAAAGCAAGTTCCAGGATAGCCAAGGCTGCACAGAAACCCTGTCTTGAAAAAAAGAACGAAATATATAGTATCTGTAACACCACATACATAAGTAAACTTCATATTAAGAAATCCTACCAGTTTATAAAAGGAAGAACTGGACCAAGTTACAGAGCCAGGAGAGGAGGGTCAATGTGCCTGTATTCAAGTATTGAGGAGGCAGAGGTAGGAGGATCAGGAGTTCAAGGTCAACCTTGCCTACTTAAGGCTTTCTCTAAAAATAAAGAAACAAAACAGTAAAGATAAAAGCAAATAAACCCAGTTACAAGGGGCCTTGTTTTCCTGAACGGAGTAGATCCAAGCTGTCATCAGGGATGACCCACAGTTTCAGGAAGGTTCTCTGGGGAAACTGTAAGCTACACTGTGGTGAGCTCTGTACCTGAACTGATCTTTAATAAAAGATGTTCAGCTTTTATCTCTTTATATGTCATCTGAAGGGAATGCTTTTACTTACTAAATTTATTTTTTCCACCACTTCATTACATTTGTCTTCTAGAGTCTGCTATTGAGGATCACTGAACACGTGAATTGTGCCTTCTGGAATATACCTCAAAATTCAAAAGCACTAGAAACAAACCAGTGGGTGATTATTTTGTTTTGTAGTAAGGAGTAAATGAAAAGGTTATTCTGTATGGAGATGACCTATGATTTATACTATTTTGTGTGTTCTCATTTTTTTAAATTTAATTATTATTGTTTTAAGACAAAGTATCATGTATGCCCCATTGGCCAACAATTGGCTCAGATTGAAGATGACCTTGAATTCCTGACACCCCCCCCCTTCTTCTTGTGGTTCTGGGTATAAGTCCCCAGCCTCTAGCACGCTATGCCAGCACTGTATCAACTGGACTGCATGCCCAGCCCTTAGCTTTCAATTTGTGAGACAAAGTCTTGTTATTTAGTCCAAGCTGACCTTGAACTTTCTGTGCAGTCCACGCTGCCCTGGAGCTTAAGATCCTTCTTCTACCTTCTCAGTGATAGCATTATAGGATGTCTTGAGGGAGGTTGTGATTCATGTTTTTGTTTTACAGTGCTGTGGCTCCCATCCAGTGCCTCCTATATACTTAGGCAAGGGTTCTATCTACAACTGACCTATTTCCCAGCCCTTGTCCCTGTTTTGCAGTTTAACTTAACATTTTTTTTTTGTTTTGTTTTACAAGACAGGGTTTCTCTGTATTGTTTTGGAGGCTGTCGGACCAGCCTGGCCAAACTCACAGAGATCTGCCTGCCTCTGTCTCCCGAGTGCTGGGGGAGTAAAGGCGTGTGCCACCACCGCCCGGCAACTTACTTGGAGGAGTTGCTTCCTTTTAACATATGGGCTCCAGGGTATTGAGCTCATGACCTCACATTCGGTGGCAAGCACCATTGTGTACTGAGTCATACAGCCAGTGCCAAGAACAAGTAAGAAGTTCTAGTTTTTTTTTTCAAGACAGCACAGGCTGACCTTGAAATCAATGAGTAGCAATGGATGACCTTGAAATTCTGATGATCTTGCCTCCACCTCCCAAGTGCTAGTATATAGGTATATACCACCACACCCAGTCTGTTTTTAAAACTATGTGTGTGTGTGTGTGTGTGTGTGTGAGTATGTGCACATCTAAATGAAGCTTCCAGAAGAGGGTATAAGATCCCTTGGAATCAGAGTTATAGGATGTTGTGAACCACCTGATCTCAATGCTGGGTTTTGAACTCAGGTCCTCTGTAAATGAAAATGAGAACATGACCACTCCTAGGTATAGTTAGAATTTTCATCAGGGCTGTCAGCTTCCCAATAATGACACAGAGACTTATTATTACTTATGAAAGCTTAGTTCATAGCATAGGCTTGTTTCTACCTAGTTCATATAGTTTAAATTAACAAATTTCTATTCATTTACTTTCTGCCTCAAGGCTTTATTTATTACCTCATCTCTGTAGTGTCCATCCTGCTTGCTCTGTGTTCTTGGAGTCTCCACTTTTTTCTTCTCAGTGTCCTCTCTGCTGTTTACCTTATTAAACCAATCAGAGTGACACATCTTCACAGTGTACAAAGAGATTATTCCACAACACCTAGGTATGGTTGAGAATGAACCAATGAGTTTTTTGGGGGTTACTTACAAGAATATGGGTGAGGGCCAGTCAGTGGTGGTGGCACACGTCTTTAATCCCAGCACTTGGGATGCAGAGGCAGACAGAGCTCTGTGAGTTCCAGGCCAGCCTGATCTACAAAGCAAATTCCAGGACAGGCTCCAAAGCAACACAGAGAAACCCTGTCTGGAAAAAAAAAAAAAGGAATATGGGTGAGAGGTTACTTACAGGAGCAGAAATGACTTAAAAGCAGTTGCATCACCAAAGCCCAACCCAGCATCAGTAACAGCTCACAGAGCTGGGAACCTGGAGCACACTGTACAGCCTGCTGGTGGCTCAACAATTTGGAGAGTGTCTTTTCCAGGTGCACCGTTAGCCTAAATCTTTTCCAGGCAGCTCTTGTTTGAGAATTTTCTTTGCAGTTCAGCTTCACTTCTTCTGAGGAGGACTCTCAGCTTTTCTTGCCCTAATGAATTTGGTTAGTTTCAGAGAATTCTGGAAGGATGGACTATTTTAGTCTTGGAAGAAACTGTTACTCAAGAATTGCCTCACATGGTTGAAAAAAAAAAACTCACAAAATCCAAACCTAAACTAAAAAGCCTGTTAGGATAAGAAAGATTGAACTTGGTTTTCTAACAAACTCACTGTCACAAACATAAACATACTCCTGCAACAATGTCATGGAACCACTCACGAGGCTCCTGTTCTCATGTTTGGGGTCTTTGAGACCTTCATGGCTAACAGAATGATGAGCCATGGAAGACAAAAGAGAAGAAGTCACAACACAAGTCAGTATCCTATATTTGTCCGACTTAGTTCTGACTCCGACAGCACAGTGTAGTAAAAACCATTCTGGTGATAATTAGCTCAATACCATGAGCACAAGCACACAGAAACTCCTTGAGTGACAAAGTAAGGGTCTGGAGGAGGGTTCAACGCCTCAGTCTCTGACCACACAGATAGTGCAAGGGTCACCAGGCTAAGAAACATTCACTCCAGCCTTCTGGGCAGATAACAGATACAGCATTCTTTCTCCGGAAGGAACAACCCAGGTTGCTTAACATTCCAGGTGCCCTAGTGCTTATCTGTGCTCCAAAGACCTTTGTGCCTTCTACACTCATGACATAATCACCTCAACACTGAAGCTCTGAGCACTACCTACGAACATTAGGGAATGTATTAAAGCCACAGCGTGTCTACACAATCATGTATAGAATTGTTTCTCTGTTGCTGGGATGCTAGATTTCTACTTAAGTTTTATAAATATATGTCACTTTACAAATGCTAATTTATTATGGATAGTAAGAATAAATGATCCTAGCAGCTGGGCGTTGGTGGGGAACGCCTTTAATCCCAGCACTGGGTAGGCAGAGGCAGGTGGATCACTGTGTGTTCAAGACCAGCCTGGTCTACCGAGCGAGTTACAGGACAGCCTCCAAAACAATACAGGGAAACCTTGTCTCGAAAAACAAAACAAAAAACAAAACAAAAAAAAAAACAAAAAAAAGAAAGAAACAGGTCCACTTTATGTGGCCCTGGCTGTCCTGGAACTCACTATGTAGACCAGGCTGTCCTGGGACTCAACGAGATCTAACTACCTTTGTATCCCTAGCACCGAGTTTAAAGGTATGGGCCACAATGCTTGGATTCAGTGCACTTGAAATATTTTATGTGCTTCAAATAATCAAAAAATCATTATTCATGGCTTAAAAAGATAGCTCAGCAGTTATGAGCATTGGCTGCTCTTTTAAAGGACCTGGGTTCAAGTCCCAGCACCACATGGCATCTGAAACTCTAGTTCCACAGGATCTTACATCCTCTTGTGACCTCCTAGGGCATTAGCCATGCATGTGGTACACAGACATACATGTAGGCAAAACACTCATATACATCAAAAAATAAAACAAAACTTCTTCATTCACCTAATTCCCACTTGGAATTTTATTTATGTTTGCACACTTGCCAGTAAAATAGTTGCAATTAACTATTCATAGTTGATTTTTTTTTTTTTTTTTGCTTAGTGGCACATGCTTGTGGTCTTAGCTACTTGGTACACTAAGGCGAGAGGACCACTTGAATTCAGGAGTTTGAAGCCAACCTGGGGAACATAGTAACATGCCTCTCCCACCCCCCTATGCACACCCCACACTCCCCACACACCTCCTCACACCCCACAGAGAGGAAGAGGAAGAATCAATTCATACTCATGACCTCCTGTCTTTTAAACTGTAGGAAGAATCCCCAACCCTGTAGTGATTAGAAACTTGCCTGGAAGCTTTTTTCTTTTTTTTCTCTCTCTTTTTCTCTCTTTTTCTTTCTTTCTTTTTTTTTTTTTTTCTTTTTGAGACAGGGTTTCTCTGTGTATCCCTGGCTGTGCTGGAACTGGCTCTGTAGACCAGGCTGGCCTGAACTCATAGAGATCCACCTGCCTCTGTCTCCCTACTGCTGGGATTAAAGGTGTGGGCCACCACCGCCATCTGACTTCCTGGAAACCTTTCAAAGGCATTGCCTCTCGTTGTTCCAGGCAGTCATTATCATTCTAAACTAACTTTCTTTGTGGAAAATGCTAATAACTTATTAACAAAGCCAGTTTATGCCGGGCATTGGCGGTGCATGCCTTTAATCCCAGCACTCAGGAGGCAGAGGCAGGTGGATCTCTGTGAGTTTGAGGCCAGCCTGGTCTACAGAGTGAGTTCCAGGACAGCCTCCAAAGCCACAGAGAAACCGTGTCTCTAGAGAAAAAAAAACAGAGCCAGTTAAAGAAAACTACTATTAGCTGGGCACTTTAATTCCAGCACTCTGGGAAGCAGTTAGGTATTAGAGCTCGAGGCTAGTCTGGACTACAAAGTGAGTTCCAGGATAGCCAGGATGATTACACAGAGAAATCCTGTCTTGAAAAACCAAAAAGAAAAAAGAAAAAGAAGGAAAAGGAAAGTGTCACCCAGCTAAAAGTGGTGGTACACACCTTTAATTAAATAATTCCAGCATTTTGGAGGCAGAGACACATGAATCTCTGTGAATTCAAGGCTGTTCTCTACATACAGGACAGCCAGGGCTACCGTGGAGAGACCCTGTCTGAAGGAGGAGGAGGAGAAGGAGCAGCAGCAGCAGCAAGCTGCTTCCTTCACAGTTGAACTGAGTTAGGCGGTGTCCCAAAGAGTCTCACAACCACCTGTAACTCCAGTTCCAGGAATCCAGTATCTTCTTCTGGCCTCTGCCAGCACTGCACACACATGGTGCACAAGCACACTATAGGCAAACACTATAAAATAAACACTATAAAATAAAAATAATTAAATACAAAACAAAAATAAACCTGAAATTTTCATTTATTTATTTATTACCAACTGGACCCTAACATACTTTCTGATAACAGAATTTGGTTGCTTGGCTTCAATCCCTTCTTTTCTAGGATAATTCACTTTGTATGAGAAGCATTTTAAAAGGACTGTGCCCGAATCAACTTTCTTGTAGTATTTCTCATGCTACTTCTGGTCCTTTTGGTGCATACAGAGGTTTCTGAAAGTCTGAAATCCATGATACTTGCTCATCCTGCTGGTGCCAGGATCTCAGTGTGCTTGTCTGCAACTAGCTATGTAGACCAGGCTGGCCTTGAATTTACAGAGATTTGCCTGCCTCTTGCCTCCAAGTGCAGCAGTTAAAGGTCTACAACACCATCTATTTTAAATTTTTGTTTGTTTGTTTTTGGTTTTGTTTTTTGAGACAGGGTTTCTCTGTATAACAGTCCTGGCTGTCCTGGAACCACTCTGTAGACCAGGCTGGCCTCAAACTCACAGAGACCTGCCTGCCTCTGTCTCCTGAGTGCTGGGATTAAAAACCTGCACCACCACCACCACCCGCTGAAATTTTTATTTTATTATTACTGTGTGTATGTGTGCTTGTGATGGAGGCAGGAACATGCTTATGCTGTGGCACGCATGTGGAGGTCAGAGGACAACTTTGTGGAGTCAGTTCTCTCCTTTTACCTTACATGGTTTCCAGGAATCAAGATGAGGTCATTAGGAATGTGTGTCAAGCACCTTACTTGTGGAACCTGTTTTCTTAGGATGGCTTATCCTCTTCAGTCTCCCTTTCTTCAATACTTAATCAGGCCCCAGCTGCTGCTACCAATATAGTTACTCATGTATTTACTAAATGCCATCTCATTTAGTGAGGAAGTATTGGAAAGGATAAAGAGATGACCACCAAATTCTGGTTAATTCTTCACAGCACCCTTTGCAGCAAGTGTTGGTGAAAGAAACAATGAGGCTAGCGAATGAACTGAAGGCCTGCCTATTAGTGATGCCTCCTGTTTAATGGGAGACTTCACTCTCTAGGCAGATTTCCTCCTTACAGATAAGTCCACATCATAAAGGACATGTTCAGAGCCCGGCCTTGCACACCTTTAATCTCAGGCCTTGGGAGGCAGAGGCAGGTGGATCTCTGTGAGTTCGAGGCCAGCCTGGTCTACAGAGGGAGTTCCAGGACAGCCTCCAAAACAATACAAAGAAACCCAGTCTGGGGGGGGGGACGACGACGACGACGACACATGTTCAGTTCACTATGAGCACTACAAAATTGTAACATGAATTCAATTTTAGGATTCTAATCATGTTGGTTAGGCTGTTAATCAAAGCAGAGTTCCTTTTTCCCTCCCCAACTGGCAACTTTTTGTTTCTTAGAAGTCTTTGTTTTGTTGTTGTTGTTTTTTTTTTTTTTAGTTAAGTGTTAGAAAAGCAGAAGAAAGAACAGAGCCACAGGCAGAATGAGTTCATGATAAAACTCCCAAATAGAATTGGGGAACTTGTTACGTCCTGTGCTCAGTGTTTTCTGATGCTTGAAGCTTTTTCTCCAGAGAAGTATGATACATAATAAGTAACTGGGAAAGCTCTGAGTCATGAAGATTTTCTTAAGAGTCCAGCTATTGGCTCTTGCTTCAAAAACATTTAAAGAGCTGGGGATGGCGCCTACTTGGTAGAGTGCTTGCCTAGCACGCTTAGGGTCTTGGGTTCGTTTCACAGCTTTGCATAAACAGACTGTGGTGGCACACTAAGTGATACCAGCACTTGAGAGATGAAAGCAATATCAGCTCAAGAGCATGGAGAAGTTCAAGACCAGTCTGGGCTCCACTAGACCCCAATTTTTTCCTTTTTAATGGCGTTACAGACAATTGTGAGCTGCCTTGTAGGAGCTAGAAATGGAACCAGGGTCGGAAGAGCAGTCAGCGTTCTTAACCACTAGGACATCTCTGTAGCTTCAGGGGGAAAATTATTAAGATAGAGCCAAGTATGCCTGTGCATGCCTGTGATACCTGCACTTGGGAGGCAAAGGCAGGATTGCTCAAAGTGTGAGGTTGGCCTGGTCATTGTAGCAAGTTCCAGGCAGGGCTCCAGTGTGAGACCTTGTTGTAAATTAATTACCCTAATTTTTCAGATAAAGGCCTTGAAAAATCAGAATGCTTATCAACATTTATCTTATATATTTGTTTGATTGTTTTGTTTTTTGGAGACAGGGTTTCTCTGTGTAGCTTTGGCTGTCCTGGAACTGACTCTGTAGATCAGGCTGACCTCTAAGTCACAGAGGTCTGCCTGCCTCTCCCTCTAAAGTTCTGAGATAAAGGCATGTGCCATATACCCATTCTCAAGTTAAAGCACCTCCAGCATCATTCTACAATTATTTTCTATGCTTTTCATGTATTTGAAATGTTTCATGACCCAACTTTAAAGTTCTATGAATTTATCAACTGTTAACCTCCCAGCCCCTCTCATGAAGATTTTGTTTTGTTTTGTTTGTTGTTGTTGCTTTTATTCTTTTGTTTTTCCAGACTGAGTTTCTCTGTGTAGCTATGTTGGTCCTGGAACTAGCTCTTTTTTTTTTTTTTTGGTTTTTCGAGACAGGGTTTCTCTGTAGCTTTGGAGGCTGTCCTGGAACTCACTTTGTAGACCAGGCTGGCCTCGAACTCACAGAGATCCGCCTGCCTCTGCCTCCTGAGTGCTGGGATTAAAGGCGTGCGCCACCAACGCCCGGCCCCTGGAACTAGCTCTTTAGACCGGGGGTCTCGAACTCAGAGTTCTGTCTGCCTTTGTCTCTATAATGACAATAATGCAACCAGAAGTATCCTGAAGGACAAGGAGTGGGTGCATTGGTAGTGTTCACCTGTAGTCTGAGCTACCCAAATGGCTGGCCTAGGAGGATGGTTTGAGCCCAGGAGTTTGAGGCCAATCTGGGTAAATGGTGAGATTACTGCTTCTACTGACAAGGAAACTTGATAACCTCACAAACCTGAGGCAAGAGGATCACAGCTCTTTCAAAGACAACCTACTATATAGTGATAGCCTGACTTAAAAAAACAGCCACAACGTTGGTGGCGCATGCCTTTAATCCCAGCACTTGGGAGGCAGAGGCAGGTGGATCTCTGTGAGTTCGAGGCCAGCCTGGTCTACAGAGCTAGTTCCAGGACAGTCTCCAAAAAAATAAATAAATAGATAAAAAATAAAACAGCCACAACAAAAAGGCATGTTAATTTTTTTATTGGTAAATTCCTTCAGCCTACATTAGTTATTCCTTTACATTAACATATCCTTTCTACTTGTTTATCACATCTAATTGTACTATCTGTACTTACCTTTTATTTTTTCTATTACACTGAATGCCTCAAAGAAAGAAAAATGTCAGCACTAGGAAGGCAGAGGCAAGAGGATCTCTTTGATGAATTAACAAGGAAGGTAGATTGTGAATTAAAGCTTAGCTGTTGAGGGTTTCTGTAGGCAGATAAATAACAAAAACAAAAACAAAACAAAGCAAAGAAAAAAAGAAAACATGCCAAGCGTAGCGACACATGCCTTTAAGCTCAGCCCTTCGGAGGCAGAGGCAGACAGATCCCTGAGTTCAAGGCCAGCCTGGTTTACTGAGTGAGTTCTTGGAAAGCTAGGGCTACATAGAGAAACTCTGTCTCAAAAAACAAGCAAACTACTCAGGTGATGTGTGTAACATAATTAGAAAAGTTTTTGGAACATTATGGTGATTTACATTTATTATTAGAGACCAAGATTATTTTGAAGCAATATCTGCAGGAGCTAGGTCATGCAGGATTTCAAAAGCTAATTGTTGAGTTTTGGGGGAATTTTGTAGCTAGTTGTCAAAGCATTCTTTTTTTTTTTTTTTTTGGTTTTTCGAAACAAGGTTTCTCTGTATTGTTTTGGAAGTTGTCCTGGCTGGAACTCGCCCTTTAGACCAGGTTGACCTCAAACTCACACAGATCCACCTTCCTCTGCCTCCTGAGTGCTGGGATCAAAGGTGCGCCACCAACGCCTGGCTTAAAGCATTCATTATTAAAAATTAGGTTTTTTAAATATTCTGGTGAAATAAATTATATTTGGGGCCATCAAGATGGCTCATTAGGTAAAACACATGTCATGAAGACTGAAGTTTGACCCCCAAAACCTGTGTAAAGGTGGAAGAAGAGAAGCAACTCCATAAAGTTTTCTTCTGAGTCCTGCATGTGTGCTGTCATACACAGGAACCCCCACACCAACCCAAACAGCAAATTTGAAAATTTTTTTTTTGGTTTTTTGAGACAGGGTTTCTCTGTATTCTCTGTGGCTTTGGAGGCTGTCCTGGAACTCACTCTGTATACCAGGCTCATCTCAAACTCACAGAGATCCATCTGCCTCTGCCTCCCCAGTGCGCAAATTTAAATTTTAAAATAAATATTTAAAGCTTATCACTTTCGATGATTTTGCTATTTGTAGACAGAAGCCTTTTCCTTGTTAGCAGCTTTGGTTTTTCCCCACCAGTCGCCCAGGCTCTGCTGTGTTGTAGTCCCTAAATAACACACAAGACGCTGTATTAATTATGAAGCTGTTGGCCTTGCTTGTTTCTTACTGGCTAGCTCTGACTTAAGTATTTAACCCATCTAAGTATTTCTCTTACCGGATGGACATCTTACTTCTCTGGTCGGCTACATGATGACTCCCTGTGTTTCTCCTACCCAGAGTCCTCCTGGACTCCTAGTCCCACCTATCTTGCTTCCCTATTGGCCAACAGTGCTTTATTGACATATACAAAGGACTTCCCCATCTTGAGATTATGTCCATCTAAGCTATACATTAGAAATATTATTATGATTTACTATTATGCCATGTTCAGTGATATAATCTTGGTAGCTTGAAATCAACACGAAGGAGAGATTTACACTATGCAAGTGGACAAGTGCTACAAATCGAGGCCTTCCTCTCCTTCTTCCCCTCCTAAGAGGCAGTTGCTAAACACTGACTAGAATATCATTGCTGGCCGGGCAGTGGTGGCGCATGCCTTTAATCCCAGCACTCGGGAGGCAGAGGCAGGTGGATCTCTGTGAGTCCGAGACCAAGCCTGGTCTACCAAGCGAGTTCTAGGACAGGCTCCAAAACAGTACAGAGAAACCCTGTCTTGAAAAACCAAAACCAACAACAACAACAACAACAAAAAAAGAATATCATTGGGGCTGAAGAGATGGCTCAGAGGTTAAGAGCACTGGATGTTCTTCCAAAGGTCCTGAGTTCAATTCCCAGCAACCACATGGTGGTTTACAACCATCGGTAATGAATTAATAATAAATAAAATCTTAAAAAAAAAAAGAATATCATTGCTGAAAGTCAAAACTGGAATCAGGGCAATGAAGACATATAGGATGGAGGAAGTTTGCAGACAGTAGGAAAAAAGATGAGAAGTATGAGAGAAAAGAGGAAAGAAATAGAATGATTTGGAAAGTCCAGTATACAAATAACAGAAATTTGAAAAAAGAAAGAAGATGGTGAGTGAAGTGTTTGTGTGTGTGTGTGTGTGTGTGTGTGTGTGTGTGTTGTGACTGTTAGTTTTAATTGTCAACTTGACTTAATCTAGCATCACTTGGGTGGAGTCTCAGAAAGTACTGGCTAGATCAGGTTTACCTATGGGTAGCTCTAAGGGAGATTATCTGGTTATGTATGAAGAACCAGGCCAGTAGGGGCAGTACCTTTCTTAGCCAAGGGGTTCCTGGATTGTGTGAGTTTAGAGCATGTGTTGAACACAAGCATGTATACATCCCTTCCTCTCTACCTGACTATGTATATTTTCAAGTTCCTGGTGCCTTGACTTCCCCACAATAATAGACTATATGTAACCTGGAATTGTGATCAAGAGTAGATCCTTTCTCCCCTAAGTTGCTTTTTGTCAGTTTATTTTTTACCACAAGACAAATGAAGCTAGAACAGAAAATAATGAACAATGTAAAGAGAGACAATGTAACACAAGAAAGTTTCCAGAACTAAACGCAGAAGTTCAGAATGAAGCTTGACTATCTCACTCAATGAATGAAAAGTTGCTCATCAAAGCATGTCTTCTGCATTTGCAGAAGCTTATCAAAGACAGAAACTCCCAGAATTAACAATGAAAAGAGGTTCCCACACAAATGTATTTCTACATGTAAACAGCAACAACAACAGAAAACATTTCATTAAGTCGTTCAGCAGTTAAACTGGAAGGTCGGATACGATCGACAGTTCTAAAGAAAAGTAATTTTGGGGGCTGAAGAGATGACTCAGTGGTTAAGGCCCTGGGTTCAATTCCCAGCAACCACAGGGCAGCTCACAACCACCTGTAACTTCAAGACCTGACACCCTCACACAAACACACATGCAGGCAAAACACCAATGCACATAAAATGAAAATAAATACATTAAAAAAGAAAAGTAGGGGGCTGGAGAGATGGCTCAGAGGTTAAAAGCACTGACTGCTCTTCCAGAGGTCATGAGTTCAATTCCCAGCAACCACATGGTGGTTTACAACCATCTGTAATGAGATCTGGTGCCCTCTTCTGATGTACATGGAGGCAGGGTGTTGTATTTGTAATAAATAAATAAATCTTTAAAAAAAAAAAAAAAAAAAAAAAAAAAAGAAAAGTAATTTCCAATTTAGAATTATGTACTCAGACAAATTATCACATTAATCAAGTGAGGTGATCAAATAAAGGTTGGTTTTTTTTTTTTTTTTTTTTTGGTTTTTTGAGACAGGGTTTCTCTGTGGCTTTGGAGGCTGTCCTGGTGTAGACCAGGCTGGCCTCGAACTCACAGAGATCTGCCTGCCTCTGCCTCCCGAGTGCTGGGATAAAGGCGTGCGCCACCAACGCCCATATATATGGGAAAAATAAACACAGAATCCAAAACACAAGGGACTCACACAAGAAGTGAAATCCCAGCGTGATAGTAAAGAGAAATCCCAGAACAGTTGTGCAACTGGTTTCGTAGAGGAAGTTTTCCTGCAGTCTTGAACCCCCTTCGGGTTGATGAAGACTTTATAAGGGGTATCAAGGATGTGAGTGGAGACATTGATGAATGGGTTTTTGGAATGGGGTGGTGTTGCTCCCACTTGCTTTGGAGGAAGCTGCAGGCAGTGCTATCCTCAACCCGGAGGCTCAGGAGGCGGCATCTGGAAAGCCTGAAGCTCTGGGGCCGCTCAGGGCTCCGACCTGACCCTACTTTCCACAAGGAACGTGTGGTCCGGAGAGGCCGATCCGCCTTTGGGCAGAGGGCTCTGCAGCTGGGCAGGAGTTACTGGCGCCGGGTTCCAGTAGGAGAGCGGAGCTGGGTCCAGGCGGAAGGACAAGGCCCGGCCCTGTTGTCGGAGCACAGTCGCGGGTCCAGGGCGAGCGGGAGACTTCCACAGGGCGCTGCCTGCCGCCGGAGGGAAGCCGCAGTTCCACCCTTACACTCTGAGCCGCAACACCCGGCTAAACTAAAATCCGTCTGCTGTCCGCCACTTCTTCCGAAGCCCTTTGCTCTCACCCCCGCCCCCCAGACCTGGATCCCTCTCCCGCCCCAGCCTCATTCCCACCCCACCCCAAACCTGGATCCTTCTCCCACCCCAGCCTCATTCCTACCCCACCCCACCTCAAACCAATTCCAGCTTTATCCAAACCGTAACTTAAGACCTGCATGCCCTCCCCCAGGACCTCCCCGACCCTCCCTTCAGACTTGGACCTCTCTAGCGCTATCACCCGAGATCTCGATCTCTCTCCGCCACCATGGGCTTCTCCCCATCGTCATGCCAGACCTACCTCTTCCACACCTAGGAATTACCCCATCCTTGCCTCAGACTTGACCCTTACTACCCATGTTGGCGCTGGCCCGATTCTTAAACTCTGAACTAACTCTCACCCAGCCTTCAGCCCTGAGCATTGCCCCAGCTGTCTTACCCCGACCCCGCCGGGCCTGTAGCCCTCAAAGGGTCAGTTCGGAAATGTTCAGCGCCCAGCGCAGGCAGGAGGGCAGGTGGCTGAGCAGCGTGTTCCCTCTGCACCCCACCCCCCACCCCGTACCACGTCCATCGCTCAGTCCTGTCCGCCAGTCACCGCAGGGTGTATTAAGATCAAAGTGAGCCCCAGCCGGTTCTACTCCTCAAAGCAGGAGGCAGGACAGAGCTGTCACCCTGGGCAGGGTAGGAGGCTCTGGTTTGGGGTAGAAAAGAACCAAAAGAGCTAATGGGAGGGTGGTGTTTGGGGGCTAATTGTTGCTACACGTTGGTTTCAAGGACCATCTAGAAATTTAGTAAATCAACAGAAATAGCTGGAGACGTTCGTATGCTTGCACAGCGAAATTAAAATAAGAGAGAGGGGATGCAAGCCAGCAGGGAATGTTATTATTTTTGTTGTTGTTGTTGTTTTTACAATCCTAGAATGCTCCTTGTCTTTTAAAACGAATGTAACCAAAAACTGTTTAAAAGCACCGTTAGTCACTTTTGTTTACTCCAAGTCTTAAATTTTCCAGCAAGCTTCCCACTTACTAGCTGTGTGATCTTGGCCAAGTAACTTCATTTAGAGCCTGGTTTGCTTTATCTGTTAAATGAGGGTAGTAACACACAGCTGCTTAAGAATTAATGACAAGGTAGGCAAATTACTTTGTGATGCTGGTGATGGGCACAAACTAGCTGTCCAATGAACCTTGTGAATGAAGTTATTCTAAATGAATAAGGCAGTTTGTAGTCAAAAAGCGGTCTCTTGTCCACAATACCTGTGTGTTGAAGAGCTGGAGTGGAGGCAATCCAATTTGTATGTGGGTTTTTGAGCAAACCAAAGTTGTAAAAGAGCGACCAATAATAGAGCTGCTTGTGTGAACAATCTGAGGTCTTTTAAAATGTTAATTTGTACCTGGACTGTTCCCAGGTTGTAGACGCTTGGGTGAGATGGAGGACAAAAGGGAACAGAATGTTTCAGAGAGACATTATTCATTATTATGTATTTCATTTTACAAAAGGTGTTTCTCCTATGAAAAATGAATCTCAAGTTCCTTTAGGCAGAAGCGTCTCTGACAGAACTAACAGTGTCTAGAAGAAAAGTTGATGTTATTTGCTGTGACTTACCAGTGAGAAATTCAGGTAACACACATTTTTACTTTAATATCCTAGCTAAATGTATAATGATAATGAACATGCAGTCTGAACCAGAACTTAATTCCAGTGCTTTTTAAAAATGAGTTTTCCATTTTTTGTATTTATTTTTTATATTATGTGCATTGGTGTTTGGCATGGGTGTCGGGTCCCTTAAAACTAGAAATACCAACAGTTATGAACTGCCATGTGAGTGCTGGGAATTGAACCCAGGTCCTCTGGAAGAGTAGTCAGTGCTCTTAACCACGAAGGCATCTTTCCAGCCCTCTAGTACTTTTCTTTAGACTCTATTAAGATGTTTTCTTTAAACAGAAATTATAAAAACAATATGCCTTGATTATGTGATTCATATTTACTACACCATTCCCCTGATAACGAATACGCATGGTTTGGGAAACAATCCTCCAAGATTTATTTATCAATTAAATTTTATTTGTTATTGTATGTGTAGATATATGATGTGTGTGTGTAGCCCTTCTATGGAGGTCAGAGGACAACTTTGTGGAGCTGGTTTTTTTCTTCCACTTTTACATAGGTTTCAGGGATCAAATTCAGGTGACCAGGCTGAGCAGCAAGTGCTGGTATCCACTGAACTAGCCCTTGTTTATTTATTTTGTTTGAACACTTCCCACATACTCCTAAAGTGGATTATGAAAATATAATCAATTTGCCTTTTAAAATTTTAACAATATGTGTTAGTTCTATTTCCACTTTATATATATATGTGTGTGTGTGTAAATATACATTCTTTTCATTGTTGTTGCTCTTATTTTTTGTTTTGTTTTGTTTGTTTTTTTCCAGACAGGGTTTTTCTGCATTGTTTTGGAGGCTGTTCTGGAACTTGCTCTGTAGACCAGGCTGGCCTCTAACTCACAGAGATCCACCTGCCTCTGCCTCCCGAGTGCTGGGATTAGAGTCATCTGCCACCAACGCCCGGCTGTTTTTGTTTTTGGATACAGAGTTTTTATTTGTAGCTCAGGTTGGCCTGAAACTCACGATCCTGCTGCCCAAGTCTCCTAAATGCTGAGATTACAGATGTGTACCACTATGTTGAACCTCACTCTCTTCAACAGTTCTCTAGTATGGTCTGGAAGGTAGTTTACTGGGGAAAGTGCTTGTTGCACAAGGATGAGGATCTGAGTTCTAATCTCCAGCATCACATAAAAAGCTGGGGGTGACATCATGTGCCCCTGTCCTGTAATATTGTAATTCAATTGCTACACACACACACACACACACACACACACACACACACAGTACATCGTTCTATACATGAACTATTTATTACTTTCTTGACATAATTTTTCTCTTTTTTCGATACAGGGTTTCTCTGTGAAACAGCCTTGACTGTCATAGAACACAGGGTCTCTGGAAGAGCAGTCAATGCTCTTAACTGCTGAACCATCTCTCCAACCATTCACTGTGACATTTTCATACATAAATACAATTGTACTTTGCTCATGATCCTCTTTGTACTTTCTCTTGACAAACTCAATGGTTCCAAGGAGAGTATTTCACTCTGTGCTTTGTAATAAATGTTAAGGCTCCAGGGGCTCTATTTGTCGTGGACTTTGAAGATCATCTCAAGTGTATCACTTGGGCAGAAAGTATAAAAATAAATGCCCTCATTCTTTGTATGTGGCAGCAGCTATGCATGCCAGTGTTGTTTATGGGAGGGGCTTGAGAATTGTAGAGAACAGGGGTGCTTCCTTATTTGACAGTTTGGCACCATTGTAAATTGACACAGAGGATGTCAAAGGTCAAAATGGGCTCTCAGCTGTAGGAGTTTGTGAATCCTCACTCAGGGTGACTCATTGACCCCCCCCCCCAATCTTCTTTCAGTTGCTGTGTTCTTCCCTTGATCCCTTAGTCTAGGTCTTTCCTATACTTCACAATTCCTCCTGTATGTTTGGCTTCTTTACAAGTTCCCTTGTCAGATGGGTGGGAGTGATGACTCAACCTGTAATCTCAGCACTTGAGATGCTGAGGAAAGAGATCACTGTGAGTACCAGAAGAGCCTGAGCTACAAGGTAAGAGTCTGTCTCTAAAGCCAAGATTAATTACCTTTCCTTTGTCAAGGTCCTATCTCTCATAGATTCTTTTTGACTGTGAATAATACATCTCTACCAAATAACTTTCTTGTTACATTTTTTTCTTCTTGTAGAGTTGGGGGATTGGATCCAAGGCCCCATACATGCTGAGCAAGCAATCTACCAGAGCTACACACCTGGCTTTATATATCCATTTCTTCTCCTTCATTCTTTCTTTATTTATTTACTTTTGAGACAAGGTTTTTTTGTATAGCCCAGAGATTTGCCTGCCTCTGTCTCCCAAGTGCTGGGATTAAAGGTGTGTAAAGCCATCACCCCGGGCAGTAGAAGGACATTCTCAGAGGACAAGAGTGTGGCAATGGTTCTCTCCATTCCCCACATGGGATTCAGGGATTGAACTCAAGTGGTCCTCAGGCTTGACAGCAAGCACTTTTACTCACTGAGCCAGCTCAATGGCTCCCCCAGCTGGTTTGGAATTAGTGAGCACAATTGATACTCTTAACCTCAGTCTCGAAAGTGCTGGAATCACAGGTGTGTGACTCCACCTTGACATTAGAGTAAGTTTTATTGGGATTAGAGTATTAGGAGTTTGGGTTTAATCTCTCTCTTTCTCTCTCTCTCTCTCTCTCTCTCTCTCTCTCTCTCTGTGTGTGTGTGTGTGTGTACATACATAGGTATATATTAAATCATATTATATATGACAGTGTTAGGGAAAGTGCTCTATCACTGAGCTATAATCTCAACTCTACAGACACATTACATTTGAAATGCTTCTAATATCTTCAAGTGGAGATGTTGAATTGGTAGTTTGGTATACTAGCATAAGTCTGGAATTTATGATTGGTGCTATGTTTGGAAGTTAGATCAGATATTATTCAAGCTGGCAAATACTAACTACATGTGGCAATTAAGATCAGAATAAGTAAAGTGATATTTAGAATGCATTTTCTCTTGCACCTGGTGAAATGGCTCCATGGATGAAGGCGCTTGCCATCAAACCTCTGAGACTGAGTTTGATCGCAGAGATCCACGTGGTGGAAGAAGAGAACGCACACCTGTAAATTGTCCTTTGATCTCCATCCATGTACCGTGGGATGAGAGCAGGCTGGTGGTGCATGCACACATACAAATTTTAAAAATATGGCTGGGAGTGGTGGTGCATGCCTTTAATCCCAGCATTCATGAGACAGAGGTAGGTGAATCTCTGAGTTTGAGGCCAGCCTGGTCTATAGAAGAAGTTCCAGGACAGTCAGGGTTACACAGAAAAATCCTGTCTTAAAAAACGAAAACAAAAACAAATTAAAGAAATATTAACCACTACTTTTTTTCTTTTTCTTTTCTGTTTTTTTTTTTGAGACAGGGTTTCTCTGTATTGTTTTGGAGGCTATCCTGGAACTTGTTCTGTAGACCAGGCTGGCCTCGAACTCACAGAGATCCTCATGCCTCTGCCTCCTGAGTGCTGGGATTAAGGGTGTGCGTCACCAACACCCGGCTTTAACCATTACTTTTTGAAAATTCAGTTTCTTAGCTCTTCTAGCCACTCAACAGACATTTGTGGCTCGTGGCTACCATATTAGATAATGTAGATAGAGGACATCTCCATTTTTACATATGGAGGCAGGAAGATGGCCAGTTTGAGGACAAGCTAGGCTATACTGACAGACTCAGTCTCAAAATAAAATAGATAAATAAACTTCACTTGGGGTTTGTGGAGACGGCTCAGTAGGTAAAAGGCTTGTCCTGAAACCATGAGCATGCAAGCTTCAGGAACAGGGTTTGATGCTCAGAACTCATGTAAAAGCTGGGTGGATGTGGTGACTCAGTAGTAATCCCACATTTACAGGCATTGACTAGAAATCTTCAGAGCAAGTTCCAGATTCAGCAGGAAACCCTGCCTGATGTACAAAGCAGAAAGTGATGGAGGAAGACTCAGCGTTGGCTTACACACACACACACACACACACACACACACACACACACACACACACACAGAGTGCATGCATATTTACATGCACACACACAGATGCAAACATACATACACTACACTAGCAACAATAAGCAATGGCATTTGAAATCATAGGCCTGGGTAAATCTAACAAGCAGAGTCCTTTATATAAATATACCTAATTATTCAAAAACAGTAGTGGTAAGCCAGCTGACACATGGCTTTAACCCTACCACTTGGGGTTAGCCAAACCAAACCAAACCAAACAAAACAAGAAAAAACCAGGGGTAGTATGTTATCTGTTTTATGTTTTGGTTTTTGAGACAGGGTTTCTCTGTGTTTCTCTTGGCTGTTCTGGAACTAGCTCTGTAGACCAGGCTGGCCTTGAACTTCCAGAGATCTGCCTACCTCTGCCTCCTGAGTGCAGGGATTATGCCTCAACTACCAAGCATGTTTTTTGTTTTTGTTTGTTTGTTTGTTTGTTTGTTTTTGAGACAGGGTTTCTCTGTGTAGCTTTGGAGCCTGTCCAGGAACTAGCTTTGTAGCCCAGGCCAACCTCGAACTCAGAGATGTACCTGCCTCTGCCTCCTGAGTGCTGGGATCAAAGGCATGGCTCCGTTTGTTTTTTCAAGACAAGGTTTCTTTGTGTAGCATTGGCTGTTCTGGAACTCACTCTGTAGATCAGACTATAGCGGTAGTGTGTTAAAAACAAGCTTAGTTATTTACTTATTTACCCATTTATTTATTGATTGATTGTTTTTTTTGAGACAGGGTTTCTCTATAGCTTTGGAGCCTATCCTGGAACTGGCTTTGTAGACCAGGCTGGCCTGGAATTCACAGAGATCTGCCTGTTTTTGCCATCCGAGTGCTTGCATTAAAAGCATGCACCACCACTGCCTGGCTTGCAAATTTAATTTTTAATTGTAATTAAAAATTTTTTAATGAAGTAAGCTTGCTGAATAGATAATGAGCCTTCCAGACACAAAGAATAGTATATGTTTGTTTAGTGAGGTATAAAATAGCATGACATTGTTGGGAAATTATTAGAAAGTTGGTATCTTGGGGGCAGGGCCACATTATTTTAGTACACGCACGTGCACACAAACACACACACACTTCACAAACATCTTTGCATCAATGTTTTCTGACTGAGCATGTGGTATTGAGGCTAATCAGACCAGGTCTAATTGGGAAGCAGAATGAGATGGAGGCAAAATAATTTTTCTTGTACTTATAAATTGTGACTGGGATCAGATGTTACTATTAAGTTTAGAGAAAGGGATACTACTTTTTAAGTTCCTTTTAATGATAAAAATAAAATATGATATTCACTTTCAGTTTTTTGAACATTTTGTCCAAAAAACATTTAAAAGACTAAAGCTTAATTTTTACTGTACTTGGGAAAATCAGAAAAAATAGCGGTTATAGCCAATCAGTCATGGCCTTCGTAGAATGCACTCACACACAGACAATTGCCAGGTCTAGAAGCCAGTCATTTTGGAATATGGTTTTGAAAGATGGTAGTTAGTTTTAATAGTCAGATTGTTTACCCAAAGTGCCATATCTTGCTCTTTCTTTTCTCAACGGTTCCTTATTTATTTATTTATTTTCAAGTTTACAAAAATCAGTAACTTAACAGGAAAAAGACACAAAACTAATTTTTTCCAGTTAAAAGGAATCCTTTTCATTTACATGTGTTTTGAACTACAATGGCCTAAAAAATGTGGCAATTTCATTAGAAGAAAAAAATGTTAAGAAGTAGAATCTACTAGACTGTCATATTGTCACTCTGCTCCTGCAGTTAAAAACCATGTCATTATTTCCATTATACCTACCTCCTCATTTCGAGGGCTTATTAGCTGGGTTGTAAAAACTTGCTCCAGTTGAAGTCTGGCAAGCTGACAAGGCTGAGTGCCAGAAGTAATTTACTATCCAGTGCAGTTTGTGAAGCAAAAGGAGCTATAAATAATAGAAAAAGAAATGAAAAGTTACTGGTTCTAAAGATTTTAATGCATGTAACATATGTCACCCAAAACGTGGATGCTTTTGTTGTCTCCAGTGCTAGATAACACAGCAGGTTTGAAAGGTGCAGCTGCCCTGCTCTCAGACTCAAACTGAGGGCACTCTGAAGTTCTCAGGCATCAAAGACCTGTCTGTGTCTATCACTTCTGCCTGACTTTGAAGTCTCAGGGCTCTCTGTGTGGGAGAGGCAGATAAGGGGACTTTGAATGAAATAAGGGGATGGGATTCCAGGTGCTTTGCCTCCCATTGTGTCTGAAACTGGGTATTTTCCTTTATCATATAATAAGAGGCGGCAGGTGACAGTTCTCTCTCTGCTATTTGAGCCATGGAACTCCCTATGAACTGTGTCTTCAGATGTACAATGTGACCATCCCAAGGGAAATTTTACTTCAAACTTCGCATCCAAGTGCATTAAGGGCAAGAATTTAGCTTCTGGTTAGTGTTCCTCTGGTGGGCTCCTTATGAGATTGTCTCAGGACCTTAACAGGGTTGTTTGCTGTTTCCTAGACTGGCTCATGAGCACCGAAATGGGGACCAACTGTTCCTTGAAGGCCATGGGTGATCAAAATACATCTTCTTGGTAACTGGGGTTGGGAGTTGGTGGATAGATCATGAAAATCTAGATTAAAATAATCACTGGGCTTGGGAACTGGTTTTGTGGGTAAAGCGCTTGCCATGCAAGCATGAGGACCTGAATTCAAATCCCCAGAAACCAGAATCCCTAGAGTCATGTAAAGCACTAGCCAGCCCACTAATGCAGTTCTACAGAAGTGGAGACAGAATTCCTGGAAACCCTGCTCTGCAGAAGCGGAGACAGAGAATCACCAGAAACTCAAGGGCCGGCTATCCTGGCTTAGGCCTCAATAAAAGGTGCTCCTGTCTCAAAGAAAGTGGAAGGCAGGGACCAGCATCTGAAGTTGTCCTGTGGCTCCACACACTCACATAGAAACACACATCATACACACTAAAGATTAAAGCAAGCAAAGCTACTTAAAAAGCCGAGCACATGGGGCTCCAGTGGCTAAGAGAGCTTGCTGCTCTTGCAGAGAATGTGCCACAAGGCAGCTCACAACTATCTGTAACTCTAGTTCTGGGTATCTACCATTTTCTTTGGACTTCCCTGAGCATAGGACACACAGTGATTCACATACACAGATGTGTGTAAAAATTCATATGCATAACATACATAAAAAAAAAGCCAAGCTCAGTGGCCCAGGCCCATAACCCCAGCACTTTGGGAGATAGAGGCAGGAGGATCAGAAATTCAAGGTAATTTTTGGCTATAATAGCAAGTTTGAGGCCAGACGGAGCTACATGAAATAGAATGCAAAATTCATGCAAATGTTTTAAACGCTTTAGAGAAGAAAGCTAATGAATTTTTCTTTTCTTTTCCTCTTCTTTTCTCTCAGGACCTTCTGCATTCTAACTCTCTCCCATTGAACTAGATGCTCCAATCCTTAGCAGGTGCTTTCAGCTCTTTTAGGTTGAAATTTTTAAAAAGTTTAAAATAGGGTTTTGCGTGATGGTGCATGCTTTTAGTTTTATTACTGGAGAGGCAGAGGCAGATGGATCTCTGAGTTTGAGGTTAACTTGCCCTACAGAGAGTTCCAGGACAGCCAGGGCTACATTGAAAGATCCAGTTTCAAAACCAACCCCCCCAAAACAACACAAACAAACAAACAAGAGGCTACCTGTCTGTACTTTCCAAGTGCTAGGATTAAAGATGTGTGCCACAAGGGCTGGCCAAATAAAGAAAACTTTTATGTGATGTGGTTAGGTGGGTCGACATGTAAAGGTCTTAAAGCCGCGCACATAATAGACAGCTGTTGTTAGGAGATGCAGAAGTGAAAAGATGTTGCCTTTTCTTTTTCTTTCTCCTTCCTTCCTCTCTCCCTCTCTCCCTCCTTCCCTCCCTCCCTCCCTCCTTCCCTCCCTCTCTCCCTCCTTTCTTTTTCTTTCCTTTTTTTTTGAGACAGACTTTCTCTGTGTTATCCTGGCTGTCCTGGAACTCACTATGTCGACCAGGCTGGCCTTGAATTCACAAAGATCTGCCTGCCTCTCTCTGCCTCTGCTGGGATTAAAGGCGTGAGCTGCCACCACCTAGTGCCATTTTTATTATAATGTTTCTTAGGGGAAAGATAATTATAATAGCTAAATTTCAAAACAAGAGAGAAGAGCATAGTTGATTTAAGAACCATAGTGCATTAAGGTCTCTGCCAACTTTGTTTCAAAATGAAGGATTACAATCTATCAGAGCTTGTTGACTTCCTTGTAATTAAAGAAAGTTTATAAGTGCCTTACACTTGTGAATTTATTTGTTGATCTTTTATCATCATAGAGGCATTTCTCTAACCTTCAGTGTAGGGGAACTCCCTGTCCATACTGAACTTGCTGTTTGAGGTCATTTTGGCTATTCACAAGTCCTACTTTACAAAGAAATTGCATTTTTGATTTACATATTTGATTTCCTTTCATTCTCAGATCTTAGCCCTGAGAGAGTTGGGAAACAGAAAAGCCCACATCAACCTCCGTGTGTGCTGAGACTTGTGGGACAAGATGTAAAATGAAAAAGAAAGAAGGCCAAGAACTGGGTAGAACTGGGTAATTGCTAAGTCTATTTCCCTCTCATAAATCACATAGGGAGTCAAGGCAATGATGTGAATGTTGTAATAACAGGTCTAACAAGAACTCCTGCTTTGGCTTTTTATCATCTCCCATGACTTAAAGAGAACGGAACCACAGAGCTTTTTAGGTGTAGTAATTATACCAGCAATATTGCTTCCCAGTTGAGTTACAGCATGGTTCTCTCAGAAATGTTAATTTGCTTGGGCAATGCTTTAAGATCTGAGTAAATAATGCTCCTTCACCGACTTTCAAACTTTTCACTATCAAAATCCTGTTTTCTAAAACAATGACAGTCTCTGGTTGATATCTAGCAGAGCCCAATATTTTGAAATATTTTGTCTACATAAGTCAGGTTATTTATTTTTAATTTAAAATCAGGCGCGAGCGTGTGTGGTGTGTACCACAGAGCGAATGTTAAAGTCAGAGGACAACTTGCAAGGAGTCCGTTCTCTCCTTCCACAGAATTCAGGCGGCCAGGCTTGGTGGCATGATGGCCCTACTTATTTAAATAAGGAAACATTTCACATCATTTTAAAACGAATCTTCCAAAGAGGCTTTAATTGGCACATGAAAATCCAAGTTACCACACTTCTTTACAAAGCTAGCAGAATGTTAAGGCTGGGGCAGCCGGTCGTCAGTGTTAGGGCTACAGTAAATTTGCATAATTGACAATATCATCTTCAGCTACATATTTTAGTTTTTAGTTTCTCGGTGACCGAAAGTGAGGACCTGCGATAGGAGAACGATAAAAACAGATATCTGCTAGAAAGCGTACTTCAAGTTCTTTCAGGTAATCCCCGGAGGAGCTTTTTCCAGTCTCGGAGGCGCGAGGATTTGGCCCCGCCCCAGCCCCGCCCCAGCCCCGCCCACTAACGAGAGCTGCATCGCAGACCGGAAAGGGTTCTCGCTGCAATTCTACAATCAACCACAGGGAGACGACAACCGCCTCGGTAGCGAAGAGGACGTTCCCAATGGCGGAAGCGGAAAAGGCGGGACCTACGAAGCATGTTCAGTCTCTAAGAGTGGTGGGCGCTTTCTACGCGTGTTGGCCGCCCGGCGGCTTTGAAGTTCCAGCCTCATGGCGGAGATAATTCAGGAACGCATAGAAGATCGAATCCCTGAGTTGGAACAGCTGGAGCGCGTCGGACTCTTCAGTCGCTCAGAAATTAAGTGAGAGGGTCAGGGAAGAGGAAGGCCTGGGACGGGCTGAGGGAAGCTTGAGGCGTGGGGACTTTTCCGAGTTTTTTTTTTTTTTTCGTAACATGCTAAAAGAGGAAAAAGCGCGTTGCTGGAATTTGACGAGGGTCAGAATTCATCTTTAACCCATTGCAAGGCGATCCGTCATCTGTTCACTCACCTGTCATACTGACCGGCATACACCGGTCAGGTTCTTGGGGCCACATAGAGGCGAGATAGCCAGGATTCCAGCCCATCAAGGACTTACTGGGCAATGTGAATAGCGGGAGACTTCAGATAAAAAAAATTAAAAATTGGTTATAGTTTAGAAGTTTGGGGTATACAACCTTAGAATTTCGAGTACATCGCCATGGAAGCCCGGGGGAGGTGGTGAGTAGGACTTCCTAACTAAGCTTGTAGATTGGAGACCATTCCATTGATTCCACAGCGTCCGGCATAGAGTTGACATTCAGTAATTTGCTAAAAATCAGTTACTTTTCATGATTTTTCTGTGACAATTCACTTTTCAATGACTCCAAATGAATTACAGTAACGTGTGTATAGGATTTACCGTTCTTTTGGTTTTTCGAGACAGGATTTCTCTGTATTGTTTTGGAGGCTGTCCTGGAACTCGTTTTGTAGATCAGGCTGGCCTCGAACTCACAGAGATCAGCCTGCCTCTGCCTCCCCAGTGCTGGGATTAAAGGCGTGCACCACCAAGGCCCGGTCAGGATCTACCGTTCTTAAATATTGTGCATATTCTCCATTTAATTTTCGTAAAACACATGTGTGTTCACTCCTTAACTAAGGATGGGCTGTCTTCTCCAATAAATGTTTTGTAGTAATAAAGCTTTTTGGAGCCGGGCGTTGGTGGCGCACGCCTTTAATCCCAGCACTTGGGAGGCAGAGGCAGGCGGATCTCTGTGAGTTCGAGGCCAGCCTGGTCTACAAAGTGAGTTCCAGGACAGCCTCCAAAGCCACAGAGAAACCCTGTCTCGAAAAACCAAAAAAAAAAAAAAAAAAGCTTTTTGGATAAAGACAGTTTAGGTTTTTAAGAATTTACATACTAAAAATATAGATATCAAGATTTTGGGATAGAGATATAGAGATTTGGTTTTCATAAAAACCTAAGCGTTGAGGCTTGAGGATGCAGCTAAGAGCAATGCATAGCGCTGCTTAGCATGCACAAGGGCCTGGATTTGATTCTAGGGAATGGAAAAAAAAAGTTGGCATTATTTACTTTGCTGGTGGAAATGGCAGTGATCTTGGCAAGAGAGGTGTTTTTTTTCCCCTGAAAGTTTAACAATGTATCTGGATATTCTTAATAGCACAGAGGTAATTGTCTAAGAGAGTAAATGTATTCAGGAACCAAATGTTTTGTTAAATATGTGTTTTCAATACATCCAGAATAAAGATCTTAAATTCCAATTTAACCTTTCAAATTTACAGTTTTATCGGCTTTCTTTGCAGGGCTATCATCAAGAAGGCTTCTGACCTAGAATACAAAATACAGCGGAGAACCCTTCTCAAGGAAGACTTTATCAACTATGTTCAAGTGAGTGATTCTGTAGCTTTTTAGTCCCTTCAAAATTCACTCAGGGGGGCTGCTGAAGAGATGGCTCAGTAGTACAGAGCATGGTTTGCTTTTCCAGAGGACCTAAGTTCAATTTCCAGAACCCACTTAGCAGCCCACAAATGCCTCTAACCCCAGTTCTACAGATCTGACACCCTCACACAGTTACATACACAGACAAAACACCAATGCACATTACCAACAAACAAACAAACAAAAAACCCCCAAAATTTTAACTTAGATGATGATGAACTTAACAGTAGTTTTCTACAGAATTCCAGGATTCTGTGATAGTGCACACATTTTTTGTTTTTGTTTCTGTTTTTTTTTTTTCTTTTTCTTTTCTTTTCTTTTTTTTTTTTTTTTTGGTTTTTCGAGACAGGGTTTCTTTGTGTTGTTTTGGAGGCTGTCGGTCCAGCCCGAACTCTGCCTCCTGAGTGCTGGGATTAAAGGCATGAGCCACCACCGCCCGCTCTGTTTTTTTTTCTTGAGGCAGGGTCTTTCTGTGTAGTCTGTCCTAGAACTCACTTTGTAGATCAGGTTGGCCTTGAACTCACAGAGATCCACCTGCCTCTGCCTCCTGAGTTTTGGGATTAAAGGTATGCAGCGATCATACCTTTAATTAGGATCAGAGGTAATCCTGTGAAGTGATACTACCTCCTAAGGCTTAGTCTTTGTCAGGCTGAACTCTTTCCTCTTGTTGGGTTTGTAGGTCAGAGACATCATTGTGTATCAGGGTTTTAGCAAGAAATTTGCCTGCTAGAAGTGGGCAAGATAGCCAGGCTTTGGTGGCTCACGCCTTTAATCCCAGCACTCGGGAGGCAGAGGCAGGTGGATCTTTGTGAGTTCTACAGAGCAAGTGCCAGGACAGCCTCCAAAACAATGCAGAGAAACCCTGTCTTGGAAAAAAACCAAAAAAAAAAAAAAAAAAAAAAAAAGAAGTGGGCAAGATAGAGGAGTGGGGATTTGACAGTAACAGAAGATTGGAAGGTCTATAGAGTGCTTGCTTAGTTAGCACTGTCAACTTTGCAAAAGAGGTAAACTCCGAGATTCTTCCATCTTCTTCTTCTTCTTTTTTTTTTTTTTTTTGGTTTTTCGAGACAGAGTTTTTCTGTGGCTTTGGAGGCTGTCCTGGAACTAGCTCTTGTAGACCAGGCTGGCCTCGAACTCACAGAGATCCGCCTGCCTCTGCCTCCCGAGTGCTGGGATTAAAGGCGTGCGCCACCAAGGCCCGGCTTCTTCCATTTTCTAAATGGGTAAGAGAGTAATAGGGAAATTAGACATATAGGATGAATCGTCAAATGAGGGAGAACAGCTACTATGTAAGGATTTAGAACCAGAAAGACACCTTTTTTTTGTATGTGTATACAATGTGGTGTGCAGTGTTTGCAGAGGCCCTGGCTGCCCTGGAATTCACTCTGTAGACCAGACTGGCCTGGAACTCACCGAGATTCGCCTGTTTCTGCCTCCCAAGTGCTGGGATCAAAGGTGTGTGCCACCACCACCTAGCAGTATTTCATGTTCTTGAGTGTTAGGATAAAACATGTGTCATGGGACTGGAGAGATGTCTCAGTGGTTAAGAGCATTGGCTGCTCATCCAGAGGACACAAGTTTGATTTCCAACCACATGGTAACTCACAACTGTCTGTAACTCTAGTCCCAGGGGGAATACCCTTTTCTGGCCTCTGTGGATACTGCATGTTTGTCATACACAGATATATTTGGGGAAAAAACACCCATACACATAAAAATAAAGGGGGAACAAAAGCATGCCATGCCATGTCTGATGGGGGTTATACTGGGAATTTCACTTGAAATCATGCTTCTTGAAGCTGGGGCAGTAGCTCAGTTGGTAGAGTACTTGCCTGGGTTCAATCCCTTGCTGTAAGACTGGATGTGGTGGCTCGATTTACATGTGTGATCCTAATACTTGGTGGCAGGAGAGTCATATGTTCATGGTCATTCTTAGTTACATAGTATGCTCTAAGCCAGCTTGGGCTACATGAAGCTCTATGTCAAAATACTGGAGAGATGGCTCAGTGGTTAAGAAAAAAGCAATAGTGTTTTCACTTCCCAAATTTTGAGAAATTATAGGTGCCCATTAATATGCCTGAAGGTGTTGGGGCCCTTGTGCATGCCAGGCAAGTCTTTAGTTTTTAGATAGAGTCTCACTATGTAGTCCTGGCTGGCTGGCCTGGAAGCCTCTGTTAGATCAGGCATGGACTCACAGAGATGCACATGTCTGCTTTTGGAATCCTGAGGTTACTGGATTATGCTGCCACATTGACTGGCAAGTGTTGTACCTCTTGGCTTACTTTCCTAGCACCTTGAACTCATGACCCTCCTCTAGTCTTAGCCTCTGAGGTATAGATGTGTGTCACAATGCCTGACTTAGATTTTTTTTTTTGTTTAAACTGAAAATTGCAGCATGCTGCTTAATTTAAGTCAGGAAGTTAGATTAATTGGTATTATTGATCTTATAGGTCTCATGATTTTCAGTAATTGCTATCTTTTAATTTTAGTTACGCCTACAAGCCTGTTGTTACTATTTATAAGCTTTATGGAGATAGATGAATTTTCGGTTGAATTCTAGAGATTTATTATAGATTCTGCCTATTGATAACAAATTATCTTTTATATTTCATATTCTTAATTGTCTTATGCAGTTCCTATATTTAAAAGGTTATAGTTTTCATGCTTCTCTTTGTTATTTCCCCCCACATAGTATGAAATTAATCTTTTGGAGCTGATCCAGAGAAGAAGAGCGGTAAGTTGATGTTCGATTTTTTTTTTTTTTTTTTTTTTTTTTTGGTTTTACGAGACAGGGTTTCTCTGTATTGTTTTGGAGGCTGTCGGACCAGCCTGGCCTCGAACTCATAGAGATCTGCCTGCCTCTGCCTCCCTAGTGCTGGGATTAAAGGCGTGCGCCACCACCGCCTGGCCTCGATTTTTTTTTTTTAAGTTGTTTTTTCTGTTGTGGAGGCACTGATCGTTGATAACCTGTGCTGTGCCCAAAGTGAATACTTATAATTGTCTGAGTTTTTTTTTTGGTCAGTATTGAGAATGAGTGCTACTTTGGATAAATGTGATTAACTAAGGCCTTGTTTTTGTTTTTGCCCCTTTTAGAGAATAAAATATTCATTTAAGAAGGATGAGATTGAACATTCTATTGTACATCGGGTACAAGGCGTCTTCGGTCGAGCTTCAGCAAAGTGGAAAGTAAGTGATCCGTACATACTTGAGGAGACGTGTAAATACACAGTATGCATACTATGAGTTGGATGTTTGAACTTTTAAAATGCGATGTTCTCTCTCCTCCTCTCCAGTTTTCAATACTTATTTGCGTGATGGCGCCATGGCTTGAAACAGGTTTTGAGCCACGTAAACCATTAAGAAAATTTATCTCATTACTTGTTAGTTTGTGAGGATGATACTCAACACTGTATTTAATACATTATTAGGGATTAGAAAATCAAAAGGGCCAGGTAGTGGTGGCACAGGCCTTTAATCCCAACATTCGAGAAGAAGCAAGACAGCCAGAGGCTACATATGAAACCTTGTCTCAAAAAAAGAAGACAAAACAAAAGAAAATCACCAGGGAGATGGTAGGGTGATGGCTTGGAAATGGGCAGTACCTCAATGTGTTGATGTTCAAGTTGGTTTTTTTTGAGGTGTGGGTTTTGAGACAGGGTTTCTCTGTGGCTTTGGAGGCTGTCCTAGAACTAGCTCTTGTAGACCACGATGGTCTTGAACTCACAGAGATCCACCTGCCTCTGCCTTCTGAGTGCTGGCATTAAAGGCATGTGCCACCAACACCCGGCTGATGTTCACGTTTTGATGGGGACTGATAGAAACGCGTCTGTGCTCACAGGAAGTGCTTATATTTCTGAGAATGTAAGTTTTGTGTTTCTTTGTCTGGTATGAAAAGTTTTTAGAATTGTACTGGACAAATTAGGTAAATGCAATTTTTTTTCTTAGAATGTCGTAAATGGAACTGGAGAGTTAGACCAAATTGTCATAAGAGATCCAAGACTTCAGTGAGGAAGACACTCATATATGAAGAACATGTGGCACATTGGATCTTTTGAAATTTGACCGTTTTCAACCAAGTGAATAAAGCAGTGTTAAGATCTAATTCAAGCAGCTTGTCCTGTGCTTTTCTTGCAGGAGGATGTTCAACTTTGGCTGTCCTATATAGTTTTTTGTAAGAAATGGGTAAGTACAGTCATTTGTATCTTCCTCTTCCCTTTCTGTCATCTGCCTCTTAAACTTCATTCTGTGTTACTGAACAGTTTTAGGAGATATATGGTTAATAGTGGAAGAAAGACCCCAGGGAACCGGGAGCTGAGCCTCAGTCTGACATTCGTGTATATGACCATGTAAATGATTCTAAGTCAGTTGGAAAGGAAATCATTTTTATACATAATTTGCTCAGTAAAAGAAAAGAAAAATTAGAGCTAGAAAGTTTTGTGTTTAGTGGTTCAGGTATGAAAAGCATGAGTATGTCTTTGTCATTTCTCTAGCAATAGCAGATTAGAAGGTCTTTCCCACTGAGTGAGAGGTGTGTGTGTGTGTGTGTGTGTGTGTGTGTGTGTGTGTGTGTGTATGTATGTATGTATGTATGTATGTACGTGCTGGGCTGGAACTTGCTATGTAGATCAGGCTGACCTTGAATTCAAAGTGATCCTTTTGCCTCTGCCTCCCAAGTGCTGAGTTTAAAGCGTGAGCCACCAAGCCTGGCTTTCCCATTGGATTTTATAGTTAGTAAGATATATATGTTGCTTCCAGATGAATAGCAGTGATCTCTTTGTGCAGTAAGTAAATTATTTTCTTCCTCTTTTACAGGGTACCAAAGCTCATCTTAGCAGGATATTCTCTGCCATGCTTGCCATTCATTCAAACAAACCAGGTATATCAAAATCTTCAACAGTTCTTTTTCTACATTTTATTCAAACTCAGCCATTTCTTTTTTTTTTTTTTTTTTTTTTTTTTTGGTTTTTCAAGGTAGAGTTTCTCTGTGGCTTTGGAGGCTGTCCTGGATCTAGCTCTTGTAGACCAGGCTGGTCAGGAACTTACAGAGATCCTCCTGCCTCTGCCTCCTGAGTGCTGGGATTAAAGGCATGTGCCACCAACGCCTGGCTCCCCATTTCTTAATTTACTGTGCTTGATGAACCTAGGAAATTATTTGTTGCATCTTAGTTTATCCCTGCTTGTTTTGTACATCTTGTCTCTGGGCCAGGTGTTGCAGTTGTGGACAGGAAGGATGGTATATATTTTTAGCTGATGGAAAATAAACTTGATATTTCCGTAGGGTACATTTTATTTGAATGCAATAGATTCAGAGTGATTCCAGAAATTAGGATAAAATATTAACATAGATTTATAAGTTTGACTGGCACAAAGTGTGTACTTTTTTTTGGTTGTTGTTGTTGTTGTTTTGTTTTTTTTTCAACAAGGTTTCTCTGTGTAGCCCTACTTGTCCTGGAACCCTGTAGACCAGGCTGGCCTTCAACTCACAGAGATCTGCCTGCCTCTGCCTCTGCATCCCAAGTGCTGGCATTAAAGGCATGCACTACCACCCGGTGGGTAGTTGGGTTTTATAAGAGAAACATTCTTGTTTGAGTGGTGAGTAAGGGGCATGTTCTTGTCTAGTGGAGGTGTTCCAGTAATTGTTCTCACGGTGTTAGGCTCAACCAAAGATTTATATGACTCAGGTGATCTTACCAATTTGCAGGACTAAAAGTCAGTGTGACCCCTAATTTGAGGTTTCTGGAGGGACTACGTGTGTGGATAGTAACCCGTGGGTGCAGGAGATTCTGGAAAATTCAACACCCAATTTTAGGAATCACTTGCTCAAGAAAGATAAAAGCAATGGCTTGTACCATTTGTGACTCCAAGTCCAGATGTGATTTCCAACTAGGGATCATTTTTTAAAAAAGCAGTCTTACTTTTTGCAGTATTGGTGACCAAACTCAGGGCTTTTGTACATTCTAGGAAATGTTCTCTTTCTGAGCTGTTTCCCAGCCCTTCCTAATTAAAACTTTAAAAAAAAAATACATCATTTCTTTATTTTGCGTATGTTTGAGCATGTGTGTATATGTGTGGGCTTGCACATACCTTGGCCTGTTGTGTAGAGTTCAGAGGTAAATTTATGGAGGCTATTTTTCCCTTTCACTAAGTGGTCCTGGAGATTAAACCCAGGTCATTATAGTGGTGGCAGGCACCTTTCCTGATGAGCCAGCTGCTGCCTGCCCTATTTCTGGTTTTAGAGTCATCAGACTTACCATTAGAAACTCCCTTTTCACCCTGTCTTGAAAAACAAAAACAAAACAACAAAAAAAAGACTTTTCCTTTGGTAAGATTAATAAATAACTCATTAAGCATTAAAATTGGAGCATTGATTAATTTGCAGAAATTAAGTCTGTTTTTTTCTTTTTCCTATAGCTTTGTGGATTATGGCAGCCAAATGGGAAATGGAAGATCGATTGTCTTCAGAAAGTGCCAGACAATTATTTCTTCGGGCACTACGATTTCATCCTGAGTGTCCAAAACTCTATCAAGAAGTGAGTATTGCCGGGCGTTGGTGGCGCATGCCTTTAATCCCAGCACTCGGGAGGTAGAGGCAGGCGGATCACTGTGAGTTCAAGACCAGCCTGGTCTACCAAGCGAGTTCCAGGACAGCCTCCAAAGCCACAGGGAAACCCTGTCTCGAAAAAACAAAAAAACAAAAAAAAAGAAGTGAGTATTGGGGGCTGGAGAGGTGGCTCAGAGGTTAAGAGCACTGCTGCTCTTCCAGAGGTCCTGAGTTCAATTCCCAGCACCCACATGGTGGCTCACTACCATCTACAATTCAATCTGGTGCCCTCTTCTGGCAGAACACTGTTTATGTAATAAATAAATAAATCTTAAAAAAAAAGAGAAGTGAGTATTTGGGCACATAGGATGAGAGAGTGATGTCTCTATGACACTTGGAGAGGGATATAGCTCTGTGACACTCAGAGTGATGAGCAATATCTCTGTGACACTTAGAATGAGAGAGGTACCTGTATGACAGAATGAGAGAGATATCTCTAGGACACAGAGGACACTGCTTAAAATGTAGTTATTCCTCCCCCTTTGTACTTCTTTTTTCTCATGGGTAATTGTGTTTTGTGAAAATGTTGTTGCCATTTTTCAAAACAAAATTGAGGGGCTGGAGAGATGTTAACAGTTACCAGCACTGGCTGATTTTGCAGAGTCCAGGTTCAATTCTGATCACCACCATGCTGGCTCACAATCATCTGCAACTCCAGGGGGTCTGGCACTCTCTTCTTGTTCTCAAGAGCCCCAGGTTGTGCATAGAGAGACATGTAGGCAAAACATCCATACACAGAAATACAATTCAGTTAAAAATGACCAAAATAAGTAGAATAACATTAAAATATGTTAATTAATTTTTTCTTTCTTTTTTTTGAAATAGTCTAGATATGTAGTCCTGGCTATCCTGGAACTCTCTTTGTAGGCCAGGCTGGCCTCAAACTCAGAAAGATCAGCCTGATTCTGCCTTCCAAGTGCTAGGATTAAAGGCATGTGCCACCATGCCCTGC
This sequence comes from Mesocricetus auratus, assembly GCF_017639785.1. Classification (NCBI taxonomy): domain Eukaryota; kingdom Metazoa; phylum Chordata; class Mammalia; order Rodentia; family Cricetidae; genus Mesocricetus; species Mesocricetus auratus. Next base: position 58,386,094 of record NW_024429191.1, on the reverse strand, counting down.
TGTTTTTTTGTTTTGTTTTTTCTCTATATATGTGTATATATATATATTTTTTTTTTTTTAAATTTAAATTTAAATTAGAAACAAGGTTGCTTCACATGTCAATTCCAGGTCCTCTTCGTTTGCCTCCCCTCCTCCCGTGTCCTCCCACCAACCCCCCCCCAATATCCTCTCATTTCCTCAGGGAGGGTGAGGCTCTCCATGGGTGTGTCCATTTGTTTTTGGTTTTTTCTTTTTTTTTTTTTTTTTTTTTTGGTTTTTTACGAGACAGGGTTTCTCTGTTTTGGAGGCTGTCGGTCCAGCCTGGCCTCGAACTCACAGAGATCCGCCTGCCTCTGCCTCCCAAGTGCTGGGATTAAAGGCGTGCGCCACCAACGCCCGGCCTTGTTTTTGGTTTTTTGAGACAGGGTTTCTCTGGCTTCAGAGGTTGTCCTGGAACTAGCTTTTGTAGACCAGGCTGGTCTCGAATTCACAGGGATCTGCCTGTCTCTGCCTCCCTAGTGCTGGGATTAAAGGTATGCACCACCAGCACCTGGCTCAAAGTAATTTATAAAAGAAAGCATTTAATTTAGGTACTAATGGTTCCAGAGGGTTAAAGTCCATGACTTTTAATCCTCTGGGAGCATGGCAACAGGCAGGCAGGCATGATGCTGGAGCAGTATCTAAGGGCTTACCTCTGATCTACAAGCTTGAGGCAGAGAGAGAGCTAATTGAGAATGTGGTATGCTTTTGAAACCTCAAGACCTTCCTTAGGGACACGCCTCATCCAACAAGGCCACACCTCCTAGTTTTCCCAAACAGTTCCACCAACTGGGGACTAGGCTTTCAAATGAATGAACCTGTGGGGAAACCACTCTCATTCCAGCTACTACCCTAAGGAAATAACAGTGTTTGTTTAGTAAACATATATGACTCTGCCTCTTTGTTGCTAAATGGGATAGAAATCTGGGTTACCCACTCAGCCTTTAAGGATACTTTTTACTATATATGGATGAGATTAAATGAAATTGCCTGCAGTAACTTCCATTAAGTCTTTTGACTCAGACACTTAGATTGCTTGTCAAATGATCTTTAAAATAGTCTCTTCTGTCGAACGTTGTCAATACCAGCTAGTTTCATTCCAACATAAAATGTGGCCTGTCCCGCGCTACCGTCTCACCAGCAAGAACGAGGCGGCACACTTAGGATCCTTCTGCAGAACAGCTTTAATGCGTCTTGAGAGGGAGAGCATAAGCTTACAGAGCGGAGACCCGGGGAGCGAAAAGCCCAACCCTTATATAGCTCAGCAGTCCCCGCCTCGGACGTGTCATCTCCTGACTGGCTCCTGCTCGTCAGCCCATATGACTCCACGGGAGAGGCAGAGAGTAAGGGATGGAAAAGTAGCAGGCACATGCACACCAAGGTTGTTTACTCCAACTGACAACGGGTGTCGGCGCCATCTTGTAACGGAGAATGTGGGGGCGGCACCCCACAGTGGTCCCTCATTTTCCTATATCTGATACTAATGGTTTTTTTTAAGAAGCCATCTTGAATATTTTTAATGTAAAAAAGCATCACTAAGGTCTTTTAGGTCATTATTTCCTTTTTGTAGTACTTTAGGATGGAGTTGATGCATGCTGAGAAACTGAGAAAGGAAAAGCAGGAATTTGAAAAAGCTGCCATGGATATGGTAAGAACGTAATGTACTGTCAATTGTTAGTCTATTGAGCCTGCTTACAAATAAAAGAAGAATCTTTGAGATATATTTTTCTTTCCAGTTTAATGTCACATTTTCACTTACAGATGAATTTGTAATTTTTTTAATTTTTAGAATTGTGTGTGTGTGTGTGTGTGATGATGATGCTTGTGTGGAGTCAGAGAGCAACTTGAGGGAGTCAGTTCGTTCTATCCACCTCATGGATCCTTTTTGCACTGAGCCATCTTGCTGGCTCCGACCTGGAACTCTTAGTCCTCCTGCCTCAGCTTTCTAAGAGATGAGGTTATAGGCATACTCTACCATCTCTGGCTCTTTTCCTTTTTATATAATTTGAAAGGTGACAGAGTAATTTTAAAGAAGAAGCTTTGAATGTTAGAGCGGTATTATGAGGTATCCCTATAATCCTAGTATTTGTGAATCTGAGCCAGGAGGATTGTGAATTCCAGGCCATCTTGGGCTACATAGCAAGACCCTGTCTTCAAAGATAACAGCAAAACAGAAACAGAAACAAAGGAACTTGCTGCACTGTTAGTGTGTTCTTAGCTCAGAGCTTTGTGTGTAGGTGGGCTGTGATATGCACGTATGGTATATGTTTATGTGTTTGTGTGTGAGGGGGTGCAAGAGTTGCATGTGTATGTACATGTATGTGGTAGCCAAAGGTTGATGGGTGTCTCTCAATTACTTCTCCACCTTATATTTTATTTTTTAATTGTGTTTGAAAATATTATTTGGTGGGGAGCACATGTCATGGCATTTGTGTGGAGGTCAGAGAACAACTTGCAAGAGATACTTCTGTCCTTTATATGGGTCCTCTGAATCCATCTCAGGTAGTCAGGCTGGCAGCAGGCATCTTTACTCATTGAGCCATCTTATCAGCCCGAATTTGTGTGTCATAGTATACCTGTGAAGGTCAGAGGATAAACTGGAGAAGTTCTCTCCTTCTATCATTTATCCCAGAGATCCAGCTCAGGTCATTGGACATCTTTACACCATCTCACTGGTCCTAGATAAAATGAAGAAAACAATTATTGTTTTTTATTTCTTTATTTGGTTTTGAGACAGGGTCTCATTATGTGGCTCTGCCTTACCTAGATCTCTTATGTTGATTAGGCTGGTCTTGAACTCATAGGGACCCACCTGCTTCTGCCTCCTAAGTGCTGGGATTAAAGACCTGTACCACCACCGTCTACCTCTCATAACTTTTCTTATTCAGATAAATGCTATACAAAAGGGTAGTCAAAGCATGTGTAACTAGATCTGTTCTGGTCTAAGTGGAGAGTGAGGCTAAGATCACAAGGCTTAAGGAGCCTGAGAGAAACATTGTTGTTCAAACTGTACACTTTACAAGTGAAGGAACTGTCCTTAGAATTGTGATTTGTCAGAGGTCCTGTGGCACTTGTAATCTATGACTGTTAATTTCCATCCTGATTTTTTTTTTGGTACTTCCTGGTACTATCTTTTTTTTTTTTTTTGGGTTTTCGAGACAGGGTTTCTCTGTGGCTTTGGAGGCTGTCCTGGAACTCACTCAGCAGACCAGGCTGGTCTCGAACTCACAGTGATCCGCCTGCCTCTGCCTCCCGAGTGCTGGGATTAAAGGCGTGTGCCACCAACGCCCGGCGGTACTATCTTTTTAATTATGGTTGATGTAACATTCTGTAGGGGAATTTTGATCATCCTGAAGAAATCCTTAAGGGCGAGTTGGCACGGATCATTTACAAAAATTCTGTTAGCAAGATTAAAGGTAAGTATCTTCTGGATTTTTTCTTCTTTTTTTGGTAGGTATTCTCTTTGTGATAAGAAGGACTATTAGCTTGTAGGCAAAATGTACCATGTCCTTCAGAATAGGCTTCCTTTTGAGCTATTGTCAGGCATTTCAGTAAGGGTTTGTAGAGTTGAAATGGATTTGATCTTTGCCATATGTCCTTAAGTTTATGAAATGTAGAAGTAGTTTGAAATAGTTCAAAATATTAATAATGTCTTTGTATATGTGGTGGGGATAGAGGATTGAAAATAAAAAAATCACCACCAGAAGGCTACAAATTCTAACTATGGGCTTATCTCAGTGGTACATCATGCATGAGATCATGGATTTGACACTGCACTAGGAAAACAAAAACAAAGCTTGATATGGTGCCATGTAGTACCTGCTGAGACAGGAGGATCATGAGTTGGAGCCCAGTCTGAGGTGGGGCTCGTAGCTCAGTGATGGAATGCTAACCTAGCATGCATAAGGCCCTAGGTTTGATCCCTACTATTAGGCATCAGGGAGGTGTAGAGGCCAGTCATGTCTATATAGTGAAACCCTTTCTCAGAGCAAAGGGCAACAACCCCAAAGACTAATTCTAAAACAAACAAACAAACAAAAAAACAGTACATTTAGAGTAAAGTCTGTCTTTACAACATAATTAACAGTAAATCTCCCTTGATTTTTAAATTTTAGGTGCAGAATTTCATGTGTCACTTCTTTCAATTGCACAACTATTTGATTTTGCCAAAGATCTACAAAAAGAAATTTATGATGAGTAAGTAAAACAATGACAAGGTGAACATGTCTATTTCTGGTCTTGTGATAAAGATTTGAAAATGGGGAGGAGTAAAAAAGAATATACACCTGGCAGTGGTGGTGTACACCTTTAGTCCCAGTACTTGGGAGGCAGAGGCAGAGGCAGACAGATCTCTGAGTTTGAGACTAGTCTGGTCTACAGACTGAGTTCCAGGACAGTACAGAGAATCCTTGTTTTAGGCTGGGCGTTGGTGGCGCAAGCCTTTAATCCCAGCACTCGGGAGGCAGAGGCAGGCGGATCTCTGTGAGTTCGAGGCCAGCCTGGTCTACAAAGTGAGTTCCAGGACAGCCTCCAAAGCCACAGAGAAACCCTGTCTCAAAAAACAAAAAACAAAAAAACAAAAAACAAACAAACAAAAAAAAAAAAAAGAGAATCCTTGTTTTGAAAAACCAAAAAAAAATATATTATGAATAGAAAATATATATTTCTGCAGTGTCTTTTTTTTTTAATAGTTTTTTGTTTTTTGTTTTTTTGTTTTTACGAGACAGGGTTTCTCTGTATTATTTTGGAGGCTGTTGGTCCAGCCTAGCCTCGAACTCACAGAGATCCGCCTGCCTCTGCCTCCTGAGTGCTGGGATTAAAGGTGTGCGCCACCATTGCCTGGCGAGGGCTAGAGTTCTTAATGGTAGGAAAGACATGGCAAGCTGGTATGAGCAGGAAGCTGGCTGATCATATTTGCCTGCACAAGAAAGCAGAGAGAGTGAGCAGGAAGTGGAGTATGGCTATAAACCCACAAATCCTGCCGCCATTGGTGTCCTTTCTCCTGCAAGGCTGTGCTTTCTAAAGAATTCATAAACTTCCTCCCCCCCTCCCCAAATAGTGCTTTAAACTAGAGAACAAGTATTCAAATCCATGGGCCTTTGTGGGGATGTTTCTCATTTAAACCACTGCATAGTGCTCACATTCCATTTCCCGGGTTATGGGAGATAAGCTAGAATATGTATCAGTTTGTTCTTTGAATGTCTTTAGGGTTTTGGCAGAGGATTAGGATGTGGCTTTTCTCTGTCTCTGTTACAAGAATTCAAGAGCCCAGGTTCTCTAGGGCTCATGGAGGCTTCTATGGCTACAGATAACTATGGATCTGATTTCGAGAGCTGTCATAATTTTTTTCTTTTTGAGGCAGGTTTCTTTGTGTAGTCTGGTTTCTTTGTGTAGCCCTGGCTGTTCTGGAACTTGCTTTGTAGACCAAGATGGCCTCAAACTTACAAAGATCCATCTGCCTCTGCCTTCCAAGTGTTTGGATTATAGGTATGCACCACCACTGCCCAGCCTGAACTATTATAATGTAAAAAAAAAAAAGATTTATTAATTTATGTGTATGAGTGTTTTTGTCTGCATGTACATCTGCACACCAGAAGAGGGCATCGGGATTCATGGGGACTACAATTATAGATGGTTGTGAGCTGCCACGTATGTGCTATGCTACAAGAATAGCTGGTGTTCTTAACCTCTGAGCCATCTCTTCAGCCTCTAAGCTATTATAATTTTAAGTTAATGTTTGTAGGGTTTTTGTTTGTTTATTTTTTATTTTTATTTATTTTTTTTTTTGTTTTTTTTTTTTTTTTTTGGTTTTTCGAGACAAGGTTTCTCTGTGGCTTTGGAGGCTGTCCTGGAACTCGCTCTGTAGACCAGGCTGGCCTCGAACTCACAGAGATCTGCCTGCCTCTGCCTCCCGAGTGCTGGGATTAAAGGCGTGCGCCACCACTGCCCAGCTTAAAAGTTAACATTTTTAAATGATGCTTGAAACAGTCTGAAATCCAATTGATATATAACAACTCTGCTCCATTGATAAGTCTATACATTAAGCTATTCTAGAAAGTATATTAGGAAATTACTCTTGTGGTATTGCACAAGGGTGCGCCATGTCCTTTAGTAGATCATCAGAACTCTGTTATTCTGGAATTAGTTTCTTATCATGGGGAAGGTGCCAGTGAGCTGTCATTTTCAGCCTTCAAGCTCTGCATACTGATGATCCACTCACTTGGGATTATGTGGCAAGGCGAGAATTAGAGATCGAGTCCCAACCTGGTGAAGAGCAGCCTGTATCGAAACAAGCCAAAGCGGTGGAAGTGGGCCGCAGGGAGGAAAGGTGCTGTGCAGTGTACGAAGAGGCAGTGAAGACTCTGCCTACAGGTGAGCCTGTCTTTGTCAACACTTCCATTGATGTGGGATGTCTCTGTATGAGGAATATAGCTCAGTGGCAGAGTACTTACCCAGCAAGTGTGTACTTCGAGTTCAGTCCCCAGGAGAAGAGAAAAAAAGGAAGAGAAACCTAAGTCAAGGACAGTTTACATTGTGCCTGACTTTTTTTTTCTCCTTAAACTAAAAAGAGAATTGCACGTATTTATTTATTGTGTGAGTGTGTGTGTGTGTGAGTGCATGCTCCAGCATGCATGTGGTAGTCGGAGGACTGGAGTGGGTCTGACTGGAAGTGGATGGAGGTCATCAGGCTTGGTGTCAAGAGCCTTTATCTGTTGAGCTGTCTTCTACCCCCTTTATACCCTTCTTCCTTTTTTTGAGACAGGACCTCATGTATCCCAGGCTGTTCTCAATCCACTGCATAAGCCATGATGATCTTGAACTTCAGGACCAGTATGTGTGGTACCTCGTGCGTGCTAGACAAGCACTGAACCAACTGAGCTATATACTTAAACCCATATACCTCCTTCTAGCTGTTATTTCTGTGATGATGAAAAACTATAGAGTTTTTCATGAGAGTTCATGTAATCTAGGTTGGACTTGAACTCCTGACCTACCGCCTCTGCCTCCCGAGTGCTGGGATTACAAGTGTGTGTAAGAGTTTTCATTAATTTCTTTTTTTTTTTTTGGTTTTTCGAGACAGGGTTTCTCTGTGGCTTTGGAGGCTGTCCTGGAACTCACTTTGTAGACCAGGCTGGCCTCGAACTCACAGAGATCCGCCTGCCTCTGCCTCCCGAGTGCTGGGATTAAAGGCGTGCACCACCAACGCCCGGCCATTAATTTCTTAAATAAGAGAGGTATTTAGGCTCATTTGTCTGGCAGAGATGATACTTAGTATAGTGCAAGGAGTGGGGATGTAGCGCAGTTGGTAAAGTGTTTTCACAGAGCACATGAAGCCCTGGATTTGATACCCAGCACTGTAGTAAACTAAACTGCAGGTGGTAGTACCTAGTTATAATGCACCTTGGAGGTAAAGCCAGGAAGATCTGAAGGTCAGGGTTATCCTCAGCTGTATAGTGAGTTTGAAGCCACTCTAGGCTGCATGATACCTTGTTTCAAAACAAACAAACAAACAAACAAACAAACAAAAAACCAAAGTAAGCCAACTCCCAAACCTCAAGAGATTATAATTTTCTAAGTATTTTCCTATCTTTGTTTTTCCTTTTTTTTTCTTTGTGTTTGTGTGTGTGTGGTTTTTTGCGGGGGTTGGGGGGTGGAGAGACAGGGTCTCACTATGTAGCTCTGGCTGGTCCAGAACTTCTCAGGTAGATAAGTCTGGCCTCGAACTCACAGAGACCTGCCTGCTTCTGCCTCCTGGGTGCTAGAATTATAGGAATTGGCCACCCTGCCTGGTTTAAACTTGTTTTTAAAAACAATTTATTATTTTTGTTTTATATGTATGTGTGTTTGTCTCAGTGAATGAATACTGTCACATGTGCTGGTATCCACAGAAGCCAAAAGAGGTTGTTGAATCCTTGGAGCTGGAGTTACAGGTGGTTGTGAGCCACCCAATTTGGATGCTAGGATCCTAACTCGGGTCCTCTGGAAGAGCAACAAGTGCTCTTAACCACTGGGGAATCTCTAGCTGCTAAGTTTTTTCTAGGGAGTTTCCCTTTGAAGGAAAGATGTTTGGGCTAAGAGGACGGTGAGATAATTGGTGTCATCTGACTTTTCCAGAGGCCATGTGGAAGTGTTACATCAACTTTTGCTTGGAAAGGTTTTCTAAGAAGACCAGTAGTGTACCCCTTAGAGGGCAGGTAAGGATTTTCTTTGAATAGCTACAGTGGTTGGTTAGAAAGTGTCTGTCTGCTAGACAAGGACAGAGTTCTTTTTTGTGGTCTGGGCCAGCTTCTAGAATTTCAGACTTAACCACTTGCTTTTCACTGTGGGTGACTTGTCATCGTGAATATCTAGTCTGCTTCGCCCTAATCCTGGGTATAGGATAGGAGAGCTTTCTGCTTTCTGGTTATAGGATAGGAGAGCTTTCTGCTTTCTGGGTATAGGATAGGAGAGCTTTCTGCTGACTGGGCTGTGCCAGGTGCAGGTGTGTAGTTCATTTCATCATGAGTGACACCCAATTCTGAATGAGCTTCATCTCTGAATTCTCAGAACGGGCAAGAGCACTTTGCCCAGATTAGTGGCCAGAGGCTCCTGCTGGATTCTGTTTAATGACCCTAGATGTTTCTGATTTCAGAGGCTGGAAAGAACCATGCTTGCTTTCAGGAAGGCCCATGAACTGAAGCTCCTTTCTGAAGCCCAGTACAAGCAGTGGGTAAGACCATAGAAAACACATTCATTGCCAGTTACATATACTTCCTTCTGATTTAACATATATCAGACACCATATAACATACACCAAAAGAGAACAGTCAGAGTAAGTCTACTTGATTTTTCCCTTCCCCCCTTTCCGCCCCTATGTATGTATGTATGTATGTATGTATTTGGGGGTGGGGGGTTTCGAGGCAGGGTTTCTCTTGTGTCTTTGGAGGCTGTCCTAGAACTACCTTTTGTAGACCAGGCTGGTCTTGAACTCACAGAGATCCCCCTGCCTCTGCCTCCTGATTGCTGGGATTAAAGGCGTATGCCACTACATGTGCCCGGCCCTCCCCCTCCCCCTTTTTAAAGGAAGTTTTTTGTTTTGTTTTTTTGAGTCTGGGTTTCTCTGTGTTTATAGACCAGACTGTCCTTGAACTCCGAGATCTGCCTGTCTCTGTCTCTTGAGCACTGGGATTAAAGGTGTGTACCACCATGGCCTGGCAAAGGATTTATTTTTCATTTTATGTGTATGAGTGTTTTGCCTGCATATATGTATGTATTACATGTATATGCAGGCTAGAAGATGGTTTTGAATCTCATGGAACTGGAGTTACAGATGGTTGATTATGATATATGGTTGCTGAGAATTGAACCCAAGTCCTCTGGGAGAATAACCAGCTCTTAACTGCAGGGTCTTGTCTCCAGCCCTTCTCTCTTCTATCGCTTCCCTTAACCTTCTTTCCCTCCCCCTCCCCTTCTGCTTCTATCCTTCCTGGGTTCCCTCTTCACCTTACCTTCCTCCCACCTTTCCCTTCTCAACCACTTTCCTTTCCCTTACTCTTCTCATTTTTTAATATTGCCACTGTAATCCCAGTGCTGGGAAGGCAGAGACAGGCAGAGTCTCTGGAGTTCATCTCTTCAGTTCAGCTGAATAGATGAGGTCTAGGTTCAGTGAGAAACACTATCCCAAAACAAAGTGGAGGACCGTGACTATGAGATGGCTCAGCGGCTATACAGTGTCAGGAGCATGTAAAAGCCTGGATTCTAGTGTGCTGAAGGGGAAGACAGGATACCTGGAGGAACCTGGCTAGTTAGATTAGCTGTGGGTGAGCTCTGGGTTTAGTTGAGAGACCCTGTCTCAAAGAATAAGGCAGAGAGCTATGACTGAAGCTAACATCAGCCTTAGACCTCCATATACATGACCACACACATGAATGTGCACCAGCATGTACATATGTACCCACATACATGTGAACACACATACACACACATCACACACATAGATAGACTCATGCAAAAAAAGATAGAGAGCAATTGAGAAAGCATCCAATATCAACCTATGGTGTCTACGTGTATACACACCTATATCAAAATGCTCATGTGTACATTTACACAAATATATGTGTGTTTTTTTTTCGAGACAAGGTTTCTCTGTGTAACAGCTCTGGTTATCCTGAAACTTGCTCTTTAGAGCCTGCGCCTCCCAAGTGCTGGGATTAAAGGTATGCACCACCACTACCACCTGGCAAATATATCTGTATCTTTTTTTTTTTTTAGGTTTTTCTGAGACAGGCTTTCTCTAGCTTTGGAGGCTGTCCTGGAACTTGCTTGGTAGTCCAGGCTGGTCTCGAACTCACAGAGATCCACCTACCTCTGCCTCCCAAGTGCTGGGATTAAAGTTGTGTGCCACCATGGCCCAGCTATATATGTGTAACTTAAACATGCAAATAAATGTAAAAATTAAAAGATTAAGCCGGGCGTTGGTGGCGCATGCCTTTAATCCCAGCACTTGGGAGGCAGAGGCAGGCGGATCTCTGTGAGTTCGAGACCAGCCTGGACTACCAAGCAAGTTCCAGGACAGCCTCCAAAGCCACAGAGAAACCCTGTCTCGAAAAACCAAAAAAAAAAAATAAAAATAAAAATAAAAAAATAAAAGATTATATTCTGTTTTCCCTTAGACTTGGGAGAAGTTACTCCAACTTTTTTTTTAATTTTTCTAACTTCTTACCTTGATTTTTGCCTATATTTCTAGAAACATCTACTTGTCTTCTTGTTGGCATCCTATCCTCCATGCTAAACATGAATTTCCTCTTGTATTGAGCCATCTCTGTCGTCAAACTTGTACAAACTGTTGGGGAGAGCCTTGTTTACTTGCCTGTGCCTGTTTCTCCTTAAGTCTTAGCTTAAATGTTTCCTTTCCCGAAGTTCTTTCTCATCGTTGCCATGGACAGTGTTGGTCCTTTTGCACTGCACTCCTGTAGCAGGTGATTCCTTTTTTATGTGGCACAGATCTTGTTAGATTGGCTGCTCTCTGGGCAGGGAGGATCTCATTTGCTCAGTATTAAATTTGGCCTTTAACAATGCACAGTAAGTGTACTTGCTGAAGGAACCAGTTACAAACTGCTGTTTTTTTGTTTTTTGTTTTTTTTTCTTTTTTTGCAATTTTGTATAATTGGACTGATACTAGTTTTTTTTTTTTTTTTTTTTTTTTTACTCTCTAATAAACTTGTGGACACAAGATTTTGCACAGATAAGATTTCCTTAATTTATTTTCCTGGGTCTTATTTGTTAAACTCACCACTTTCATGATTGGTTGTTTGTTTTTTTATGTGTGGGTGTTTTGCCTGTGTGTGTATCTTCACATCATGTGTGTCTGATGTCTTAGGAAGCCAGAAGAGGGTGTTGAATCCCCTGAGACAGAGCTACATCTAGTTGTGAGCTGCATGTGGGTTCTGGGAATTGAACCCAGATCTTCTGTAAGAGCAGCCGGTGCTCTTAATCCCTGAACCTTGGCCTCCTCAGCCCATCATGATTTTTTGTTTGTTTGTTTGTTTTTGTTTTGAGACAGGGTTTCTATGTGGCTTTGGAGGCTGTCCTGGAACTTGCTCTTGTAGACCAGGCTTGTCTCAAACTCACAGAGATCTGCCTGTCTCTATCTCCCGAGTGCTGGGATTAAAGGTGTGTGCCACCAATGCCCAGCAATGATTTTTATTATATAGTGTCAAATTACATTTTGGAAAAGTTATGCCAAATAAGTCCATTGAACAGATACATGTATTTCTTTTTGAGTATACAGATGCTGTTTTTATCATTATTATGTTCTAGTGGGTATGGGTTCTAGCTTAAATTACTTAGACTCTCTGCTTTTTATTCCTTTTCTGATGAAAGAAAGTATCATTACTCTGTGTATGTATGTGTCATGACTTGTGTGAGTAGAGTATTTTGGGGAGGAGATTCTTCCTTTCAGTGGGATCCTGAGAGAGGACTCAGCTGGCAGAGTTACTTGGCAGGCATCTTTCCCTGCTGAACCATCTCTCTCCTTAGCCCTCCTCTTTGATTTTCTGATAGTCCTATGGGTAGGAATGGGGGTTGGGGATTCCAAATACCATTTGTGTCTTTAGCAGCTGTGATAAAAGGTGTAGTGGGAAGACGGTTGAGATTATTGTCATAATAGTCTTTGTATACTCTGTCATTTTGCTTTCAAGTGGCACTTTACATGTGCTTTGTCTTTTCTAGATTGACTTGTTGCTGCGCCAGGACCTCTTTAATGAAGCTGTTCAGGTGGCAGAAGCTGGCACGGAATTGTTCAAGGACTCTGCAACAATGTGGCAGATGAAGCTGCAGGTGCTCATTGGGTCAAAGAACCCTGATGTAGCTATGCATTTTGAAGAAGCCTTTGCACACCTCAAACCCCAGGTCTGTGAATTATATCTTTCATATTTTATTCTGCTTATTTTACTTCATTTGCTTTATGTGTGAGTGTTTTGCCTGAATGTGTTCTGAGTCTCATGTGTGTGCCTGATGCCGGAGGAGATACTAAGCCTCCATGTTAGTACTGGGGAATGGAATCCAGGTCCTTTGCAATAACAAGTGTTCGTGACCACAAAGCCCACTCCAAGTCCTCATATTTTACTCTTTTTAGAAAACTGGTTTGTTGCCGGGTGTTGGTGGCGCACGCCTTTAATCCCAGCACTCGGGAGGCAGAGGCAGGCGGATCTCTGTGAGTTCAGAGTTCGAGGCCAGCCTGGTCTACAAGAGCTAGTTCCAGGACAGCCTCCAAAGCCACAGAGAAACCCTGTCTCGAAAAAAACCAAAAAAAAAAAAAAAAAACCTTGTTTGTTTACTTGCTTGTTTTGTTTTTCATTTTTAAAAGATAGGGTCTCATGTGTCCCAGGCTGGTCTAAGGAGAACCTTGAACTTTTATTCTTCTGCTTCCCCCTCCTGAGTGCTGGGATTTCTAGGCATGCTTCACTGTGTCTTCTCTTTGTAGTGCTGGGGATTGAACCCAGGGCTTGGTGCGTGCAGGCCAGGCAAGCACTCTGCCAAAAAGCTCATTTGTAATATACTTGTCTAAAGAGAGCAAACCCTTAGAATAATTGTTGTTAAATGGTAATATTTCGAGGATTGAAGAGAAATTACGTCTATTTCTAATCCTAGATTTGTTAAATATTTGTAAGTTTACTTAGTCATGTAAGATTTCTCAATTCTTTTTAAATGTCTTGCAAATGAGAAATACTAATAGAATAGTCTCACTTGTATCCACATCTAGTCATAAACTCATCTCACAAAAATCTAAATGTTAATGTTCTGAACTTACTTTGTATAAAAAATTTTTTTTTGGCTTTTCAGGACAGGGTGACTTTATGTAGCCTTGACTGTTCTAGAACTAGCTCTGTAGACCAGGCTGGCCTCAAACTCACAGAAGTCCACTTGCCTCTGCCTCCCAAGTGCTGGGATTAAAAGTGTGCATTACCACAGAGTAAATCTTTTGCATTAGTGAGTGGGAAAATGTACTGCAGAAGGTAAAATGGGGAATAGAGTACATTGCTCTCTGTTGTCCTCTCTGCACTGTGAAGATCAGGCAGGCCAGCCTAGATCAGTTCTTTGGAAGTAGCTCCCATACCACAGACTCATGACCTGGGTATCTTGGGGCCTGACTGGATGTGGCTTTGTTTTGTTTTGTTTTTTGAGACCAGGTTTCTCTGTGTAGCTTTGGTGCCTGTCCTGGCACTTGTTCTGTAGACCATGCTGGCTTGGAACTCACAGAGATCCACCTGTCTCTGCCTCCTGAGTTCTGGGATTAAAGGCATGAGCCACCAACACCTGGCTGGATGGCGTTTATTCACTTGTTTAATTGAAAGGTGATTGCTAATGATGGCTGTAGTCCAGATTTAGTTGACTAAATTGTTGAAAGTGTTTCTCTAGATGTCTTGGCTGTGCAAGTCTTCATAGTAATGACTTTTCAGAGTACAGTGCTGAGAAAGTCACATCTAACAGGTTTTTGTTTTTCGTTTTGTGAGCAGGTTTGTCTGCCCTTGTGGATTTCTTGGGCAGAGTGGAGTGAAAGTGCTAAAAGCCAGGAGGACACTGAAGCAATCTTTAAGGTACAGGCTCCCTCTTCTGTCCCTTGTTCAGGGAATGGGTATTTCATATCTCAAGTCACTACATAGTGACTTGGAGTGGGTATTGATATCATTAAGTTCCTTTACACAGCTTGTTTTTGTTTCTTTTCTTTTCGTTTAAATGTAGAAAGCTATTTTAGCTGTCACAGGTGCCAGTTCAATAACTCTGAAGGAGAAATACCTGGATTGGGCTTATCGGAGTGGTGGCTACAAAAAGGCCAGAACAGTGTTTAAAAGGTACTCTCAGGTGTCATAACTGTTTCTTGTCTTCCTGGCCAGACTCAGCCTTTCATACCCAGACTATGTGGGTTGCAAATACTGTCTGAAGTGCTAATCAGAGACTTTCAAAACGTTATTTTCTTTTTTGTTTTTGCATAGTTAAAGCAATTCATACATTAGCTCATTGATAACTGTAATTGTGTCACTAGTACAAACAGCTCTGTGAGCAGATCATTTCTTTTTAAAGCAGTAAGTATTGAGCCCAGGGCCTTGCACCCAGACAAGGGCTATACACTGAGCTATATCTCCAGCCTACTACATCATTTTAGTACTTGTTTCTAGTATATAGTTGATGCTACACTATAATCCTGGTTTTGAAAACTGTAGCTAAGCATTGGACTGTCTCCTCTCCAGTAAAGCCTCTCAATAGCAGCATTATTTAAAATAAATGTGTGAAGCTCATGTGGTAGAACATACCTGTGACCCCAGGAGACTAAGTAAGGAGATCATTTGGGCCTAGCACTTAGAAACCAAACAGGGCAACACAGAGGAACATGTTAGAAAAACAAAACAAACAGGAACAACAACAAACAATGTGTGTGAGAAATTGTTTAAGGGTGGTAAAGGGTCAGTCACTCAACGTTGAGGCATGGGAGTGACTTCATCAGTTCCAGTTTTGCGTGAGATTGCTGCTGAGTCTTTGTTAAACCACCTGTTGTGGAAGCAAAGCCTGGTTATTTATTCATGTTTGTACTTTGTAAAGGGCTTTCTGTCATTGTGGGAACTAACATTTACCCACTCCCTTTTAGTTTACAGGAAAGCCGCCCATTTTCAGTTGATTTTTTCAGGAAGATGGTGCAGTTTGAAAAGGAGCAGGTGAGTATTCTGAGCTCTTCTGCTGGAAACAAGGCTCTCTGGTTATTATGCAGGGCAGCATCTTTTGTTCAAAACTTGTTAGAATGGAGCACAAGCTCCTGGTCCCTTGGTTCAGCCTGTTTCCATAGAGCTGGTAAGAATGGTAAGAGGGCAGAAGGTGTGTGTCTGGAGAACAGAAACCCAGATGTCCCAGGAAGCTTCCCTGCTAGGCTGGGTGAGGGGCAGCTGCTGCTTGCCTCCACAGTGCACTGTTCTCCTCTTGTCTTGGACTGTAGAGTGAGCACTTAATCATAGTTTCTGGTCATTTTGACTGTAACTTATGAGGAGCAAAAAGATAGGAAAGTCTCAGTTAAAATAGTATACAGCTCAGGGTGGTAGTGTAGTTTTCATCTTTAATCCCAGCATGTAGGATCAATATGAGTTTTAGGCCAGCCAAGGTTACATAGTAAGATCCTGCCCCCTCCCCCCCCCAAAAAAAAGAAGAAAAAAATCCCAAAACAAAACAAACAAAGTTTCTCTGTGTATCCCTGGCTGTCTTGGAACTTACTCTGTAGACCAGACTGTCCTGGAACTCGGAGATCCACCTGCCTCTGCCTCCTGAGTGTTGGGATTAAAGGTGTCAACACTGCTGGCATATATATACATACACACACACACATTTTTTTTGGTTTTTCGAGACAGGGTTTCTTTGTATTGTTTTGGAGGCTGTCCTGGATCTCGCTCGGTAGACCAGGCGTGATCTCGAACTCACAGAGATCTACCTGCCTCTGCCTCCCGAGTGCTGAGATTAAAGGCATGCGCCACCACCACCCAGCTTGGCATTTTTATTTTGTAGTGATGGGAATTGAGTTCAGGGCCTTGCTAATGTTAGATGAGAGTGCCATCATTGATTTACATGGTATCTTATTTAAAATAAGAAAAATACTTACTCTAAACTTATCAAAAAATGTATTCATTATCAAATTTTCTGACCATGATAAATTTGGAGTATGTATGTATGTATGTATGTATGTATATATATATATATATATGTAGCCATATATCTGCTTGCCTCTGCCTCCAGAATGGTGCGATAAAAGATGTGTGGTACCATGCATGCCTGCCTAAAAAAATGCATTTTAAAATATTGTCTGTAACATCAATAAATAAATGACCCAGAGACTGATATTGGGGTTCAAATTTCAAGTTGAATATCAGAAAAGCAAAGTAGCCAGCCACTAGCTCTCACCTCAGACTCAGGTTGAATGGGCTGATCCTGTCTCCATGAGCTCTCACCAAGCCTCAGACTGCTTGCTGCCTCTCCTCAGTGTGACTGGAGAATGAATGCCTCTCTGAGACCTTGCTTCTGTCTTGTATGCTTCCCTAATGTTGGGATTAAAGATGTGTGCTATAATTCTCTTTTAGACTGATTCACTCTTGTGTATATCTGGGTGGCCTTGGACTCACAGAGATCCATCTGTCTCTTAATCCTGAGTCCTAGGGTTAACTGTATGTGCCACCACCTCCTAGCTTCTGGCTGTTGTGATTAAAGGTGTGTGCCTGGCTTCTATGGCGTGTGGCTGACTTTGCTTTCTGAATCTTCAGGCAAGCTTTAATAAATCATAAATAATATATAATTACAATTGTCAGATACCTGGACATGGTGGCACATGCCTTTAATCCCAGCACTCGGGAGGCAGAGGCAGGCGGATCTCTGTGAGTTCGAGGTTGGGCTGGACTGACAGCCTCCAAAACAATAAAGAGAAACCCTGTCTCGTAAAACCAAAAAAAAAAAAAGTCAGATGTGTACCACCATGTTATATATGCTAACATGCAGTCTTCCAAAAGAATTATAATTATTTATAGAGGTAGTCAGCTAATGGATAAGTGTTTCCTCATAGCTTCTCTGAGTTCAGCTTTGTTTTTTGTTTTCTTTGATTTTTGGTATTTCACCTGGTATTTATTTTTATTGAAATTTGGGAAATCCCTAGTGAGGTTGAGCTCCTGTTCTCATGATTTTGATCATTGTTACTTAAGTCAAGTACCTGTTATGCTGAAGTTTAGTATAGTATACTTACTGTAAGTATGATGAGACAGTTTAACATAATATTTATTAACCAGTTTCTAGATTGTTAATGTAATAGTTATGTCATAGACAAATCACTTAATTGTATGTCTCTTACCCTCATCTATATAGGAAGGCCCTCTACTTGCTAAGTGCGTGTGAGACATATAAGCCCCAGTGGGATATTGGATAAAAAAAATGTGTATCGTGCAATGTATGTTGTGATATGTTGGCAAAATGTGTTTGCATATTTATGCATGTGAGATTTAACTGACTTCATATAATGTGGTTTGGTGAAGGAAGATTTGAATAAGGAAGACATTCTAATTTTTTTTTAATGGTGCTAGGGATTGAACTCATGAAATAGTTACCTGTTTTTTGTTTTTTGTTTTTTGTGTGTGTGTTTTTTGAGACCAGGCTGGCTTTTAACTCAGAAATTTATACTCAGTGTTAAGACAGGTCACATGAGTAAAGTTCTCATGAGTTCAGACTATACAATCACAAGGACAAACTACACATGACAGAAATATGCTTTCCATAGAGACATATAAAGGACAATTGAATAACAACAGCAAGCAATAATGAGTATCTGAAGTAAAGCCACTCCTATCTGCTGCACCTGGGAGGAGTATGAAAACACATTCCAAGAACAATTCTGTGTTTTTGAAGAAACTGAGGTCACAAGATTCTGTCTTGTTTTCTTGGAATGTTCTCACAACACGCAGAATTCTCCTCACCTGACTCCATTCCTGTACTGTGCTGACATAGCCCACACTTTGTTACTGGTGCTGAGGTACATTCCAAGTGAAGAAACACTTAAAAAGTGGAGGGCTTAAAGAACTTGAAGATCATGTACTTGTATTTATGTACTATTGTGATGTAAGAGTTTTAGAGCAAGGTATGATGGCTCATGCCTTTATTCCCAGCACTTAGGAGGATTGCTGTGAACTCTGTGCCAACCTGGGCTACATAATGAAATCTTACCTCAAACGGTTTTAAGATGGTCATAATTTGGGCTGGAGAGATGGCTCAGCCATTAAGAGCACTGGCTTCTTTTCCAGAGGCCAGCAATCACTTGGTGGTTCATGACCATCTATAATGAAATTTGGTGACCTCTTCTGGTTTGCAGGAATATACTTAGACAAAACACTGTATACATAATAAATAAATACATCTTTAAAAAAAGATGGTCATAACTCTGTGTCAGAACACAAATTCTCAAAAGGAAGAAATCTTAGCATAGGCTATAAAACTGTCTCTGTTTATCTTTTCACTTTAATCTAGCATAGCCCATCAAGGATTTTAAGTCTTATTCCTGTGACACCTCGAAAGTTCCATCCTGAAATATAATTAGACTTTTCCCTACGTCAGCAGAGCAAAGTGATTTCCTGGTTGACATTTACTTCATTCTGATAAATGTGTTTTTCTTTCCTTGGTCTTATTTTTTGTGTGCCACAGTGTGAGTATGACAGTCCAAGGACAACTTTTGGGAGTTGATGCTTGGTTTCTGCCATGTGGGTGCTGGGGATTGAACTCAGGCTGTCAGGCTTGGTGCCAGGTGCCCTTGGCTGCTGAGCCATCTCCCCAGCCTGGTTTGGCCCTTCCCATTCATACACCTAACAGATAGTTGATTAAAATACAGTTGAAGTGATTTATGATTAGATGGATGAAGGCAGATCTTCTGGTGTTTTTATAGGAACCCTGCAAGATGGCAAACCTGAGGGAATATTACGAGAGGGCGTTGAGAGAGTTTGGATCTACAGATTCTGGTAAGCAAATTTCAGTTATGGGTGTGAGTAATGCTCTTGCATCTCTGAACTGTTAGGTGGGTAGAATAGTGTTTCTGGTTTGTACCTTAGGCTCTTCTAACTTAGAACAGTTCTGCAGTGTTTTTCCTGTCTTTTATGGTTTTTGAGACAAGGTAGCCTAGGCTCTGTTGTCTGGGCTACCTTGGAACTCGCTACATAGCCTAGACTGGCCTCAAACTTCTTTTGGAAATGCTCTTATGCCTACCACTGCAGCATAGGATTTACTTATCATTTAAGTTTGCAGTTCCTCATATCCACTAGTTCTCATAAGGACTCTGGATCAGACAAAGATTTGCTTGGTTCGGCACTCTCTCTCTTTCTCTCTCTCTCTCTTTCTTTTCCAGACAGGGTTTCTCTGTAGCCCTGGCTGCCTTGGAACTCCTCTGTAGACCAGGCTGACCTTGAACTCACAGAGATCTGCCTGTTTCTGCCTCTGGAGTGCTGGGATTAAAGTTGTACACCACCATGCCTGGCTTTGGTTTGGGTCTTGTAAGAAGAAAAATGTATATGGTCCAGTGAGATGTTTCAATGGCTAAAGGCACTTGCTTCCAGACATGAAGAATTGAGTTAAATCTCTTAAACCCACATAGTAGGAAAAAAGAACTGACTTTTCTTCCACAAGTTGTCTTCCGACCTCCAAATGTATGCCATGACATGGAGGTGTACATACACACACACACACACACACACACACATTATAAAATAAATCATTTTAAAATTATGTGTGCTGGGATGAAGTGGTTTATGACTAATCCTGTGCTATAAAGCTGGAGCAGTGTATTGCAAGGAGTTTGAAGCCAGTCTAGGCTATGTAATGAGTTCCAGGCCAGCTTGTACTACAGAATGGGACCTTGTCTCAAAAAATCAAAACTAAACCAGACGAAACAAAAACAAGTATTTATATAGAAAATGTTAGGGTAGGCCAGTAGTTAGAGCTGGCCCTCCTAGTGGGAAAGGAGGGTAAGTCAGTGCTTAGTTATACTAGGGCTAGTCTGCTGTGGGACAGTGAGGACAACAATGTGCTGTGTCTTTTGGAGAGTAGAAAGGAAGACTGATGGTGGACAGTGGTTGTGATCATCTTTGATCCCATCAGTTGGAAGGCAGAGGCAGGTCCATAGAGAGAGTTCCAGGACAGCAAGGGATTAACTCCCCCTCAAAAAAAAAAGGGTATATCAGTACTTGGGATACAGAGGCAGGAGGATCTCTGAGTTTGAGGCCAGCCTGGTTTATAGAATGAGTCCCAAGACAGCCAGGACTACACAGAGATACCCTATCTTGAAAAACCAAAACAACAACAAAAAAAGAAAGGAGTTCAAAAGTTTTCATTATAAAGAAATGAATGAGACAATAGATAGGCTTAACTTTATTTAAACATTACACAATGCTTTTATGTATCAGAGTATTACGTGGTACCTCATTTATATATATTTTATTTACATTAATTTTATGTGTGGAAATTTCTTAGAACTTTTTAATTGGCTTAGTTTTAACTAATTGAATTTGCCTAATAAGTTTTCTCAGCTTTCTAATTAGGCTTTTTTTCCCCCCTTTTAAAGATCTTTGGATGGATTACATTAAAGAAGAATTGAGCCACCCCTTCGGCAGACCTGAGAACTGTGGACAGATCTATTGGCGAGCCATGAAAATGTTACAGGGACAGTCAGCAGAGCTGTTTGTAGCTAAACACGCCATGCACCAGGCTGGCCACTAGCGAAGAGTAACACCAATTTGGTGAAATTGTATTGCAAGCCTCTGGGATGGTTTGTAATACGAGTCTGTATGAGTTGTTGAGAAGTGACAGACAGGTTAGCTGATTGATTGTGTAACATACTTTAATTTGGCATTACTCTTTGGTTCCAGAAAAGAGAACTTCTGCTGCCTGTTAAATCTAAAATACATGGAAACCATATGCTTGAGTTTCGTTTCTTGTTCCAGACCAAGCACACACAGCTCTAATCCAAACTAGGTGTGATGAAGCCACTTCTAAGGCAAGAGAAAGTATAGTTTTGTGTGTTCTCTCCTTACTGTGAAAGCCTGCTTGATACCTGTGGAGACAGGAGGGACTAGGGCAGTGCAGAGAAGACAGCCATCTGTAATCCCAATGAGGTTGAACTCCTGTATCAGAATTGGATTTGTGCTTTTAGATCATCCATTCAAGAAATAAGGGACTTCCTTCTCGTGCAGGAAAGAAGGGAGACTTGGATGAGGAACAGAAGGAGGTGCTGGGTATGGGGGAGGTTGTCTTTTTAGAAGGTTAAGGTAACACACACATAAATAAATCCTTATTTACCCCAAGGATTAACAGGCCAACAAGTGTTTGTATAGAGTAGGCCCAGCAACCAAAGGGCAGGCAAGGGAGTGGAGAAATACCTTAGTGGGAGGTGTGGAGGGATGAGATGGTGGTTTGGACAGGGCATTTGGGGAGCAGAGAAGGAAATTGCTTGAAAGAAACCATTCACTTATTTTGATACTGGGCATAGAACCTAAATCTTTATGCATTTGAGGCAGGCGCTTTGCCTTTAGGGCAGCTCCTCAGCCCTCGCTTTTACTTTCTGTTTTGAGCTGGTCTCAGTAAGTTCTTGCTGGCCTTTAAAGTACTCAAGTCTAAGCAGGCCTTGAATTTGCAGTCGTCCTTTCTCAGCCTCTCAAGAAGCTGAGGTTATAGGCCTGAGTCACTAGTCCTGGCTTTAACTTAACATTTTGATATCCCTGGGAAAATATTCAGAACAAGTTACTTAATATTAAGCCTTAATGTTACATTATTTCTCATGTTATTAAATGAACTTAAAAAACACCTAATGAATTCTGGTGCCAGAGATTTAACCACCAGCCAGGAGGGTGAGAAGTCTGTGAGAGCTGTGAGAGGTGTGTGAGAGCTCAGTTGGAGAATTGTGTGTGTATGGATGGCAGAAGTCTTTAAAAAGGGAAGTGTTTTTTCTTGGGGAGTTCTCCTAAGCCAACTTGGGGAGCATAAAGTTTTCTTAACGCAACCGACCGGTCTCTGTGTCATCTATCCCGACCACCTGGCTACATTCTTGGATGCAGGCTGCTCAGCAGGTGCGACAGGGTGGAAAGTGGTTGGAACTTCAGAGGCATTTTTACACACTGGGCCGTTTTAATACTGTGATAGGAATTCAAATATAGAAGCTGAAGCATACAGCAGTTATTGGGAAGGGATTATACATGCCGTTTCAGACCCCGCTAGTCATCCAGCCTTGGATTCTATGCAGGTAGTTGCTCCCAGAATCAGTACTCCAGAAGTTGTTTCTGAACTAGCACTGGGCAATGGGGAGTACTTGTCCTGTCTGCACTGCCCTGCCCGGGTTTCTTCCTGACAGGAATCCTTTCCCCTTGACCTGGAGTAGCCACTTCTGAGGACAGACAGTAGATTCCTTAGCTGGTAGCCAGGTCCTGGTATCTTGCCGCTAAGCAAGCAACTTCCCAGGTGTGGAATCCTGGCAGTGGGTTTGGGATCTCAGGCCAGCAGCTGTGGAGCTTGCAGGAAGCTTCCCTCAGCTCAGAAGTGAGCTCTGCCAGCACCTGCAGCCTGCGGTGGGAAGGTGTGGGCAGGTGCAGCGGATCGGATCAGGGGAAGCCCGTGGGCTGGCAAGCTAAGGCAGGTGATAGCCTGTTAGGGGGCTGCAGGGCAGGGAAGCCCATGGGTGTAGATAGGCACTCAGAAGGCAAGCAAGGCTGGAGGTTCCTCTGTGTCTTGGTAAATAAGAGTTGAAGCTGGTGGCGAGCTGGGGACTGGCTGTGGAGCCTGCATGAGGGCCAGGTAAGGGCAACTGCAGAGAGACCTCACCTAAAGATGCCTACATGTTGGTGGGATGCTCAACACCACGTCATATATGTGAGCTCTTTTGTATTTAAAGGCATATATGTGCGTTCTTATATATTTAAAGAAACTCAAACGCCCCTTTTAATTTAGGGTTTCCAGAAATGTATTTTCATGTTGTGCCAGTCAGCCTCTGGTTTTTCCAAGTCCATTATTACTCTATTCTCCTGCCCTTGTTTAGTGTCGGCCCCTGCTTTAGCAGTGAGCTCCTTGGCAGTAGGATTACCCTTAGGGCTGTACTGGCACCCAGCATCTCGCCTGGCACAGTGCATATGCATAGTAATTGGGCTGGTGATCTAAGATGGTACATACCAGAGAATATGAAGAAACTTGTAAAGAAAGCCACTTTGGGCTGCAGAATTGGGTGAGACTATTTTGTCAGGGCAGAGCAGGACAGCATGTGCTCTTCTCCGTGGTGAAGGAGCGGTGGCTTCCTGAAAGCGGAGAAGAGACAGTGTGGGTCAATTTGGGGCCTAGAGCAGGTAGAGGCAGACAAATATGTTTAGATGAGGGTGCATATGTATAAGCGACAGCTGATCTTGTGGTAGTAGAATAGCGTTGAAAGCTTCAAACTTCTATATCTACCCGTGAGTGTCTGTATATGCATATCATGTGGGCAGACCAAGGACATCAGATCTCCAGAGCTGGGACTTTCCATTGCGCCACCCACTGGGGACCAAGTGTTAACACAGGAGCTTATGAGGGACATTTCACATTTATCTCTAACAGAGTGCTCATAATGACTACCTCTCAGGGTTGTTCTGACAGTGGAATGGAAGGATCTAGAGCTGTACTGTCCAATTCAATAGTCAGTAGCACCAATCCTATGTAAGTTTGTTAATTATAACTAAAGTGAGAAATCCTGGCCACATTTCATGTGCTCGGTGGGCACACATGGCAGCCTGTTCATCAGACTTGAAAAGGTTTCCAACCTTGAAGAAAGCTCTTATGCATGGTGTCAGTTGAGACTGATGAAGCTCATGGCTTACCCTTGCAGGGTACTCATTGCCAGGGGACTTTTCTCTTCCCCTTGCCCCTCCTTAAAAAAAATGCACTCTCACAACCCTATGTCCATTTTACAGATGAGGAAACAGATGCAGAGTAAGCTAAAGACAATTTTTGATTGTTGGAAAAGATGAGTAACATAATCTATTACTTAACTATTTGGGGTGTATACTTCAGAAGCATCTGTCACGGTGAAAGTATTCTATGACCATCATGACCATCTGGTTCTAGAACATCTCACTGCTCCAGAAGCAAAGTGTACATCAGTAGTTACTCCACTTCCCCTTCCTGAGCTGTTGTCATTCATCTCTTTTCTGTCTCTATCCATTTACCTATTCTGGGTAGGAAAATGTGAGTTGACTGTAAATGGAATCATGCAATACATGGGCTCTTGTGCCTGGCTTCTCTCAACTCAGCATATTTTTGAGGTACTTTCATGTTGCAGGATGTGTCAGCACTCATTCCTTTCTGCGCATGAATACTTCCATCATTGGATGTACCACATTTTGTTGATCTTCATCCATCGATGGACAGACATCTGGGATGTGTCTTCCTGCTGGTGACTGGGCTGCTGCTACAAGCATCCTTGTTTTGTCTAATGCTGTCATCAGTGCCTTGAGGAGTGGATTGCTGGGTCCCGTTATGCTAAGTTACTGAGGAATCAGCTAAGTAAATCACAGCCCAGTTCCATGTTTAGTAATGGGCAGAGCGGATTTGAACCCGGCCAGTCTGCCTCCAGACCCTGTGCTTTGCAAGTCTTGCTGCTTAGAGTTGTTGTGACTACTACAGTCTTAACACCATGCCTTTTTAGGTTGATTCTTTTCCCACCCTGGTCCCTGGCACCACTAAAGCTCTCTGCTTGGAAATCCATTGTCTTTCTCCAGGCTTTCTTCCAGATTGGGAGGCCTTTTAAGAGTGTGCATTCCAACTTCCCAGAAGGCAGGAGAATTGTGGGGGCTGCCTGTTACGACTCCCAGGCCCTACTCTTCTCCCTACATCTCTGACCTAACACCCTCCTTCATCTGCACCCACTTTTAACATTCTCTTTGAGGTTGAAGAGCTGAAAAACAAAATTCAAGCTTGCTTCATCTGCTAGGACCCTTTGGCCTACTGGCATGTAAATGGCCCTATATTGTCACCTGTATGAGGCCTCATGTGGACGCTAGGACTTGGCAGTTAAATGGCCTTATTTAAAACAAAACATCTTGTTGAAGAGAGATGACCAATCATATTCCTAAAAGTGTCAACCAAACATTTTTGTAAGTGCTCGGATAACCCAAGAGCGCTGTAGGCTGTTTGGCTGCTCTCTTGGGAAGTCGGCCCAGAGTTTAATAAGGGCCTGAGCAGACCTGTGGTTTATCAGTTTTAAGACCTTCCTTCATTAGTTTCTTAGCCAGTGGAGTCTAGAACATCCCTAATCACACTTACTCATGGGAAAGGCCCTCATTTAGAAAAGGAAGGCTTGGCTGTGGAGACTGGTGGGGAATTGGGTACCTGGGAGCTGTCAGAAGGACATGCTGTCTACTCAAGGAAGAGACTGACTAATGTTTTGCCTGTTTCTGGATTTTTTTTCCTATGTGTGTATGTGCTGATCTTATTTACAGACAGGGTCTTGCTATATAATCCAGGCTAGCCTCTAGATCTAGTAATCTTCCTACTTCAGGCTGGGATTATTGATTATGTATAAGACATATCAATATGCCATACATAATTTTTGCTTTTTTTTTTTTTTGAGACAGGGTTTCTCTGTGTAACAGTTCTGGCTGTCCTGGAACTTGTTTGTAGACCAGGCTGACCTTGAACTCACAGAGATTCACTTGCTTCTACCTCCTGAGTGCTGAGATTAAGGGCATGTGCCACCACCACCTGACTGTAATTTTGGCTTTTTAAAGTTTGTTTTTGTTTTCTTAATTTAGAAGGTTGTAGGGGGACAACAGAAGAGCAGCTATTTCTTCTGGAAGTTTTAGACTTTGGGTGCATTAGTTATTTTTCTCCTTGATTTGTCAAAACATTTGACAAAAAGACAACTTAAAGGTGGAAAATATTTTGGCACAGGCTTTTTGTGTCCAGGCCATCTAGATGGGAAAGGCATGAAGGAAGAAATGAGGCAGCTAGTCACATTGTACCTATAGTCAGGAGGCAGAGTGATGAATACTGGTGTACTCACTTGCTTTCTCCTTAAATTTATTGTGAGTGTGTGCACATTCATGCTATAGTACATGTATGGTGTTCAGGGGACAACTCATGGAAGTTAGTTTCCTCCTACTAGGTGGGTCTCAGCGATTGAACTCTGGTGTTCAGGCTTGGCAACAAACACCTTGACTGACTGAGGCCATCTTGCCTGGGCCCCTAGCTCATAGGATAGTCCCACCTTTCTTCCTTTGTTGAACACTTAGAATGACCTCGTAGACAATTCCATGGTTTGTTTCCTAGGTGATTTAAACCTCGTCAAGTTTAACAAGATTTCTCCGAGAAAGTAATACCTCTACAAAGAACAAAATCTAAAACAAAAGTCAGTAAATGTTCAGAGAATGTTTAAGATAATAAAGGTATACCCAGTGAGGAGAAGGAAAAAGCCAATTTCTTCTTTCAGACATAGTCTCAGGAGTTTAAGGTCAACCTCAGCTACAAAGGGAATTTGAGGCCAATCTAGGTTACATGAGACTATGTCTTATATTTTTGGTTGTGAGTTTTGTTTGCACATGTATATGTGTATTTGTTTGCACATGTATGTGTTTGCACATGCATGCTCAAGAGTGTGGAGGTATGAGGACAAACAGTGGCAGTTGATTCTGTCCTTCCAACATGTGGATCACAGAGACAGAACTTGTGGGCAGGTTTGGTGGCAGGAGCCTTTGCTGAACCATCTTACCAGCCCCAATGCTGTGTTTTACCTTTAAAACCACAGGAAAGGATTCCTTTCACACACAACCAAGCTTTACAGTAATGAAGGAGCACCCAGGCATCCTTCGAAGGAGGGAGATGTTTAACCTGTTCCTCTGGAATGCTGGGAATGGATGGAGTTTACAATCTGGTGATCCTCTGCTGTCTGATGAGTCAGGCTCTACCCATATCTCTCAGGATTTATGTTTTACTTATCCCAGACCTTTTCCCCTAAAACCTTCTGGCCATAAAACTCATCCTTGTGAGAGATGTCATTTATGCTTTAAAACAGCCTAAGTGACTTCTATGCTATCTTAGGGCCAGACATTATGTTTACTTCAGTTATTTCCCCTCGACTCTTATCTTGAGCATTTCTTCTAAGTCAACAAGAACCCATCTTAAAAAAAAAAAAAGAACCCATCGCGTGGGTGAAGCTATATGTATTTCCAATGTAAACATGTGCTAAGCTTTGTTGTACTCACAGGACTGAGTTAATTGTTATCAATTGTTATCTAAAAACTTTTTTCAAAAATTTTGCTATGCTTGAATATGGCAAAAGCATATGAGCTAATGTCAGACTTGAGGAAGTCTTGGCCCGGCACCCGTTATCAAAGTCAGACTGATCAAGTTTCATTCCTCCCTTACCCTGCTTGTTTTCCTTGCCCACTGTAAAGCCTGAAGGGGCCCTCCCATGTCAGCTGTGGGCAAAACTCAGTTTTGGCTCTAGTTCTAGCACAGTTTAAGTTTTGTTTTGTTTTGCTTTGTTTTTTTGTTTTTTGTTTTTTGTTTTTGTTTTTTTTGTTTTTTCGAGGCAGGGTTTCTCTGTGTTGTTTTGGAGCCTGTCCTGGAACTCGCTCGGTAGACCAGGCTGGTCTTGAACTCACAGGGATTCACCTGCCTCTGCCTCCCGAGTGCTGGGATTAAAGGTGTGCGCCACCAACGCCCGGCTGTTTTGCTTTGTTTTGAGGCAGGGTTTTTCTGTGTCTTTGGAGGCTGTCCTGGAACTAGGCTGTAGACCAGGCTGATTTTGAACTCACAGAGATCTGCCTGCCTCTGTCTCCTGATTGCTGAGATCAAAGGTATGTGTCACCACCACCTGGCCTTTTTTTTTTTTTTTAAGACTTCTTTATTATGTATACACATACCAGAAGAGGGCACCAGACCTCACTATAGATGGTTTTGAGCCACCATGTGGTTGCTGGGAATTGAACTCAGGACCTCTGGAAGAGTAGCCAGTGCTCTTAACCTCTGAGCCATCTTTTCAGCCCCATTATTAACTTTTTAATTAAAATATTTATTTTATGTTTGGGTGTGGATTTTTGCCTGTATATATATGTCTGTGTGCCATGTGCATGCCTGGTTTCACTGGAGTCCAGAAGGGGGCATCAGATCCACTGCAACTGGAGTTACAGATGGTTGGGAATCACCACATGGGTACTGGGAATTGAACGCAGGGCTCTTAACCTCTGAGCCTTCTTTTCAGCTTCACCTTTTTTTGTTTTGTTTTGTTTTTTTGAGACAGGGTTTCTTTGTGTAGTCCTGACTGTCCTGGAACTCACTCTGTAGACCAGGCTGGCCTCAAACCCAGAGATCCATCTGCCTCTCCTTCCAGGGATTTTCTAAAATAGACCTGATCTATGGGCTGGAGGGATGGCTCAGAAGTTAAGAGCACTTGCTCCTCTCTAGTTTGGTTTCTCCAATTTACATCAGGCAGCTTACAACCTGTAATTCTAGTTCTGGGGCAATCTGATGACACTCTCTTCTGGCCTCTTTGGGTACCACATACACAGGATATATATACCTGTATGTAAACACACAAGAACACATAAATACATTTGTATACATCCAAGGTAAAAAAAAAAAAAAGTAGGCTGCAAGAAGCCCTGTATTCAGAGTTCCTGGGATAGAAAGCCTGCTAGAAGTTAGTGGCGTGAGCACATTAATATCACAGGAATTGAGACATGGGTCTGTGGTGGTCACGTCTTCCCTTCTGTCACTGTGACATCCACCTTGGGTTGCTTGAAGGTTGTTGCAGCTAATCCAGTGACCTAGCTTGGATCAGCTCCAGAGGCAAGAGTTTCTGGGCTCCTTTCTAGGCCTGGATGGTAAAAGCCTCCAGCATCACAGGTTTCTTCAGGGGTCCTAGTTCAAAGGCTCATTGATTTGATGTGTTTCTGTTCTTAGCCATACTGCTAGGATCCTTGGTGCCTAGGATTTGGGCTAGTGAAGGCTATGGAGGAACTGGAGGTCAGCCAGCCCCTGGGCTTTTTCATAGGGGAAGAGTAAAGAGTGAGAGGCACTTCTTGGAGGACTGGGTTAAGACAGGGTGCTTCTCTTGTCACCTTTTCACTGGTTTGTGGAGTGATTCTGTCACTCAGGTATACTGCTCTCCTGGGTAATTGGGCCCTTGCCTGCTGCTCAAAATGTTGGATGCTTTCTTGTGTCTGTTTTGTTATCAGAATTCAAGGACCTGAGTAGCTTTAGCTTTACCACTGGATTTTTTTAAAATGGGGTCTTTCTATGTAGTTCTGGTTGTCCTTGAACTTACTATGTAAATGAAGCTGGCCTTGAACTTACAAAGATCCACCTATCTCTGCTTCCTGAGTGCTGGTATTAAATATACCCAATATGATTACACTTTAAGGACTGAAGTGCTGGAGACTAAGACTACTCTGGGGAAGAAAAATAACCAGTTTTGCTTCTGTATATTTGGCATTGTTGAGCAGGGATTGGAATCCAACAGACATTGGTGAGTTTGTGGGTGATTGCTAGCTATTTCTGCTAGTGAGAAAATAGAGTATTTACTTGGTTTTCAAGGACTTTCTGTGGGCTGAGAAACTAAATGGCAAAGTAAGGCAACAATTATATAATCCTTAATTGGTATGACATTTTATATCCTTTTTAATCTTTTAATCCTTATATGAAGTCACTAATTTTTGTTGTTGTTGTTTGTTTTGTTGTTTTTGAGACAGGGTCTACATAGCCCTGGAACTCACTCACCATGTAGATCAGGCTGGCTTCAGACTTATAGAGATCTGCCTGCCTCTGTCTCCTGAGCTGCTAGGATTAAAGATGTGCACCACCATACCCAGCTTGTTTTCAGTAAGGGGGAAAACAGCTTACTTAGTACACATAGTGGGCAGGGGCTAATTTACCTCACTTTAAAGCCGAGAGTGCAAGACTTCTCCAGGATCACGTGGTAAGCTGTGAACAGAAGCACACACACACACACACACACACACACACACACACACACACACACACACAAGTCTGTGCTTCATTGGCTCCACTGTTGTGAGGCCTGGCAGACGGGCTTTGAGTGGGACACACCTTGCCAGATCTGTGGTCCATCAGAATAAGCTATCTGGGCCTCCTTGACAAGCCAAGGGCTTCTTTCTGAAACCTGAATGCCATAGCAGTTAATTGAATATTTGAATTGTTTTCTAAATGTCCCTGGAGGAATATGGACAAGAGAGAATTCTGTGTGTGTGTATTTGAGCATGCGTGTTGCTCATTTTGGTCTAGGCTGTCTGCACATCTCCTCTGCCTGCTTCAGTCACGTGTCTTTACTACCCTAGAGGGAGCCATCATGGCTGGCTG
The DNA here is from genome assembly GCF_017639785.1 of Mesocricetus auratus. NCBI lineage: Eukaryota > Metazoa > Chordata > Mammalia > Rodentia > Cricetidae > Mesocricetus > Mesocricetus auratus. Next base: position 58,355,707 of record NW_024429191.1, on the reverse strand, counting down.
GTGCTGTTTATTAGAAAAGTCTTCTTTGTATTGAGCTGCATTGGCCCATCTCAGCCTGTACTGCTAATATTGTTTCAAATACTGGAAGTTAGCAATTCTCTCCTCTCTCTGGCTAAACAGTCAACAGGCAGTGATTCTAAGTTTCTGAGATGGAGATGGGTGGAGGGAGGAAGGGAGGGGCTGCTGGAGGTGGGAACAGAGACTTTTGAGCTTTTAGTAGATGTCTCAGCATTTTCAATTTGAGATTGTTTGCTGAGCAGTAAAGAGTTGTGGGTGTGTAGGAAGATCTCGTCACAAGGGCAGGCTGTGGCAGCAGAGGGGGAGAACCAGGTGAGTGTAGGTGCTGCTCACGCCAGACAGAAGGAACTCTTAAGGAGAAGGGGGCTGTCTTAGAACAGGCCAAGAAAGAGGAGACAAAGGGCATTTCTGGTGGTGATGGGGGGGAGGGGAAGGGGGGATACTGTACAATAGTGTTGTGGGGTGGGGCAGGGGAGTTCCTGTGATCACCCCTTTGCCACTGTTTCTGTTGGCTAGGACAATGGTGACCACTGCCTAGCTTCTGTCACAAGTGTGAACCAGGCTGGGAAGAGGTAATGAAGGGACAGAAAAGAAACAGAGAGAAGGGCGAGAGCTAACCAGCCACTGAGGAGCAGAGGGCTGTTAGGGACAAATGGAAAAAAAAATCCTTGTTTTGGACAAAGTAGAATCTGTTGGCCTAGCCTCAAACCCAAGGTCCTCCTGAGTTTTGGAACTTGGGAACTGCCATTACTCCTGCGTGAGAAACTTTCACTGTTTTTTTTTAATTTTAACATTTTAAATAATATTTTAAAAATATATGTGTCTTGTATGTGTACCACATATTTGCTTGATGCCTCTGAGGTCTGAAGAAGATGTCCGATCCCCTGGGACTGGAGTTATAGATGGTTGTGTGGGCTGAGAACTGAACCTGGGTCCTTTGCAAGAACAGCAAGGGCTTCTAATTGCTGAGATATCTGTCTAGCCCTGAGAAAGTTTTATTTTGGCATTTCTTTCAAACACTATCTTTAATGTATGTGAGGGTCTGCCTTTCTGTCAATGGCACATGTATGGAGGTCAGAGGACAGTTCTCAGGAGAACATTATCCTGTCACCTTATGGGATCCAGGGGTTAAACTCAGGTCATCAGGCCTATGTGCAAGTGCCTTTGCCTGTGAGCTATCTTGATACTTTAATACACTCTTGTTTCTGATTTATGACTTTCTTAGTTGAGAAATCTGGGGAGTGTGTTCCTTCCTCCCATTTCTAACTTAGTTTGGTGCCTCTTTAGAATGGCAGTCTCGTCACCAGGATCCCCTGGCAGCAGGCTCTGCAGGGTGGTGTTTTCCCAAGCTGCCTGTGTGCCTGGGCCAGCCAGTGCCTTTCCCAAGAACTTCCTCCCTTCTCAGAAGTAACTAGCTGGACTTGGCTAAACCGGCAGAAAGAAATCTGAGTCTGCCTCCCTGGGAGACAGAAGCAAACTCTTTGGCTAAATAAATATCTTGGTTCTGCAGTGCCCTTGGTTTTCTAGAGTTTGCATTCTTAGGCCCAGCTTTTACAGGATGGTTGGAATAGGAAGAAAGAAAAGAAAAATGATCCTGGTCATAGTCCATCTGGATTCTGCCTCTCCATTCCAGAACAGATGCCCCATCCAAATCACAGAGTGGCAGGTTTGGAGGTGTGTGTGCTCAGTGTGCATTAGTGTGTGTGCAAGTGTGGCCGGCCAAGAAGAGCCACCGGGTTGCAGGGTGGGACGGAAAGGCATGAGGCGGGGCTGGCTCTCACTTTGTGGACTTAGCGAGTCTGGTTGCAAAGCCGGCCTTTGGGAAGAATGGCTTCCCAGCTTCTAGCAGTTCCTATTGAGCTGGTTCTGGGCAGACTAGATCCTACTTTATATATTGGACAGGAGGACAGCCACAAGTTGTAAAGTAAGTATTTCCCTGTTTTACAGGGCAGTTTCCCTGGTCCTACCCTTCAGAGAGAAGCTGTCCCGGGAGACACGCTCCCATTCTCTGAATGTTGTGATGCTTTCCTTTCCTTACTTTTTCCTGATGAGGTAGTTTTGATTTCCAAAACAATCTGCTCTGACAACTTTTCATTAGCTGTTGCACAAACGTGTCAGATAAAAGTCAGAGCCATATGTTTGGCAACTGCAGGCAGGCCCCTGAATCTCTCCCAGCTGCCACCTGTGGCTTTATGCTACACGTCCAGCAGGTGGCAGTAAAGGCACATTGACTCTGCAGTCTCCAGAATCTGGTTCAAGATTACTTTATTAATTTATGGCGTCTTGTTGATAAACTCTGGTCAATCCTCAGCATCAATAGAAACCTATCTATGACAGGCTGTTTATGGGGATGGAACCCGAGGCTTTGTGCATGCCAAACAAACTCTCTACCAACTGAGCTACATTGCCAGTCCAGGAAGTAATGTTTTTGTTTCGTTTTGCTTTTCATGACAGGGTTTCTTTTATGTAGCCTTGGCTGTCCTAGAACTTGCTCTGTAGGGCCAGCCTGGCTTTGAATTCACATAGATCTGCCTGCCTCTGCCTCCCTAGTGTTGAGATTAAAGATGTGTGCCACCACCACCTGGATGGAAATAGTGTTTATAATTCCCAATCTATAGAAAGAGAAATTGGTGCTGGGCGGTGTTCTAACACTTGGGAGGAAGAAGCAGGTGGATCTCTGTGGGTTCAAGGCCAGCCTGCTCTACAGAGCAAGTACCAGGACAGGCTCCAAAGCTACACAAAGAAACCCTGTCTTGAAAAACAAACAAACAACAAACAAAAAAAGAGAAACTGTGGGGTAGGGCCTAGACCCTGCTCTGAACAAAAAGACAGACTCTGAATATCCTCCATGGAGGGCCTCACCCTCCCTGGGGAACGGAGTGAGGATTGGGTTGGGGCCTGGGAGGGGGGCGGTTGTTGGGAGGACATGGGAGGAGGGGAGGGAGAGGGAGCTGGGATTGACATGTGAAGCAACCTTGTTTCCAATTTAAATTAAAAAAAAAGTAAAAAAAAAAAAAAAAGAAGCTAGTGATAACTGCACTGCAGTCTTAAAAAAAAGAGAGAGAAACTGCAGCTCAGAGAGTAAAATGACTGGGCCAAGGTCACAAACATGGGGTATAACTCATGTCTGACTCCAAATTTGGGGCGTGTGTACTAATTTTTCTCAAGTGGGAAACATTTAGATTTGGCAAAAAAAAATCTAGGATGAATTTTATTTCAGTTAAAGCATGGGAATCTGGTGTGGATATGATATTAAAAAAGTTTGGCTGTTGCTTTTTGGAACAGGATCTCAGAAGCCTGGGTTGTCCTTGAGCTTGCTTTTAGCTGCTGCTGATTTTAGGTTCTTTATTCTGTCTCTATCTTCTAGGTTCATCAGTTACCCCTGAACACCTGCTGTGTCCTGTAGATAGACGCTGGATGAATGTGGAGGCCACATTCCTGTTTTAAAGGAATTCAAACAGGACGACACACACAGCGAGCCACAGAAGAGCTGTGGGAGTGAACCCAGGGTGTGTGGGGAAAGGTGGAGCCAGGAGGGGGATGGGAGGCCAAGGAGCCCCTCCACGGACCAAGACAGCCTGTAAGCTAAGTCTTTGAGGACTTAGTCAAATTGTGTCTGGGAGGCATCATCCAGGCTAAGAGAGCTGTGTGTGTAAAGTCCCCTAAGTGTGAGAGGGCTTGTGAGCTGGACAGGACTGGGGTGCATAGTGAGGGGTAACCCTGGTAGCAAGGGTCTTGAAGTTATGCTGACAACTTAAAGGACTTAGCAGGAATGTGACACGGGTGGCCTCTCGCTTTTGGAAGATTCTTCTAGTTCCTGCTGGAGAGTAGTGGGAGGAGGCTGAGGCTGGGGACAGTGACCTCAATAAGGATAACAGAGGAAGGAGGTGTTCTGGCAGGCTGGAACTATTTCTAGAAGGTAGGAAAGGCAGGAGTGGGGACAGGGTACCTGTGGGAGAAGTCAGGCTGGGGTAACTGGGCGAATTGTAAGTACAGCCCGTATTCCAGGAAGGTGGCACTTCCCAAGTGTGCTTGCAGAGTACAGCAACTTCCCAGGACTGTGTGGTCCTGCACTAGGAGTCTGTGAAGATCATGCCTCTGGGCCACCCACTCTGCCTTTCTTCCCGGCCGTGCGTGGTTGTGCCTCCCCCCCTTTTTCTCTCAGCAGATACTGATACCTTTCTTGCACACGGATCCTGGAACAGACACTCCCTCACATTCCCTTCTCTTGATGACTTTACCTTTTCCATAAAGCCCCCAGGCATTGTGGAAAGCCAAGTGCACTCCTTCCTGGACATAGGGACAGCGCACAGGAATTCTGGTACTAAGTTATCTCTCAGAAGGAATTGTTTGGTCTTTCCATTCTTTGCCTAGATTTGCCCAAACAAATTACCAAAAAGCTAATAGCTCTTAAGACACTCAGTTCTGGGAGGCATAGTAGGGAATTGGGACTAGCAGTGCTGTGTTCACCTGAGTAGCTTGGAGGAGAGTTCTGGCCCTGGCGCTTGGACTTCTGAGGATCACCAGCATTCCTTTGCTTGTTAGCTGCTCATTTCTCACAGGACTTTCCCCTCCTTATCTTTGCTTGTAAGGATGCTTGCTGTTGGGTTTAGGGTCCACTAGAGTAATCCAGAATGCTTTCAAAATCTTAATTACATATCAAAAGACCCTTTTTCAAAACAAAGTAACACAGGTTTTGGGGTTTAGGCGGTTGACATACTTTTAGGGGACTGTCATCTATTCCAGTACAGCCCTGCACATGGCAAGACAGAAGGAGAAGCGCTACTGTGATAATGACATTGGGTCCCCATTAGCCAATGGACAGTCTTCTGGACATCTTCCTGATGGCTTTAAGCCAATCTGACACAGTTCTCTTATCCCTCCCTGCTGAATGTGTCTTGGTTGACACCCTGTGCCCATCTGAAGTCCTGCACACAGGCAGGTGTGGTGGAGAGATGATGACAATTGGGTTCTCAGTCAGTTTCCACTGATGACACTTTGTGTGCTCTTGGGCAAACCATAGCTTGGCTGACCATTATCTTGAATATAAATGGGCTCTTGTCCTTGCAAAGGGCTTTTCAAAATGGAAGCCAGTGTGGAGTCTTTTGTTATGGCCTTTGCATTCCAAGAAAGATGTAATACAATTGGAAGAGGGCCAGATACCAGAGTAATGAAGGGCTTTTGCCATGGAGACAGCCTCTTCAGTGAGAATCCTCCAGCCTGAAAAGATGGAGGTTGAGGACTGCATGCAATTAATGTTTTCCATATGATTAGGAATGTTGGCAAGGCCTCAGGGCCGAGCAGACTTGCTCACTGGATCCTGGAATCCTTTTCAGCTCAGAGAACTACATCTAAAAATCAGAGAAGTTGAGGACAAATGAGAGAAAGCACAATTTTAGAGGGTAGAGATGGGCTTGAGGCTCATGGAAAGTTTGGTGTGGTCCAGCCGGAACCGGAGAGACAACGGTTCTACTTCTGCCTCCAGATGCTTGACCTTCATCAAACTTCTCTTTTCTTGGAGTCTAAGATCGTGCACCTGTAAATTGGGGGACAATAAACCTGGCAATAAGCCCGAGATACACTAACCATTGCCCTCCCTACTCCCCAGAGTAGGCACCTGTGACACTCAGCCTCCTGCTTGCTCCTGTAGACAGGCTTCCGGGGGAAGAGCCTGCTCTTCTCCATCGTCCAAGGACTGCTGTGCTACTTCATCCCTCCTCTATTACGTTATCCTTAGGTGTATAAAATACTATTACAGGAGCCGGGCGTTGGTGGCGCACGCCTTTAATCCCAGCACTCGGGAGGCAGAGGCAGGCAGATCTCTGTGAGTTCGAGGCCAACCTGGTCAACAGAGTGAGTTCCAGGACAGCCTCCAAAACAATACAGAGAAGCCCTGTCTCAAAAAACCAAAAAATAAAAATTACTATTACAGGTCGCTGAGATGAATGGCACATCAACTTCAAGCATGTGCAGTCAAGCTCCATGACCTGACTTGAAGCCCCAGGACCCACGTGGTGGAAGGAGAGAACCATTTCTTTATGTTATTATTGTTATTGATATTATTTTGGTTTCTCAAGACAGGGTTTCTCTGCATAGTCCTGGCTGTTCTGGAACTCATTTTGTAGACCAAGCTGGCTTCAAACTCAGGGATCCACCTGGCTCTGCCTCCTAAGTGCTGAGTTTAAAGGTGTACACCACCACGCCTGGCTTGAGAACTATTTCTTACAAGTTGTCCTCTGACCCTGGCACATAAATAAATAATTTAAAAAATACTATTTAATGGGAGGCAGAGGTAGGCAGATCTTTGTGAGTTCAAGACCAGCCTGGTCTACAGAGAGAGTTCTAGGACAGCCTCCAAACCTACACAAAGGAACCCTGTCTCGAAAAACCAATATATATATATATACACACACACTATTTTATCCCATCTTAAACAGCCTTCCCTCAGTTCCATGTCTTTCTGTAGCTACTGCCCACTTTCCCAGCAAAAGCAAAATTCCTTAAAAATTGTTTTACTCAGGGCTGGAGAGATGGCTCAGTGGTTAAGAATAGTTGCTCCTGCTGAGTGGTGGTGGCACTCACCTTTAATTCCAGCACTCGGGAGGCAGAGGCAGGCAGACCTCTGTGAGTTCAAGGCCAGCTTGGTCTATAGAGCGAGTTCCAGGACAGACTCCAAAACTACAGAGAAACCTTGTTTCAAAAAACAAAAACAAAAACCAAACAACCAAAAAGCCTGCTTGCTCCTCTTCCAGAGGACCCTTGTTCAGTTTCCAGCTCCCGCATTGGGCGCCTCATAGCCTCCTGTAACTCCAGCTCCAGGGGAACCGACACCCACTTCTGGCTCCTTCAGGCATCTCCACACATGCCATAGATCCATTTAATCTTTTTATAAAATACATGTAACATAAAATATTTACCATCTCAACCATTTGAAAATGTAGAACTCAGTGACGCTCAGCACACTTACAGGGTTCCTCAGCGTACTGGCATCACTGCAGAAGGAAAAGCCTATCCATTAGCATGCTGTCACTCCTCAGCCCTGTTTGCCTCAGCCTGCAGCACCCACAAATTTGCTTTTAGGTCTGTGGACTTGCCTACTCTGAATGCTTCATATAAATGGAATCATATTTAATGCAGGGCCTTTTGTGTCTGACTTGTTCCTTTCTGCTTAGTATTTCCAAGGTCCATCCATGTTGCAGAATGTCTCAGCACTCTGTCCCTTGTGGCTGAATAGTGTTCCATTGTGTGGCTGTACAGCATTTTCTCATCCATCCGCGGATACTTGGGCCCTTTCTACTTTTGGCTATTGTGAATAGCATTGCTATGATTCTTTATTTTTGAGATGACAATATAATCATATCATTTCCCCTTTCCCTTCCTTTCTCCAAACCCTTCTATACACTCCTCCTTGTTCCTTTTCAAATCCATGGCCTCCCTTTTCACTGCTATGAATCTTAGTGTCCATTTTGCTTATTTGATTTTTGAGACAGAGTCTCACTGTGTAGCCCAGCCTGGCCTTGAATTCTGAATCCTTCTGCTTCAACCTCCTAGGTATGAGCACTCTAGGCATGTGCCACAACACCCAGGTTAGGTGTTGTTGCTGTGTGTAACAGTTTTATGTGAGTTTGAACTTTAAATGGGCTATGCAATCCATTCCTTTTAAACTGTTATTTATTGATTTATTGGTTTTGGTTTTGGTTCTTGGAGGCAGGGCTTCTCTGTGTAGCCTTGGCTGTCCTGAACTTGCCCTGTAGTACAGGTTGACCTTGAACTCAGAGATCTATCTGCCACTACCTTCTGAGTGCTGGTACTAAAGGTGTTTGCTATCACAGCCTGGCTTATTAATAGTAATATTATTATCATTAATATTTTTAGACAGGGTTCTCTTTGACTGTCCTGGAACTTGCTCTATAGACCAGGCAGGCTGTCCTCAAACTCAGAGATTTGCCTGCTTCTGCCTCTTGAGTGCTGGGATTAAAGATGTGTGCCACTATTACCCAGCTGCCTGGTTCATTAAAAAAATTGGTATGTGATATTGTGGATTGAACCTAGGACCCGGTTCATGCTAGGCAAGTGCTCTACCTCTGAGTGCCCAGCCCATGACGTTATAATTTAATATTAATAGACAGGTGTCTCATTTATGTGGTTGCGTATAGCAGTGGTTGACTTGCTTTCTTTTCTGGATTATGTGTCATTATGTGACTGTATCATTATCTAATCTGTGGTGGTGAGTTATTTCTAGTTTGGGGCTGCTATGCTGATTCTGTGAAAGATCTAATTCGTGTCTTGTGGTCAACATATGTACAGCTTGCTACGGGACACATACCCGGGAGTGGAATCATGGGTCACAGATGATGCACTTTTGCCTTTAGTTTCAGTGTCAAAGGGTTTTCCTAATGGTTGCACCAATCCCCAGTCCCACAGGGAGTATGTGAAAGGTTCATTTGCTCCATGTCTTTGCCAATATATAGTATTTCAGGCTAAGTTGATCTTAGCTTCACTGGTGGGTGGTGATTCTCTCTATCTCTCTCTCTCTCTCTCTTGTGTGTGTGTGTGTGTGTGTGAGAGTGTGCGCGCACGCTCGTGTGTTAACCTCTGCCCCTTGGCTCCTTTAATTTTTTTTTCCTGAGCTAGGGTTTCTCTGTATAACCCTGGCTGTTCTGGGACAAGCTCTCTAGACCAGGCTGGTCTTGAACTCACAGGTATTCATCAATCTCTACCTCTGGAGTGCAGTAGTTTAAGACGTGCAACACCACCACTGCCTGGCCCATGGTGATTTTCTCTGTATAATCACCCAGCCTCATTCATCACATGAGGCCTCTTTCATCAGAACTGGTGCTCGGTTCTGCCCCACTGACTAGCCCCAGCAGTTAGAGACTTGTATACCTTCCTCTACACACTCCTTGGCTGGGCTTGCAGGGTCTCACGTTCTCAGGCCCTCCTTCATTCCTAGAGACTGCTCCTTCCCAGCAGCCACCACACCCTGGTTCTTCCTTCTGACCTCTGACTTGAATGTGCCTCAGTGCTCAGGACGTGGTTCTCTGCTCTGTTCATACTCACTCTGATGATCTCATCTGGCCGTGTGGCTTCAGATACTATCCCTACGTGACTCTGTCCCAAGCTTGGATCTGCAGCTGGCCCCTGGATTCCACATATCTGTGAGCCTGATGCATCCCTTTGACTCATAGATGTCTCAGACCCATTGAGTTCAGAACCTCTGTGTCCCTCTAAGCCTGATCGATCCCCACTCAGTCAATAGCAACTCTTTTTTTCCAGTCTCTTAGGCTAAAAACCTTGGCATCATGGCAGTTTCTCACATTCAGACAACACCAGGAATGAGCATACCCCAAATATGAACTAATCTTTTCACCCTCCGGACTTCCTGGAGCCACCGTCATTTTCACCTGGCTCTGTGGAATAGTGCTCTATGTGGTCTTTCTGTTCCACCCATATACGAGAGCAGAAGCCAAGGTGATTTTTTTCTTTTATAAGACAGATTGCTGGGTAGTGGTGGCACAGGCCTTTAATCCCAGCACTCGGGAGGCAGAGGCAGGAGGATCTCTGTGAGTTCAAGGCCAGCCTGGTCTTGACAGGCTCCAAAACAATACAGAGAAACCCTGTCTCAAAAAACCAAAAAAAAAAAAAATCATCTTATTCCTTCACGGAAACATTCCCATTTTACAATGAGGCAGTTTGTAGGAGGAATGTCCTCCACAGTCTCTGTCATTTGAATACTTGATCCTTAGCTGGTGGTGCTGTTTGGGGACTTTAGGTTGTTCAGCCTTACTGGAAGAATTTTATCACTGGGAGCAGGCTTTGAGAATAAAAACCTTCACCCATTTCCATTTTTCTGCTTCTCAATTGTGGTTCAAGATAGGAACTCTCGCCAGGTGTTGGTGGCACAGGCCTTTAATCCCAGCACTTGGGAGGTAGAGGCAGATGGATCTCTGTGAGTTCGAGGCCAGCCTGGTCTACAGAGTGAGATCCAGGACAGCCTCCAAAACAATACAGAGAAACCCAGTCTCGAAAAACAAAACAAAACAAAACAAGATAGGAACTCTCAGATTCTGGCTCCTGCCACCATGACTGCCATGCCATGCCTCCCCTCTGCCATCATGGACTCTTAACCCTCTGGAACCATAAGCCAAAAAATAAATTATTTCTCCTATAAGTGGTCTTGGTTATGATGTTTTATCATGAACAAATCAACTAATACATATGGAGAAAGTCCAAGGTTTTATAAGCACACACCAGGCCTTGTACCACCTAGCCTTCTGTTACTTGTGTGTGACTCTATTGTCTTACCACATCCTGAGGTCTTCTTGTGTTCCTGGGATTAGCCAGCATGACTCTGGGTTAGGACCTCTCTGCGGCCTGTAATACTCTTCCCTCGAGAGTGTGCGTGTGTGTGTGTGTGTGTGTGTGTGTGTGTGTGTGTGTGTGTGTGTATACTTGGGCTCTAATACAGAGCCTCATGCATGCTAGGCAAGTGCTATGCCATTGTACCATTGGATTACATTCCCAGCCTTAGAGAGTCTTTTAAAAAGCATATGCATGTGTATATGTGTGTGTACTTGGGTGTGTATGCATGCATGGTGTTGTGAGTGTGTATCCTCACAGAGGTCAGAGGTCAGCCTCTGCTATTGCTTTTTGGGAGCACTGACCTAATTCAGCTTTAGATATTCTTAGAGTTAACTCCCTCTCCCTGAAAGCCTTGTTGGAGTGGCTTGAGGGTTTTGGCCTATTTATGTATGAAATTAAACATAATGGATAGCTTGTGGTCTGTACAAGGGTAAAAACGGTTTTCTTTCCTTCACTCTCAAAGTTGGACATGGGCCATTTCCCTTGTTCTTTTGGGGACAGACATTTTTTATTTTAAGCTCACCACTGAGAATATAGCCAAGCTCTGTAGGAGAGTTCTGATGGACTCTCCCCCTCATCCAGGCTGGAGTCTGTCATCACTTCCACACTCTCTGAGGCCTCCAGTTGAAAGCTAAAGGTCACATGGGTTGGCACATTGCCTTAGGAACAATCTAGCTTTTACGTCCTTTCCAGGTTCTTACTTTTCATTCTTGATTGACCTGTTTGAGGTCTTCTGCCAGCTCCTTTGTAACCTGTAAAGGGTTCAGACATCTCACCCAGTAGAAAGTGGGCCATAGTGTCCAGTCTGGTTATTCCCAGAGCACCACTCTGTTGGGTATCTCTGTAGGAAAACAACATGCGACAGGGGAAAGACCAGAATTGTCCCAATCCCAGTCCTGCCTTCAGCAAGCTGTGGCCTGGCACAAGTGCCTGAGCCTTAACACACTGCTTGGTGGCAAACTGAGAGTCAGGGAGTAAGGTGACCTCAAAGATTCTGTGACTTCAGGCTGAGGTTTCTCCCTGTCTCTGCATTAGTAGAAGTTGTGACTTGGTGAGGCAAAAATTCCAGCTCAGGTGGCTTTCCTGTATTCTCTCAAGGAGCTGCCTTCTGCTATGCCATGGGTCTGGTTCAGAGGACACGGCAGATGTTGGATGTCAAAGGTAAGGGATTTAAAATGGGGCAGGAGAGATATCTCAGTGGCTAAGAGCACTGGTTGTTCTTCTGGGGGGTCAGAGTTTCATTCCCAGCACCCACATGGTGGTTCTCAACTATCCCTAGTTCTAGTTCCAAGGGATCTAATGCCTTCGTCTGGCCTCCAAGGGCACGGGCATACATGCAGGTGAAACACCGATACATATAAAATAAAATAAATTAAAAAATTTAAAATAAAGGGTAACTGATTAGGAGCCAGCAAGATGGCTCAGGGGGTAATGGCACTCACTACCAAACCTAACAAGTTGAGTTAGGTTGGGACCTAATTGATGGAAGGAGAGAACCAATTCTGGCAAGTTTTTCTCTGATCTCCATGTACACTTTAGCAAATACCTCCCTTCCAAAAGATAAAAAGAAACTTAAACAAAAATGTTAAAAGGGGCAATTGATTATTTCCTCAAAGATGTGGGTGGAGGGAGAAGAAAGAGACATCACACAGAGCATGAGACATAGTGTTTATGGATCTGCATGTGGAGAGGCCTTTTCTCCTTCTCCCTTCTCCCATCACCTCCTCCCCCTCCTATAGCTCAAGCTGGTCCAGGACTCACTATATAGCTGAGGATGACTTTGAACTCTTGATCCTCTCACTTTTACTTCTCAGGAGTTGAGATTACAGGTGTGTGTTTCCATGCTTGGTTTATGTGGCACTGAAGATTGAAGCAAGTGCCTTACACACACACTCAGGGAGCAACAGCCCCAGACTGGGAGAAGAATTTTACACTGTGTAGTGGTTTGAATGAGAGCGGCCCTCTGTAGGCTTATATATTTGAATGCTTAGTCCCTAGCTGGTAGAACTGTTTTGGGGGAAGGGTTAGGAAGTGTGGCCTTGTTGGATGAGGTGTGTCACTGGAGGTGGGCTTTGAGGTTTCAAAAACCCCTGTCAGGCCCGGTCTCACACTCTTTCTGTCTCCAACTTGTGGATCAGGATGTAAGCTCTTAGCTACTGCTCCAGCGCCATGTCTGCCTGCCTGCTTCCCGCTGTGATGGTCATGGACTGGCTCTCTGATACTGTAAGCAAGCCCTCAATTAAGTGCTTTCCTTTATAAGTTGCCTTGACCATGGTGTCTCTTCAAAGCAAAGGAACGGTAATGAGGATGCATGGCAAGTCTGTGGGTGAGACCCACCCTGGGCAGGGTTGGGGGTCTGGTACTTAGGATCCAGAAAGAAGGTCCTCCAGGCAGAGGATCAGGACTTGACCAGTGTTTTGTCCAATGTTGTCCTTTTTTCCACTTTCCTTTCTCCTCTCCTCCATTCCCTCCTTTCCTTCCATGTCATTTGTCTTTCATTTGGAATATATGAGTATGTAATTTTAACATAGCTTAGATTTTTCAGGAAAACGGAGTAGCTAGTGTGAGTATATTTAATATCATTGACCTCTACACTTAAAAATGGTTCATTAGTGAGCCTTATGCATGTTTAAATACTGGCTAAAGAAGAAAAACATAGAAAATCCTGAGAAACTGCCACAAACTTTCCATAAACCTCACACCCAGTGAGTTTCTCTTGTCATTCATGCCCTATATTCATCTGATACATTTATTATAATGAATGAGTATGGTGGGCCAGTCCAGATTCTTTATGGTTTGTGAAAGTGTATAGCTTGCTTAGATTTCCTAATGTTTTATTCAGTATCCTAGTTAGCTTTTATGGTCAGCTTGACATAGCCTAGATCTATCTGATCGGAAATATTTTATTGAGGGATTACCTAGGTCCCATTGGCCTGTGGGCATGTCTGTTGGAGATTGCCTTGATTGTTAATTGATGTATAGTATTAAAAAAACAAAAAACGAAACCCATTCTCATGTTCCTGGATGTTTGGGCTGCTTGCACTTTTGGTTTTTAAAAATTTTTTTTAAAAAGTGATTTAGTTTTTAAATTTTAATCATTGCTTATCGGGGCACATCAGAGCAGTATCAGACCACCCAGAGCTGCAGTTACCTACCTGATGTGAGTGCTGGGAATCAAACTTGGGTCCTTTGCAAGAACAATATGTGCTCTTAGCCACTGAGCCATCTCTCTAGGCCTGAATTTTTATTTTATTATTATTATTTTTATTTAATTAGTGCATTAGTGTTTGGCCTGCATGTCTGTCTGTTGGTGTCAGATCCCCTGGAACTGGAGTTATAGACAGTTGTGAGCTGCCATGTGGATGCAGGGAATTGAAGCCAGGTCCTACTGGAAGAGTAACCTGTACTCTTAACTGCTGAGCCGTCTCTCTAGCCCCCATTTTTAAAGTTTATGAACAGCCTGGGCTGGTGTGTGGGAGTTTGTCTACTGTGTTACAAAGAGTGGATATGCTGCATATTAGAACATGTGTATCCTTAGCAGTGACTAACCATTCCTACAAGCATGGCTCCATCTTCAACCACACCAATAGTGGTGGAGACTTCCCAACAATTGCTGGCCCAGAGCTCCCGTACGTGCTTTCTGGTCTCCCTGAGGCTGACCTGGATCTGCTTCTGAGAGAGTTTGAGTCCTTGCTTGTATTGTTTTCTCTAGGTCCTGGGACCGAGCTCCAGGTTTGGCTATGGGTTCTGGGACCCAATTACTGTGGTTTTGAGGCAGTTCAAGAGGCTTGATAGCATTTTCTCATGCCAATCCAGGTGGTGTGGAAATTTTCCACCACAGGAGAGGTAGTGTGCTCTCTCCCTCCCACCCTGAGGATCCCTAGGAGAGTTTTAACAGTGTTACTTAAGACATTTTTGGCAGGTTAACACTGTACCGTCAGTGCTGGCAAGAGGACACGACATCTGTGCTGGCTCGAGGCCAGGCTGCATGAACGTGGTCTGTGCATAGCCCCACCTTACCTAGCCTGAGGCCTCAGGTACAGAAATGACAACAGAGCCAGTCCTACCAGCTCAGAGCAGCCTGGGAACCCATCTCCTCCTGTGTCCTTCCTGTAAGACTCTCCCCTTTAGGTGGTGGCTACAACAGGGGTGGTATCCTGTTTATGGATCTCAAAGTTTCTGGGCTTTTCTTATTGTGGTGATCACAGCAGGGTTATGGCTATCAATATAGATGTACCTGGCTTAGACTGTCTATTTAGGCACTTTCCAACTTTGGTGTATCTAGTTTTGGTGACTCAACATCCCTTAGCTGCTGATACTTTATTTGAACAGTGAGGACACAATTAAATCAACAGGGTTATTACATGAGAACATGAATATAAAATACCAGCTTTTTTTCTGGCATATGCAAGACACAGACTTGCTTTGGGTAGTTATGGAGATGCTGTGGCCTGGATCCTGATGCTGTCACCTCACAGCATGTCATTTAAACATCTCTGAGCCTTACTTTTCTCCTACTTGCAGAATGATCATAAGGGTTTGTGATTCATTTGGTTTGTTGAGTTAATACATAGAATATAAAATATAGAGTACAAAATGGCTTCTCAATAGATAATAATGATTTATGCAAAGGCTTTATTTTTTCTCTTAAAGTCTTAAAGGAAATAGAGAGAAGAATCATTCTCCAGGGAATAGCTCAGACTTCCTATTTTCAAAGACTTAAAATATATTATTAACTATTTTTTTTTGGTTTTACGAGACAGGGTTTCTCTGTATTGTTTTGGAGGCTGTCGGTCCAGCCTGGCCTCAAATTCACAGAGATCTGCCTGCCTCTGCCTTCCGAGTGCTGGGATTAAAGGCGTGCGCCACCACCTCCCAGCTTTATATTATTAACTTTTAAAAAAATTTGCTTATTATGTTTAGTGTTCTGCCTGCCATCATGTGGTTGCTGGAAATCGAACTCAGAACCTCTGTAAGAGCAGCCCAGTGTTCTTTTTTTTTTTTTGGTTTTTTGAGACAGGGTTTCTCTGTGGCTTTGGAGGCTGTCCTGGAACTCGCTCTGTAGACCAGGCTGGTCTCGAACTCACAAAGATCCACCTGCCTCTGCCTCCCGAGTGCTGGGATTAAAGGCGTGCGCCATCAACGCCCGGCGCAGCCCAGTGTTCTTAACCTCTGAGCCATCTCTCTAGCCCCATTATTAATTAAGAAACTTTATTGTATGTTTGGGTATGTATTTTTGCCTGTATATGTATGTCTATGTGCCGTATGCATGCCTGGTCCCACTGGAGTCCAGAAGCGGGCATCAGATCCACAGTAACTGGAGCTACAGATAGTTGAGAATCACCATATGAGGTGATGGGAATTGAACGCAGTGCTCTTAACCTCTGAGCCTTCTTTCATCTCCTGTTATTATTTTTAAAGATTTGTTATTATTATTATTATTGTTTTTTTGAGACAGAGTTTCTTTGTCCTGGAACTCACTCTGTAGACCAGGCTGGCCTCGAACTCACAGAGATCTGCCTGCTTCTGCCTCCTGAGTGCTGGGACTAAAGGTGTGTACCACTACTGCCTGGTGATTATTATTTTTTAGAAAGGGTCTTACCATGTGACTTTGGCTGGCTTGAAACTTGCTACGTAGACTAGGCTGGCCCCAAACTCACAGTGATAGTCCTTCCTGCCTCTGGCTCTCCTGTGCTGGTGTGAAGGCAAGTGCCACTGTGCCTGGCTTTACTTTTATTTTGCAGTGTGTGTGTGTGTGTGTGTGTGTGTGTGTGTGTGTGTGTGTGTGTGTGTATGTGTGTATGTGTAGGTTTGTTTACATGGGTAGGGTCAGAGGTTGGAGTTACAGATGTTTGTGGGGATTGGGAACAGAACTTGGGTTCTCTGCAAGAGAAACAAATGCTTTTAATCAGTGAGCCGTCTCTCCAGTCTCAAACATAATATTTTTTAAATTAACACATTGTAACACACTTTGGAAGAGAAAAAAAGAGTAAAACTCTCTCACTATTCCACCGCCTGAACAGGAGCATGGCCAGCACCCGAGTGTGCTCCTCCCAGGGGTTTCCACTTGAGTTTTCATAGGTGGTTGTAGTCACAGGGTCCCTGCAGTTTTGTGTGCCATGAGCAGTTCCCCATGCTGTTACACACTATTTGTAATCATAACTTTTTTTAACGACTGCCTCCCATCCTTAAGTAAGACCTTTGTGCATATGTTTCTCCAATATTTTACATTACTTCTGCCCTCTGAGGATTCAAGAAGTCAGAGGGGGCACACACCTTTTATAGCTTCAGATTCATGTGGGCCACTTGCTTGCTAAAATGTGGTCTCAGTTGACAGAGGAGTCTGGTCTTCAGCTGTGGCTGGACTGGGTGGATGATTTATGAGCTAAGTGTCATCCTCATCTGAGGCAGTTGCTGAGGCAGAAAAGCAAAAAGGAATGAGGAAACCATAGCAGAGTTGGTTCATACAGAGTCATGGAGACAAAGAATGTGAGACCTTGATACTGTGCGTTTCCCTATTTCTACTGACTGTGTGTTCCCCTATTATTTCTACCCTTTGCATTTGGACTATAAAGATTGATATTAAGAGTTATTAACAACAGCAGCAATTATTATTACTGGGGATGGAATACATGGCTATGAACTATATCTAATCTCTGAACTATGCACCAAACACTTTAGTTTATTATAATTTTGATATTTTTTTGAGACAGGATTTCTCTGTGTAGCCCTGGCTGTCCTGCAATTCATGATGTAGACCAGGCTGACCTCAAATGCAGAGATCCACCTGCCTCTGCCTCCCAAGTGCTGGGATTAAGGTGTGTGCTTCCAGTACCCAGTATGTTATCAGCTCCTTAACATAATTTTTAACAGTTGTTTTATTTTGAGACAAGGTCTTGCTATATAGTTTTGGCTATCCTGGTGTCCCTAGTTCCAACAAATTGTCAACTTGACACAGCTTATAATCAGCTGAAAAAAGTCTCCATTGAGTAATAATCTGAGGACATGCCTGTGCATTGTCTTTTGATTGTTAATTGATGTAGAAAGGCACAGTCCACTGTGGGTAGCACCATTCCCTGGGCTTTTTATAAAAAAAATCTAGCTAAGTATGAATGTGCGAGCATGCCATCAAGCAGTGTCTGCTTCAGGGTCCTTTCTTGGGTTCTTGCTTTGACTTTCCTCAATTATGAACAATGACCTGAAAGTATAAGTCAAATAAATTCTTTGTTCCTTTAAGTTGCTTTTGATCACAATGTTTTATCACAGCAAGAGAGAGGAAACTAGGACACTTGGTACGTGCCATGTAGTATGGGATATCCTCAATGCTAATCCTTCTGACTCAGCTTCCTGAAGGATAGGATTACATGACTACACCACTATGCCTGGCTAAAGGGTTTTTTTGTTTGTTGTTTTGTTTTCTGAGACATAGCCAAAACTGGTCTTGAATTCTTCATACTCCTGTGTCTACCTCCTAAGTGCTGAGAGTATAAGTATCTATCATTATATCCAACTAAATGTTTAATTTTTTAAAGAACAGGCACTTACATCTTTAATTTTTATGTATATGCATGTTTTGCCTGTGTGTATGTCTGTGCACCATACATATGCCTAGTGCCCGCAGAAGAGGGCATCCTATCCCTTGGAACTGAGTAACAAAGCTTTGTGAACTGTCATGTAGGCGCTGCGAACTGAACCAGGTCCTCTGCAAAAGCAACAAGTGTTTTTAACTGCTGAGCCATCTCTCTAGCTCCCCCTCTTGTTTTCATAGAAACATCTTTCCTTTCATATAATTGTGACACAGATACTATATAAATGCTGAGGTTTGGATCAGAGGTGTCCTCGAGTGTTCAAGGCTTAGATACCAGCGCAGCAAAGTTCAGAGGTAAGGTTTTCAAGAAGTGACTGGATTCTGAGAGTTCATCCCATCAGGGGTTATGGACTCCTGGCAGCAAGATGGTGGGAGATACTGTCGAGTGGGAGGAGGATACACCCTTGAAAGTCTTTTTGTTTGTTTTTGAGACAGAGTCATACTGTGTACTATGCAGTCTTGGTTGAACTGGAACTTGTTGGGTAGATCAGGCTGGCTCTGCCTTCAAGCTTTGGGATGAAAATTGTGTGTCACATGCTGGCTGAATGCGTATCTTGTCTTACTTTTCTTTCTTCTCTTCCTTTTTGGCTGCCCCGAGGGAAGAAGCTTTGTCATGTGTTCCCTGTCACGATGTTCTGCCGCAGCACAAGTCCACAGTGATGGGTCAAAGTGACCATGAAAGTCCTGAACCCATTTGGGTATTCTCTCCTTTAAGTTGTTTCTCTTAAGTAGTTTGTCACAGTGACAAAAAACTAACTCAGTGAATGGTTTAAATTTTATCCTTTAAAATTAAACACTATACTATAGATATTTATACAGTTATAAGCATATACATAAAACCTATTTGTAACCTTTTAAACATTTGAAATTTATTATTATTTTTATCATTATTTTGTTTTTTTTTTTTTGAGACAAGGTTTCTCTGTGTAACAGTTCTGGCTGCCCTAGAACTCCATTTTTTATTTTTTAAACAGGGTCTCACTATGTAGCCCTGGTTGGCCTGGAGCTAGCTATGTAGACCAGGCTGGAAAAACTCACAGAGTTTAAGTCTGACTGTACCTTCTTAGAACAGAGATTAAGGTGTGTGCCACCATGCCCAGCTCATTAAAAAAAAGCATATTCACTTAATTGACAGGATTGAGTGTGGAGTCTAAAAGACAGCTAGTGGGAATTGGTTCTTTCCTTCTACCAGGGTCCTGGGAATCGAATTCAAGCTGTCAGGCTTGGCAGCCAGTGCCTTTACCTACTGAACCATCTCTCCAGCCAATTTAATTTTTAATAACTAAAAAAAATCCACAGACAGCATTTACCACAATGTATTTAGCCATCTTGTTGTGTTTTTAATATATTTTCACTATAACCAATAATATCATAGCAAACATATTTTTGCATAAATCATTTGTCCATATTTTAGCTTGCTTACAAAATATCCTTGGCCATGAAATCTGTGGATAAAAAAATAGTGGTTTTCTTTCTTCGTTCTTTCTTTCTTTCTCTTCCCTTCCTTCCTTCCTTCATTCTTTCCTTCCTTTTTTTTTTTTTTGACAGAGTCTCATTCTGTTGCCCAGGTTGTCCTTGAACTTGAAATCTTCCTGCTTCAGCTTTCTGAGTTTGAGGATTACAGGTATTCACTATCTGGCTCAGGGTTATTTTTGTTTTTGTTTTTTTTCCATATTTGAAAGATACAATGGTAAATTGCTCTCAGAGAGGCTTGTTCTGGTCTACAACCCCACCAACAGTGTGTCTGATTCACTTTCTGTTGCCAAGAGTGACTTACTGTCATTTTAAAGTCTCCCAGGGTGAAGCATCTGTAGATTTATTTTGTGTTCTAATCCAGTGCTAACCTAACCTTTAAAGCTAGGAGATGTTTCCTCTTTGCTGTGCAAACTAAATCCGTTCTGTCAAATTGAGACTCAGCTTTGTTCTGGAAGGACTCAAGCATGCTGCTTTGGGCATGTTCTTTCTTTGCATAAGCTCACGGCAAGTTCGCATTACCATCCTTCCAAGGGCTCTAGTGTTTCTCTACTGGATTATGGCTCAGAACAGATTCTCTGGGGAGGGCCAGGGCACAGGAGTCAGGATCCACTCACAGGGAGTTAGAAGTTTTAGGGACCAATGCTGGGGGAAGGGGCTTGTGTGCTGGGCTGCATCAGGACAAGTGTTACCTGAAAGAGTGAACATGTTCATCTGCTCAGTGTTCCTTCTTGTAGTAATGGGGCCTTTCCTCTTCCTTGGCAGTGACCTAGCCAGGGTTTGGAGACTCCTCTTTCCTCTTGGCCAGAATGATTGGCTCATAGGTGGATGCTTGACTCAAGCATGAGCCTTCCAGTCCTTTGTGGAATTTGACGTGTTAATGTTGGGCTATTCTATGTTCCTGATATTCCTGTGAAGCTTTGTTAACTGGGATGCTAGGCTGAAGTCTGCTGGTTCTTTCTTCCCTTCACATGGGAAAAGCTGCCTTCAGAAGGAGCCTGGGAACACTGTACTAAAAAAAAAAAGGCACAGAAACTCGAGACAGAGTGATGGCAGAAATGGACAGTGCTCATGCCAGGCATCTCATCGATGGTCTGAATCAGATGTCTTTTTTGCTTACAATGAAGACTCTAGTGCGCCTGGAGGGATCAGGTGCTTATGTCTGAGAAGTGAGCACATAGAGTTCTAGAAAGGGGGGGCTAGCCTCGGTACTCAAAGAAAATACAATAGATTCAAACAACAGAGATCCTTGAGGTGACAGGATGAGGCAGGAACAGAGAAGAAAGGAGGCAGGAAGTAGACAGCCAAAGGAGAAGTGGACTGCTGTGTGTGTCTGGGCACACGGCATCTCCAGCCAGGATGGCAGCTGGAATGGTGAGGAAGCAATGGGCACAAGAGTTGGCGTGGAAGGCAGTAGAAGAACTGGTAGGATCCGGTGGCTGATTGGCTTGTTGTTAGTATGTTCAGGCCGTCAGCAAAAGACTGGACAGAGTGGCCGGGGCAACGGCAGTTCAGTTTCCCACAGTCTGGAGGCCCAAAGTCAAGGTGTAGCAGTGCTGTTTCTGCAGAGGCCTTTCTGCTGAGTGTGCAGGCGGCACCTCCTGGCTTCTCTGCAGGTGTGTAGTGAAATCTCTGCTATGTAATCACCTCTCTCCTCCTCTTCTCCCCCGCCCCATTTCAGGTATGTGCATCTTTCCATGTATGTGGGCACAGGTGTGTTGGTATAAGCACATGTCGGTATATGTGGAAGCCTGAGGTTGGTGTAGGGAATATCCTTGATTGTTTTTCCATTTTGTTCATTGAGGCAGGATGTCTCAGTCAAAACCAGAGTTAGCCAGTATGGCTAGTCTTGCCTGCCAGCTTGATCTGGGGATTCCCTGAGACTGCCTTCTGAGGCTGGAAGTATAGGAGGGCTGCCATATGCTACTTCCAGTCTGCATTTATGTGGGTTCTGGGGATCAGAACTCATGCTTGGACATTGAGCACTTTAACCACCAAATGATCTCCCATGACCTCTTTCTCAGACCCCATGACCTCATTTAGCCTTAATCACCTCCTTCAATGTTCTCTTTCCACATCCAGTCACTCCACTAGGAGTCAGAGCTTTAGCATATGAGTTAGTGGGGCATGTACACAGTTAGACCGTAACACAACTCAAAGAGAAATAAACTATGGCTGTAAAATGATTAATTTGGGGGGGGAGTCTTAAACCTTAAGAAGATACTTACAGTCACAAGCACATGTGATTTAACATTTTCTTTTTCGCTTATCTTTCAACCATTTTCCTGTGCTGCTATAGTCTTTTTTTCTTTATTGCTGCAGTTTGTATAACCATCATTTGTAAAGACTACAGTGTATTCCTGGTGCTACTCTGGTATTATTGCTAGCCTTTAATTATGTTATTTATTATTATTGTGTATGTGTGTGAATGCAGGCGTGTTCATACTGAGTTTTGTGTGGAGGTGAGAGGGCAGTTTTCAGGGGTCAGTTTTCCTTCCACCATTGATTCCAGGGATTGAACTCAGGGTGTCAGGCTTGTATGGCATGCACCTTTACCTGCTGAGCCGTCTTGATGCCCAATAGCCTTTATCTTAACTACTTTGCCTCTAGTCTTTGTTATTAGTTTCCCTCTGCTAGCCAGCCAGCAGTGAACCTGACATTCCATCCTGGTTGCCATTGCTTTCTCCTTCTCTGACAGCCAGTGGCCAACTGCCACTGCCAGGGGGTTCCTGACCTGCATGAACTTTCCTTCTCCAACATGGAGACAGCAGTGGAACTAAAGACCACTTTTCAGGGCTCTCCTCCATCACTGACAGGATGGTGACTGTGTTTCTTGGCCAGCTATGGGAGATTCTCACAACCCAATATTTCTTTTCTTTATTTAGAGAATGCTCTATTAGCTTTGGTAATAAAACTTTGTAGTTGGTTGTTTTTACTTTTTCCTCTTTGGCAGGCCTGCCACCCAGCTCCCAAATAGTCACATGGAGACTTATTCTTTTTTATGAATGCCCAGCCTTAGCTTGGCTTATTTCTAGCCAGCTTTTATTAATTTAAATTGTCCCATCTACCTTTTGCCTCTGAACTTTTACCTTTCTATATACATTTTTTACTTCTTACTCTGTGGCTTGCTGTAGCTGGTAACCGGCCCCCAGCATCCTTCTCTACTCCTTTTCTTGCTCCTTGATCTCTTCCCATTTTCTCCTCCTATTTATTCTCTCTGCATGGCAGTCCCACCTATCCCTCTCCTGCCTAGCTATTGGCCATTCAACTCTTTATTAGACCAATGAGGTGTTTTAGACAGGCAAAGTAACACAGCTTCACAGAGTTGACAAGTGCAGCATAAAAGAATGCATTACATCTTTGTATCATTAAACAAATGTTCCATAGCATAAATAAGGGTAACACATTTTAAAATAATATTTTACAACAAAACTTAGTAGATGGGACCTTATATGTTAATATAGTGCTTTACCCCTCCCTGCACACATGGAAAAGAATTAAGTTTGAGGCTGGAGAGACACCTTAGCAGTTAAGAGCACTTGCTGTTCTTCCAGATGAACCAAGTTTGGTTTCTACCCCACAAGGCCACCCAGGCCTACATGAATTGAATTAGTATAAAAGAGTAATAGAGCTCATGCCTTTAGAGCAGGGTCTTCAGTGGTCAGTCTGAGAATTAGTCTCTAGCCACGTTGAGGAGAGCATAGTACTCTTGTGTGAATCTGAGGAGTGGTGAACTCAGGAACAGACTAAGGATTGCTCCTTTGGTCTGAGCATAGGTAGAGATAAGAGTTAGTGGCTGGCTGCTTTGCTTTTCTGGTCTTCATCTTAAAGCATCAACCCCAATATCCATCTCTGGGTCTTTTATTTATCGTGTTACACAGCTATGAATAGTTTAAAAATATTCAGTTTAACATCTCTAGATCTAGACCATTATGCCACAGTCCCAGATTAACCTGGTTGCTTCCTACTTCTCATCACACTTTGTTCCTATTTGAAGCATTCTAGAGTCACTGTTCTGACACACCATGTCTGCCCTACTTTACTGTTTTGTGTAGATGCCCTTCCTCAGATTGGACTTTCATCCAGGTTGCATTATTAAGATTTACCTATGTGTATATATTTGATCTTCCTTCTAGATACCCTCCCCCACCAAGCAACTTACTACATCCCTTGACATCAAGCCTGGACTCATATTATGTAAAATCAGGATTATAGCATCTAATTCATATGGATGTTGCATATAATGTATATTGTATATGGTAATGTGTAAAAGTCGCCTCATGGCCCTGGAACATAAATACTTTAGGACTCTCAGTTATAGGATTGAGATTAGCACCCTGGAAATGCTTGTTGAGTTAATTTCAATTATAATTAGTTCATGGGCAAACAGAAGGGTCAATGGCTTTTCTGTCCCCTCTTGGTCTCTACCCTTTTTTTCTGGAATCTGACCTAACTCAATGCAATGAGAGACCTCAAATGGTTAAATTTCCTACTGGGCAGTGAAACTAGTTCCTTCCCTAGGGCTCAACACCTCTCTGTTGTAGCCAGTTTCTTGACTGAAGTTTCTAAATAGAGCATCCTGCTTCAACTGTACTCTTTGGACAGGGGCTCCTGTCCACAGCAGACACTCTACTGCCTCTTGTCAATGCTGTTCCTGGCTTCTGAGGAGCCCATGTACTATCTCTAAACACCTAAAACACAGGTGTTAAGAGAAGCTTTTTCCTTGAGAAGGAGCCGTTCCACCAGCCTGGTTCCAGAGCCGTATCAGTCCCAAATAAACACACAGGAGGCTATATGAATTATGAAGCTGTTGGCCTTGCTTGTTTCTTACTGGCTAGCTCTGACTTAAGTAATTACCCCATAATTGTTAATCTAAGTATGTATCTTACCGGAGAATAGTTCCGGGATCCTTCCCCATGGCGTTACATCTCGAACTCTCTTGTGTTTCTCCTTCCCAGAATCCTCCTGGACTCCTAGTCCCTCCTATCTTGGTTCCCTATAGGCTCAACAGTACTTTATTGACAAATGCACAGGACTTCCCCCAACACACAGGACTCAGACTAATCAAGTGCTACACACAACAGATGGAATCCTTATACCTGAAGAGATACACCTTCCTAACAACAAGGCTGGAAATGTGGAAAGCTGTGTAATTCATTCCACTGAAACTGGTGAGATAGCAAACCGGAAGGAATTTAACCACAGTTGTGTCTAACTGGGAGCTCAGCAAGGTTTGACTATAATTAAAACACAGGGGCTGATAAGATGGTCCAGCAGGTAAAGGTGCTTGCTGCCAAGGCTGATGGCCTGGATTTGATCCCTGGAACCTATGTGATAGAGAAAATCGACTCAGGTGCTGGTGGTGGCGCACGCCTTTAGCCCAGCACTAGAGAAAACCGACTCCTGTAAACCATCCCCCCCTCTTTCTCTCTCTCTCTCTGTCTCTCTGTCTCTCTCTCTCTCTCACACACACATACACACACACACACACACACACCACAATTTAATAAAAAGCCTAAACATAAATTTATTTTAAGTTTTCAAAAAGTTACTTAAGACTATTAAAATGATTAGGTATCTATGAAATTTCTTGTTTTCTTAGATCTTATTTTTTTTTCAGTGAGTTTACACTTTTTTCATAAAGCACTTGTATGATTTGTTACATTTATTATTTCAGTTTGCATTTAGGTATGTTGGTAGTTTGAATGAGAAGACACTCATAGGCCCAGATATTTGAACACTTGATCCTCAGCTGATGGCATTGTTTGGGCATCTTTAGGAGGTATGGCCTTACTGATGGGAGTATGTCACTTGGAGTGAGAGTTTGGGAGTTAAAACCTTGTGCCATTTCTAGTTTACTTTCTCTGATTTCTGACTGCATTTGTAGATGTGAGCTCTCAGCCTCCTGTCCTTGCCTCCACCCTCCCTCTCAAGATGATTAACCTAAGCCAAAGTAAACTTTCTTCTGGAAATTGCTTTTGGTCCTGGTGTTTTAATCTAGCAGCAGGAGACTCAACTAACATGACACAGATTACCTTTTTAAAATTGGGCAGTGGTGGTGCACACATTTAAGCCCAGCATTCAGGAGCCAGAGGCAGATGGATCTCTGTGTGTTCAAGGCCAGTCAGGGGCTACATAGAAAGACCATGTCTCAAAAAGAAAAGAAAAGAAAGAATTTGTTGCTATGTATAAATTCAGTGACTTAGTGTATTTTTTTTACATTCAGTAATTTGCTAAACTATTATTAAAACCATTAATTTCTCTATAGATTTTTGTGTTTTCTGATGGTTATTGTATTTGTGGGTAACTCATGTGTTCATTTTTCTGATCCTTGTGCCTTCATCAAGCGCAGTGTTGAATGGAAAAGTCATAAGCAGTCATTCAATACGTCACCTGAAATGAGAGTGTGGCTGTTGACAGGCTGCTGGAGGTTAAGGAGATTGCATTTTAGTGGACAAAGGATTCATGTTTGTATCTAACTTGAATGAATAGTGGGATTTATTTAAATTTCTATTTACTGAGGTATAGTGTGTTTTATCCTTTAATCTGGTAATGTGGTAAGTTTATTAGTTAATTAGCTATCTAGTAAAGAAATGATCTTGTCTTCTTGAGATGGATACAATTTGGTCAGGTGTCTTGTCTTTTTACTGAAACAGGGTTTCACTATGTAGCTCTGGCTGTCCTAGAACTCACTATGTAGCCCAGAATGGGCTTAGACTCCACCTGCCTCTGCCTCTGTGTGCTGGGATTGAAGGTTTGTGCCACTACACCTCGACCCCGATTTCTTTTCTTTTTAAAAATGTTGTGTGTGTGTGTGTGTGTGTGTGTGTGTGTGTGTGTGTGTGTGTGTGTGTGTGTATGAGAACAGCCTGTATGTGCTGTGGTGTGTATGTGAAGGTCAGAAGATAACCTGTGGGATCTGTTTTCTCCTTCCACTATCTGGGTTTCAGGGCACCAGATTTGGTAACAAACACCTTTCCCACTGAGCCAACCCTCTACATTTATTGCTAATTGCCTTAGTTACTGTTCTGTTGCTGTGCAGAGACACCATGACCGGGGCAACTCCTATGAAAGGAAGGATTTAATTGGGAGTTTGCTTACAGTTTCAGACGATTAGTAATTGTCATAATGGGAAATAAACAGGCATGGTGCTTGAGCAGTAGCTGAGAGTTTTTCTTTTCTTTTTCTCTGAGACAGGCTTTGTCTGTGTAACCCTGACTGATCTGGAACTCACTCTGTAGACCAGGCTGGCTTCAAACTCACAGAGATCTGCCTGCCTCTGCCTCTGAGTGCTGGGATTAAAGGTGTGTGGTACTACTGCCTGGCAGGGCCATATCTCTTAATCCTTCCCAAGCAGTCCATCATCTAGACACTGAGCATACAAATAAATGAGCCCATGGGAGCTATTCTCATTCACACCACCGCACTAACTCTACAGTGTCTGTGTTCATCACTGAGATTGTCTCCACGTTTCCACTTGTGCCTTGCTCTTGTGCATCTTGGTGTTCAGTTCATGCTGGCTTGCTGGAATGATCCATTAGTGTTTCCTCTTTGTTGGCACCTGAAAGAGCTTCCTTGTTCTCAGAATGATGGATCAAAGCTACCAGTCTACTTTAAACTAGCTCAATTTCCTTAGTAGTTGTGGCTATCAGATTTTTAATTTCTTTGTAGATCTCTATTTTCCTATGAATTTGTTCATGCTTTTCTCAGTTTTCAAATTAGTCTTTTCAATCTATGTTGCATCTGGGTTTATGTTCTTTCTGCTTCTAATTTTGCCAAATTTATTAGTATTATTAACCTCCGTGTGTGTGTGTGTGTGTGTGTGTGTGTGTGTGTGTGTGTGTGTGTGTACTTCAAATATTAATGTTGCACCACCAGGGAGGTTTTTACTTTTATTTATTTTTTTGAAAGATTTATTTATTTATACGGTGTTCTGCCTACATGCCAGGAGAAGGCATCAGATTGAATTGTAGATGGTTGTGAGCCACCATGTGGTTGCTGGGAATTGAACTCAGGACCCCTGAAAGAGCAGTCAGTGCTCTTAACCTCTGAGCCATCTCTCTAGCCCCCTACTTTTATTTTTGTTATTATTATTATTATTATTATTATTATTATTGTTATTTTGAAACAGGGCTTATCAACATAGCCCTGGCTGACCTGGAACTCACTATGTAGACCAGGCTGACCTTGAACCCAGAGATCCAACTGCCTCTGCCTCCTGAGTGTTGTGCCACTACACCTGGCTCAAGGGAGAGGTTCTTTTTTAAATTTTCTTTTTAAATGTTTCATGAAGCCTTAAAATTTTTTTTGCATCATTTCTTCCTTGTCTTTTTTTCCTCCAAACCTCCCTTGTTTCATCCTCTTCACCACTCTTTCAAATTCACGGTGTCTTCTTTAATTGTTGTTACATATATATGTATATGTATGCATATATATATTCCTGAATACATAAATACATCCTACTCAGAATGTATATTCTCTTAGGTCTGGCCATTTTATATTAAACAGCCATTTAGTGTGGGCTTTCCTGGGGAAGACTATTTCTCTCACATTCCTTAGTTACTTGTAGTTCTTTGTGTAGGCTTGAGACCTCAGGAGCTATCCCCCATGCATGTGAGTGTTCTCTCATGCATGTTAGCATGCCTATTGGTGTTGTCCTTGTTCAGGTCATGGTTAGGCAGCCGTGTTGGTGAGACTTATGGACATAGCTTCACATCTCCTAGAAATAGCAAACTCCCTTTGCCTCTGGCTTATACAATCTTTCGTCTGCCTCTTCAGAAATAATCCCTGAGTCTTAGGTGCATGAATTATATTGTAGATGTAGCAGTTGGGACTAGGTTCCACAACTCTGCATTTTGATTAGTGCAGTTTTCTGTAATGGTCGTCATCTGTTGCAAAACAAAGTTTTCTTGATTAAAGGTGAGGACTATGCTAATTTGTGGGTATAGAGACAAATATTTAGGATGTAGTTAGGACTTATGCTGGTTTAGTAAAGTGGCAGTTGTAGGTTCTCCTCCAAGATACACAACTCTACTAGCCCTAGGTAGTTGGCTAGGTTTCCAGTACCAGGCAGGATTTCCCTCCTGTTGGGTAGGTCTTGAACCCATTACAGAGCTGTTGGTGGCTACCAAGGTGTGTGTGCCACTACTGCATCCTTTGGGCTATCGTGTCTTACTGGATGTTGTTGTGGTTCATAGGCTTCACGGCCAAGTGGGACTGTTGCTTAAGTCCTTCATTTGGAAGTCTGAGTGGCACCTTCTCTAAGAACTATGAAAGCTAGTCTGCAGGAAGTATGCGTTCCAGCTCAGAGACCTCTGGGCTCCAGAGGGTTCTTTAAAAGTTACTTTAAACAGTTTTAGAAAATGTGCATAAAATCTATCCTTTTAAACTTTCCCCCACCCTTGAGACAGAGTTTTGCTATGCAGCCCAGGCTGGCTTGGAGCTTGCAATCCTCCTGCCTGGAGGTATGTCCCACCATGGTTGACTTGCTCAAATACTGTAAGCATAGAGATTATCATGACTAGGTCCATTGCTATTGTTCACCATTACCATCTGCCTCCTGTGCTTTTCATCCCAAACTGAAACTCTGTGTCCACTAAATTGACCTTTCCATGGCCATCATTATAGCTCTGTGATGCAATTGTCTAGTACTTCATGAAAATGGAATCCTCATTTTCCTTTTTTTGGTCTGGCTCATTTCCCTTAGAATCATGTCTTGAAATTCATACATATTGCAGTGTGTGTGTGTGTATGTGTGTGAATCAGTTTCATAGCTTTTTTTTTCTTCTTAAATTTCATGTGCTTTAGTCCCCCCACTCCCCTCTGGTTTTTCGAGACAGGGTTTTTCTCTGTGTAATAGTCCTGGCTGTCCTAGAACTAGCTCTATAGACCAGGCTGGCCTCGAACTCAATGACATCCACCTGCTTCTGCCTCCTGAGTTCTGGGATTAAGGGGTGTGCCACCACTTCTTGGCTACATTTCAACTGGGAACAGAAAATGTCTTTGGAATGTCAATGTGAGGCATTAGAAACCAGTTTATTAATCAGGTCATAAATCAAAGATGTTTCCAGATAGCAATGGTATGCTTAATTTATATCATTTAAACATCCTAGCTGGGGATATAGTCCAGTGTTAGGATACTTGCCTATCACACTTGAGACACTGGGTTGAATTCCTACACTGCAAAAACAAACGACAAACCCCACTCTAATAGAAGCAGTGAAAGTCATTTACTTCAAACATAACTAGACACATGCCTTGAGATATATCAGCAGAAGTAAAATCCTGAACCAAATCACTTTGCAACTTGGTTCAAGCTCAGAAAAAGGAATGCACTACACAGCCATGAATCTGCCTCTTTTTAAAGTCCAGCTGATACTCCATTGTTTGTATACACTTCATCTTGCTCATCTCCACTCATTTACCGTGGCTGCTTGGCTTGTTCCTGCCCTTTGGCTATGGTGAAGTGGCTTGGTATCAAAATGACTGCGCTCAGCGTGAGGCTGAGTCTGAGCTGAGGAATGCTCATGTGTGCTCTGGCGGATAGAGAAGTGCCCCAGCACATCACGGTGGCAATATATTGCATGGTCAGTTGACTCCTCTAGGAGATGCAACATTCAGAAGACTAATGCTCATCAAAATCATATAAAAAACAACTATGTCAGAAAAGACTTTAACCATGCAGGGGATTTATTGTGTAGGATGTCTGTCGAGTTCCTTGGGATACTTCATGTTTGTATGCTGTGTAAAGATTAAATGTGAAGCTTTGAAGGCCCATGCATCATTGGCTGCCTTTGTGTCCCATTGTTATTTAGGAGCTCTTTGTATGAATGCTTTGTGTTCAGGTAACACGGCAGGCAAAGCTGTGTCCCGAGAACTCACTTGTTGGCTTGGCATGTGGCGTTCTGTAGATCAGTGCTTTGGCATTTTACAGAAATGGACATCTTGCAGTCTAGCATCACACTGTTCCTCTGCCAACAAAGGAAGAGCTCTAGTGTACCGTTACTCCCTGTCACCCTGGGACGAAAGCATGACAGTGTCCGTCCCTCGCATCCTTCAGCCAGCAATTGGAGTACTTCTTGTGGTACTCTTATGCAATGCGTGAAAGAGCACTTAGGAAAGCTGCCTTCATGAAGATGGACTCAAGAGTCAGCAGAGGCTAGCCTAGCAGAGTGGGCTTTTTAATGACGAGAACTCAGACACTGGTCAAAGAGCAGAAAGGAACTCAGTTTGTATTCCCTTTGCCTGGTTGTTAGTAGAGACTCGGGAAATAGAAGTCTTCATCTCTTGCCTCATTGTGCAGAAAGGGTTTGGGGGCCTCTGGCCTGATCTATGCAGTAACATATTCACTTAGGAGACATGTTTTAAGTATTTGGTATGCGGGCACTATGTTGCATGTAATTAGAAATGCCCCTCATATAGAACGACTTCTCAGTTAGAAGAGGAGCAGCAATAGAATGGTTTGAGAAATGTGTACATAAATGGAGGGAACTGAGATTATTAGGCACAAGGCATTATGGGAAGAAGTCACATGAGATTGTCAACTTGACACAAGCTAGGGTCTTCTGGAAAGAAGCCTCAGCTGAAAAAAATGCCTTCATCAGCCTGGCCTGTGGGGCATTGGCTTTCTTGATTAATGATTGATGTGAAAGGGCCCAGCTCACCTCTGAGATGGTTCTGAGCAGATGTGTAAGAAAACAGGCGGAGCAAAGCCATGAGGAACAGGCCAGCAAGCAGCTTCCTCCATGGCTCTGCTTCAGTTCCTGCTTTCTGTTCCTGCCTTGAGTTCCCTTCATGATGGGCTGCAAGCTGTAAGCTGAAACAAACCCTTTTCTTCCCAAGTTGCTTTTGGTCAGTGTTTTATCACAGTAACAGAAAATAAACTAGGGCAGAGGACTTGGAAGCTCATAGGAAAGGAAAATATGCCTCCCACCATACCAAACTCGCTCTGTTCACAAAGTTTCTTCACGGTAGAAAGTTTATCACACCTCTGCTGGACATGTGCATTGCTGGAGTTTTTCTTGCCCCACCAGGTCCTGCTGCTTCAACCCCAAATGAGCACACAGAGACGCTATATTAATTATTAAACTCTTGGCTGATGTCTAGGGCTTCTTATTGATTAGTGCTGTCTTAATTATTAACCCATAACTACTAATCTATGT
This sequence comes from Mesocricetus auratus, assembly GCF_017639785.1. Taxonomy (NCBI): domain Eukaryota; kingdom Metazoa; phylum Chordata; class Mammalia; order Rodentia; family Cricetidae; genus Mesocricetus; species Mesocricetus auratus. The sequence goes on along the minus strand of NW_024429191.1, from coordinate 58,324,105 downwards.
ATTTCTACACATATGTTAAGAACCAGAGGTCTAATGATCCAGTCCCTGCCCTCAGGAAGCTTAAGTCTGAAGAGAAGGATTCCTAGTATCCCCTTTAGAGTCTACTGAGATATTCCTGGGCTGTGTATCGTCTCAGTTCAGAAAATGAGCACTGATGAGAAAAATAAGTTAGGGAATGAAACCCACAGCTCAGTTTTCTTGTATTATCCGTGTGTGTGGCTAGATTAGACATCTGTAACTGATTCACACTAGTGAAGCAATGCTAAGGCGCAAGGCCACATGTCTCCCTTCCCAGAGGAGGAAGCCGAGGCAGAGGAAGGAAAGAGGAGGCCCAGGCACCAGACAGCGGTCCCAGAACCTGGCTCAGACCCCGGTCAACCTGGTCGAAAGCTAGTAATGTCATTACTGTAATTATTGTATTTCTTATTTGTTGAGTCAGCAAATTGAAAAAAAAATTTAAATCCAAAGGTATAACTATAGAGGCTGCTTTTAAAAAATGATTTTATTTTTATTTATGTGAGTCAGGCCTACAGTAAACTTCACTTCCCCAAATTCTGGCATCAGATAAAAACCAGCATTCCTCAGGTACTAAAGGAGCCAGTTTGTTAGTCACTGGCACAAGAGACAAATGGTATCTGTGGTGCCTATTAGCATACTAAAGTTCATACTGGCCTCCAGACTCCTTCAGCATCACAAGTATCTGTTACACACTTCAGACTCCGTTTCAGAGCCACCTGGCTCCTCTCACCCCACCTCTTACCCTAAATCTCCCCAGCTCATGGGCTTCCCTCCCTTATAGCCCAGCTATTTTACTATTTTAGCCACATGCTCTCTTTTCGTCTTCCTCTCTAGTCTTCTCTCTTGCCTTCTCTTGGTCTCTGCCTCTCTGTCTCTGTCTCTGTCTCTGTCTCTGTCTGTCTCTCTCTCTCTCTCTCCCTCTTCTCATGGCCAAGTCCATCCTGCTGACCATGTTCACTCCACTATGTTTCTCTCCCTGCTCTGGCTGTACTTTTTCTCTTATCTACAATAAAACCTTTCACTTAACCATACCTTGGAGAAGTTATAGACAATGCATATGTGTTTATGTCTCTGGGCGTGTATGTCATGAGCATGTGGGTGCCCGAGGATGCCTGAAGAGGGTGTCAGATTCCCAGGCAGTTGTGGACTGGTCATTGTGGGTGCTGGAAGCTGAATGCTCTTTTTTTTTAAGATTTAAAAAATTTATTATGTACACAGTACTCTGCCTGCATGTATGTCTGCATGTCAGAAGAGGGTACCAGTTCTCAATACAGATGGTTGTGAGCCACCATGTGATTGCTGGGAGTTGAACTCAGGATCTCTGGAAGAGCAAACAGTGCTCAAGCTGAACTCTATTTCTCTCGAAGAGCAGCAATCTCTTGAGCCATCTCTTAAGCCCATAGCAGCTGATTTTAAAATGTTCATTATGTATTTTCTAATTAAAAGTAAGATATATTATTATTATCACCTAAAATAAAATCAGAAATAAAAGCTATTCACAGTTGTACATATTTATACTGACTGTCAGGCATGGTGTCATGTGATCACTCCAGGCCATGATTAGAGTAGCAGGTAGTAAACTTAGGAGGTCATGTATTTCTATTTACAAAGGCTGGAAAGACTGGAGATGAGAGTGATGACATCATGGAGGTCAAAGCCTGTGACAACAAAGATGGGTAGTGTGGAGCAACATGGAGGCCATGGAAGAGCACTGCTCAGCCTCCCTCCAGAGGGAACTTGGCAAGGAGTGCAGGTCTCACAGAGCTATGGATGAAACACCCTAGAAGCCTTTGAGTCAAGGTCTCTCCTCCACTGAGATGGCCATGGCTTTGAGGTCTCTGCATTGTGACCTCAGACAGCCCTGCCCTAGCTCCCCCAACCTCATCTCCTCCTTTCCTGGGATCAGATCTAGCATGCTTTGAAGACTTTCTCTGCATGGTTCCACTTCCCCCTCCTTTGTCTTTTATGGCACTGTCCCTCAAGAGATCTGCTATTACTAATGCACCCTCAGCCTCTGCTTCCCAGAGGACCCAGTAGCCACCAGCAAGATGCTCTGCATTTCCGAGTTCTAAGTTTATCTTTGAAAAGTTAGAGATTTCCTTCCTTCCTTCTTTTCTTTCTTTCTTCCTTCCTTCCTCCCTTTCTTCCCTCCCTCCCTTCCTGTCTCCCTCCCTCCCTTCTTCCTTCTTCTGACAGGCTCTCATGTGTTCCAGACTGGCCTTGAACTCACTACCTAGTTGAGAATGGTCTTGAACTTCCATTCTTCCTGCCTCTACCTTGGGGGTTTTGGGATTACAGGTGAGTACCACCTGTTCATGCAGTATTTGGGATGGGATTGAACCCAGGGCTCCATGCATGTTAGGGCAGCACTCCTATCAACTGAGATGTGTCCCCAACAAAATTAGAATTTTATATCAAATGTCTAGCATACTACCAATTTTGAACTTAATACATGACATAAATGTGTTTCTAAGAACTGTGTTTTTACAGGATTTTACTTATATTTTGGATCAGAAGATTCATTCATTCATTTATTTATTTGGAGGGGGGTTGAGACAGGATTTCTCTGCATAGTCCTGGTTGTCCTGGAGCTCACTCTGTAGACCAGGCTGTCCTCAAACTCACAGAGATCCGCCTGCCTCTGCCTCCCGAGTGCTGGGATTAAAGGTGTGTGCCGCCACTGCCTGGCCATTTGAATGTTTCTTAACTGAGTATAAAAATGTTTTAAGGTGCTAGAGAGATGGCTCAGAGGTTAAGAGCACTGGTTACTCTCCCAGAAGTCCTGAGTTCAAGTCCCAGAAATCACATGGTGGCTCACAACCATCTGTAATGAGATCTAGTGCCCTCTTCTGGCAGGCAGGCATACTTGAAGATAGAACACTGTATAAATAATAAATAAATACTTGAAGACAGAACACTGTATATAAATAAATAGATCTTTAAAAAATGTTTTAAGAAGTACCACAATGGTACGGATAGAATCCCCGCACTTGAGAGGATGAGGCAGGAGGACTGAAAGTGAGTTCGAGGTCAGCCTGGTTTACGGACCCTGCCTGAGTGAAAGAAAGGAAGAAAGATAGGAAGGACTCTGAGAAGCCATAGAAGAGAGAAACACTGAGAGATTGGAAAGTATGGATATAGAAGAGACCAGAACAAGGGAAGAAGTCTTTCAATAGCATAGATGGGCATACATAAAGGAGGAGCTGGTGGGGGCGTAATGGCTGCTGTCTAGAGCAGTCTCTGAGCATCTGATAAAGTCAGATTCATGTGGGAAATCACAGGGCAGTAAAAAAATGTGTTACTGCCGAGTGTCTCACAATGACAGCTAGTGCAAATTATGCACTGAACACATAAAATAAATATATGAAACTAGCTTCCTGTGCAGTGACTCCAACCATTGCAGGAGCTTTTAGGGGTTGCTAATAAACCGCTAATGCATTTTGACTATCTGACCTCATATCCAAGATGGCAATACACTGTTTGCAGATGGTCGTGCCTCTTGCCTGCCAATGCCCAGAGGTCCCTTTGGAGCTGTCATCAAGTGAGAGCTCTCTGGAGTCCTGGACTTTGCATTGTCACCCTGGGTCTGACAATGAAGGAGGTGTCTCCAGTTGAGGGTAGCACTTTCATCCTGATGTCTGAGTCTGCTTTGACACCTGCAGTTGCTGGTTAGAGGCAGGGCTTTCTCCTGTTCCCATGATGATTTCTGAGGGGCTACATACCCTAGTCCTCGGCATTGTCCTCAAAGGCCTGTTTATTTCCCTGGTCCCCAAGTCCCCACCACACACCTTCCTCCTCCCACCTAGTTGGCTGTGAACCTCATTTCTGCCCAGTGTGGGGTTCTCACCCTGGGGACCCATTTTGCTCTAATGCCCAAATTGCAAACCTGATAGTCCCAGGAGACAGGGTACAGCCAAGGCTGAGAGCCACTGGCTTAGTCAGCTGTTTCCCTGGTGGAAGGAAAAGGAGCTTTCATTACGAACTTCAAGGCAGGCCCATTCCAGGGCCTGTTCTGCCATGGCTGCTACGGGTATGCACATGGAGTTGACACACACATAAATTGGATTTCTTATGTAGTTCTAATCCTCTACATGCTCCCACTCAAACCTTCAAGTGGACATGGAGTTTGGAGTAAACATACCAAGACCTGTGTCTGGGAGCTGGGACTATAGCTCATTGTAGAATGCTTGCCTAGCAAACAGGAGGCCCTGGCTTCCACTCCCAGAGGTGCATGAACTGGGTGTAGCCATGCAAGCCGTAATCTCAGCTCTTGGGAGAGTGGAGGCAGGAGGATCATAGATCAAGGTCATCTATGGACATATAGCAAGTTGCAGACCAGCCTAGCCTATGTGAAACCATGTCCCAGAGAAGAAAAATAGTTTTTGTGTCTGATAGCAAATAACCACATGGCCCTGCTCACATGGGCTCCTCAGTGGGAGCTGGACTCTGGGCCAATATTGGGAAGCATCATTCCAATGTTCTCAACTGCTCTGGTAGACGGACGTTTTGCCACTGTTGTTTTAGCAACAGAAGATTGGATCTGAAAATGACAGTGTCTCTGGTTGAGAGAACTAAAGTAACTTATTGTGAACATATAGTCAGCTAGGGTCAGAAGAGGGGCCTCTACCCCTTCTTGTGGTGAGGCCCGGGTCCCTGCTTCAGCACCTGCTAGCTCTATGTAATCTTGGGCCTGACTCGTAAGCTGTGAAATGGCGAACTCTCACCATCGTCCAGGTTGGGCGTCCCTCCAGACAGAGCTACCGTGAATGTAGAAAAACAAGTACACAGTTGCACAGCCGCACAGACTTGGATCCATCTCAGCGGGAGAAGCAACAGGTGTTGGCTGAGCCACACATACCTTAGAGTGAGCGGGTTGGAGATAATCCTCTTACTAAATGAGCTTCAGGTGACATGCCCCATCACCCCAGCTTGCCCTGCACCCTAAAGTACCCCCAAGGCCTGGGCTGGAGCACCCTGGACGCAGTGTGGGGCCATTTGGAATGACTACTTCATTAGCATGTGTTTTTCCTCATTCCATGTGTGGTAATGGAGGAGGCTTATAGTCAGGACTTGTAGATGTAGGCCAGTATGCTGTGTTAGTCTTGACTGCATACTGATTCTATTTGTTCAAACATGCCTCTGCTCCAGACATCTCATTTTTGTGGCCACAAGGACATATATATAAGCAGGGATGTCTCAGTGGTTAAGAGCACTTACTGCTTTTGCACAGGACCCAGGTTCAGTTCTCAGAACCCACATGGAGGTTCATAACCATCTGTAACTCCAGGGGATCTTATTCCCTCTTCTGACCTCCACAGGCTCTAGGCATGCACACAATGCATGTAGGTACAATACTCATACCCATAAAAATTAATAAATCTTTTAAAAAGACATAAATATACTGAGATTTCTTCTTAAGCTTTTTTAGATTTAAAATTTGTATTATTATTGTGTGTGTGTGTCTGTGTGTGTGTATATGCATACATGGTGTTTGCATTGTAGGTGTGTGTGCCTTGGCATGCATGTGGGGGTCAGAGGACACCTTTGTGGAGTTAATTTTTTTCCTCAACCTTTCTATGGATTCCAGGGATTGAAATTAAGCCGGCAGACTTGCACGGCAAGCACCTTACTCACTGCACCGTCTTGCTGTCTTTGAGGGCTCGTTGCCATTTCTCCATAGGCTTTCCAGGATCTTTACTTTGAATCCACTAACTTCATGTTATGCCCCCCACCTTCCACCCCACCTCCCAGTGGGCTAACTCTGACACCCTCCCTCAGTGTAATGAGCAATGCCACACCCCTCCCTCCTGAGGTGTCGTGAGACTGAGAGCGCCAGGCGTGCTCCGAACACTAGCTGAACTTTGTGAAGACTACTGGCTTCGTGAAATTATGTACATAACAGTCATCCCGTGTACACCTTAGTGACAGGAAGTTCCAGGTCCACAGAAGACATTCAGTAAGCTGAGCGAGTCTAACCTGTGACCCTCAGCCCTGCTGGTCTAGGAGTACAGTGTCCCTGTCTAATACCTTTATTTTCTTACTCTCCAAATGGTTGTTGAGATCCACTGTGTCACATTTACAGCTATCCAATGTCTTTGTTGCTAACCTTTCAAGCAAGTTTTAATTGTGTTAGAATAAACATGTATGTGTGTAAAGAGAAGCTTTTTCTTTGAGAGAAGCCTTCCCGCCAGCCTGGTTCTAGAGCCGCATCAGTCCCAAATAAACACACAGGATGCTATATTAATTATGAAGCTGTTGGCCTTGCTTGTTTCTTACTGGCTAGCTCTGACTTAAGTAATTACCCCATAATTGTTAATCTAAGTATGTCTCTTACTGGAGAAGTTTCCGGGCTTCCTACCTCATGGCATTACATCTCGACTCTCTTGTGTTTCTCCTTCCCAGAGTCCTCCTGGACTCCTAGTCCCACCTATCTAGATTCCCTATTGGCCAGACAGTGCTTTATTGACAAATGCACAGGACTTCCCCAATATATGTGTGGTGGCTAGAAATTGATGCTGAGTGTTTTCTTCTATCACTTCTCCACTTTATTCTTTGAGACAGCTTGCCATTTTGGCCAGACGATTGGCCAGTGAACTTGAGGGATGCCCATCTCCACCCCCACACCATGGTGCCTGGCTTTTTACATAGGTGCTGGAGATTAAAATCAGGTCCTTGTGCAGCAGGCTCATTGTCCTCTGAGACATCTACCTAGCAGCTGTTTGTTGAGATAGGGTCTCCCTAGATAGCCCAGGCTGGCCTCAAATTTACAATTCCCTTGCCTCCTCCTGAGTGCTGGACTTATAGGTGTGTGTCATAACACTAGCCTTCCAGAAAAATTCCTCTTATGTCATTCTAGTGAGGACATCAAAATTCACACTTCTGGTTTGCTTTTAGGGCCAGGACATAAGCCTGGGATCAGGCTTGGTCAGTTAGCTACAGCCATGACTCCATGGAGTCACAACATTCATCAGGTTCTTTGCCAGTATAGATGGCAGCAGAATCAGCCACCTTTCAGTGGTGGTGGCTCCCAGTGGCAAGGTGAAGCTTCTCACGAACACGTGAAGTCATCCACATGCCTGACGCAGTTTGGTGCGGGGGATTCTTTTTTTGTTTTTTGTTTTGGGTCAGGGTTTCTCTGTGTAGTCTTGGCTGTCCTGGAACTCACTCTGTAGACGAGGCTGGCCTTGGATTCAGAGATCTGCCTACCTCTGCATTTTCTACATGGGTATGCTCTCTTGGTATCTTCTGACCTTGTTAGGTTTCTGGGAGTCATGGCTGTCTGATTGTTTCCATAGTTACAGGAACATTTACTTTGTATCATTACCACAAAGAGTCCTATGCATGGATTTTTCCCAAAACAAATGCTGTGTTCTTCCTAGGCCTAAGGGAGATATGATGCCTCTTCTTGCCTCTGAGGGCATCATACACACGTGATGCATTTATATACATGCATGCAAAAACAGTCACACACATAAAAAAAATCTTTAAAAAGGTTGTTCTTGGTGCTGGGTAGTGGTGGCACATGCCCTTAATCCCAGCACTTTGGAGGCAGAGGCAGGTGGATCTTTTAGTTCAAGGCCAACCTGGTCTACAGATCAAGTTCCAGCCAGGGCTACACAGAAAACCCTGTCTTCCCAAAATAAAAATAGACAACAAACAAAACAAAATAAATTGGGTTCTAATATCCCAGAAGTCACCATGGAACTGATTAACACTGTCGTAGTTGATTTCAGGTGTCATTCCTTAGGTATTTTCCACCTTGAAAAAATATTTGTTATTATTGTGTGTGCGTGTATGTACCACAGCATGCGTGTGAAGGTCAGAGGACACCTCTGTGAAGTCAGTTCTCATCTCCCATCTTCATGCAGGTTCCAGGTTCTAACTGAGGCCAACAGGTTTGAGATGCAGGTTGCTTTACCAGCTGAGTTATTGCAACAACCTACCACATAAAAAAGTTTTATGCTTTTATTTTTTTGAAAGGGTCTCTGAATGGCCTGGAACTCACAAAGCAGGTTAGACTGGCTGGCCAGCAAGCCATGGGATCCGTAAGTCTCCACCTTCCCAGTGCTGGGATTACAAGCACTTTGAGAACCCAAAATCTGTAAACTTTTTCAGAATTGACCTTGTCCTACAACACAAGGTGAGTTGAACTCTCATGAAAGGCAATCTGCCTTGGAGGTTTAGAAGTACAGATTTCCATAAACCGGCTTTACTGGAACTTCTTGAGAGGAGGAAGTGGGAGAGACTGACGGAATGGATCTGCTAGAACCAGTGGACTTTGATCCAAATTAGAAAGATGTCACCATTACAATGGAGCTGAGTATGAGGATGGCCTCTTAATGGGGCCAGTGACACTGCTAGCTTTCTTTATGCAATAGTGAATGAGTAAAGGGTAATAGTTATAACACGATGGTACTTGGCTGTTTTTCTATTTTGATATTGTTCTTATATTCAGATATCTGCCATTCCTAGCATGCTGGGGTCCCAGGAACTGTGGAAGAGCTTTTCTGGGGAGCTTAGTTTCTGGGTATAACTCTCCATCACAGAGTGAACAAGTACCCCCTGAGTCCCATGTTGAAATCCTTATCCCTTGTACCTACCTTAGTGTGATTATACATGGAGAGGGGTTTTTGAGGATTTATTTTATATATATATGAGTGCTTTCTTTTTATTTCTTTCTCTTTTATTTTCTTTGAGATAGCATCTCTCTATGTAGTCATGTCTGGCCTGCAACTTGCTATGTAAAACATATCAGACTGGAACTCATAGAGCTCCACCTGCTTCTGTCTCCTGAGTACTGGGATAAAAGACAGGCACCACTATATTCATGCTTAAGTATTTTGTTGGTGTGTGTAACTGCACCATGTGTGTGCAGTACCCACTGAGGCCAGAAGAGGCCATCAGATCCCTTGGGGTGGGAGTTACAGACAGTAAACTGCTATGGAGGCATTCTGTAAGAGCAGGGCCTCTCCAAGAGCAGCAAGTGCTCTTAACCACTCAGGCATCTCTTCATCCCCAGGAGAAGTTATTTTATTTTATTTTATTTTTTTAGAGAGGATGCTGAGTTAAAAATGTGATCATTCAGAGGCACTAAACCAATACAATTTTAGTTTTTGTAATAAGAGACTAGGATGCAGACACATACAGAGGGAAACCCACACAAAGACATAGGGAGAAGTCACCATCTACAAGCTAGGGAGTGACATTCAGAAGAACCCAACCCTGTGGCGCCTTGTTTTTTAAGTTACCAGACCATGAGGAAACTAAGTGTCCAGCCCCACCTCCAACAGTCATCAAGGTCTGCTGTTACAGTGGATTAGGCAAATGAATGCATCCTTCCTTTCAACCTATAAAACCCGTAAATCTGGACACCCAACACATGCTCTCCAGCGGTTAGGCACAGAAGAATGTTAGAGTCTAGTGGGCACCCACCTCCTCGACACCTGCCCCATCTGAGAGGTCATCTTGGACATGGGTAGCATGAAGAAGGGACATGAAGAAGCAGTTAGGACAGAGAGGAGAAGATACCATTGTAGCCAGCCATGAAGCTGCCTTTACTCTATCATATTGAGGAAGGGATATTCATCATAGACACCTGCAGGACAGGCCAGCGCCTTCTAATGCTGCACTGCCCAACATGGAGCTGTCAGCCATGGGCCTGCCAATCATTTGAAGATGCACAGAATATAAAATGCATAAACACTTGAGGCAGGGAGAAGCTAAAATCTATTATTTCTTATATTGATTATATATTGAAATGATATTCTTGATATACTGGGTCAGCTAAAATGTCTTTAACAGTGAAATCTGAATATTGTACGGCTACTATAAATGAACAATGATGAAAGTCTTTACATTGTATTTCTACTGTTATAAAGAGGAGACCACATTCTGTGCAGCCAACCCTCCTGAGTGTCCAGGGTGCTCCACATGTACCCGAACAGGGTAAGGAGACTTGTCCCTGTCCCGGAGGACAACTGCTTTTGCTTTCAAAACTGGCTCCAGAGCCTCCTCATTCATGGCTCTTTCTGGGTCATTGTTTCATAATTTGTTCAGTATTTTTTATAATGCATCATGCAACCTAACCAGCAAAATACAAATGTTTAGTGGTCATGCCTCACTTTAGCTCTGGTGTTGTAATTTCTGGGCTTGTAGCAATGACCTCAGGCCCACAGTGCTCTTCCAGTATATAACTCAGTCTCCTCTTTCCCTGGGACTGTTACCCAGGGCAGGGCAGCATTCAACCCTAGCCAGACTGCCTGATCCAGGACTCTTCTCATTCCCATATTTGTTCATGCAGTGTGCATATTTCAGTGTGTGGGACATTGGAAATGAAGGGTGACAAGGGCCATTTAGAACACTCAAGGAGGGAAGAGAGTAATGGATTCCGTTCTGTCTTAGCAAGACTTCTTTAAGGAGTGACATTTGTCTTGGATTTTGTTTTTTCAAGACAGGGTTTCTCTGTAGCTTTGGAGCCTGTCCTGGAACACGTTCTGTAGACCAGGCTGACCTTGAACTCCACTTCCCTCTTCTTCCTTAGTGCTGGGATTGAAGGCATGCGCCACCATCGCCAGCTTGTCTTGGGTTTTGAATGGTGAATAGGAGCATCTCATTTGAAGGGTGGCTACTTCAGAGGGAGCATTTCAGCCTGGGTTGATGATAAACCTTACTACAATCCCCCAGAGAGCCTTGCTATCCTCTGACCTTTAAATAGAAATCTCTTGGGGTAAGACCAGGCCTCAGTATTCCTTCAGTGTAGCCATCTTAGAAAACATGCATTAGGGGAATGGAAGTGATGCCAACTTAAAAAAATTATCACAGCTTGAAGACAACCTTCCAAAGGCTAAGCCCCTCTCCAACCTTCCCAAGAGTCCAAGGGCTACCCAAGGATGTGGGTTTTGAGGGTTTTGAGATAGCAAATGCTGGCTGCCAGAAATCAGTCCTGCACCATGTTTATTTATTTAGGCCATTGATAGGCAGACAAGTGTTTATTGAATGTCTACATTGTGCCAGGTATGGGGAGTTGGGCAGTGAATAGGATCTTGTTTCTGCCTTGAGGGGAAGAGAGTCAGATACTTCCCAAGCAGTGAGGAGAGAATGTGGAACCTAGAGAGCCCATGGGAAGGCTTCCCTGTGCAGCCCTCCTCTGTCAAGTGAAGTTTCCCAAAGGAAGTAGCCTTAAGGTGACAGCCAACAGAATCGGTCAGGTGAAAGGACAGAGGGAAGAAATGGGTAGAAGAAACTTTATGTGCAAAAGCCCAGGGGCAGGAACGAGTGTGGTGAGTTCAGAGAACTGCTGGTGTTTACACTGGCTGGAGTGGGAACTGTGGCGAGGGGGAGGTTAAAAAAGAGATCCGGAGGCCTGCCAGATGGTTCAGCAGGCAAGGATGCTTGCTGCCAAGCCTGTGTTTGATCCCTGTGGTAAAAAGGAGAGCCCAACTCCTGCAAGTTGTCCTCTGACCTCCACACATGTGCCCACACTCCCACACAGTCACACACACTCAGACAAATAAATGCAAAGAGAAATTCCCAAAAGAAAGAATTGGAAAATATTGGCACAGGCCAGATCACAAAAGCCTTACAAGCAGAGGTGGGGAGTCTGTAGACAGTGGGGACACCCTTCAGTGGTGTGTGTCAGTGTGTAGACCATGGAGACACCCATCAGTGGTGTGTGTCAGTGTGTAGACAGTGGGGACACCCATCAGTGGTGTGTGTCAGTGTGTAGACAGTGGGGACACCCATAAGTGGTGTGTGTCAGTGTGTAGACAGTGGGGACACCCATAAGTGGTGTGTGTCAGTGTGTAGACAGTGGGGACACCCATAAGTGGTGTGTGTCAGTGTGTAGACAGTGGGGACACCCTTCAGTGGTGTGTGTCAGTGTGTAGACAGTGGGGACACCCTTCAGTGGTGTGTGTCAGTGTGTAGACAGTGGGGACACCCTTCAGTGGTGTGTGTCAGTGTGTAGACAGTGGGGACACCCTTCAGTGGTGTGTGTCAGTGTGTAGACCATGGAGACACCCATCAGTGGTGTGTGTCAGTGTGTAGACCATGGAGACACCCATCAGTGGTGTGTGTCAGTGTGTAGACAGTGGGGACACCCATCAGTGGTGTGTGTCAGTGTGTAGACAGTGGGGACACCCATCAGTGGTGTGTGTCAGTGTGTAGACAGTGGGGACACCCATCAGTGGTGTGTGTCAGTGTGTAGACAGTGGGGACACCCATCAGTGGTGTGTGTCAGTGTGTAGACCATGGAGACACCCATCAGTGGTGTGTGTCAGTGTGTAGACCATGGAGACACCCATCAGTGGTGTGTGTCAGTGTGTAGACCATGGAGACACCCATCAGTGGTGTGTGTCAGTGCATAGAGAGTGGGGACACCCTTCAGTGGTGTGTGTCAGTGTGTAGACAGTGGGGACACCCATCAGTGGTGTGTGTCAGTGTGTAGACAGTGGGGACACCCATCAGTGGTGTGTGTCAGTGTGTAGACAGTGGGGACACCCATCAGTGGTGTGTGTCAGTGTGTAGACCATGGAGACACCCATCAGTGGTGTGTGTCAGTGCATAGAGAGTGGGGACACCCATCGGCGGTGTGTGTCAGTGTGTAGACCATGGAGACACCCTTCAGAGGTGTGCATCAGTGTGGCTGGACTGAATGGAAGCTGTGTTGCAGAATCCTCTGGAGATATTGGTGGGCTAGACTCAGGCTAGGGCAGTGGGGAGGGGGAAAGAGAGGATCAGGTAGACTCAAGAAGCAGCTCCTATCTCTGGAGTCCTTGTTCTGTGCAGCTGCATCCTGGGAAACTTGGCTGCTATGACCTTGGCCCCCAGCACATCCCTCTGCTAAGGGCCCTCCCCTCATTGTAGCCTGAAACCTCTAGGGTGAGCAGGGCAGCCACGAGCTCACTTTGGCCGTTTCCTGTGACCTGGGGGACTGCTGTCTTTGTCAATGGCATCCACTGGCTCAAAAACTCTGGGTTAGTATCTGTACCTGCCTTTGGCTGCATCAGGCACAAGGGTGCATCTGCTCCCTGCTATTCTATCCTGATTGGAAATGAAAATCCCCTTTCCCTTCTGTGTGTCCCAGGCTGGCCTGGAGCTCACCATCCTCCTGCCTCAGCCTCCCTAATGCAGGGATTATAGGTATGATGCCATGCTTGGCTTTCTTTCATAGTTTATGTTAAAGCAAACATCTGACCTCATATCACCTTACATGTAACATTTTAGGAGAAAGAAAGAAAGAAAGAAAGAAAGAAAGAAAGAAAGAAAGAAAGAAAGGAAAGGTGCCGGGTGGTGGTGGTGTATGCCTGTAATCTCAGCACTTGGGAGGTAGGTGGTGGATTTGAGGCCAGCCTGGTGTACAGAGTGGGTTCCAGGACAGGTAGGACTACACAGAGAAACCCTGTTTTGAAAAACAACAGCAACAACAATAACAAAAATCAAATAAAATAAAAGCATAGCCACATGCCACCATCACAACCTAGAAAGTGAACAGAATTGTCAGTGCCATCAAGATACTCATAATCAAATAATAGTATAAGTTTAATGAATTTTAGGTCTTTTTGTTTGCTGTTTGTTTGTTTTTTGAGACAGGGTCTCTCTACCAAGTCCTGCCTGTCCTGGAACTCACTGTGTAGACTAGGCTTGGACCAAATTCAGTGAAATCCACCTGCCTCTGCCTCCTAAGTGCTGGGACTAAAGGTGTGAGCCACCACAACTAACTAGTTTTAATAACTTTAAAAATGGCATTTATTTTAAAAATAAGTTTTAAAACTCTCTTCTTCCATCTCCAAGCTTCACACTCATGTAGTAGTGACCTGTCTGAGTTCAGCTTAAAGAGCACAGAGGTCATGTCTCTCCCTCGGCTAGGGCATTCTTCTGACAGTGATAGAAGGCTCCACTGAGCATGGCAATGAACTCAGACAAGTGGAGAGGGGACTCTGCACAGGGAACCGTCCACTGGAGGCATCAGGACCCAGCTGTAACGTGTAGGCTTCCTTGCCAGCCACCTAGGCCCTGCCAGTTGCAGTCCCCAAATAACACACAGGACACTAGATTATGAAGCTGTTGGTCGTTTGCTTGTTTCTTACTGGCTAGCTCTGACTTAAGTATTTAACCCATAATTGTTAATCTAAGTATTTCCATGTGGTCTTTGTTTACCAGAGGAAGGGTCCACATGTTGCTTCTCCTGCGCCCTACATTGTGACTGACTCTGCCTCTCTTTCCCAGAATCCTCCTCGACTCCTAGTCCCACCTATCTTCTTCCCCATTGGCCAACAGTGCTTTATTCAACAACCAATAAGAGAGACAGATTTACAGAATGACATCTTCCATCACCCAGCCTCCACCATTTACCCTAGTGAGAGAGTAAGGAACACAGCACTATGCAACTGTCCCTTTGAATATCTTCTCACTTAGTCCAGTTTGGAGGGAAAAATGGGATGTCAGAGCATCCCAAACTCTAAAATGATGAGACACATGCTGAATGAAGTTGTTCCCTGGAGACAGGATGTATCAAGGATATTAGAAAGGGTCTGCTTTGATGTAGGGTCATGGAGGAATTGAGCTTATCAGAGTCCTGTGGGTATGTATTGGCATCAGCAGCCACCCTGGAAGGTAACTTATGATGGGATTAATTCAGTTGACTCCCATACCTCATGATCAAGGCCAAATAGCTCATTGGGTATTTCCTGGGAGAACTTGGCTTTGATTTGTGGTGCATCAGAAAATGTATTTGGATTTGTGTGTGTGTGTGTGTGTGTGTGTGTGTGTATGAGTGTGTGTGTGTGTATGAGTGTGTGTGTGTATATGAGTGTGTGTGTGTGTGTGTGTGTGTTTATTTCTAGATTTAAAGAATTTGCTTGGTTTTCACTTTCTTGTGGCTCACATTTTAGTCTGGCTATGGAATTCTCTGCTTTTTCTTTCAATCTTTGTGTGTGTTTATGCTATGTTGACACTAGAACCCCAGCCTCATGCATGCCAGGCAAGCAAGCACTTTACCACTGGGCCACACTCCCAGGCCCAGTATGAAATAGGTTGATATCCATCAAGGCCACCTGTCATTGTTGGGTACCTGGAGGTTGCCAGCTTTTGCTTTGGCCTGTGCACATTGTGACAGAGGACACGGTGGGTGTGGCTGCTGAGTGGTGTCCAGTTTGCTATAGTAAAGTGTGGGTAAACAGAATCGGATTGTGCCGGGAGCCGTTTTGATCAAGTGGCTTCCCACGTGGGGTGACATTGCACGCATACAGCTGTGCCTCCTCTGCGTTTTCCACGGCCAGGGTGAGGCTGTTCCAGGAGGTGTGGCCCAGTCAACCCCTGAATGCCTTCAGAGGAGCCTTCCCACCTGGTATGACTCAGGGTGTGGAGAGAAGAGCTAGAAGTGAAGCCAGACGCAGGCCTGGGCACACATGGAAGGCCCTGTATCCAAACCAGTGAGAAACTGGGCTGGATCCAAATGTCCACCAGCCAGAGGGGAGGAGAGGGAAATGGACGGGGAGAGGGGGCAGAAGAAGGAGGGAAGGAGAAGAGGGAGAGGATAGGAAGAAAAGAGGATGGGGACAGAGGAGAAGAGGGAAGGATGGAGTGGGGGGAGGAGCGGGAGTGGGTGTGGGGCAGAAAAACCTTGCTTTACGCTTTCGTGATGTGAAAACTCCAACACCACAAAGCTCTATTCTAGGGGTGAAGAGCTGCTGATGTGTGGTGATAAGCAGAGGGCACCCTGCTTGACTCGGGTACCTCCATGCTTTCAGCCTTGGTGTGCAGCACACATACACGGGAGAGCTGAAGAGCAACCAATTAACCGACCTGCCATCAAGGGCCAACTAGTCCAGAGTGACCCAGCTGGAGGCACACAGAGTAGAACTTACTCTGTCAGGGCTTCCTTTTCTCCACAGCCATCCCTTAGTTTGGAATGCTCACCATTCTTGTCTTGGATTTTATGTTGATTTTCTTATCTAGTCTCTGGGAACTCTTCCATCTATTATTCACTCAGCAAATCTCTCTCAAATACCCCTGTTGAAATTATCATGATGACTGCTACTTGTTCACCCTCTCTTCCCTCCTCTGAGATCCTCCCAGATTCCTGTGAGGCACCAGGCAAACCTTGCTGGGTGCTTGAGGAAGCACCCTTGTTAGTCAGTTATGCTGTACACATGAGTACTAGACTAGGCAAACTGGGTGCGTGCTGAGAGATTCATTTTCTTTTAATTCTGTTTCTTCAAGACAGGGTTTCTCTGTGTAACAGTCTTGGCTGTCCTGGAACTCCCTCTGTAGACCAGGCTGGCCTTGAACTCACAGAGATCCACCTGCCTCTGCCTCCTGAGTGCTGGGATTAAAAGTGTGCAGCACTACACCCAGCTTCTCTTACTTTTCTTGTATGAGGAGGTTTGAGACCTTGTTCTTATAGCCTTCAGGGAGTTCCCTCTGTCATTGAAACTCCCTGTCACATCAGTCTTCCCTTCCTGGGCTCCGGAGCTTATCACCACTCCTCGCAGCCTCTCACTTCACTTCCTGCTTCTATACAGGGATTGTAAGGGGGCCTCACTCTCTGAACTCATGTTAGGCCGTGCTGAGAGATTCACTGAGAGTATTCTACTTAATCCTCAGTAACCATCAGAGAGGTGCCAAAACAAAAACTCAAAGACCGGAAATGATTTTCTTGTGTCGTATGCCTGTACCCAGTGGTAGACCTATGACCAGCATTTGAGGTTATTACTGTCTTTTTTGAGACAGAGTTTTGCTATGTAGTGCTGGCTGGACTGGAATTGGAGATTCTCCTGTCACTGCCTCCTGGGTGCTGAGATTATAGTTGAGTGTCACCATGTCTGGCTTCAAAGATGAATTTTGTGGAACTCCCAAGCCAGGCCAGGTGGCATCAGACTCTCAGGGTCGTCTGTTGACTCCTTCCCTTGCTAGACACTGTACCTCCTGCATCTGCAGGAATTACTGTCTCTTGGCATTTTTCTCTGACCTTGGTGAAACTGGGTGACAATTCCTGTCTCTCTGGGTTACTCAGAGGAACTGAGGTAGCAAAACAATGGAAATTATTCAAGCATGGCCCACTCTACACACGCTGCATTGTGACTGCCATTAGGGTCGCTCTGCCATCTCTAAGACACTGACCGTTCTGCAGGTGGAACCATCACCCACTGAAAACAGCCCAGGAATGAATCTCTTCCTTGTCTCAGAGGCCTTGGGTGAGTTTGACAGCCTTTGCATTATCCAAACACGGATAAATATCTAGAACGAATCCTCTCACTGGATGGCAGAAGACATTTCTCCAGCTGGGGCAGGTGGACAATGGTGCTCACTGAGAGTGCCCTGGGGTCACAGAGCTGAACAGGAGCGTAGTTTGAAAGAAGCTGGTGGTCTCCACAGGGTTCTGCTGCAGTTTCTAATCTCGTTCAATTTTGAATGGCCCATCGCTCTGTGATCCCCAGAGCTTGCCTGATGAGATCTTGTTTGGAGCAGGGAAATTTGATCCGGTGACCTCCACCCCCCTTTCTTCCTGCTTAGAAGTAATGACCCACTTCAACTTTGAGTGGCTTCAGACATCAGGTCACAATTCAGGGCCCCATACTTGATCCAGGTAGAAAGGTTTTCACTTTTGGCAAAGTCTTGATTCTCCCTACCAGGCAGGTACTCTCTGGCTCTTCCCGGGTTCTCTGTAACTCCTCCAGTGGTAGGGAACCAGGGTGTGTGCTTTCCAACTTCTGGGCACCCAGAGGACTATATTTCAGTGTATGAGAGCAAGCATACCCAGCCCAGGATGCAACATGCCCTCCAGCATGCCCCCAACTTCAAAGGGCTATCGTAGGAATTAAAAGTGACTTGGCTGCCACAGCTACTTTTAAAATACCCAGCCCAAATTCTGGTTAGAGGATGTGGTAATAAATGTCAGTTATGATTACTAAGATGAAAATGATGCTTCAGGACAGAGTAGGGAATTTAACCCAGGTGTGAGTTCTGCTTTGGCCTCTACTTAGGGAGCAGGAACACCATAGAAAGGATCATTTCAGGGTATGACAGAGGGAATCTACTGGACTTGGACCACTTGGCAGGAGTCATCTGTTCTTTAAGGGTTGAGCTGCCTGGCCTCCTGGGCTCCTGGGCTCCTGGGCTCCCTCACCTGGGTGGATCCTTCCCTCTGCCTTTGGGTTGGAAGGAAGTACTCCTTGGTCTTCTTCCTTCCCATAGAGTGGAGATGAGGTAGCAGTGAACTGAAAAAACATGTTTATTGAGCATTTTCTAGGCAGTAGGTTATTATTAACCAAGCTGGTCGGTGGTGGCGCACACCTTTAGTCCCAGCACTTGGGAGGCAGAGGCAAGCAGATTTCTGTTAATTTGAGGTCAGTCTGGGCTACAGAGTGAGTTCCAGGACAGCCATGGCTACAAAGAGAATTCTTGTCTGGAAAAACCAACCAAACCTAAAAACTCAACGAACCAAACAAAATAAGTGCTAATTAAGGTTTTGTTTTGAAAGCATTCTCAGTGCAGTGAGGGGGTGGAAGGTGGGAAAAGTAAAGAGAGACGAGCATTGTGTCATCTGGGTTAATAAAAAGCTAACTGGCCAATAGGTAGGCAGGATTCCAGTCGCAAAGGACACTGGGAAGGAGGGCAGAGACACCAGGAGATGCCGAGGAAGCCGTAGAGTACAGAGTAGAGAGTAAAGGTAACTGGGCCACATGAAGAAACATAGATTGAAAGATATGGGTTGATTTAAGTTATTAGAGCTAGTTAGAAACAAGGCTAAACTGTCGAGCAAGCTTTCATAATCAATAAGTCTCCATGTCACTACTGAGGAGCTGACGGTCCCAATAAAAAAGTCCAACTCCAGATGGCATCCTAGGAGGGAACACCCAGGTTCACCTGCTGTCAGGAGTGGTGAGGGTGGGCCCTCAAGTAGTGAGAGCTGCCTGCAGCTGAAGAATCCTTAGCCTGGCTGTGCTGGGGAGTATGGACAGATGTCCCCAGGACAGAAAGTTCTTGACTAGTTAATGCTTCAGAGGAGGCCAGAGTGACAGTGACTAGTCTCTGTCAGCATAGTTGAGCAGCCCGCTACAAACAACTCTGAATGGATTTAGGGCAGGACACTGATGGGTCAGATTTGTTTTCCGAAGGCCACTTTCATTATCTGTGTCTTCATTGTCATGGCCAAGCAAAGGCAGAGGCAAGGAGGCTAAGACCTCAGCAACCCAGCTGTGCTCTATTTCTTCTGTTGCTGTATCTTTTGGTCCCATCCCAGGAGTACATGTCACCATGGCAACAAGTGGACAAACATTTCTGGCTTTGAAAGATGTGTACGTATGTATGCATCAAGGTCATTCGTGTGGCTCTGCGATGATGTGTAGACGAATCCTTCTCCATCAAGTCCTCCCCACACAGCTGGAGGTGTGGCACTCCAAGAAACAGCAAAGTACCTTGGCTACCAAAGTACCTTGGCTACCAACCCACCTCCAACCCGCCTCTAACAAGTCACTTCTTCAACTAATTAACACCAACAGGGATCTTGCTCAAATGTTTGTTTACTGGACTATTATCCATCTACCCCCCCCCCCGCGCCCTGCTACAAGATAAGCCCAGGTGAGCAGAGGGCTTGTCTGGTTTAACACTGTGGCCCCTGTACCTAGCATCATACCCGGCTCCTGAAAGTCTAGAAAGTGTTTGGTAAATGAACAAGTGTAAGGAGTCCTGAGCACCATGGTGAAGCCATGGTCCAGACATAATGGAAACTCAAGAAGGAGCATTAACTGTGCAGAGCTAGGAGTGGGTTCCACTGGTGTCTTTTTACTGACAATATTGTTGAGCGACTCTGACCAAACGCAACAAGAATGGTGAGCATAAAAGGAGTCATTGCGCCAGCTTTGCCCTTCTGCCTCTTCATCCAAGGGCCATGTTCTGTGTAGTTCTGTCTGATGCAGACATTCTTCTAGGAACAAGACGAAGCAGAGTTTTGAGGCCTGACAACTGCCCATCTCTATACAGTGTTATTTCTCCTCTGGAGAGAAGCCAGGTAAGCTTCAAGCCAGACACACCTCCAGCTGTGTGGGGAGGACTTGATGGAGAAGGATTCGTCTACACATCATTGGACAGCACTTGGCTGGGTTAGAGATACACAAGGAGCCCAAGCTAAGCCAGTGAAAACAAACCTTAGGCTTGTTCTGGAACTTCCGGGTCAGACTCTCCTGCAGTTGCTCAGCTGATAGGTTGCAAGTCTGGGGATGTTGGTGACCAGTAGGTCACCTCATAGAGCAAAGCAGCTGGCAGAAGAAAACTCACACAAACACCACCAAGAACAGAAGAAAGACGTCCCGGGGGACTGGTGTAGACATAAAACCTACTTTCAGTTTGTAAAGCCTATCATGTCTGCTTCTTTCCTTTCTTCCTTTTAAAAACATCTTATTTTAATTGCACATGGGTGTTTTGCCTACCTTTGTGTCTGGGTACCACGTGTGTGCCTGGTACCCTTGGAGGCCAGAAGAGGGAGTCAGATTGCCTAGAACTGGAATCACAGAGTTGTGAGCTACCATGTGGGTGCTGGGAATTGAACCTGGGACTCCTGGAAGAGAAGTCCATGCTCTTCACAGCTGAGCTATCTCTCCAGCAATTCCCTTTATCCTTCCCTTCTGAGTACAACACACAGGCTCCAGGCTGGACCTCTCTAGAGAGGCAAAGATAGGCTTATCCAGTAGTCCAGGGGCAGTAGTAAGGCAATGAGACAAAGGGACAGGAACTGCCTTCAAGGTTTTGTTTTTTTGTTTTTTCCATATTTGGACATTTACTGTGTGTGTTTGGTAGGGGGCGGTGCTGTGCCATGGTATACCCGGCAAGTCAGGTCAGGAGACAGTTTGCCATAGGCAGTTGGTTCTTTCCATGAGTACAGGGGATTGAACTTAGCCAAGCTTGGCAGCAAGTGCCTTTACAGACTGAGCCATTTCCCTGAGCCTGGGAGCTGGCTTTTAAGTAAGGTACAGGCACTTAGTCTTAAGTCCCCCCACAATGTGGCTTTTTTAGTTTTCTGAACACGTGGAGGGTGGAAAGCTTGGGTAAGCAGGGTTAGCCTGGGTGTTTTCAATAGCATAGCTGAGTGGGCACAGATCAACTGAGCTCGGGTGAGCAGGGTTAGCCTGGGTGTTCTCAATAGCATAGCTAAGTGGGCACAGACCAACTGAGCTACAGCTGTGAACTAGGGCGTTACAGAGCCTCACAGGCTTTTTTAAAATTATTTTTTATTTAAATTCAATCTAACTTTATATACCGATCCCAGTTCCCTCTCCCTCCTGTCCTCCACGCCCCGCACCATCTCTCCATCCCACCTCTCATCTACCCCTTAGAGAGGGTGAGACCTCCCATGGGGGATCATCAAGTCTGTCACATCATTTGGGGCAGAACCTCTAGCTCAGCCGTTAAAGCCTGGCTCACAACTCACAGCCTTTTTAATGGGCATTGGTTTTGAGTTTGAGAGCCTTAGGTCCTGGTTTTCTACGCAGGTGGCTGGGCCTTACCCTTCCCAGGAGCTCTGGCTCAGTCGTCTGGGGTGGAGTCTGAGAATTCGCATTTCTAACAAGCTCCAGGTGAATTTGTGCTGTGGCTGCTGGGCTCATGGCTGCACCTTCTCCTTGAAACCCAATTCAAGGACGGCCAGATTGATGCTTCCCAGACCTGCGTCCTTCTTGGTTACCAAATGGTCACATCCCTGAGCCTTCAGCTGCAGAAACTGCACAAGTGGTGTTGTGCTCCAAGGACCTGTGGTGAGTCTGTGACCTCCAAATATCTTAATTTTGGTAAACCTGGTGTGGTTTTGGTAAGCTGGGGTGGTTTGGGCATGAGGGGACGGGTGAGCTTGGTCTTCTGAAAAGGGCCAGGTTCTGCCCTGGGCCAGAGGGCACTGTGGATGGTCAAGAGGGCCTTGCTGACTTTGAGGATGACAAGGGGTGGGTGGGCAGGATAGTTTCAGTTATCTGTGGCTACTGGTGCGGACCGAGTGGTTTACTTCCTTTGGTATCATTGTTCTCAAGAGGCAGAAAAGGGGAGAGCATGGGAGAGAGCAATCTTCCTCTCCCCTGAGTTATTATTAATGTGTCTTATCAATGTACTAGGACCTGTCATGGAACTTAACAGTCAATGCTACTGCTTTGGGTGGTATTGTTTCCATTTTATAGAGGGACTCATTGAGGCCTGTGAGACAAAGCCAGCTGCCACGACCAAGTAGCTTATTTGTAGAAGAATTAGGTGTTGAACCTAGCTTTGTGTGTGTGTGTGTGTGTGTGTGAGTGACTCTGAATTAGACATGTTTCTTCCTGCTGGCTGCCAAGCCAATTGGCCTGGCATCCTGAGTGTTGGGCCCAACCTAAGCTGAAGCTTATCAGTGGCCCTCTCTGGGTTTACCAGGTTCTCCAGAGAAACTGCCAATAAGGGGTTGTGGGTACTTCAAGATCTGCAGGGTGAGTTGTCCAGCTGGAGAGTTGATGTTTCAGCTGTAGCTTGGGTCTGAAGCCAGAGAGTCAGTGGTGGTGTTTCACCACCTTCACAAAGACACTAACAATAATTCCCGATCATCTCGTGGCCAAGTTTGACAGTTAAAACTCACTGCCACAGTTGCTTTGTGAAGTCAAGGGGTCTGGTCAGCAGGGAAATGTCCAGGGAACCATGAAACTTCTCCTAGCCTGCTGCTGTCTTGGGGGAGAGTTATGACAGGTGATGCTCCACAGAGAGAGGTTGTCTGAATTCTTGCTGCCCGGCCTGTTGTCACTGGCATCATGGGCATCCTGAAGTATGGTGTTCAGCTTAGCTGCTCTCCGAGTCTGAGCCAGTGCTGCCCTGTATGTGTGTGGTGAGGGGGCGGAGAGACACCTCTCTTGTCCTACTTCCCTTCCCAGGGAACATATTGTGGGGAATTATCATTGGATCTGCAGTGAGCAGAGGGAGCCCCCAGACCTTCCCAGTCACAGGAGGCTGGGCTGAAAATTCAGAAAAAGATTTGGCCAGAGGCCAAGTCCAGAGAACACATGGTCAGGTCCTGCCTGGGCTTTGTCTAGAGCATGGCCTCTGTCATCCAGACAGGCTTGGGTCTGGGGGCCAAGCCACACTGTGTAGGTATCCCTATGTAGAGCATCCCAACTTTCTGACCCTTGCCCAGACATTCACTATCCTTAGCTCCCAACTCTAGAGCTTCCCTCCTCCTCCCACTGCCCCCTGTTCTGCCTGACCATGAATGATGTATAAGCTTTCCAGAAAACCACCTTTGTGAAGCAGGTTTATGCTTTCATCCCATCTCTCCCTGGGCCAGACAATGTTTAGTTTCCTTAGCACCTGACCTGTAAGGATGATGAAGAGGGATGAATTGTAGGGGTTCCCTTCTGAGAGGAGGTGCTTCTGTGCAAGGCCTGATGCAGGATGAACCACCAAAACCCTCAGGGCTTGCATTAATTGCTTTTCTATTGCTATGATAAGTCACCATTGACCAAAGCAACTTATAAAAGAGCTTAATTAGCCTCATGGTTCCAGAGGGTGTGAGTCTACAGTGTTAGAGTAAAGGCATGATGGCAGGCAGTTGTAGCAGCAGCTGGGAACTCACATCTTGACCCATAGCAAGGAGACAGAGAAGGGGGGGGAGGGAGAGAGAGAGACAGCGAGAGGGACAGAGACAGAGAGAGAGACAGAGAGAGAGACAGAGAGAGAGCAAGTGATGAGTCTTTTGAAACCTCTAAACCCACCCCCACTGACACACCTCCTTCAACAAGTCCATGCCTCCTAACCCTTCCCAGACAGTATTAGTATTCAAACATGTGAGCCTATGGGAGGTCATTCTCATTCAAACCAGTCTAGGGTTCCTGGGAAGGGGCTGTCTGTCTGCTAGAGAGATCTCTTGGAAAGGCCATAGTGATGGAAACTGGGTGGGGTAGGCACAGGAGTAGGATGGAGATAAAGCAGCTAGTCCCAGCTGCTTAGGTTCCGGAGTACCACTAACCACACTAAGGCTGTGATGGTAAGTGTGTGAGATGTGGGTCTGCAGCCTTTGTAGGGATGCAGATGTTGTGTCTTAAATTGTTTCGCCAGGGGAAAGAGGGAGATGTGGGAGGTGATGCTATAAAAATGCTGTGCAGTGTAACCAGTGCTCCTGCTTTGGGGGGCTTCATAGAGGTTCTGGTCTGCCCAGGGGTTGAGGAGGTGGGGTAGCGGAGACTGCTGGTGGGGCTGTCAGGGTCGTTACACCGAGCAGATAACAGGTAACACGAGGGACACCAGGAGCCAGGCTTCTCCTTAGAGAACGGGTGTGCAAGCACAGTTCCCTGGGGGAAAACTAGAAACAACTGAGGAGCTGGATGGATTTGAATTCGTGCATGTAAATATCTAGATTTACACATGCATTCACACCAGGAGTTCAGTGGCTGTATAGTTTCAGATACATGTAAATCCATGTGGCTATAGTCACTGTATGTACATTGCTTGGCTTCCAAATTCCCAAAAGCAACAGCACACACTAAGATCCTAGATCTTGGCTTCTATAACCATTTCAACTACAATGAACCAAACCTGTTCCCAGATGATCCTGGAACATTTGTGCTGTAAAGTAAGCATGTGTTCAGATGGCGACTTGTGAGGGGCAGAGGGATTGTCTGGAAGGGGCTTCTGCTGGCTAGACCTGGACTGTTGAACATCAGCATAAATAATGATAGTAACTTACAAAGCCACTGAAGAAAATTGGAATCTAGAAGCCTATATTGATATAAAGAGTAAATACACCACAGGGAGAAGGCAAAGCCTTTTATTCTTGCTAAGACTACGTAGGTTGGATCTAGCCATAGAGAAGTAGAAACTAGCCCAGGTTGAGAGTTAACCTATAAAATAAGTATATACAGCCCAAACAAGCAAACAAGCAAAACAAACTCTCAAATGATTAAAAAAAAATCAGAAGAAAACCCTCACAATGACTAAATGTGGTGTGTTTTTTAGATTAGCTCCCACTGGAAAGACCCGTTGTTGGGACAGTGGCAAAATTTGCATGAGGTCTGTGGGTTGGAGGGTGAGGTGTGGATCTTGATTTCCTGGCTTGTAAGGCATGGTTCCGAATCCGTGTCTGTTTGTGGGAAATACTCGGGAGTTTTTAGGCACGACAGGACATCATCTCGGCAGCTCGCTGTCAAGAGGTTCAGAAAATACTAGAATCGTATCCTCTCTGCACATGTGGCAGCAGTGAGGGTCCACATGCAAGCAGAGAAGTAAATGTGGGAAGATATTAACTGCTAGGGAACCGGGGCAAGAGAAATAGGACAGTTTTTTGGCATTCTTACAACTTTTCTGTAGGTTTGCTGCAATCCTATCAAAATAAAATGTATTTCAAAAAGGGTTTAAAAACCCACTTAGTCTGACTAATCTCCAGGGGGACTGTATAATATGTGAGAGCATCTCTGGCTGTTCTTTTATGTGAATTTTTATGTAGTTAAAATGGTGCTGTATGTACAACTTTATATCTCCCCGTGTCATTTAGCATGGTAACATAAACATTGCCCCGAGTGTTACTACAGTCTCCATAAACATTTCTTTAATGGCCTAAGGATGCTCCGTAAAAGCCTACCATGCTAACTATCACGGGACAGTACGGGAGTTATTACCTTCCAAAGTTACAAATCCTGTAGCAGAGGGTAGCTGTGACAGTAAAGCCGCATGTGTTTCCTTTAGATCAGACTTCTAGAAACAGAATTAGGAAGGGATGTGAATATCTTAATGCAGTTAGTATACTCCCCCCAGAGCTTTCAAAAGCTCCTGAGTGATAGTGCAGTCCCCAGCTTTCAGAGTGACTGCTTCTTCAGCCCCTCACCCTTGATTAAGAATCCTTTATTCAGGCTGGGCTTTGTGGCGCACGCCTTTAATCCCAGAACTCAGGAGGCAGAGGCAGGTGGATCTCTGTGAGTCAAGGCCAGCCTGGCCTACAGAGTGAGCTTTAGGATAGCCAGGGCTACATAGAAGGATTTTGTCTAAAACACAACAAAAGAACAATAAAAACTCCCAAAACCTTTGCTCCTTTTAAAAATTTCTTCTTAAAATTGGAACACTTTATGGATTTTTCTGTCACTCTACTTGGCGTTGGTGAAGTCAGCATGCCTTTGATCTTTTGATAGATGGGGGGCCATGACTTACTGCATGTTCTGCTGATGTCTAAAGAAGTTGAGGCTCCTCATGGGTGTTGTCACATTCTCCATTTGCTTAGAGAGGCCCACTGCTTCTCTGAGAACGGAGACCACACGCCTGTTGTGTCTCATGTAGACAGTTCTCCTAAGACCGGAGCCTACGGTGCCCATACCTGGTTCTTTGTAGAATCTTCTGAATTTCAAGTTGATCATGTGACTAGCTGTCGATTCCTCCCTCCCCCCAGGGCTATGCTGTGAGTCTCTGCTCAGTGTTCACTGCCTGGCCTGTAAGCAGCCCCCACCACCTTTATTTCCTGGGCTTTGTTCTCCTTTTTAGCATTTGGGTGGGAGCAGGATTATGAAAGCAATTTTTTTTAATTAAAAAATGACTCAGAGATCCATCTACCTCTGCCTCCCGAGTGCTGGAATTAAAGGCGTGTGCCACCCCCACCATACCCTCCACTATAAAAGCAATTTTTACTCTGTAAAAAGTCAAAGATTCCAGAAAAATAGGTATAAAAGAAAAAAAAAAGCCCACTAATCCCAAATTCATCTTTGCACAGGTTGGAACCTGGGCTTCGGGACACGAGGCAATTAGTTGAAGTGGTACAAAGCTTAGCCAGGGTAAGAATGTGTTCTGAGTTCATAGGAGGACTAGGCGAAAAAGATGTAGAGCTGCCTCGTTCCCATAGGAAGCTACCCTAGCAACCAGCACCAACATGGCAGCCTCTGATTGAGGGTTAGAATTGTATTTGTCAATAACTTGTGATGCTGGCTTGGACAGGACACTGATGAGCCAGGCATGTGATACTTGACTGTAATTCCAGCTTTTGGGAGGTGGGGGCAAGAGGGTTGTGAGTTTTGAGGCCAGCCTGGGCTACTGCATGTTAGATGGTTGAATCTCCAAATCAGGAGAACTGACATCTAAATGCTGTAGCAGATAAATGTTATGTACACGGAGTCTCTTTTTTTAAAATATTTTTTGAAGTTTTTAAAAATCTATTACATATACAGTGTTCTCTTTACACTCCAGAAGAGGGCACCAGATTGAATTGTAGATGGTTGTGAGCCACCATGTGGTTGCTGGGAATTGAACTCAGGACCTCTGGAAGAGCAGTCAGTGCTCTTAACCTCTGAGCCATCTCTCCACGATGGTTTAGACAAGCGCTCGCAAGCAAAGGAATGAGAAAACCGTAAAGCAAGTACCTTGAGAAAATAGACATGCCTAAAACTAAAATCTAGTGCCTAAAAGTTGAAAATCCCCAGAATAGGATAAATGGACGTGTTTATCAAAACTAGAATAGTCACCAATGCCAGTGGAATGCAAAGTAATGTGTGAAACGTCGGTGAGAATCAGTCCCTCCACCTGTTCCCTGTGTGACGCTGTCCTAGCATCCTGTCCAAGTACTCTGTCGCTCAGCACACAGCTACCCTCCTGGGCTGGTTTATCTGTGGCAAGTGGCACGGCAGGACCTGGTTCTACGAGCAGCAGCAGACATCTTCGGCAGCAAAATTGTAGAGGACCAGCACAGATGCCGGTGATAAAACCCAGCTTTGTCCGATGTGCCCGCCCCTTTCCCCGCATATCCTGTGTGGCTGAGCACTGTTCTGTTTTCTTTGCTTTCATGGTCTTTGAAAGCAGTTGTTGGGTTGCTTGTTTCTTGTTTTGTTCTATCAAAATGCTGTGAGAATCAGCTCGGGGTCTGTGCGTGAGTGTGTAGCTCTTGCCTGTGTCTTCACATTAGACTTCCTTGGTTTAGAAGGGGCTGTCATCACTAGAGGGACTACATCTGTTTGGACTTAGCTTCCTGGTGGCACCTAATGAGCCACTGGGCTTATTTTGTAGTGTAGGTGTTGGTGGGGGTGTTTTCCCCCCAGAAAAATGTGACATCGTTCCATCCAGTTCTACTGTGACAAAATATGTGAGCCAGCACCAACATTTGTTGAGTCCCAAGCATCCCTCTAAGCACACAGGTGCATCCTATTTCTGTGAGAGATAGGTGTCATTATCACCCCCACCTTATGGGGAGAGAAGCTTAGTCCCAGAATAGCCATGCTCACCCCCCCCAAACATTTTTATGATGTGGGAATAATAAACTCTCTGCTGCTTGGTGTCCGGCTGTTTTCACTAACATACTTTCAGATGGGGTGAAAAGGACAAAACAGGTGGTTTCACCCTGGCAGGTCAGAGCCCCCTGGCCTGTCTTCCCCCACAGCACAGCCCTGGCTCTGGTCTCAGTAGAAAAGAAGAGAGAGGCTTCTTTGGTTTCTTTGGGGAAGGCGGCATGGCCACTCTGCAGGCCAGCCTCCACACGACTTCGCTTCCGAAGGAAAGGTTCCGATCATGGAGCTCCACAGATGTTTGACTTTCCTCTCTGTAGAGTTTATTTTCTTCCAATTATTACAAGAATGTAAACCATTCTTTGCCGTTTGAATTTGGAAAGAGGGGGAAAACCCCAAAGGCCCTTGTGCCCCCTGAAAGCTGCCAACATTTTTCCTTTTGATAGTGGCTTCTTAGGCCTGGGGAGGGGGAGTGCCTCCATCAACTTAACCCTCTCCCTGTCATTGGTGGTGTGGGTTCTGCCACACACTCTTGTGTGCATGGATTTTTAGGAGCGGTTTGGATCATTTACATGCTCTTAGGAGTGGAATTCTTAGAATAGGGTTCTTCCTAGGGTGGAACTGCTAGGGTGGGTTTGGTTTTTGTTGTTTTGTTTTTAAACATGACTGAAGGAAGATGTGTACTCCTGTATGCTCCTATCAGAGATCCGAGAAGCACTGATGATTCCCTGGCAGCTGAGGCAGGTGGCCCTGGGGACTGTGAAGGGAAGTTTCTTATTACTAGAAACATAACAGAGATTACTAGCCTGGTGGTTACCAATGGTCCCTTCAGTCATTTTAGGGCAGGGGAATTATTTTTTGGTTTCCAGAACAGTTTGGGTTGAGGGGGCCAACAGGCTGCTTTAAGAGGGCACATCTGATCCTGGTGCAGTGGCACATAGCCTGTAATCCCAGCAGTGGGGAGGCTGAGGCAGGAGGATTCCAAGTTTGAGATTCTGCCTAAAAATGACAAAATAAGTAACAACGAAGAGGGAAATCTGCAGCGTGTAGATGTGGTAACCACCATTCCTGTCTGGTCCCAGCTTTTGAATGTTCTGCATGAACTTCATCCTGGGGGGGGCGTCCATGGTATGCCTGTGAGTGTGCAGGGAGGTCACATCTATGTCAGATGCTCTCTTCCACCAACTTCTACTCTATTTGCTTAGACTGGTTGGCCAGTGAGACCCTGGGGTCTGCTTGTCTCCACTACCCCATGATCGGGCTCACATGTTGTTCTTTCCACACGGGTGCTGGGGATAAGAACTCAGGTCCTCATGCTTCAGCAGTGGGCACTTTAACCACTGAGCCATTGTTTCCTTTATTTCTTTTCTTTTCTTTTCGAGACAGGGTTTTTCTGTGTAACTTTGGAGCCTGTCCTGGCACTCACTCTGCAGATCAGGCTGGTCTTGAAATCACAGAGATCTGCCTGCCTCTGTCTCCAAGTGCTGGGATTAAAGGTGTGAGCCACCACGGCCTGGCCTGTCTCTTTGTTTTTTGGCTTTAGCTGTGGAAGATTAGAAAGGCGAAAAGACTCCCCTAACTTGACAATGCTGGTAAGTGGCTGACCTGATGGATGGGATAGCTTGGGGTGGAGGGGGACACATGTGACAGTAGACACTTTCTGGCTTTAGGATCAAGAAGAGCTTGAATGTAAAGTTCACTGTGACATTTATTTAAAAAAAACCTTTAGTCAAAGTTAGTCTCATTCAAGTTTATAAAATTTAGTCTCATTCAAGTTCATAGAGCAGGCAGTGGTAGGGAAACAGGCGGTTTGTCTCTGGAGTTCATATGGGACAATGGGTAAATCAGGACCTACTGTGTACATTTTACAGATAAGAAATTGCTCAGTGAGTAAGGTGCTTGCCTTGCAAGCATGAAGACCTGAGTTCAATCCCCAGAGCCCACATTAAGAAGTTGGGTCTGATGATGCATACCTGTAATCCTGGTGTTGGGGAGGTAGAGGCTAATAGGCCTTGGGCCCACTGGCCAGCTAGCCTAGCCTACTGGGCCAGTTCTAGCCCAGTGAGAGACACTGACTCAGAAAGAAAAATAAGAGAAAAAAAAAAGTTGGGCTGGAGACATGGTTAAGACTGGTTAAGAGCATGTACTGCTCTGGCAGAGAAAGGGCCTAAGTTTGTTTCCCAGGACTCATATTGGGCAGCTCCAAGGGATCTATCATCCCAGGCCAAGAGTACCTGTACTCATCATCTTCATGCGTGCACGCACACACACACACACACGGACACACACCGGCACACACGGACACGGACACCAACACAGACACACAGACACAGATTCGGACACACATGGACACAGACACACACACACACACACACACACACACACACACACACACACACACGTAAGGAAATGTCATAGGCAGAATGGCCCTTGGGCTATACTGTTGTCAAATCAGACCAGAAAGTGTCAGAGGCTGGGTGAAAGCCCCATTAGCCTCCCCTCTAAGGACGGAAAAACAGACAGAGTAACTGTGCAAGGCCCCATAGCCTCTGGCTGCACCAACTGTGTCCAGGATGGTGTGCCCTCCACTGCTGTCTCAGAGTCTCAAGGTGGTGTTCTGTGACACTGGATGAGTGGTGGGGACCAGGCCACTCCAGTGAGAGAGTGAATGAGTGGTGGGGACCTCAGCTGTCCCCCCTGTGTCAAGATGGCTCTGAGGCTGGGGCTCAAAGGCTGAGCCACTGTCTGCTATGTCATCTTCATGACTGTTGACAAGCCACTGTAAACCTTATCATGATGAGGTTTTGAGGAGTAAATGAGGTGACATGTGGGGAAACTGTCATTAGCCCCAGAATGGATATCCTCATTCTATCTTCCCAGGGCTTCTGGGTTTCTTTTCCTTCTTCTTCTTACTTCCCTTTCCTTCCCATGATCCTGATTTTGTTTCTTTGACACAAGATTTAAGTAGCCCAGCCTGGCTTTGTAGTTCCTGTGTAGCTGAAGATGACCCTGAACTCCTGGTCCTCTTGCTTCCTTCTCCCAAGTGCTGGGATTACAGGCTTTGTCACCATGCCTGACCCTTTTTCCTTTAGAAAAAATATTGTAGCTGGGTGGTGGCAGCACACACTTTAATCCCAGCACCTGAGAGACAGAAGCAAGCAGATTTCTGAGTTCTAGGACAGCCAGCACTAACAAGAGAAACCCTGTCTTGAAAAGCAAAAATTAAAAAGTTAGCATTGTAGAATATACATAACATGAAATTACCATTTGGCATATTTAAATATTCAGTTAGTGGCCTTCAGTCTATCACACTGTTTGGCTACTTTCCCACCTCCTGTCTTTAGGACTTGGCCATATCCCATAATGCAGCTCTGAACTCACTGACTGCTCATGCCCATGCCCTTTTCTCCAGCCCTTGGTAACTGACCACATCTGGCTTTGTCTCTGGATGTGACCATTCTACCAGCTCCTGTAATAGAGTCTTGCATGTTGTCCTTTTGTGACTGGCCCATTTCCTTTGATCCTGGCAGCCATCTGTGGAGACCAGCAAGCCCCAGGCTGCCGGAGCCGCCACAGGGACAGGGAAGCAGGCTTCTGCATCTGAACATGGCTTGCGTCCCTGGACAGGCTATGGACAACAGAGTCTCAGAACAGAGAAGCTCAGCTCTGACAGGACGCCTTGGGCACTGCCTCTTTGGCAGAGTAGCGAGAATTCAAAGGTGTTCCTTCCAGAAGATACCTGCCTGGGGCCCAGGAAGAATCTTGACCTTTGGAGTCACACAGCTGGAATCTCAGATCAGCTTTTCCCAGGTCGCCCATTGGCGAACTACTCATCTTCTCTGAGCCTCAGTTTCTACCTATTGGGTGGACATCACAATAGTCTGTACCCTAAAGGTTGGTTCGCAGGGTGACAATGCTTGTGTAGTTGGCCCTGAGGAAGGATTTGGACAGCTTTTGATGACAGCTTGGCTGGCTGCAGTCAAGTAATGGCCACTGGTCCCACTCCTCAAGGCCAGATCTTTCTTCTTCTCAGAAGAAGCAAGCCTGCAAGGTCTTCATCCTCCACTTTTTTCTCCCCCTGCCCCCCAGGCAACTCTTGAATTCCTGGGCTACTCTTGATCCCTCTGCCTCAACCTCCTGGGTAGCTGGTGCCTGGCCTTTTCTCTGAGTCATTTATTTATTTATTTATTTTTGGCAGTGGTGACTGAAACTAGGGTCTCACTTCTCTACAATTCCAAAGAATCACCCCAAGACATCAGAAGAGGCAGGAAGATCTCAAAGAGTTCCAGGCCAACCTGGTTTACACAGTGAATGCCAACCCATCCAGGGCTACATAGTCAACCTTGTCTCAAAAGAAAAGAAAAGAAAAGAGAAAAGGAAAAGGATTGTTAGGCAGGGAGATAACTCAGATATACAAGCACTTGGACCAGAGTTTGATCTTCAGTGCCCACATAAAAGAGCTGGAGATGGTGGCATTGCACACTTAAAATTCAGAGCTGGGGAGATGGAGATAAGGGGCTCCCTGGCCAACCAGCCTCTTGTTCATTTAGGGTCTCAGGCTAGTGAATGAGAGACATTGTCTCAGAAAAACAAGGTAGACAGTTCTTGAGGAATGGCACCCAAGGTTGACTCCTAATGGTCACACAAACACATAGGCATGCACACACATAAGCATGTATACACACATGCACACATATGAGCACATACATGAACACACAGGCATACATATATACACAAACGCACACACAGGCACACACACCACACAGGCGCGCACACACACACACACACACACACACACACACACACACACACACACACGCTGTGCCCAAATGACCTCTGTCACTGCTGTTCCTTCTCACACTGAGCATTCCTTTTCCTCTTTGTCATTTTCCTAATTTCTTATCTCCCTCATCTTCCTGTCTCATCCTGTCTAACTTTAACAAATATAGCCAGTTATGGTGGCACATGCTTACAGCTAACGTTCAGGGCACCAAGCAGGATGATTGCAAGTTCAGGGCCAGCTTGGGCTACATCCATAGCAAGACTCCCACCTCCAAGTCAGAAAAAGAAAAATATGAACTCAGGAGATTAAGAGTACTTCCTGGACAGGTATGAGGACCTCAGTTCAGAACCCCAGCACCCAGGTAAAGAGCTAATGTGTGCCTGTAGTCCCAGCACTGGGAACTAGGGAATGCAGGAGGGTTGCTGGCCTTTGTTAGTTACCAACCCAGCTGGAAAAATGGTGAGAGAACCTGCCTCATGTAAAATCCACATGAAACCAGGCAGTCTGACTAGACAATGCAAACAGAAGCTGATGGACCTGATCATGTTTCTCATGTCTCCTGATGCTGTTCAGAATGGTAAGAGTAATTCCAAAGAACATCCCAAGGACATCAACAAGCTTTCCTGAATCAGTGCTAATCCAGACCAGAGCATTTCCTTTTAATTCACATGACTTTGATAGGTCACTGTGTTTCTTCTTACCCATTGTGTCTCTTTCTCTCTGTCTCTGTCTCTCTGTATGTGTATGTGTGTGTGTGTGTGCGTGTACTCACTTGCATGTGGGAATGTTATTTGTTTCACTGGGATCTTGATTGTTTTTAAGTTTCTGTGACCTTTTTCCAAACAAAGGATGGCTTTGTTGTATTTATTGCAATTACCTTCTCCAGTCTTTGATTTCGTCTTTCCATTGAATTGCAATTATTTTGATGAATAGAGGTACTTAACTCCCAGTTATCTCTTCCATTTCCTCTTTGAGACTTCCCTTTTGGTTTTGTGACTGTTGTCTATCCCAATTTGCTTTTGGCTTTTTCTTTAATTTTTGTTTTTAAGACAAAGTCTCATGGAGCTCAAACTGTCCTTGAACTCACTATGCAGCAGATGCCAGCCTTGAACTCCTGATCTCCTGTTTCTGCTTCCCAAGGGCTAGGATTATACATGTGTACCACCAAGTCCAGCTTAGCCTTAGCTTCATGAAACTCCATAAGCAAGCAATTCAGGGACATGATGAAGTACCATATACATGAGAAATATTCTCAGTGCTCATCACAGAAAAGCTGATGACTGGTGGCATAAGCCAGTGGTTTTCAGAATTCAGCACATACTACCAGGAGGCTCTGGGTTCAAGCCCAGCACTACCCAAACCAGTCAGTCAGTCAGTCTGTCAGTCAACAAGCAGCACCCTGCCTGGGGGCCTTGGTGAACTCAGATTGCAAAGTCCTACCTACAGAATTTTAGGTTTGGGGTGGGACATTTCTGTCACAATCTCACTTGGTGCTAACCCTGCTTGTGTAGGAACATATGTTAAGTTACCTCATAAAAAGTCCGAACATGACAGGACCTGAGATGGGGTTAACATCTCAATGACAGTTGGTTCTCTCTTGGTCAGGTCTTAACTCTCTTGTGGGCCATCCCTTCAGCATTGTAAGATGGCTGCCATTGTCCAAATAACTTACTCACACACTAGTGTGCTCAGTAGGAGAAGGGAGATGGTGGGAAAACTTACTTTTTTTTTTTTTGCTTATAAAATAGAATCTCATTCTATAGCTCACAATTTTGGGATTCTCCTGCCTTAGCCCCCAAGTGCCAGGGTTTCAGGCCTGTGCCACCATCTTAACTTAAGAATTGCTGTCTAATAGTGTTGGGCACGTGGTTCCTTTGACCTAAATTTGCCTGCAAAAATCTAGAAAGAAGAGAGGGGAGGGAGGGAAGAGGGTTTGGGGGGCAGGCAGCCCCTACCTTAGGGACCTCCACATATTAGAGGACAGGTAGATGGTCAGGCCAGGCCTTGGTTCCCCAACTGGAGGCCTATGGACTTCTCTCCTGGCCAGATAGATGTCACCAAGGCAGACACAGGACTGTGTTGGCTTGGCATCTAAGCGGGTTCTCATCTTGGCTTTGCTGAAGGAACTGGAATTCTGCCTGGCTTCACATCCAAAACTGGCCTGGTGTGTGGATGCCTTCTTGCCTGAATTCCTCATCAAGTAACTGGCTCTAAGTTGGAACCTCTGCTTACTCCTGTGAGTTCTTCTGGTCAGGAGTCCTAGGCCAGAGTCTAGAGCTCTGTTGCCTGCCAACACCTGAG
The DNA here is from genome assembly GCF_017639785.1 of Mesocricetus auratus. Classification (NCBI taxonomy): domain Eukaryota; kingdom Metazoa; phylum Chordata; class Mammalia; order Rodentia; family Cricetidae; genus Mesocricetus; species Mesocricetus auratus. Next base: position 58,288,813 of record NW_024429191.1, on the reverse strand, counting down.
CTGCCTGGATGTCTCAGGTGTCCCTTGGGCAAACTCCCCAGGGTAAACTCTGGCCTTGGAAAGCTTGCTCCAGTCTCCTGCACACTGTTGATCTCATGCCTTTCATAGTCTGTCTCTGGTGTGGGGTATTTTCCTCCTCTCTGGGGAGGGCCGGGGCCCCTCACTGTTACCATCATGATAGGAGTTAGGAGAAGAGACTCCTACCTCAGTAAGACACCCTGAGGTCCCAGAGAGCAGCATAGCAGTGCCTATAAATGCCACGTGTGGATATGATGGAGCACCTGGCGACATCTCTGCTAGACTTTTAGCAGTCCCAGGGAGAAACTTGGACGTGAACTGGCTTAAGTGAAATCTAACTGGGAAATCTGGTATAAGCATGGCTCATTGTACAGCTGAAGCAGCAGCACAGGAAAGCAGTGCTATCCATCTTTTCAGCCTGGTGTCCCCTGGGTTCCCTTCTTTGTTAAACTGGCTCACGGTCACAACATGGCTTCAAGAGCTCTGGGGTCTATACCCCTTCCATTTTTTCCTTTTCTGAAGAGAAAGACAAAATCACCCTCTTTAATTATATAATCAAAACTCTCAGAATTGAGGTTTTTTAGCCCCAAGTGGCCTGATTAGGCTCATCGCCCATCCCTGAAACCAACCACAAAGGCCAGGGAAATGTGGTATGTGGCTTGGTTAAGGGCTGGGTCACAAGATTCAACCTTGGATTGGGGGAAGAATGAACTCCAACCACATCCGCATGGCTAGGAATGGGGTAAGAACATTTCCAAGGACATTGAAGGGCTTTGCTGGTGGCAGCAGGAGGGCCTGGGGGTGGGAAGGAGGGACCCACAGGTTTTCACCTTCACTGAAGGCTGAACTTAGGGTGTCATAGCTTAGTACTTAAGCGAATGCCAGGATCATAAAATCGGGGACATCATATGAGAGTCGGGGGTCAGAGAGGAAGGAGCGCTGACGGTTGTCTTGACCTCGGAGGCTGCACTCTGTGACAGGTCAGGCTGCCTCAAAGGGTCAGGGACAGACAGACTTCAGCTCTGCTGCCTGTCCTCTCCCAGCACTGGCTCCAGGCAGTCCAGTCAGCACCAGGTCAACCAGTGCAGGGTCTCAGTGCCTCCCAGGCCACCCAGTTATTGCAGGTACCTCCCCCGGGCCTGGGCTGATCACTGGATTCTGTCACTAGGGTGTTTATTCTTTTGGCAGTAAAAAAAACAAAACAAAAGAAAACAAAAAGACCTCTATCTAGAACATTCACTGCCACTCAGGACAACCACTCCTTCAACAGGCTTTGGGGCTTGCTGCCCTGGTTATCCTCTGTAATCAAATATAGCTAGTCAGCCCCATGTAGGATACCATGACTTGAATTTAGCCCCGGAGAAAAGTATGGGGACAGAGATGCATTCCTACCACCAGATGACACAACCAGGGGAAAGGCAGTTGCAGTATCCAGAGTCAAAGCTGCTGCTTCTACCTGCCCGCCAACGTTCTCTTTGCTACCTTTGTGGTCTTGGTCCCTTTTTTCACTCCTAATGGTCAGAGTCACTCAGAAAGACTTCAAGAGAAATAATGTGATTTGTTTTCTTTTAGGTCTTGGTTTTGTTTTCAGCATGGAAGAGGGAAACATCGAATCAGACATAAACTTGGCCTGGTTAAGATCAAATGAGGCCCTCTCACTAGGCCTTCTCTTGTTCCTGTACCCCTCTTCTGCCTTGGGGGCCTCCCCTTGTCCCTTCCCATTGGGAAGAAGTGTTTGATCTTCTTTCTGGAGGGAAAGGAGAAACACTGGGTGCTCAGAAGCGGCTGGTAGACCATGCCTGCCTCTCAGCTTCCTCTGGGGTGGATTAATTTAAAAGTAACAGTTTCCCAAGTGGCTGCCAAACCCACAGTGCTGGGAGGGAGGGGGAGGCCAGGGATCTGGAAGGGCAAGCTGGAGCCAGACTGTGGGGCAGGGAGTGGGCTACCTCCTGGAGCCCATCCTTTGAGATCACCTTCCAGGCAAAAGGGGAATCTGTCTGGACTGGTGTGTCCAGACCCTGGAAAGCAGCCGGGAAATGAGTTGGAGGTTCCCTCCCTCGCCTGTTCCAGCCTTCAGTCTTCCATTTTCTTTGTCCTTCAGTCTCTCCCCAGTTTGTGAGCCACCCACTCTAAACACAGCCTCCTAAGAACTCCTCAGAGCTGTCAACACAGTGGAACCTATATCTTCCAGATATATACAGGTTCTGGTCCTGAGCAGATCTGACCCAAGTTCTCTCTGAACCATCACTTCTCTGTAGGCAGTAGAACAAGTGGATATTTCCACTTCCTTGACTGGCACATGAGTAGACAGTACTGATGTTGCTTCAAACTCAGCACACCTGTAGGAGATGCTGGACCCAGATACTTGGCCCCTTTGGCTAGAGTCTATGTGTTTATGGTGACAGCAGCTAGGCCTGAGGATTGTGTCTGAGAAAAACCACCCTGAGGGAAGAGAGCTGAGCTTCAGGACTGGGACACCTACCCCAGCCCATGTCGGGGCACTGTTCCCCTTGGGTTAACTGTTCCCTGGTTTCCTTCTCCCTTCTCTGTGCCTAGTCTCTCCTGATTGTTAGGGCATATAAAATCATCTCTGGGGAGCTTTGTCAATAAACCACACAGGTCTTTCTGGTCCAGTGAGTCTCCTTGGTGCTGGCCTGTGAGGAAGGACCCACAGTTCCTAGTTGTCAAAATCATAGCAAAGATTTTGATGTGGACTCATCTCTGCCTCCTGGCATGCTGAAGGCAGGGAGGGTTATGAAAACAGTGTTGCCTTTGGATTCCAACCTTACTGCTGCCCCAACAGTCGAGTAACCACGGGCAGGTCACCTGCATCTGATTAGCTTCTGTTTGTTTGCTATGACGAGATTACACTATTTCCTAAATGGGACCTGGAATTATTGGAATGGTTGTCACAGAAGTTCTTAGGTAGGTGTCATACCTCACTCACCCTATAAACTTGGGGATTTTTATCAACACATTTGGGTTTAGAGTATTGGGGACAGTTGGCACATCCAGTTGGTTCTAGTTAATGGTGCCAACTCAGAATCTTCTCCACCAAAGAGGACCTAAGTTGCCAGAAGATGACTAATTTAGCCAATTTATTTAGTTAAAAATTACATTGTACTTATTTACTTGGTAGGAATACATGTCACAATGTCACAGGGCATGTGTGGCGGTCAGAGGACAACTTGCAGCAGTTCTGTCTTTGACCGTGTGGGTTACAAGGAAGGAACCTGGATTATCAGGCTTGGCAGAGGCATTTTCACCTGCTGAGTCATCTCATTAGCCTCCAAGTTTCATTTTGACATGACAATTGACATGCCTAACTCTAACTCAAGTCCCACTCAAGGATTACCTCTCCCAGAAGCCTTCTTTAGTTCTCCTGCACTTGAACAATTCTCCATTAACCCGAGGACTCTGATGACACAGTAAACAGCAGTGTTTACTGCCCATCCAAATGCGTAAATACCCACTCAAGTATCAGCCCAAAGGACACATCAGGAGTGACCTAGGCAGGCTTCTGGGGGGCCCCGGTACATTCTCTGAGTAGGAGAAAGCTCTTATTTCTTGTCCCTTCCTCCGGCTTCCCATTTGTCCTAGCAGAGTCAATGAGCTCTTAGGCTTCAGCTTAGACAGGGATTCAAGTCCTTGCTCTGCCATCTACTTGCTGAGTGCTAGGAAGCATTTTTTTTTACCCTCTTTGGGCTGTCAAGGTATAACCAGCTAAAGTTCATGCTGGCTTTGACAAGAGGCAGTCACGCCCCTTTGGAGTCAGGCTCTCCTGCCCAGGCTGCCTACTCTCTGCACTTCCAAGAAGCAGGCAGGCCAGTCAGAGCTCACAGGCTCAAAGGCAGCCTCCCTCACAGAGAGGATTAAGATGGGTCTCATCTTCCTGGTTTGGAATGCTGAGTATTTGGTTGAGGACCCAGTTTCTCTTTTTTATGAGGGTTTAAGAAAACCCAAATTAAACCCTGATTTGTTTTTAAAGATCAGCATTCTTAATCTTAGAGTATTTGGCTCATTTTCCTTCCAGGCTTTAGAGCGCAACATTAAACAGATCCCTCATCTTAGCACACTCTGGTTTTTCTCTGGCATGCAAGGGGGTGCTGAGACTGGATAGGTTGGCGGTGGAGGGTGGATTGTTTCCTAAAACAAACCTCCAGCAAGCATCACAGGGCCTTGGCTGTAGCTCACTGTGAAAATTCTGTCAAGTCCCTTCACTCCTCTGGGCTTTCATGTCCATCTGAAGAAGGGACCTGGCCTCCTGTCCTTAGAACTCCCACATTTCAAAGCTCAGTGTGGTGGCGCACTCCTGTAACCCCAGAACACCAGAGGGCAGAGGCAGGAAGGCTGGGGGCAGGAGATCAGCCTGGACCATAAAATGAGACCCTATCTCCCCTGTCCCTTTAATACCCGCCCCCCACAAACACACATTTCACACTGGGACACAGCCATTGAACAGACAGTACCTGGGTGGATGATCTGGTGTCTAAGATTTCCTCCCTCGGCCTCACTAGATGCCAGGTTTTCTCTGAGGAAGAAATAAGGGTTGACATGCCCAGAGAATTTTAAGGTCATCTGTCTTCAAAAGTAGAGCTCAGAAGACTTCAGGGTGAGGCTTGTGTTTCAGGAGCTGTTAACAAAGAAAGAAGGAAATGGAAAATCCTGTCGTGCTAACAGTGTTCTGCGCTTCATTACCCAATGGATGGGAAAGAAGGATGGTTAATTCGAACCACAGTGGTGTGGGAGCCAGCAGCCCTCCTGACATTGTTCCCCAGCTTCTGAGACTGTTTGTGGGTGATCAGCTATCCCAGTTTGTCTAGAACTGAGGATTTCCTGCCTGGGATGGGGGGCTTTGATGCTGAAACCTGGAAAATGCTAGAAGTCTCCAGGCAAGATGAGCTGAGTCAGTCAGTTTAAGGAGCAGCTGGCTCATGAGAAGAAGGGGAGTGCTGGCTGGCCTGAGTCACAGCTCATCACTAAGTGTCCCTCAAAGCCTCTTTGGATAAAGCCTTGGTCCCAAGCCAGGAAAACTGGTGCATATCTATAATCCCAGCACTCAAGGTGTTGAGGCAAAAAGGACCATGTGGGGTGCATGCAAGGTGTGTGTCTAAAGACATCAAGGCAGCGAGATGCCTCAGAGGGTAGGAGCACTTGCTGCCAAGGCTGACAGTCTGAGTTCAATTCCCAGGATCCATGTGGTGGAAGGAGAGAACTTCCACAAGTTTCCTCTGGCCTCCACATGCACACCATAGTGTGTGTACAGTCACATATGCAAAATAAAAAATCAAATTAAGGACGTTGTACTCAGTGTGGTACCGTTGAGGGGTAAGTGGAACTCACTCCATGGCCAAGCAGTGAGTGGCTTTGTTCAGCCTCATACTCCTTTAATTTTGGTCTACTTCAGGCCCCGAACAATGGTTAATAAATTATGGGCTTAGTATGCTCAAAGCAATGAGCCAAAAGGTAACTGCTAGTATGTTATCTCAGGAGTTTGTCACTGTGGTGGAACACTGACCACTTGTGCCACTCAGGAGTTTGTCACTGTGCTGGAACACTGACCACATGTGCCACTCAGGAGTTTGTCACTGTGCTGGAACACTGACCACATGTGCCACTCAGGAGTTTGTCACTGTGCTGGAACACTGACAACATGTGCCACTCAGCCTGGGCCCTCCAAACCCACATGCTCTTACACGGTGATTGGACTCAAAGGGGATGATGCGTATTCAATGCCTGGCAGAGGGTCATTCCTAAAGAAAGGGTTGCATCTCTTCTGGGGCAGGGAGGAATTAAAAGAAGCCTCTGGTTTTTAAAACCAAGCATGCTGAGGAGGTACATGGTGTGTTGAAAGAGGGCTTTTCTAGAACGATGCTTTGCTTGAGTGTGTTGAGGTAAACGACCACACTGCTCTCTTGCCAAAGCTCTGGGTGAAACAACCATTCTACCCCCACGTCAGTTTTCTGTTAAAACTCCCGGAGAAGTCCTGGATCAGCTTGGAGGCAGGAAGGGGACCTGCTGGGTCTAACCTAAAAGTGGCATAGCTGGTAGGTAAAGGAGGAAGGTCCTTTCTCATCACCTGGTTTAGGATTCTGGCAGCCATTGTTCCTCAGCCAAGTTTTCAGATGTCTGAGGTTAGAGTCCACGCTTGACTAGAGTCCTGCTTGGGTTCACGTGGCAGATGCTTTGAAGACCATGGAGGTCTCCCTGTGACATTCAAGGCTGGGTTCAAACCAGGTTTGGAGAGGTATGTTGGTTGGATGGGCAGCCGGCTGCTTTGATAGGGATCAGATGAATTTTTCTCAGAGACCTGGAAACAAAGCCCCCAAAGCCTTGGCTTTTAGAGCCTTGGGACTGACATTCCATGCTGCTGGCAGCTGGACTCTGGGTTTTTGGCCAGTGTCAATCAGTAAAGGGCAGCGACTGCAGATTGAAGTCAGCTGCCCCACAGACCTTCCTGGCAGGTTTATCCGAGGACTGGCTCACAGTTGAGACCTTCCTGGCAGGGTTACCCGAGGACTGGCTCACAGTTGAGGTTTCTTTATCTTTGTTGCTGCTTCAGGCTGTGGCTAGGACAGCCACTAAGAGCTGTGCATCTCTGACTGAGAGCTGTACACCCCTGTCAGCTTCTTGGAAGATAAGGATTGAAAATCTGGCCTCCTTGCTTTCCCATGGGGCTTTAAGCACCAGCCAGGATGGCCACTCCATGCCCCCAAGTCCTGAGTTCCAGTGCACCCAGCATCATGCTCATTTTTTTTTGTAGTACATTATCTCAGCTCTCACTTATCACCATCTACGACACTGTTTATTTACACGGTGTGTATTCCTGTCGGTCTCCCACTCTATTTGTAAACACCAGGAGGGCTGTAACTGTCTTTTTATTTAAGGCTTGTGTCCTCAGCACATAGATGTCTGACACTCACCAGGTTCTCAATAATTGCTTGTTGGCTGGCTGGCTGACTGATTGGAGCCAAGGGGCAGACGAGCATGAAGAAACAGAGCCCAGCTGTATCTGACACCCTAACCTTTTAACAGTTGGGGCGGGGGTCGTTCAGTGCTTAAGAGTGCTTGCTGCTCTTCCAGGAATCATTTTGGGCAGCATACAACTGTCTGAAACTGCAGATCCAGCAGATCTGTTGCCCTCTCTTGGCCCCTGTGAGGACCTGCACACACCTGGCCTTCACATACACACACACACACACACACACACACACACACACAAACACACACAGTGGGGGAACTAAATCTTTTAAATGTTTTCCTTATGGGTATTCATTGTATATGGTACTGGATTACATAAGACATTTTCATGAATATATAATGTACTTTTTCACATCCCCTTTTCCCTTTCCTTGTCCCCCTCCTCCCAGCCAGTTTTGTATCTACTTTCATGTTATATATTCATTCATGATTTTACATATCTATATAAAATCAAGGAACCAGATATGAGAGAAAAAAATGCTACTTGTCTGAGACTTATTTAACTCATTTAACATGATTATCTCTGGTTGCATTCATTTTCCTGTAAACCGTGTAACATCTTTTTTTTTGAGACAGGGTTTCTCTATATAGCCCTGGCCATCCTGGAGCTCACTTTATAGATCAGGCTGGCCTTGAACTCAGAGCTCTGCCTGCCTCTGCCTGTCGAGTGCTGGGATTAAAGGTGTGTGCCACCACCCAGCAACATCCTTAATAGATGAAAAGCTTTCCATGTGTCTATAAAACATTTTCTATGTCCATTCCTCTGTTTGTGGACACCAGGATTGGTCTCATGGCCTAGCTGCAGTAAGCACTGGTGTGTAAGTATCTTTGTATCACGCTGAGTTACAGTCCTTGGGGCAAATGCTCATAACTGGATAGAATGGCAAATCTAAATTTGCCATACTAATTTCCACAATGACTGGATTATCCTCCCTCACCCCTAAACCTCTTCATGTTCACCAGCAGTTGTGGTTTGTGTTTGTTGTTGTTTTTTTTTTTGGTGGGAGGGTGAGAGGCAGGGACGGCAGGGTGTCTCTATGTAACCGTTGCTATCCTGGAACTCTAGTTTGGGTTTATAGTCCTCTGATGGCCAAGGAGATGTTTACTGTCCATTTGGACTTCATCCTTTGAGAATTTCATCAGCCCATTTGTTTGCTGTTGCCTGCATCTTCATTCCTGTGCTGTACTCGGGATTAATGCAGACAAGGGCAGAGGCGAGCTGGGCCTGGACAGATCTGCTTCTTTAAAAAGTTTGCTTAAAAAATCCCAACAGGGTGCACACCTTTAATCCCAGCACTCGGGATACAGATCTCTGTGAGTTCAAGGCCGGCCAGGTCTACAGAGTGAGTTTCAGGACAACCAGGACTGTCACACAAAACAAAACAAAAATCCCAAACTCTTACCTACTGCTGGAATGCTGCTATGACAGCAGAAGGAAGTGGATTTCATTAAAAACAGGCCCAGGTAACCCCTCCAGAGAGCTGGCAAGGACAGAGGCCATGCTTGCTTTACCAGCGAGATTTCCCAGTGGAGCAATTTGCAGAATAGTTGAAAACAATTTCGGAGCCTGAAATCTACTCTGCTCTTCCTTGCCTCAGAAGCAGTGTGCTAACAGGACCTTTTCTCAAGCACCAGGTTCATATTGGGTCCAGGAGCTACTGACCTATGATGCTGTTGCTGTCGCTTTTTATTTCAAAACTGGTACTGAGCCAGGGTGCACATGTGTGGTGATATATTATTTATGATTTATTAAAGCTTGCCCGAGGATTCAGAAAGCAAAGTCAGCCTCAAACTATAGAGATCAGGCAGTGGTGATACACACTTTTAATCCTAGGACTCAGGATTAAGAGGTAGATGACAGATCTCTGTTAGTTCAAGGCCACACTGACTACATGAAATGGATCCAGTCCTAAAAGAAACAGCTCACACAAAGGGATCTCAGCACCTAGGATCACACGCTCTTAATTCCAGCTCTAGGGAGGTGTATAAGACAGGAGCAGGGTCTCAGAGATGGCATTCAGTCTCAGGATTAGTCTCTAGCCACATTGAGGAGAGTGCATCTGAGGAGAAGTGAAGTCGGGAGCAGTCTGAGGATCACTCCATTTGGTCTGAGCTGAGGTAGATGAAGGAGCTAGTGGCTGGCTGCTTTGCTTTTCTGATCTTCAGCTTGAAGCTTGAACCCTAATATTGGTCTTTTATTTATTGTACTATATGCATGTATGTGTGCAATGATTGCTCATGTGGTCCAAGAGGAGACAGAAATCATCTGTGGCTGGGTATAGACTAGGGATGGGCAGGCTGCAACATGTGCAGCGTCTCTGGTACTTCACTTGTGATTTTTATTTAGCTGATGCTGTTGTCTGGTTCTCTTTCAAATGTACCATGTTGTCTGTCTTTTTTTGTCTCCCCACATTTGGCTTTGCCTCTTTGGATTGGGAAATTGTCTGTAGTCCTTTAGTTTCTATTGTCCAGTTTTTCCTACTGGTTTTCAGTCATGAGGTCATTTCTCTATGTACTTGGTTATCTCTAGGTGAAGGATTTGCATTTGAAAAAATATTTCTGTGTGCGTAGGTGTATGCGTAAGGTAAGAATCAACCCCAGGTGTTCCTTAGAAGCTGTCTACCTTGTTGTAGATGGTTTATTGTATTATTTACTGTGTGTGGTAGTTTGGATTTATGTATTATCTGTGCATCGTGTATGTGGCTGGAGCCTTCAGAAAAGGGTGTCAGATCCCCTGGAAGTGGAGTTGTGAGCTGTTGTGTGAGCACTGGAAATCCAACCTGGGTCTCGTGGAAGAGCAGACTCTTCACTGCCAAGCTTTCTTTCCACCCTCTTTTGTTTGTTTTTTGAGACAAGATCTCTCTATGTGGCCTTGGTTAGCCTAGAACTCACAATGGAGCCCAGGCTGGCTTTGAACTCATATTGATCTGCCTGCCTTTGCCTTTTGAGTCCTGGGATTAAAGGTGCATGCTGATATACCTAGTTTACCTGTTTTTGGAGACAATGTCTCTCACTGGCCCAGGACTCATCAGTTAAACTAGATTGGCTGGCCAGGGAGCCCCAGGGACCCTCCTGTCTCTGTCTCTCTAGCATAGGTATTATAAGTACAAACCACACACCATGCCTGGATTTTTGTGGAGTGCTGGGGAATTGAACTCAAGTCTCCACATTTGCAAGATGAGCACTTTACCAAGCGATCTCCCCAACTCCCTGAGGGGGAAATGTGGAAACAATTTGAGATCTAAGATGATACTGATTTTTTTCTCCAGGTGCCTGAAGGTACTGGCTTTTGAGGATACCTTTATCCAAATTATAGCTCAGAGGTCTTGTTCTCTCAATGTGGACAAGCATGGCATTTATGCTGTGCTTTGAAGAGTTACTTCTGTTGACCCTTGACCCTGGGAGGTAGTTCCAGGGGGCAAGTGACTTTTTATTCCCTACATAAATATTAATTGTAGAACATCATTTTAAGTTAGAGCAAATAATAATGGAGAGGGAGAGATAGGGGAGAGAGAAAGAGGGACAGACAGTGTATGTGTGTGTGTGTGTGTGTGTGTGTGTGTGTGTGAGAGAGAGAGAGAGAGAGACAGAGACAGAGACAGAGACAGAGAGATGGAGACAGAGAGACAGAGAGGTCAGTTAGTCTCTGGGCTTTTAGAAATCAGTGATTCAATTCCAGTCTCTGAGGGTCACAGATGTGTGTGAGAGAGACTGCATTTGTCTGGAGGAGGCCCCAGTGCTAGAAGAGACCTACCTCTACTTGAACCCTGAGCAGAAACCCCAGGGGCTACAGCCCCCTGTTCCCTTGGTTAACTCAGTGCCTCTACCACATTACTGTCTTAAGTGTGGGGCCTAAGAGCCTTATCCTCCCCACACAGTCCCCAGAGTGACTAACATCATCACCCCATTGTAATTCTGGATTTTGATCTTTCCTCTGTTAACAAAAGCTGAAAACCCATTGGCCATTAAGTGGGCAGATGATATGCAGCACTTTGAATGGGCTGTGATTTGTTTGATCATTGCCCAGTGCTGGCTATTTAGGCTGTTTGCACTTCCTCTTGTTCTTAGATACTTGTAAGGTCCATCTTGTACTTAGCTTTTCTCAGAGTTGTTTCACTGAGGGTAGATTTGTAGCAACGAAGCAAAGGCTATGAACATTATGAAGCTTTTGGTACACAGTGCCCAGTTACTTTCAAGAAAATATTCCGACTAATATGAACACCAGGAGTGTATAGAGAGCCAGCCTTGATAAATTCCTTACCACCACCAAGTATATAATTAAATGCAAGCGTTGGGACTCTGAGATGGCTTAGCAAGTAAAGGTGCTTGCTATTGAGCCTGGAAACTTGAGTTCAATGCCTGGAGCTCACGTGGTGGCAGGAAAAATGAAGTCCTTCAAGTTGTCTTCTGATGTACACACATGCGTACACATCACACACACACACAGTAGTAAATGTGTGCCTATATATACACTCTAGAACATACCTATACACATTATAGCATATGTGTGCTTACACATGCACATATACTGTAGCACATGTGTGCTTATACAGACACACACTCTAGCATATGTGTGCCTACACACATACATACACAGAGAGAGAGAAGGGAGAGAGGGGAGAGATAGGTAGGTGGGTAGGTAGGTGGGTAGATAGGTGGGTAGAGAGATTTAAACCCAAAACCACAGAAAAAGAACCTTGTGCCACTTTGGAGGCTTTTGAGGTCTGTGTTGATGTTGCTCTGTGGGGGAGACCATGTGCTCATCACAAATGCCCCCCGACAGAACAAAGCAGAGCAGATTTTGAAAATAGTTTAAAAATAAAAATAAAGGAAGAAAAATAGTTTTAAGTGAGCCTTTGGGAGAAAGTCAGTATATATTGAGGCTCAGTGAGCCTGTGAGAGAAAGCCAGTATATAGAGGCTTAGTGAGTCTTCTGATGATTGTGTAAGACCATGTCCTTGGCTTGTGGTTCTGAGGAGAGATTAATGTTCCCGGGAGGATGAGCTGATGTGGCCAAGAGGGACTAGGAGTTGGGACCCGATGAAGGTTTGCCTGGCTCCCATGATGTCAGCTTTGCTTGTTCCATGCCTCTATGAAGAAAAGAGAGAGGCTCTAGGATTGCCTCCCTGCACCTACCATCCACTGAGGGGGAAAAGGGCCCGACTCCTTTCAGCCAGGAGACTTTCTAGTCAGCGTGTAGAGTGGAGAGGGTACTGCAGGGTACACAGTCACTAGGCCTATAAGCTCTTAGCAAGCAGGGTGGGGAGGAGAGCACGGCACTTTTAGGAAGCTCTAGAGAATTCCCCTTATGGCCCAATGTCACAAGGATCACACGCAGAAGGCCCACAGGCTCGGGGACGGTGAGACCTAAGGGGACTTCATAACCAAGGTAGCTCTTAGGGTCTCACAGAACTGCCAGTGGCCGTCTTGATCATCTGCTCTTCTGCATCTTGCTATTGCCACCCTCCTCTTCCTCCTCCCCCTCCTCTCTCCACTGGGGACAAAAGCGTGGTTGCTGAGTCACCACAACAGACTGTTGGCATGGTGGCTTAAGGCAGATCTTGGCCACTCTTCTAAACTGGACTTTCCAGGCATATGTCCCAGAAATCTGGGCTTCGTAAATGTACTTGATGACTCTTACAGTACAAGCCTGCACTGTTCTACATGGCCCTCCACACCCTTTATTCTGTCAGTTTCTCTGCTCAGTGCTCATCTGCGGCTGGGCGTGCCTCTGCGTAGCAGGTTTTCCTTTGCCTCCGTTTTTTGTGGAAGTATTAGTTCCGGTTTTCAGGGACAGAATCTGATTGGCTCCTGTTGACATCTGCCACCCTAGGGGTGGAGGGGATGCATCTGGCCAGACTGTGAATTCACTGACCTGGGAGACATTCCAGTGTCTACACCAGTTAGCTGCAGCAGGAACAGGGTGAGTCTCAGGATAAAACTGTCTGTGTGTTGGGATAGGACCTCTGATTGACACCTGAATGTCCAATCAGAGACTTGTACTGAGAACCTGACACCAGCTCCACTTCTGTGTGGGGCTGGTACTTTTGGTACAGGCCCCAGCAGCTACATGCACGCTGTGTGCTCAGACACCAGGAGATGCTGGGCCAGATACTTTTCTCATTCCTATGACAAAATATTCGATAAAGGCAACTTAAGGATTTCTATTTGGCTCATCTTCAGAGGGCATAGTCCATCATGGCAGGGGAGGCATGGCCGCAGGAGTCTGAGGCAGCTGCTCACATGGCCTCTGCAGTCAGGAAGATGCCTGGTCTGTCGTCTCCAGCCAGATATACGCCCCCACCCCCCACCAGCCTGGGGGTAAGGGGAGATGTCAATAGAAGCAACTCAGAGTCTGTCCCTGAAAACTGAACTAATACTTCCACAAAAACGGGGGCAAAAAGCAAAGCAAAGCTTACTATGTAGAGGCACGCCCAGCCACAGACGAGCACCGAGCAAAGAGAAACTGTTACATAAAGGGATTGGGGGAAGACAACACAGAGCAGTGCAGGAGGAGAAGGGAGAGGAAGAGGGGAAACGGTACACTCTTCTTTCATTCTGTCCTGGACCCCTAGGCCATGGAATGGTGCTGTCCGCATTCAGGGCGGACCTTCCCACCTCAACCCAGTTTAGACGCTGCCGCATAGAGATACCCAAAGGGTTGTCTTGCAGGTGATTCTAGGTCCTACCCAACATTAGCCACCCCTGTGGCTAGTGGCCCAGACACCAGGGCATATGCTGACACATGGTTGGGAGTGGAGATGGGGTGAGATGCAACCCACTCGCTGCTTCCATTTCCCAGACAGGTGCCAGCCAGAACTTCCTGGGTCAGTCTTAGGACAAGTGTAAGAGAGCTGTTGTCCCCAGGCTCTCTGCTTCCCTTGGATTGCTTTTCGTCCCTTCAGTCGTGTCTCTCAGCCCTACTGAGGGTTTCCTGAGCTGCCCTGAGCTCCCACTGCCTGCTTTCCTGGAAGATCTCTGGTCACCAGCTGCTGTGGACCCCAGAAGTTGTGGGAAGCCTGCATCCGGAGCCCGTGCCCCAGAACTGAATCACTGGCTGAGAAAACAGTTAGAAGCATCCTGGGAAAGTGGGAAAGGCCTCCAATTCTGGCATCAGAAAAGCTTGGACTGTTGCTCCCTAACTGCGTGTGGGCTTGGAAGAGCAGGCTATGCAGGCCTCCGGTGAGGTTGAGGTTCAACTTTTATATCCTCTGTCCAGGGCTAGCTGTCCCTGAGAACTGCTGAGCATCTCTGCAGTGTTTACTGTTGATCACCTGCCTGTCTGTAGGAGCTGGAGTCTGGCTCACCCCGCCACACAGCTCCATGCCCCTCCTGTTACTGTTCAGGAGTCTGAGTGAGGCACCAGCCTCAACTGATCTTGCTCCTTCGTGTAGCTGTAGTGGAGAATTCTGGAATGGTGTTATTCTGTGTTAACTGTGTTCTCAATATGGAATTCTGGTCAAGTCCCTGCTCCTGAAATTACCACAGGTATGGGGATGGTTTGGACTCAGTAGATGGTCTCTTCAGAAGCCACCTACCGCCTGCTTCTTTCTTCTGCAGCGTATGGCTGTAAGAATGGTAGAGTTGGCCAGAAACGCACCGAATTTGGATTACAACTGAATTTTAATTTCTCAGCCATCTATTCTTACACTAAAGAGGCACTGTCCCACTGCAGAGCTAGGAAGGTGACCCTCTGCAGCCACCAGTAGGAGTAGGCACAGTTCTAGCTAGTCTGGGTGCCACCAGAAGTCATTGGAATGGGTCTTCTAGGAGACTTTAAAAAGGTGTGTAAGGGTTGGGGTGTAACTCAGTTGTGTAGAGTACTTGCCTATCATGTGCAAGGCAGTTGGTTTGGTCCCCAGCACCCCAAGATAAATAGGTATGGATTTGGCTAATGTGCCCTTTCTCCCTCCTCTGCAATGCAGATAGAATAAGATAGTTATAGTTTAAATGTAAAGTAAACCCCTGCCCCCTTGCTGGCAGTGGGCCTTGGGTGACATTTTTTTTTCTGATTCTGGTCCAAGCACCCTGCTTCTTGATCCTCCAAAATATGAGAAGGCAGCTGCAGGCTCCCACTGCCACAGACTGAGCCTCTCCTGAGTGCCTTCCTCCTGTCTCAGTGGACCAACCCCCCACTTGTCAAGGTCAATCTTCTTTCCCTCTTGACCTTGAGTTGCTCTTGTCAGGTATTGTGTGTGAGCAATGGTTATCAGTGGTTATCCTGAGACATCGAGGATAAAAGCAATATGTTAAGAATGCCATTTAGGGAACACAGACTACATCTGGATCCTTGGTGTCAACTTGGAAGAATAGGCATCAGCTGAGCCCATGTATGTATCACTGAACTGTTGATATGTATGCACTGGAGCCCATGCTTATGAGATGTTTGCTTTTTTAGCTAAGTGGACAGACTCATACATTATGGGAAGAGAAAGGTTCCGGGAGAGGGGCAGATTGGACCAGGACCTCGCAGACTCCTCTCTTTATGTTGATATGACCTTACTTTGGGGCTATATAGTGAATTCAGTTCATCCATCAGTGCCCAGTGGGGGCTGTCTGCACCCTTGTGTAGGGTGCCTGGAAGCCCATCTCTCATATTTCTGGTTATCCACGCATCTGTCCTTCCACCAGCCCATGAGCTCAGGTAGAATAGGGACGATGCCTTCCTCCCTGTAGCTCAAAGGAGACAGGTATTTGCTGAACTGCTTCTGGGGAGAAGGATGACACTATAGGCATGTGAGATCCAAGGTACAGAGTTGGATGCTTCCAGGCTAGGAGAGGCAGTGAGTTTGTGGATCTGGGGGTATAACCCAATCCAAAGGGCCTGGAAGAGCAGGCTAGAAAGGGAGGTATTTGCTAGCCCTGTTTCTTGGCGACACTGAAGGCAAGTCTAGGGAAGGTCTCTCTTGAACCAGAGCCCCTGAGAAACCTTTGGGGTGTTTTCATTTTGGCCCTGGCTATGAGCTGCAGGGGAGAGGCTTTCACTGACCCGAAGGCCCTGTACTCAGCTTTGAGTTGTATTTGGAAATAACCTGTCAAAACATTTCCTTCCCGTTGCCCCTGGTGATAGAGATACGTTAAACTTTTGCTTCTGATCTTGACCTTTGGGACTTGAGACACCTGTGCTGGAGGACACTGAGAAATGTCCTGGCGGCAGGATGCCTAGGTTCCTATGCTGATTGTGTCACTTACTGGTGGGCTGTCAGAAAGACATTCTTTTCTGTTCTGAGATGGAGTTGGGGAGATAATCTTCTAGTTGTAATGTTCTAACCACTGAGCTTCTTGAGATGACTGATACAGGCTGCCAGAATGTGGAGCTTGAAGGCCTCAGGAGGTTGTCATTCTCTTCTCAAGCTAGTGGAGAAGATGGTATTGACAACTGGCATTTACTAGGCCAAAGCATTGTGCTAAGAGCCTCCATTGCTTCACTGAATGGCCACAAAGTCCCTGGAAGGAAAGGGCTGTGTATTGCTTTTCCATTGCTGTGATAAAACATCGTGAGCAAGGCAGCTTATAAAAGAGTTTAACTGGGCATACAGTTCCAGAGGTTTAGAGTTCCTAATGGCACAGTAAAGACATGGCAGCAGGAAAAGATGAACACTTATATCTCATACCACAAGCAGAAGGCAGAAAGCATACTGGGAATGTTGTGGGTCTCTTGAAACCTCAAAACCTGCCTCCAGCGACACACCTCCTCCAACAAGACCACACCTCTTAATCCTTCCCAAACAGTTCCACTACCTGGGGACCTGTGGGGGCCATTCTCATTCAAATTTCCAAGGCTGTTATTGTCCCATTATGCAAAGGAGAAATGGAAGCAGAACCTGGCTTATCGGGGTCTAAGAAGTCTGTATACATTAAAAAACCTGCAATATTATGAATTAAACGACCCCTCCCATTTTTTTTGCTGCTGGTGGGTAGCTTTACAATGGCAGGAAGGATAAGGATCTGGTATCGTTAAGAAACAAGGTGGATAAATAGTTCATATGGAGTGTGGAGCCCTGAGTGAGTGGGATGGGTTACTGTATGGGAGGGGTATTACTGTGTTCAGGTTCCCAGTGAGATGACCAAGCCCCTGAAGCCTGGCTCAGGTTGGAGTCTGCAGCCTGGATTGGGTATCCAGGCTCTGCTGGGGAAGCCCTGGGTCTGCTATCAACTTAGGGCCCATCTGGGGTTTGTCTTGTGGAAGAACTACAATTATGCCCATTATACCTGTCTGGAGTGATTCATTGGGTCGGCCGGCGCTTACGTAGGAGCAATGTTCCTTTTAATTTTTTTAATTTACATTTTCCGGTGACTCACTGGAATTGAAAGTACAGTTTCATTGACTGGAGATGAAAAAGTGGGGAGGAAAAAAATAAGACAAAATGTCATCAGGTACACTGAAGACAAAATTATCTGAACCGTATCCAGGTGATTTGAGGTTCATGTTCTATGGGTTCAAACCTGCCTCCTACTTCCTGGGCCCTTTGCCACTTACTGGAAGTGAGAGGCAGCCCTGTAATGCCACAAAGGTGGGGGGAGGTACAGTCCCTTGACAGGAAGGCTGGGACCTGAATCAGAGAGATCTTGGTTCAAGTCCTGGCTTAGACCTTCTGCTTGTTGTATGACCCTGAGTAACTCTAGTCCGGGCCCTGAACCTAAGATCCTCACATGTAACAGTGTCAGCTTTGCGGAGTGCTGGGGACCTCACACAAGGTTGTACCTTGTAAACACTTAGCACAGAGTGATGAAACACCAGCAAATGTTTACTAACACACACAATGTATTGAACACTTAGTATATAGCATCTTGGTCCTTAAGGCAGACTTTGGGGCTAAATGGTCTTACCTGATGCAGCAAATGAGAAAACTGAGCTGATCAGTTAAATGACTTGGCCAGTGTCATGGAGGGGTGAGTGACAGAGCTTGGACTGGAGAGCAGGTCTCACTGATGTTAAAGTTCAGTATAGAGCCGGGTGGTGGTGGTGCACGCCTTTAATCCCAGCACTTGGGAGGCAGAGGCAGGTGGATCTCTGTGAGTTCGAGGCCAGGCTGGACCGACAGCCTCCAAAACAATACAGAGAAACCCTGTCTCGTTAAAAAAAAAAAGTTCAGTATAGAAAGAATTTTGCCCCTACCTGTTGTACTCACTCTCAATGAAACTGGCTTGTTCTTCCTATCCCTGGAAGTGAATCTGCTCAAAGCCCCCCAGTTCCCTATTCCTGATAGGCACCCCCACCAGGGCTTCAGGCATCCCCATCAGGAATTTCTGATTATCCCTGGCCTCTCCACTCAGCTGACCAAACCGTTCCACTCAAAGCTGGTCGTGCCATCTCATCTCACGCCAGTCCGGCAAGATGTTCCCTGCTCTCCTTCCCTTGACCCCCACTGAGTTCTTGCTATCTCCCCCCTCTCCATGTCACGGCACCCTCCAGCTGGGCTCTTCTCTGCCCTTCTCTGCATGCCACTCCTTCTCTGAACCCCTAGTTGCCATATGTGCCACACCAGAGTCCCAGACCCGAGTCCCTGTGTCCTTTCTGTTTTCTGTCCCCGTGTCCCTCTCTGGGTTTCTGGCCCCTGCTGCCTATGTGCCTAAGAGATTGGTGCTCTGATGCTCCAGCTCCTCTCTGACTTACTATGGGCAAACTGGAAGGAAGTTGGCTGGGAAAGCCCTTTAGGTCAGTGGGTCAGCCAACAGCCTGTCCGGCCCTGGTTTCTTAGTCATCCTGTCCGGGTCAGGGTTGCTGGCCCATGGGATTTCCACCCTCCTCTTCCTTCTGTCAAAACAGGCTGCCTGCTGGGAGGGAGGTATGTCCTGGATATCTTACCCAGAGCTCTCTAGCACTTCCTGTTGGCCTTAGGCTGAAGAGCTTTTGGAGGGTGTAGGGTGAGGGGTTGTCCCTTTTTCTTTTTCAGGAAATCGGAATGTTTCTGTGGCCCTGGGTCACACACCAGACGAGGGGTAAGGACAAGACCCACTGCATAGTCCCCCCAGAAGTAGATTATCTCCAGTAGGGCTCTGGGTGGGAGGGGGTAGGACTGCTGCGGTTGGGTTCCTGGCATGAGGTGTGGCTGCTGTGACTCTGAGGGGCTAACGTCACACAGCTAAGAAATACCACATGAAGACCCAAGGTGGCCCAGGACACCCAGGTCCATCCTCCAAACTTTGCTGTTCTCGATGCTGCTCTAGGTGCTGGGTACATAGGGACAATATCTCACCCCCTCACACACACAAGGAGTTCACAGTCTTCTCTGTGGGAGCAGATATTTTGGTTCAAGATGTGTGGCTTATTGAGGAATGTCACCTCAAGGGGCTCTAAATAGGAAACAGTTTCATTATTCTGCATTGCTTGTTTTATGCTGTGTGCAGGCCTCCTCCTCTTCCGGACCTGTGACGTGTTTGAGGTGACTACAGTTTCCTGGTCCTTTTTCAGAGCTGGTGCTGATGCTGGCTGGGAAGGCGGGCATCCTGTTTGGGGTTCTTTGCCCCTTTTGTTTTCAGTGTTGTGTTCGCTCAGTTCTGGGGATTGTATTAGTTACTTTTTTCATCTTTGTGCCAAAAATACCCAACAAGCAGCTTACAAAGGGAAGGCTTCATTGTGTTTCATGGGGGGGAAAGTGTTTCCGGTGAGAGTATGAGGCACATTGCCTCCGTAGCTAGCAAGGAGAAAGAGATGTGTGCTGGTATTCCACTCACTTTCTTCCTTCGATGCCACCCAGGAACAGAGTCTTCCTACCTTGACGAATTCAATCTAGAAACTTCCTACAGACATGTTCTGAGGGGATGCAGACCCTACTAGCTGACAGACAGGGATGGTCAATTGTTTGCAGGACCTGTTATCACTGATGTACAGGGTCTACTTTCAAACAGACGAAGGCACCCAAGGTGCAGAAAAGGCTTCTGGGCTGCTCTTCTCTG
Organism: Mesocricetus auratus; assembly: GCF_017639785.1. Classification (NCBI taxonomy): domain Eukaryota; kingdom Metazoa; phylum Chordata; class Mammalia; order Rodentia; family Cricetidae; genus Mesocricetus; species Mesocricetus auratus. The sequence goes on along the minus strand of NW_024429191.1, from coordinate 58,268,914 downwards.
CCTAGGCACAGATGGACTCAGAGTCCTTTGGGAAACACGGCTTGAGCTCCATGATGAAGTTCTCTTTCTAAGAGCTCAGAGTACCTCTTTTGGAGTCATTGTAAATTTGTAGGCAAGGGACTTTATGCCCCTAGTGCCATCAGGGTACGGCAGAACAATGGTAGTGAATGAATGGGATGATGTTGAATTTTGTTCTCTTGTGCCTTGGCTAATGGGGGTATTTCCCAACTGCAGTAGAGTCAGAATTCCTGGAGAGATTCCTTAGAAGGTAAGTGTTACAGACTGAGTTATATCTCATGATTTACATGCTGAATCCCTAACCCCCATGTGGCTGGCTGTGTTTGGAGGTAGGGCTTTTAAGAGGGTAATTGAGGTTACAGGGGGTAACAAGTATGGACCTCATCTGAGAGGACACCAAAGAGCTCTCTGTGCATGCACATGAGCGCCCTGCAAGAAGATGCTATATACAAGGCAAAGAGAGACCCTTGCTAAAAACCAGCCTCCTAGCACCTTCAACTTTCCAGTCTCCAAAGCAATAAGGACCACTTTCTATTCCAGCCACCCAGTTTGTGGAACTCTATGCGCCACTAACTCAGGGCGCTGAGGTGGCTCAGTCTGAACCAGGGACCTGGGTCTGTGAGTTGGTTTTGCCCAGACGTGCCCACACTCACTCTGGGTCAGCACCTTACAGCTTCTTCCTCCTACTATAGCCAGAGTGCTCTCACCAAGGATCTGCATCCTCTGCAGGATAGCCTACCAACACTCTCCCTTACATGCTCTCAGTTCATGCCAAACCCTCCAAGGTTATGCTCATAGGATGTGTCCTTTTCTATGATACTCAAATTGCTGGTGTATTTATAACAATGACGTATACCACCTAAAATTCTGCAGGGAGAGTTTGGCTTAGGAGCCAACTACCCCGGTATCTAAAACAATTTGTGCTTCTAATTGATGACCATGTATGTCATTTACCCAAGATGGCTCGTCTCTGGAGTCCTCTTGACCTTATTGCCAAATGACTGCGTGAAACCCCCCCATGCCACCCCAGTGCCACCATCCTCTTGTTTAACAGGAATCTGGCCCAGCCAAGTTCCTCCCCGGCATTAACCTTGAGCAGAGACTTCATACTGAACTTGGGAAGGCTTCTGTGAAACATCTGCCAGTGTTTGCCGTTGTTCTCTTGGGGGTGAAGTTTAAGGAAGGGTTGGGTTAGGAGCAAGGAAATCTGGGGTGCCTACCCTTGACTGTGGCTGCTTTCTCCAGCCTTCCCTCTCTGAACCCAGTATATATGGTGATGTTTTGTGCCTGACTACCCGTGGTTTGTGGAACAACACTGAAGGGACTATCTAACTGGAGTGGGTATCACCTCTTCTGCCCTTCTCACTTTGGGACAATCTTCTATCATCTCTCATAGCAGGTGGGGTTGGCTACCTCCCATGCCAATTGGGGTCACTCACGGTCAGGCTAGGCTATGAGCAGTCTCCTCCAACAGTTTCTTGGCAGACACCCCGGTACTTTTTTTTCTTTCCTGAGACAGGGTCTCCGGTGTATCTTCATAAAGCTTGGCAGAGGCCCTGGGTGGTAATGTCCCCACCTATACGCTTTTCAAACACAGGGCACACTGATCTCTACTGCTTCCATATTGGTAAGAGAAGGGTCATCACATTCCACAGCTTTTGAGAGCTTGGGAGGGGCTAGTCCTGGGGCACACTCTGGAAAATCCCCCTGCCTTATCCCAGTTCACTGGTTATTTCACCCAGCTCACAGTCTCTTCTGACTCTTGCCTAGCCCAGGTGTGCAGGCCTTTCTCATTGATGACTGACATTGCCCTGCTCCACCCCTGGCCTCTCTTGAGCTGGCTCTTCCTTCCATATCTTCTCTCTGCTTCTTCTTCTCTAGGTAACCTTGGGCCAACATCCGCTCCCACCCCCTCATTCTCCTGCAATGTCTGAAATTCTAGTTGACATGCCAAGCACTGGGATCTCTGTAGCTCTTGTTGTCCTTCATAGCTTCTAAAAATGTTACCGCTGCTGGCCATAGACACCCCTAGGTGCCATTCCCTTCTTGTTATGCTGAACCCCAGCTTTCCTCTCTTCACGTAACAGCCATGACTACCAACTGGCTGTTCTGTTTGATGCTTCCCATCTGGTCCAGTCCGCAGTAGTCAAACCTTCACTCTTCACGGCTTAAAGCGCCCCAAGACCAGCCACTCCCAAACTCTTGTTCTCACCTCCTAGCACATACCCACTGCTCCAAGCTCCACTTTCCAGCCATCCGAACCACTCCAGCTCTCCAAGATTAGCTTTTACACTTCTATCTAGCTCATAGTGCCTAAGTCGCACAGACTATTAGTACCACTTTCTTCCTGTGGCTAAGCCCTGCTCCTAAGCCCTGCTCCTCATTCAAGATCAGGGTGTCCCTTTCAGAAACAAAAGCTGCTAGGCCAGGCTTTCCTTTCCCAGTATGGACATCTTCTCCGGTGTTAACTGCTGAAGAGTGTGCAGGTATATGTATGTGGATAGCCTCACTCGACTAGGTGGTATTCTAGTCCTGGTCCAGACTCCCTTACTGGATGCTCCTCTGGGGAGATCTCCTTTTCATCAGAGTTAGCACTTATATATTATGAGATGATTACTGGATTAATGTCTACCTTGCCAGCCAGGCTGGGAACTACACAGGGGTGTTGCTTTTCACTTACACACACCCACAGGCACATGCACACATATGTGGTTGGTTGGGTGGTTTTTTTTTTTTGTTTGCTTGTTTGTTTTGCTTTGTTTTCAGAGACAGGTTTTCTTTGTGTAACACCTCTGGCTGTCCTGGAACTTGCTTTGTAGACCAGGCTGGCCTCAAACACAGAGATCCGCCTGCCTTTGCCTTCCAAGTGCTGGGATTAAAGGCATGGGCCACCAAGCCCTGCTGGTTGGTTGGTTTTTTGAAACAGCATTTCGTGTAGCCCAGGCTGGTCTTGAACTTACTACACAGCTGAAGCTGGCCTTGAATTCCTGATCTTCCAGTCTCCACTTCCTGAGTGCTACGATTACAGGTGTGCACTCCCATATCCTGCCACTATGAAATATTTGAAGACCCAAACACCGGTAAGACTAACTATCCAGTTTTCTCATTTGCTCTGTTCACTCCTGGTGCTTTTTTAAAATGTTGGATTGGAGGCCTGTTAGTTTTGATACATGTCTATGGAAATTGCTTTTGTTAAACATTCAAATATTTAGAGGTAAAAATATTTATAAAAGATGGGGGCTGGAGAGATGGCTTAGTGGTTGAGAGTGTTGACTGCTTTTCCAGAGGACCTGGGTTAAGTTCCCAGCACCCATATGACAGCTCACAACTGTGTGTAACTCCAGTTCCAGGGGATCTGACACCCTCACAAGACATACATGCAGGCAAAACACCAATGTACATAAAATAAAAATGAATAAATTTAAAAATATTTACAAAAAGACGCCTTATGTCGAAGGATAGAGAAACAGTGACCCTTGTTTACCCCCCAGCTAAGGGAGAGAATGGATTGCTTAGAAGCAAGCCCTCTTCCCCCAGCTCTTCCTCCTCCTCAGAGATAACTATAATCTTCAGCTGCATGTATGATTTGTATCTCTAGACAATAGGATGTTTGATCTTGCTGGATTTCTCCCCCCCAAACTTTATATAAATAGAAGCAGAATGTATTCTTTCTCCTGTGGTCTCTCCCACCCCCAATGTTTTTTGGCTTAACGGTTTATTCTGCTATGTGGCTGCAGTCCATTCACCTCTGCGGCTTTCCGTCCTGCATGCGAGCACACCACATATGAACCATTCTCCTGTTGATGGAGATGCTAAATACTTTGTTTTCGCTGTCCCTGCCATCTGCCTTTTCCTTTACTCCTTTCTCCCCTGTTACAAACTGCTGTGGTGAGCGTCTCCCATTGTGCACATATGAGAGCCGCAAATGCCTTCCAACTAAGGATCACAGGGAACACGCCAGCCACGGGACCGCTGGCCATAAGGAATGTACCTCTTCATTTTTCCTAGACGTCACACAGACCATGGTTTGTGCCCCCACGGGCTCATGGGCTGGATATTGAGTGCTCAGTGCGTGACACTGAATAGTAAGGCCTGATGCTGGGTAATCATGCCACTGAGGGCACTGCCCTTGGAAGGGCGTTTGTGATGGGTTCACGGAGTGAGTCTTTCTGACTTCCTGTGTCACCACGTGATCTCTCCCTCCTGCACACGATCCCATCATAATGCTGTCCAGCATGTTGTGATGTAGCCTAGGAGACCCTCACATGTGATGTGAAGTGCTGTCTTGTTTCCTGGTCATGCATGAAGGGTCAGTGTTTGACATGCTTCCTGTCTGGAGTTCATTGCCTGTACAAGCTGGGTGGAGCCCTGGGACCCTGCTGTTGCTGCCTCCACGGTGTTGGAGTTACAAGCATAGACCTCCTCATCCAGGTCTTTGTATAGGTGCTGAGGACCCAAACTCAGGCCCACATGTTTGGGCAGCAAGCACTTACCCTGCTGAGAAATCTTCCCAGGCCCTGATTCTTTTCTTTAGAAGGAACTTTTCTTTCAGATTTATTTATTTATGTGCATGGGTGTTTTGTCTGCATGTATGTATAGCACATACATGCCTGGTGGCTGTAGACTTCAGGCATCCCATCCCTCGAACTAGAGTTAGGGAAGGTTATAAGCCACCATTCAGGGGCTGGGAACCTAACCTGGGCCCTCTGCAAGAGCAGTGAGTGCACTTAACTGCTGAGCCGCTCTCCAGCCCTCACCCCCCTTTGTGTGTGTGGGTGGGGGGGGAGGGACAGGGGAGAGGGGAGCCGGGTGAGGGGAGAGGGAGGAGGGGGAGGGGAGAGGGCGCCAGTATACACGTGCCCTGTGTGTGAGCCAGGGCAGCTTAAGACATCCTTGCCTTCCACCTTGACTGAGGTAGGGTCTCACTATTGACTGGCCCACCTCCCATCTTTCCATGGGTGCACTGGATCACATATATGTGCTATGCCTGGCATTTACACACCTTCTAGAAATTGGAACTCAGACCCTCATGTTGTGTGACAATGCTTTGCCCACTGAGCCATCTCCCCAGGCTGTACAGTCCCTCTCTTCATATTAAAAGTATCTGTCACATCTGTAGTTTCCGCTTTCAATTCCTAGTACTGCTAATTGGTACCTTTTCTTGCTGTGGTCCATCAGATCAGGTTTTTGTCTATTTTATTAGAATTACTATTTTCCAATTTTAGATTTGATGACGTGTGTGGTTTCTTTGTCCCTTTGTTCTGTTTTCTTGGAGTTTGTTCTGTCATGCTTTATGTAATTCTTGAACTTAATGTTTAATTCATCAGTGTTTCATTTTCTTCCATGTATGTTTCTATAATTCCCATTTTTACCACATACCACACATTTTAATAGGTGGAATTTTATCACCCACTTCTGAATGCTTTCTAGTTTTCATGAACAACTTCTTCTTGGAGCCATTTGTTGTTTAGAAGTGTGTTCTACATTCCCCAAATGCCGGAGTGTTAAAGCCGTGTTGTGTTATTGATTATGAATTTAATTGTGACCTCTTGATATGTTGGAACTTGACATGCCTTATATTGTAGAACAAGGTCAATTTTGAAAATATTCATAAATACTTTTAAAAAAACACTTATTTTCCAAGCCAGACATAAAGGTGAGTTTGTAATCCCAGCTCTAGGGAGACAGAAACCTACAGTTCCTGGTGCTGGCCTGTCAGCCTAGCCTACTTAGTGGGCTTCAGGGACTTTGTCTCAAAACAACAGGGTGTTGAGCTGTCGAGATGGCTCACCATGCAAGCCTATCAGCCTGAGCTTAATCCCTGGGACCCACGTAAAGGTGGAAGGAGAGAACTAACAACTCCATAAAGTTGTTCTTTGACATCCACACACATGCTGTGGCACATATATGCACACACAGTAGTAACAAAAGGTGGACAGTGCTAGAAGAACACACACACACACACACACACACGCACACACACACACACGCTCGCGCGCACACACACACGCTCGCGCGCACACACACACGCTCGCGCGCACACACACGCTCGCGCGCACACACACGCTCGCGAGCACACACGCTCGCACACACACACGCTCGCACACACACACACTCGCACACACACGCTCGCGCGCACACACACGCTCGCACACACACGCGCTCGCACACACACGCGCTTGCACACGCTCGCACACACACGCTCGCACATGCTCGCGCACACACGCACACGCTCGCACACACACACGCACACGCTTGCACACACACACAGTCCATAATTTCTAGCTGCTGTCTGTTGAGTATTTTTTCAGTTATTCTGTAGTATTTTTAATAAGTCTGTTTTGGTCATATGTTAGCTAACTACACCAGTTTTCCTTTTATTAATATTTATCTAGGGGCTAGAGAAATGTCTCAATGGTTAAGAGCATTTGTTGATCTTGTAGAGGGCCCACATGGTGGCTTAAAACTGTCTGTAACCCTCTTCTGACCTCCTCAGGTGCTGTGTGCATTTGGCACATGGATGTACATGCAGGCAAAACACTCATACATAAAATAAAAGTAAAAAAGTTACCCAGCTATCTTTCTAGGAGAGAGAGAGAGGGAGAGAGAGAGAGAGAGAGAGAGAGAGAGAGAGAGAGAGAGAGAGAGAGAGAGAGAGAGAGAGAGAGAGAGAGAGAGAGAACAATGCCTGTGGAGGTCAGAAGAGGGTGTTGGATCCCATGAAATTGGATGACATACAGTTGGGAGTGCCCAGCATGGACGATGGGAACTGAACTCAGGTGCAAGGGCAGCTGCACATGTGTCACTGCTGAGCTGGCTCCCCAGCCTCCTGACTCCTTTATTGATATTTAATTTCTTTTTAGTTATATTACATCTTTTAGATTTTCTTTTATCATAAATTAAATGCTAGCCTCTCAGTCTCAGCTTGGACAAGGGTAATTTCATTGTTTTTCTGTAGCATGTACCTGAGTATAGAGTTCCTGGCTGGCTGCCACCTGCCTTGAGTGGTTGGAAGATATTTGCCCATGGCCCCTGTGGCTGCTAAGAGAGCCACTGCTGGTCTACAGTCACAGCCTGAGCTTTCTGTGTAGGTGCCATCAGAGTGACATTCAGTTGAGGGTGACACCTGTTACCCATGCATGGTTATTAATAGTACCCCGACTCCAGAAATGCCCCAGTTAGTGTGCCACATCAGGCACCTGCCTCTAACTGCAGCCCACCAGAGTGGGCTTTTATTCCTCCCTTTTGAAGACTCACTGTGCTTCCTGTAGCTCATGAGTCATGGTTTCTGGAGATTTAGTTAAAAGCCTTTCTTTCTTTTTAACCTTAGGAAATGAGAAGCTAATAACTATATCACTGAGTATGCTACATCCTTTTTTATCAAGCTATCTGACTGGCTGGTGCCCTTTTAAGCTGGCATGGTTACTGCCAGGATATGGACCATTTGTGGCCTCAGTTCTCTGACACTTGCCTCAACCCTTAGTATGTTTGCTTTTTGGGGGTATCTTGCATAGAGTATGTAAAACAGACCAGAGAGGTGACACGTGCCTGTCATCTCGGGGAGATAGAGACAGGGGGATTGTGAGTCTTAAGCCAGCCTGAACTACATAGTGAGAGCCTTGCTTCAAAACAAAAAGGCATACAAAGCAAGCACCAAAAGTATAAAGTATATTAGAGAGTGACAGTCCCAGCCTCCAGTTAACAATAACAGCTTCTAAACTTACACTGTCCCTTTGGCATCTGTTCCGGGACATCCTGTCCCATCCCTATGCCGGACTGTTCTGAATGTCATGGTGGTAGTCCCTTTTCATCTCTGGGTAGTTTTACTACATGGATATATGTTTTCTAAACAGCCTGTTATTTAAATTGTCTACTTTCGAAGTGTAGCAAGTGGGCTGGTGAACACAGTCTCTGGTGACTTGTTTTTTTTCCCTCCAGATTCCTGGTTTTGAAGTCCATTCACATTGATGTGTTGGGCTGTCATTCATTCATATTTGCTACAGTATGTTACCTCATTGTTTAGACAGCTTACCTCTAACCTGCTAATTAAGGGCACTTGGATGTTTCCTTTACTTAAATTATATACTCAGATTTCTGGGTCATAGGCTATCTGTGTGTTCAACATTGCTAATTAGTACCTGGCAGTTAGAGACAGTGCCACTTTGTAGCCTGTTTTCCATATATAAAGCTCCCTTTGCCTCACGTGCTCATTAACACTGGGTATTGTCAGTGCTGAATTGTCGCAAAGCTGGTAAGGGCAGACTGGCCTGGCTGGGTGTATGTGTGCATTTAGACTTACACTTTCCCTGTGCTCAGGAGCCATTGTCTCTTCTATTCGCTGGTTGTACCACCCATCTACTTCGAGGTTGTCTTAACTGATTTGTAAGCATTCCTCAAACCCAGCCCTTGTAGAATGTATTGCAATCATTATTGCCAAGCTTCTGGCCTCCTTTCCCTCGTTCATTACAAAGTCTCTTGTATACCAGAAGTTCCTAATTTCTCTCTAGGTAAATAATTTTTTTAAGGTGAATGTTTTGTTTGAGAAGCCCTCTCAACTACAAGGGTCTACGTGACTATCCTGTATTTTGTTCTGGTTTGTTAGGGTTTTATCTTTCATACTTGTTTCTACTCTCCCTATAATGGATCCCTAAATAGGACATGAAGGAGAAATTAATTTAGGCTTTTTCATATGGATAACAACTGCATTAGTATAATTCATTATCATTTTTCCCTATTAATTAGTAATGCCTATCTTGTCTTATATTTGATTCTTGAATCTTTATATTTGGAATTTGAGAACTAAAAACACTTGTAAACTTCAGGTAGCTTGTAAACAAAAGGGATGTATTTCCCACTGTTGTGGAGGCTGGTGTGCAGTAAGGGTCATATATGAGGACTATGCTTTGTCCTTATATGATGCAAGGGACACAAGGGCTGGTTGGGGCCTCTGTTCTCAGGGCACTAAATCCCATTTGTAAGGGATCCACTCTTATGATCTCATCACCACACCCTGTGATGTCAAAAGTCTTGTCTTGCAATACTATCACCTTGGGAGTAAGAATTTCAGCATCCAATTCTGGAGGGCAGAAACATTCAGACCCTGGGGCCATTGTTTCTGTGCTATCCCTCCAGTGTATTGGTTCACGTCGCCTCCCAAACTAACTCTGTGTTATTTTTACCATTATAGTTTTCCAATCTTAACCTTTCAGCATCCCATTTTAGACAGACTGTGGGCCTTTGCCTGGGAATCAGTGTCCAACCACACAAATGACCAGGGAGGAGGGAGGGCTGGGAGAAGCCACTGATTAGGGATAGCTGGAGAAACCACTGTATCTCACATGCGTATCTCTCCCTCTCCCTTCCCCATATTTTACTCTCTTGTTCTCCCTCCCCCTCCCTTCATTCCCCTTTACATTCTGTCTTCTGCCCACTCTATTCTCAAAGAGAGACTCTCACTGTTGTTCAGAGTGGTCTCTGAAGAACTCCTTCGGCTTCTGCATCTGCCTCCACATCTGGCTTCTCTATCTTTGAAATATTCATCTCAAAAGGACATAGGAACTTATGACAATGTAATGCTTTTCTAAACAGTCCATTGCATAAGATGCAGTGAGAAGAGTTCTTACAGAGCTGTCCTGCCTGCTCAGGGCTGCATCTTCAGCCATATCCCATCTGCGCTAACACATCTACTGAGGCTTTTTGTTTTGTTCTTTTTAAGACCAGTGACTTCTGAAATGTATTCCCAATACTTTAGGTTTATCCTTCCCGTATACCCTCATCATTTTTTATGATCCTTTTAAAAAAACACCCCTTGTGTTGTTAATTATTTAAGGTATAACCAATATGTAGTTAGTTTATGTGTTGGTTGGCCTAATGTCAAACTCTGGGCAGGAGCGATCAAGTCTATCGCTGACTCTGTCTGGCTCCTGCTTACACATCTTGTGGTCTGGGGTGATGAGCTCATCTGGAGCAGCCTGAGCTTGCTCTCTGGAGCAGTTAGTTCTGTGTTTGCTGTCCAGGATTCCTGCCCTGACACTGGTCCTTACATTGTGTTTGGAGTCCCTGGACCTCGGGATAGGGATGTCAAAAGCTTCCTACCCACAGAGGTGAAGGCCAAGGTGACAGGTCCCAGGGAGACTTTTTTTCTTACAGCCTGTCATCTTCTCTTCACCTCTGCTCCCCCACCCCGTCCTTGTGTCATAGGACTACAGCTTTAACCACCATTCTTTTCTGCAGGTTCCTGGACACCAAAACCACAAACTCCAGTGTTACAAGTTTGTTGATCTCAGAGTGGTTGTTGGTGGCAGCTGGGATTGTAGGAGGGAGAGAAGAGGAGGCAGAGAACGAGACTAACAAAGACAGCAGAAATGCTCTGTGTGCTTCAATGTGGCCTCTCTGACCTGCTCTGTCACTGGTCTCCGCTCCCTTCTTTTTCTATATTAGATTTGAGCTCTTGCTAAGAGACTAGCTACTTTAGCTTTATTCTTCTTATTGTGAAAGGACAAAAAAAAATCTTGCCTTCACTTGAGCCTTCCCCTGGTCATCTGGGAGCTGAACTGAGCCTAGGCAGTGTAGAGAGCCCTGAACTGGGAGCTGGGACCCAGGAGCCCTCAGCTGCTGGCCAGGCACTGACCTATGCATCCATTAGTTGCCCTCGCTGGACTCAGTTTTACCGTATGCAACTTAATTGGATGACCTTGATGTGTCTCTCCAGCTATGACGACATGTGTGGCTCTCCTCTGCCTGTGTGTGTTTTCTTCTGCCATGTCTGTGCTTTCCATGTGTGAACCCTGCTTCTGGTCTCCGTTCTTTCCCTTGGAAGAATTCTTTGAGTATTTCCTACAAGGTTGGTCTACCAGCAACATATTTAATTTGTTGTATTTGATTTTCTGCTAAAGATTAAAAAATAACAGAAATTTAAAATTCATTTAAATAATTTTTTTCCTGGAATTTTGATGTCTCTGCTTATACCAACCGTTTAATCTTACTTGTTCTCTGCTTTTTCTGCCCACAGGACAAAGCTTGAAAGGACAAAGCTTTCAGGATTTGCAGGATGTAAATTATTCTTCACACTAGTGTCTTGAGGTCACTCTTCTACTCTTCTTTTCTTTTTCTACGAGGCAGGGTTTCTCTGTGTAGCTCTAGCTAACCTGGATCTATGTAGACCAGGCTGACCTCAAACTTAGAGATCTTCCTACCTCTGCCCCTGAGTTCTGAGATACATAATTTATATAAATTATATACATATAATATAATTTTTTTTGGTTTTTTGAGACAAGGTTTCTTAGTAGGTTTGGAGACTGTCTTGGAACTTTCTTTGAGGACCAAACTGGCCTCCGATTCTCAGAGATCTGCCTCCAGAGTACTGGGATTAAAGGTGTGCGCCACCACCTCCCAGCATAATATAAAAATTTTTAGACAGGGTCTCACTCTGTATCCCTGACTTGCTTAAAATTCTTTTTTTTTTTTTTTTTGGTTTTTCGAGACAGGGTTTCCCTGTGGCTTTGGAGGCTGCCCTGGAACTCGCTCGGTAGACCAGGCTGGTCTCGAACTCACAGTGATCCGCCTGCCTCTGCCTCCCGAGTGCTGGGATTAAAGGCGTGCGCCACCAACGCCCGGCTAGCTTTGTGTTGTTGTACCAAAAATACCCAAGGTGATTAACATAAAGATAAAAGGTATACCCAGCCTGCTGTTTTAGAGACTCAAGTCCAAGATAGGCACAGGTTTTGGACCTTTGGAGAGGCTGGAGCACAAGGCAGAATAAGCTACAGATTGGTTCAGAAGGCAGAAAGAGACAGACCAGGTCCACAGACCCCTTCAAGGGCATGACCCGATGACCTAAGGATCTCCCCAACACCTGCCTGACAAAGTTTGTCCTTCCTGCCACTAGGACCTCCTTTGACACATGGACCTTTGGGGGTGCACATCTGCATTGTAGGAACATGTCAGTCATGGAGACCCTGTCTGGCAGTCATAAATCCTGTCTCATCTAACACTCCAATGGCATCTACAAACTGTAGGTTTTGTCTTTTACATGTCTTGTGATTTTTAGTGACTGGACGGGATGTGTCTGGTCAGAGAAGCCTCAGGAAACCAGTCTTTAGTGACACAATTGACACGGTTGCTAGGAGGGGAGGCCTTCTGTGGCCTTGTGCTTGGGTCTCAGCAGGTCATCCTGAGCCCCTGGCCATGACCTTGACCAGTGCTCTACTCCGTCCCCTCCTGAGGCTGGAAGGCTCAATGTTTTTGTCTTCCTTCTTTCCGGCTGGTTGGAATTTGTAAGACACCAAGAGCTAAGAGGTGATGAAATGGTTTCCTTTGGTAGAAGCTTTTGGTTTGCAGAGCCTAGTGATGGAATCTAGGGTGTTGTGGCCTCTAAGCATGTGCCCTACCACTTAGTCACACTGCCAACCCTGATGTAGTGAAGAACAGTACTTTCTGGTATAGTTCTTGTCTGTCTGTCTGTCTGTACCTGTCCATCCGTTTGTCTTTCCTTCCTTCCTTTTTTTTTTAAGACAGAGTCTTGCTATATAGCTTTGCTTGTCCTGGAATACACTATGTAAACTAGGCTGGCCTCGAACTCATAGAAATCTGCCTGCCTCTGCCTCCCAACTACTGGAATCAAGGGTGTATGCCACTATGCCTGGCTTAAATGTATGTATGTATGTATGTATAAAATTTGTGTGTGTGTGTGTGTGTGTGTGTGTGTGTGTGTACAGGAAAGAGCATCAGATCTTTGGGATTTAGAGTTACAGGAAGTTGTGAGTCACCATATGGGTACCGGGGACTGAACCTGGGTCCTCAGCAAGAGCAGCCAGTGCTCTTAATTGCTGAGGTTAGTCTCCAGGCCCCTTCTGGCATATTTCACAGTGGCCACTTTCCTTCTCCCCCTCCTGGAAGCACAAAGGGATTTCCCCTATGAGAACTTGCTGTAGGTAAAAGTATAGAAGTATGAGGGCTTTTCCACTGACCACTTCCCCTGGGGTCTCCATCTTCAGACTCATCCCCACTGAACCTGCAACAAGAATCCAGTATTCTTCATCTTGTCCTGCCCCAGGACTGGGTTTTGCAGGAATGTCTGCACATGGGTTAAGTGACGACTCTGAACCCGTCTGTCTCTCTAGTCTGGGGAGCTGCCACTTGTCCTATGACATCACTTCTCTGAAAATCAAAAAGAGTTGCCTTTTTACATTTGTTCAGCTTTTGGCTTGTGGTTGGGACAGGGTGATCACATGAATCCTGGATGAAAAACTGGAGGTCCTTCTGGTTACAAAATCAAAGTCCTAACACAGTCTGCTTGTTAGTGGCAAGCACAACTCTTACCTGCTAATGTGGGACTGTGTGCGGCTACCAGGAGTGTGAGTGGCTTGATATTATTTTGAGATGTATTCCTTACTGTTCTGGTTACTGTGACAAAATACCCAAGAAAAGTAACTTAAGACAGTGTTTGTTTTGTCCCACAGTTTGAGGCTATAGTCTATTACGGTGGACTAGGAATGATGTCAGGACACTCTGCATCTTCAGTCAGGAAGCAAGGAGAGGAAGGCTGGTGCTCAGCTCAGTTTTTTACATTGCAGGACCCCAGCCCATGGGATAGTGCCACCCACATTTAGGGTAATCAACCCGATCTAGACCCTACCTTGCATACATGTCCAGAGGTTCTCAACCTGTGGGTGAAGACTCCTTTGGGGACTCAAATGGTCCTTTCACAGGGGTCACCTAAGGCCATCAGAAAACACAGATGTTTAAATTACTATTCATAACACTAGCAAGATTGCAGTTAAGAAGTAGCAATGAAAATAATTTTATGGTTGGGGGTCACCACAACATGAGGGACTGTATTACAGGGTCACAGCGTGAGGAAGGTTGAGAACCACTGCTCTAGAACCCCCTGAGCTGACAATCAACATTAAACATCACATGAGGAATTAGAAACATGGTCCCATGGGAGAATCAGGAGCTCAAATCCAGCTTCACCTACATAAGGAGGTGGAGGCCAGTCAGGCTGGGCTATATGAGACCCTATCTCAAAACAAACAAACAAGTAACAAACAAAAACAAAAACAAAAGAGAAAAAAGAAAAAAAAGTGTAGGTCCCATCTCCTAGAATGTAGGTGACATCTTGTAGATTCCCTGAAAAAAACTAGGATTCTATAGTAAGGAAAACTGCATTTGTAGTAATGTTCCAAACAAAGCAAGCAGATAAGGAATTACAGCCATTTCCCAGAATGCTGGGTGGCTCTGAGATATCACTCTGTAATAACAGTAAGCTCCTTATTGCTATTCTGGAAAAAGCAGAGCATGGTGTGAGACAGGAGGAATGAAATGAGGTAAAGCTAAGCATAGCAGAAGAGGCTGGAGGGCCCAGTGGGAGGCTTTCCGCTCTCAGGGTTCTACGTTGCTCACTCTTCCCGTGGTGGGCCTGTATCACCCTTACAGTGGCAAACTGTCTTAAACCCTGCCTTAAAGGCTATTCCATCTTGTGCTAAGGGAAATGAGAGGCCCAGCTGACTCCCATATCCCAAGAATGGGCTGGACTGGGTCCAGAGAAGGGAGTTGGTGGCAGCCCAAGGTCCCCAGAGCTGAGTCCTCAGAGAATCTGTTCAGAGGCTCTATTGCTTCAAGGAATAATGATGGGGTCACCGTGACACCCTGAGAGTACCCAATGGAAAGGGAACCCAGTGGGGAGTAGCAGGAATCCTGGGGAAGCCCCAAACCTGCAGGCACCTAACTTCAATCCTCACAGAAAGGAACAGTGGCTGTCTATGTGTGAGCTTAGACCTGGGGGCCTGGGGAGTTCATGAGACCACCTGTCAGTGGCAGGGTTTGACAAAGGCTGCCGAGCCCCACTGGGGACACTAGTGAGCTCTCTTTCAGAGTTGTGAGGCTGGAGTCTAGGGACTCAGTCTTCCCTTTCCGTTTGTTAAGGGGCTAGGAGAGAGTTAGAAGAAGAGGGACCCAGCCGCCCATCACGAGGCTGACAGAGTCTAAAAACAGGTTCAAACACTGGATTCCACATGTAGCGGGTGACTTTCAGTGACTTGTTCCACCCCTCTCTGCCTCTGTTTTCTCATCTGTAAAGTAGATAGATACACAGAAAGGGCTTGGTGGTGGGCCTTCCTCCCAGCCTAAGCCTAGGAGATGGGGCCCACGTTGTTTTAAAGCAGGGGTGATTCCGGGGTCCCTTGCTCTATGCTCAGCAACCCGTTCTGTCATTTCCTCACGCCTCACCAGCCACACGTTTGGAATCTAGGCATCTGTTGGTCAAAAGTCATAGTCTGTATTTGGCTGAACTAATTTTATCCTAGATTACTGCTGACAAAGTCAACATCCCTCCCTCCTCTGTGCCTGGGTCTCTTGGAAGGCCCACGTTCCCCAGGCTGGCTGTTCTTGTAGCTAGGTTGCCTGGACCTCCCTCCCTAGGCTGGTGCCCAGAATGTTATAACAAATCCTGACCTCCCAACCAGCAGCCTGGTGCCCAGGAATTCAGGCCCGGCCTGACCAGCCCTGTTCACCAGCGCATCTGTTTCCAGTCAGTGTAGAAAGCGCATTCTTTCTGCTAGCAGGCAGGCGTGCAGGCCCTGAGCCTGGGGACCACACTAATTGATTGCTAAATGATCTTGTCATTTCCAAAAGAGGTCTCTAGGCCTGCCCTCTGCTCTGCCTCCACTCCCCACGGGCTGACAGGCTTAAGAATTAACTCGTCAGCTGCCTCTGGCTGCAGACTCTCTCTCAGACCTCTACTATGGGAAGACCCTGGGAGCCTCGGGGAGGCCCTGACTGGTCATCCTTTACTTTCAGACTCATGGCTTGAAAGACATTGGTTGACAAAGGCACCAGCAACTCTCCCTGGTCGTACAAGGTCCAGCCTATGGGAGAGATGAGGAAGTAACCTTTTAGGAGTGTGTTGCATAGCTCCAGGTCACACGGAGATGGTGGCAGGGATACAATGATCATAAGCCTGCTTCCTGTTGGGTTGAGGTTCTGACTTCAACCTGGCCCATTAACAGTGTCTAGCCAGTTTGACCATTGAGGCTTAGAGGAAGTGGACAGCACAAGATGGCTTTCTAGGCATGGGGACACACAGGCTGTCTGCCCCGTCATGATCAGAGTAATGAGTTGGAAGACACCACTTCCAGCAGGCCTTCCTTACAGACAGGAAGCCTTTCATGTCCTGGCCTCTTTGTTCCAAGGTCCTAGGGTCCCCTGATCCTCAGAGGAAAGATGTAGCCTCTGTGTTGCCCACCTATCTCCCCAAGTTGAAGTACTCCCCAAGTACTCACATAGAGTATTCACATGGAGGCAGAAGGACTGAGTGAGTGAGTGAGTGAGTGAGTGAGTGAGTGAGTGAGTGAGTGAGTGAATGACTCATGCCATCTGTTTCTGGGATCTCATTCACTGGGCTCTGGACAGTTGAACAGTGAGAACCGGTTTCCTTGACAACCTCCCTGACTTGCGGTTGCTGCAGCTGTAGCTGGCATATGAGGATGGGCTGGTGTGTGTCCATTCTGGCTGCCTGAAGGGTCAGCTGTAATCAAGGAAGCTTGTATGGTATTCTTGTTCGATGGTCTATGTGGTAGTGCATCGTTTGTTTGCTTTAATATTTAATTATAGTGTGTTTGTGTGTACACGTGTACATGTGTGTGAATGCAGATTCCTGTGGAAGCAGAGGTATTGAATTCCCCTGGAGTTGCAGACCTCGAAAGCCCCAACCCCTAGGTGAACGAGTGAGAAAGAGAGGAGACTGTGACATGCAAAGTTAGTGTCCGATTTGTCATTACACTGTGACCTCAAGCGATTCTCTTTCTGTCCAAGCCTCAGAGGCTGCAGTAAGACCCTGCATGTACACGTGCTTATAAGAAGAGGGTAGTGACCTACACCTGCAATCCCAGTATCTCTGACGGACTGCCACAAGCTCAGCTGCACAGTGCGTGCAAGTCAGCCTGGGCTACATCATGACATCCATACCAGCCTGGGGTACAGTGTAAGAAAAAAAACACTGCTTAGGAAAACAGGACTCTTTGAAAGTATTATTGCCATTAAACACCTTATGCGTTAGAGCCTTCGGAGAAACGGCCTGCCCGAGGTTCCTGTTAAACCAAGTCTTGTCTGTGTCTTCATCAAGGCCTCTCTCTCTTTGTTCCTCGAGGCCAGGCTGCACCTGCTGCATATAGTCTTCATCTTGGCTGTCTTGTTTGCTTTCCCCAATAATCCTGATGATGGTTTGCTCACAGCCACTATGAATGAGCAGCTGGAAGCTCCAACAGAGACTGGGTACCCTGCCCAAGGCCCCAGAGACTGGGAACCAGGCTCTGTCCCTGATCCTTGCCCCTGCTCTGTGCTTTGATCTCCTCCCAGGGGCTGACTACTGATCTCCGGCATTCCAGGACCACTGTACACAACGGGCAGCTTCACCGAGTTCATAGTCTGTGGTAGCGTATTTTCCTAGAACTTCATCTGCTTTGGGAGAGTGGGGAGTGGGTGGTTGATGAGAGGAATTGGGTCATAATAAACTTTTCTAGATTATGTGGTATCTTTGGGGGACGGGCAGTTCTCAGAGCCCCCTTCCCCCCCAAAAAACCCCCTGCTTATAAAATCATGCAGAGTGTGAGATTTTGCAAACTGGTGTCAAGTGACTTTATGTGAATATTCCCCCTGCCTTGTGTGTGGGAAAGGTCTGGAGGAGAGTGGGAGGGGAGGGGTTTCATGTAGCTCAGGCTGGCCTCAAACTTGCCAAGTTGCCCACCACACCCCTGGGTTTCTGATCCTCTTGCCCCTATCTCCCAGGCGCTGGGATTATGGCTGCACACCACCGAGCTCAGTTTTGTGCAGTGTGGCTATCAAACTCCAGGGCTTCCTGCATGCTAGGCAAACACTCTCCCAGGTGAACAAGATCCTCAGCTGCTCATGATCGATCTCTTTCAATGCCGACCCCAGCCTTGCATGGCCAGCACTGCTTCTGTCTTCTAGTTACAGGCAGAGAATCGAATTAGAATGACCAGCTAGGGACTGGTGACTGGTGAGAGCCCGAGGCTGAACCCAGCCATCAAGTGTCACACCACAGCAGGGGAGGACTGAGGGCCTCTGAGGCCATGACCTCAGACTGGCTGAGTTTCATCCCTCTTTCTCCCTCTCCCTCCAGCTGGCCTTGCTTTCTGTCTTGGAAACTTCCTTCCCTTTCCACTCAGCTGGAGATGCTGGCGGAGTCCCAGTGGCCACATCCACGCTGCTCTGTGCACTGCAGCGCATCAGTGTCCCAGCTTCCTCACTGCAGCCCCAGGCAGAGTTGGCGGGACCTCATATTCACCTGTCAAAGATTTATTTGGTGCTCGGGGTCTTCGCTTCTCGGCCTCACACTGTTTATTGAAATAGTTCATAGGATACTGTTAAAGACTAAAACAAAAGTCAATAGAAAAATATTTATGGGCTGTGGTGGGCCTACTGCCGCAGATTGAGGATATAGCCTTGGGTGTGCAGGATGGGGGAGGGAGGCGGCACTCCCGAGCAACCCCCTGAGAGTTTTCACCCTGCTTCCCTGGTATCCCACACCGTTATGCTCCCTCAGTGGTTGTGTGAGGCTGTGCCTCTCCCTGGCGGAGTGGTTTGGGGACAGGTCCCAAGGGTCCTTCTCTGACCTGGTCCTCCATGTGTTTACACGACCTTACATGCCAAGCATGTTCTGCACTAGCTGTCATCTGTGCACATGTCTGACCCTTCCCAGCATCCAAGTATCTAGATGCAAAGTTTGCCTCTGCTAGGCTATTTCTGTCATGAGTTTCAAACGGGATCTCACACATGTGTCTGTAACAGCTGTCTCTCCCCAACGTCATGCTGCTGGCTTCTTAAAGGAACTGTACTTTATTATTTTAATTGTTATTAATTGCTTAAAATAAAAATTAAGTATTATTAATTAATCACTGTTATTTGCCTCCAGTACATGTGTCAGACCTAGTGGGGCTGGGAAGCCATTAGCAAGGTGGAGGTCCAAGCTGGTAGCCAGTGCTGGAACAAGGGAGGAGGCTTAAATAGGGCCTGGGTGTCAGCGTGGGGCTCAGGGCAGTGCTTGGCCAGGGAGAAGAGTAATGCTTAGAAAGCAGTGCTGGGCCTGCGTGGGAAGGCTGGTCCAACAGGAGGGAAGATCGGAGAACGGAGACAAAAGCATGGGCCCACCATCGCATCACACAGTCCGGGCAGGTGATCCAATCGGTGGGAAGGTATCAGACAGCCAGTCCACCTGGGCTGTGGGAACCTTCCCAGTGTGCAGAGACGCACACACACCTTTTCTTTTTCTTTTCTTGAGACAAAGGCTCACTGTGTAGCTCAGCCTGGCATCTAACTTGCAATCCTCCTACCTCAGTCTTCCAAGTGCTGGGATTACAGGTGGGAGTCACCATGCCCACTCATGTACACATTCAAAAAGTCCAAATATAATAAGTACTGTATTTATAGTCATTGTGTGACAACATATTTATAAGCTTTATCCATGTTGTTCGATATACTGGCTATATGCTGGTTTATCTTCTGTATAGCATTTTGTCTTCGAAAAACATACACGATTTTGTAATTATTATTTTATTGTGTGTATATTGTGTTTTGCCTGCATGTATGTCTGTGCACCATGGCATGCCTGATGCCTGTTGAGGCCAGAAGACGGTATTTGAGCCACCTGGAACTGGAGCTACAGATGGTTGTGGACACTAAGAATCAAACTTGGGTCCTCTGCAACAGCAGCGAGTGCTCTTAACCACTGGGCCATCTCTCCAGCCCTGCATTCCGTTTATTTTCTTTTCTTGTGGAGGCAGTCTCTCTCTGTAGCCTTGGCTGTCCTGGAACTCTCTAGTAAACCAGAGATCCACCTTCCTCTGCCTCCCAACTACTGGGATTACAGATGTGTATCACTATGCCTCACTTCCATTTTTTTAAAAGAAGCTTCATTTTATGTGTGTGTGCACGTGAGTGTGGGTAGGTGAGTGTACCCCCTCACCATGTGTGTGTACCGAGGCGGGAGGACATCAGGTGACCTCTTCCACCCCTCACATATTCCCTTGCACAAATGCTTGCCTGTGCCAGTGCTGTTTATCTCAGATCCTGCCCTTACCCTCTGCCTTATACGTGCCTGTCACATGCCAAGTGTCCAAACAAGCAGGATTACTTCTGGATTCCCCTCTGTCTGGTTGTTCACTGGCCTGTTCCTGAGAACAGCATACTACAGATTTATAATAACTTTGTTTTACCAACCAAATTCTCCGACCTGTTAGGGGAGAATCGAGTGTCTGTCTATTCTCATCCTTTGCATTTTCCCACATATTTTAGGAAGAGCTCATCAAGGTCCACCGAGAAAGAGGGAAACAGCTGAGGTTTTTACTTTACTGGGACAGCCTTCAGTCTGTAAATCAAACTGAGCTGCCTCTTGAGTTTACCAGCCAACAAATATGGTATGTTTCTGCTTTTACTGGAGTCTTTGTAAAAACAGCTCTAATGAGCCATGATTGACTTACAGCATATAGCATAGACTTGAAGCTTGCTATTTAGTGCATTTTGACATATGTGTGTACTCTTCAATGAAGATGAATGTAGCCAGCAGTGGGACTGTGTAGTGGGAATTGTAGTCCCTCCTCCACAGCGCACACAGCCTACTCTCCACAGTGACACTGAACTTCAACTCCACTCATATCTTCTTTCAGATCTGTAACTCACTCCCATCGACTCATCTCCCCTGCTCCCACCCATTTTTGTTTTAAGGCAAAGTCTCACCACACACTATGAAGCAGGGTGGCCTCAAGCTATGATCCTCCTGCCTCAGCTTCCCGAGTGCTGGCATTGTAGGGATGTAGCATTCCACCTAGCCTTTTTAACTGACTTTATTTTCCTTGAAGTTTGAGAACTCTCTATGTTCTTGGGGCAGGCTGCATCCCCATACATTTTCCTGTGTGGAAATCAGGAGACCTGCAGCAATCCAGTCTCTCATCCCACCGTGTAAATTCCCAGAATTGAAGTCAGGTTGTCAGACTTGGCGACAAGTGCCCTCACCTACTGAGCCAACTCTCTAGCCTCTGCCTCCTGAGTGCTGGGATTAACGGCGTGCACCACCAACGCCTGGCTCATTTCAATTTTTTAAAGTTGCAGTTATTGGAGTGGGTGTTTGCTTCTCTCTCTCTCTCTCTCTCTCTCTCTCTCTCTCTCTCTCTCTCTCTCTCTCTCTCTCTCTCTCTCTCTGTGTCTGTGTATGTGAACTCACAGAGATCTGCCTGCCTCTGCCTACCCAGTGCTGAGATTAAAGGCGTGCACCACCACTGTCTGGCTATAATTAATTGTTTTATAGATAAATTAAATCCTTTACTGTTATGAAGTGACCCTCTATAATTTTTTTGCTTTAGTATTTATGTCTGAGAGTAGTAAAATTAATATAACCAGGTGTGGTGGTACACACTTTTAATCCCAGATCTCAGGAGATAGAGACAGGCAGATCTTTGTAAGTTTGAGTTCCAAGCTAGCTAGAGCTACATAGTGATAAAATAAATATGCTAATGAGCATACTACACATAGACTTTCTTTGTTCAAGGTTTATGTGTGTCACTGTTTTCTATCATTTGCTATTCATTCATTTTTATGTCTTTGTGTATGTACATGAGTGTGTATATGTGAGTGTGTGTGCATGTGAGTATGTATGTTCCACATTGCAGCATGTGTGTGGAGGTCATAGGATACACACGATACACTTGAGTGTCATTCCTTTTTCCACCTCATTTGAGACAGGGTCTGTCTTGTTCACTGCTGTATACTCCAGGCTTGCTGACCCGGGGCTTCCGGTGACTCTACTGTCTTGTCTCCCCTTCCCTCCCATCTGCTGGCAGAAATGTGCCGAGATTTACAGACACTGCTAGGTTGGGCTTTTATGTGGTCTGGGATTCGAACTCAGGTCGTCAGATTTTTAAGGCAAATGTTTTGCCCACTGAACCGTGTCAGTCCCCAGTCCCTTTGTGTATTTTTACATATCATTTATATAAAGCATGCAGTTTGATATTTACTTTTAAGTCATGCCGATAATCTTTGACTAGAATAATTATATACTCAGTACAACACAGATTGGATTTAAATTCCAGCTCAGTTTGCTGTCATTTTGTCCCTGCCTGTCTCATTTGTGTTTCTCCTTCCCCTCCTTTTGGGATAATTGTATTTGCCAAAAAATTAATTCCTCATTTAAAAATTTCCTTATTTTAACGATTACCTCACTAGACACAAGGTGCATAGTTAATTTTTCAAAGTCAGAAGTTACTGGAAGCCTTTGTCTCCGTTAGATGCTACAAGAATCTTCAAATCAGGTGGCTTCGTGAGCTCCCCTCCAGAGCAGATGCTGTCATGGCCAGATGCTTCAGCTCCTCCTCCCTTCGACTGTTCAGCCTTGTGTTGACTTAGTGAGATGGACATTACTCAGGGCGTGTCAAACAGAGGGCGTCATACAGGAAATCTGGCTCTGAATGTGTTCAAGGGCCTGGAGGGACAAAATAAGAGGTGAAGGAAAGCTAGGCAGGAGTAAGAATCCGCTGTGATATCGGGCACGGGATTCCACCACATTTCATCCACTCCTTCCTTTACTGGGGTGGAATTAAGGATGCTTCTGTATCTCTGCCATCCCTCAGACCTCATCTAGATGTTTCTCATCGTGTGATGCTAGCATGGAATCCTACTGGCTTGGGAGACTGAACAATCTAAATGTAACCTTAGGATGTAAGACAAGAGCCAGGGTAGTGACTGGGGTGGAGTCAAGAGCATCCCTCATGATAGGTGTTATGCAATCCATTTCACTCACATTATTTCATTTTTGCTACCCCCTGCCCCAGTCACCTGATCAGGGTCATCCTCCTCCTATTGATAGAAGTCACATCACAGAATGTCCTTTGTGGGGGATCCAAGGCTCGTATTTGTACATGCGCAAGAATATTTTCTCGCCACAATGCTCCTGAGAACAGCTTCATGGAGTTGGTTCTCTCCTCCTATTTATGTGGATTCCAGGGACCGAACTCAGGTTGCCGGCTTGTGCAGCAGCTGGCGTCTTTGCCTGCTGAGGCTTCTCTCCAGCTGTGGCTGCTCCAGGCTGTTTTTTTTGTGGGTGGGGAGAGATGAGTCTTACAGGTACACAGATGCAGATAGCAAAGCCAAGAGCTGACCGCTTGTAGTCAGGAACCGCCAAGGCAGTTTCTCAGTCTCTTCTTGCTCATCCTCATTCCACTGGAATTCAGGTCATAGACGGTGCTCAAGCACCTCCACCCGCTGAGCCGTCTCTCCAGCCCCCATCCTTATTCCTTTCTTTAAAAATTAATTTATTTTACATGCTGACCACAGCCTCCCCTCCCTCCTCTTCTCCCACTTCCTCCCCCCTCAATTTACCCCTCCTCCAAAATCTCTCAGAAAGGGGCAGGCCTCCCATGGGCTTCAGCAAAGCATAGCATATCAGGCTGCCATAAGACTGAGCACCTCCCCTTGTATTCGGGCTGGGCAAGGCAACCCAGCACGAGGAATAGGTTCCCAAGAGCCAGTCAAAGCACCAGGAGTAGCCCCTGATTCCATTGCTGGGAGTCCCACAGTAGACCAAGCTACACAACTGTTACGTACGCAGAGGGCCTACCTGAGTCAGTCCCATGCAGGCTCCCTTGTTGTTGGTTCAGACTCTGCGAGTTCCCATGAACCAGGCTAGTGGTTTCTGTGGGTTTTCCTACCATGCTCCTGACCCCCTGTTTTCTACATTCCCTCCTCTCTCTCCTCAGCATGGCCCAATGTTTGTCTGTGGCTCTCTGAATCTGCCTCCACGAGTCACTGGATGAAGGCTCTCTGATGACACCCAGGGTGGTCACCAATCCAATCATAGGAGATAGCCAGCTCAGGCTATGCCTCTACTCCTGCTAAGAGTCTTAGCTGGGCCATCCTTGTAGACTCGTGGGAATTTCCTTTGCGTTCGGCTTCTACTCCACTCTGTAAAGCCCCCCTTTCCAGGCATCTCTTAGCATTATCTCCCTCTGCCCACATCCTTATTCCCAAGTACTGCAGAGAATTCCATGGAATTTTGCTGGTCACCATACTGCTATTCTAACAGGACCAGACACACCTGAGTCCCCTTGTGTCTGCTCTCCCTCCTCCTCCATGACTCCACTCCCCTGCCACACTCCCTCCTTGTGGCCTGTGAGGCTGGTCACATCCTCAGCAGCATTCAGTGAGGAATGCTTTGGTGTTTACTTTGGAGACCAAAGTTGGGGGCAGTTGGAGGCTTTAAGATCTCCCACTTTACAAAAACCAGTAAGCAAATTTCGGGGGACGTTTATTTATTTTTATTTTTTATTTTTTGGTTTTTACGAGACAGGGTTTCTCTGTATTGTTTTGGAGGATGTCGGACCAGCCCGGCCTCGAACTCACAGAGATCCGCCTGCCTCTGCCTCCCGAGTGCTGGGATTAAAGGCGTGCGCCACCACCGCCCGGCTTCGGGGGACGTTTATTAGGGAACTAGATCTGGAGCCTAGCCCTGTCCCCTCCTCTGGCTCCTGGATTCCGGGCCCCTAGGAAGTGGTATTGAAGTGCCATACATGGACGATGCGATTTCAGTCAGGGCAGGCAGTCACGTGACCGGGAACTTCTCCCTGTCTCTAGCTGACATTCATCACTTTACTACTTGGTAGCAACTGTCTCTGCTCAGTGTCATACATCTCCCCTTTTCTCACAGAAGGAAGCTGGAGTTGTTGTTTCCATCCTTAGCAGCTTAGGGGGATCCATCCTCACTGAGACGAGGGACAGGGGATGGCGAGTCAGACAGGAGAGCCAGGGCCTCATCTCTTAGATGCTGAGTCCAGACTAGGAGCTGAGGTGGGGGGGCAGTCTTCAAGAAATGACTCTTCTGCCCATTGGCCATCCATGGGGGGCGGGGATCTGTGCTGTGTGATGGTGGCAGCTCAGCTGCCCCCTCCCCTCATCTGCAATGTCCCAGAGCCCACTTCAGTGAGGAACCCTGCAGTTGGAGTTGTAGACCCAAGAGCCTGACTCAGTGAGCCTGAGTGACTTCCTCAACCTTCCCAGGTCTCAGTTTCTTTTTCTTTATCTATAAAATGGGAAGTGAGACATTTACCCCCAAATGGATTTCTTGAGACTTAAACAAAAATCACTTACGTAAAAGAATGAACAGCCTGGTGGAGTATCTGTGTATTACACATGCAAACTGTAACAGTCTATAACATGGCCAACAAGAAGTAATACGAATAGGATGATGTATCCTAGGCAGCTTAGGGATCGAGGGTCTCCCCAGGAAGGGAAGGGACTTTGGTGCAGCCCTGAGTTCAGCTGCTCACAAAATCAGCCTTCCGATGGAGAAGTGTCTTTCCACTGCCTTTAGCCTGGCCCTAGGGAATTAGGCCAGGACACACACATCTTAACTGTGTCCAGAGGTATCATCGGGATCACGTCCGTCTGGACTGAGGAATTACAGTTCAGATGTGCTAGGGAGCACGTCACCATGCAGGCAGACATTGCAAGGTCTCTTTCACCCAAGCAGCTCCTTCAGGAAGCTGTACTGGGGCTCCAGCATGAGGACCCTTGACTCTAGGAGCCTCTCCCTAGAATGCATTGGGCGTTTTCAATAGTTTCTGGCTTTTTATTTTTTAAGTTACATTGTGCATGTATGTTTGTGTGTGTGTGTGTGTGTGTGTGTGTGTACATGTGCATGTTCGTGCACACTCTAAAACACATCTCTGACAGACAACAACTATCAAGAGCTGAATCTTTCCTTCCACCATGTGGATCCCAGGGCTCGAACTCTGGTTGTCAGGCTTGGCAGCAGGCACCTTTACCCACTGAGCCCTCTCACTGGCCCATCAGTGAAGTTTTATCTTTGCAAATTTTAACTCTTTCCTCCCTGCCTGAACCCTAGCCCTAACTCTGCCCCACTAGTGACCATAGAAAAGTTGAGTTCCTGAGTCATAGAGACCTTGAACCACTGTGACTCTGCAATCATCTTTCCTTGCAGCTGCTCAGCTCCAGCTGTCACCCGCAAGCTCGGCTTCGTGTGGACAGCATTTTGTAACAGCTAGGGGGTTGGGCTGGCTGCCAGGTTGCCTGGGGCAGCAGTGTAGATGGCAGCCAAGCCCACTGCTGAGTTTTGTGTAGCTGCCCTGCAAGTTAGGTGAACAGCTTGTCCCAGGTTTCCCAGGAAAACCCTCAGCCTCGGGACAATTGGGGTGATTGGTCCCCTCTCTGCAAGCGAAAGCTTGTCTTGATTTTTGAGAGAGATGATAGGCAAGCCAGCCATGGACTCGCTCTATTTGCCTTTGCTTCTACCATCGGATCACCAATTAGGATAGGCTGGCTGGCCAGTGAGGCCCAGGGGTCCCCCTGTCTCGTCTCCTCGGTGCTGAGGCTGTCCGTGCTGGTTACCATGTCCAGCTTTTTATGTGTGTTCTGGAGACCAAACTCAGGCCTTCACGTTTGTGAGACAAGACCTTCACTAACTGTGCTATCTCCCAGCCCCTCTTAAGAAAGAGATTTTTTTTACTTTATTCTTCATCTGCATCTTTCTTTTCAGCACCTATCCACTCTGCTTTCCTGACCTGTGCCCTGTCCTTGCTCTCTGGCTGCCTGTGAGGCTACCTTGGCCTGGCTCTGGTGAACTGCATGCACGATGGCCAGCACAGGCTGCTCAGAGGTTCCCGGAGGGCCCTGCTGAGGAATAGCCACCCCCGCCCCATGGCTTCTGCTGGCAGCTCAGACAAAAGCCTGGGCTTCTCCGAGATCCTGATGGAAGATGTGATCACCAGAGATGGCAAGCAGCCTCAGGCTTGCAGTCAGGATCTGACTCGGGAATTCCGAAAGGCTTGGGCAGTTGGTGAAATAACTGTCCCCAAAGACATAACCTGTCCAGTCCTCTGAATCTGTGTGTCTGTGGCCTTCTGTGCTAAAAATGGACTCGGCAGGAGCAGGAACATTAAGGATCTTGACATGGGGCAAGCATCTTGGATTGCCCAGGTGTTTCAGGAATCACGAAAGTTCTCACAAGGAGGCAGGAAGTCGGGGAGGAGGTAATATGACAATATAAGCAGAGATGGGAGTGACACACCACTGAGCCAAGGGGAGACAGCAGCCTCCAGGAGACAGGCGAGCCAAGAATACCTCCTGCCCTGCTGACTCTAGCAGGAACCTGCCCTTTAGTCACTTCAGGAGTTCTGACGTCTACTACTGTAAGGGATGCACTGACAGCATCTTGAGTTACTGGGTGTGTGGGAACTTCAGCTAGTAGCTGGAGGATTTAAGCAGCACACAGCTAGCTGTTGCTCAGGACTGAGAAAATGGGGTCTCCTATAAAGGGGTGGGGCTTGGAGCAGCTGGCTTCAGTGCCTGGCACACACCTGCTCTACAGAAGGGCCTCATTGCCATCCCACTGCAAAGGATCTGTCTATTCGGTTCAGTCTCTAAAAGGGGCCTCTTGATGCTCCATCCTCACAGTTCAAAACTGCTCCCCGAGCACTGACACCTGGGAATGCCGTTTGAACCACAGAACTCGGGCCCCTGCCCAGACACATGAGTCATCAGCTACGTGTTCCCAGGGTTCCAGCTGGTTCCCATGCACCAGGATGCAACTTGGAGAAGCCATGGAGAGAAAGGCCAAGAGATCTGCTGAAGCTCGCATGCCTAGTGTGCGGCAGGATCAGGACTCAAACTACAGAACAGGGGCTTTGCCAACAAGGGGTACAGCAGAATGGCCCAGGATCACCCCCGAGAGCTTGCTTCCTTCCCTAGTGTCTACCCCAACAGTGCCCATGTCCCTCTTCATTCCTTTTCCTCATTCCCTCAGTACTCCTCAGGGACAGACCCTGGTGTATAGGAGGGAGACCGGCTTACCCCTGGCTGAACAGTACAAACACTTGAAAACATTCACTTCATTTTTTGACACCTGGCCACACTGCAGACTCCCTGAGTCAGATTCTTAGGAGGTGGGGCCTGGACTTGAATATTTTGCAATCACCCTGAGGGAGTTCTGTAGCTGTAGAACTACAGCTGTTCTGAAGAGTCTTAGGTGTGTCAGTGGGAGTGAAGGACACAGTCAATCCTGGTGTCTGAAGCAGCAAGATTCTACCTTAGCAACACCGGAAGGCTTCACAGAGGAAATGATCGACATGTTTTGAAGGATGTGTAGGAGTTTTCCCCAGGACTAGAGTTTGGTTGGGAATAGAAAAAGGGATTTTTTTAGGTAAGGAAGCATTTTACACTCCTAGTCAGTAGGGCCTGATGTACTCAGGAAACAATTGTGACTGTGGGCTCTGGCTGTCACCAGCACTCAATAAGACCTCTTGTCTCCACCCTTGCTTGGAGGACTCTCTTTTCCCACATTTTCCCCCTAAAGGCTGTAAGCCCCAGCAGGACCTGCCTGCATCCAAAACTTGAGGGGAAAGAGCCATGGAATGTCACTTAATCCAGTGCATACCCAATCATAGACTGTCTCCCCAGGGAATGGAGCCTGTAGATGGTGTGGTAACCACACCCAGAACCCATCAGATTCTGTCTATGCCTCTAACTGTGGGTGCTGGGATCATCTAAGGAGGCTCTCCGAACCGTCTGAGTTTTGAAATAGTTGATATGATGGGTGTGGCCCCCCACTGTACCTGGCACCTAAGCCAACACAGCTTCTTATAATCCATGTTGTACTGATGTAAAATCCAGCTTTGATCACTGATAAGTCACGGGGTGGCAGTCCAGCCCTTTCTTCCCTGCACCTCTGTTTTCCTGTCTGTGGAATGGGATCTTCACCCTGGAAACAATACAGGTTTCTAAAACCCAGATGGGTTAGAACTGACTGACAGCTGTTAGCCCTTATGTCATCTTGCTACCAGGCACAGTGACATGTGGGGCTGGCCACGCAGAACCCTTCCTGGAAAAAATAAGAGTTGGATTGGCCGTGAGAAGTCCTTTCTTTGGGCAGAGCTGTAAGAATGAGATCCTGGAAGCTTGCAGATCATTCTGTGAACCACTCTGAGCAGATAGGGCTAAGGCCAGAATTAAGCCCCCGATTCAAGCGGAACCCACATGCAACAGTTTCTCGTTCTTGCCACGTGTGAGGGGAGCTTGGCCCCTGCTTTCTTGCCTTCCATAACTCTTTTTCTGGAAAATTCCCAGGATGATTTTATCCTTTTGCCTAATGTAGTTCAATACTTTCCCTGTTTCGTTTTGGGTTATCAACCCTACTTTTAGATGACAAAACTGAGGCTGGGGGAGATTGAGAGACCTGCCCAAACCCAAGTGGGGGTGAGAGTTAGGGGAGGATTTGGACTTAGGGCCCTGCCTTTCCCTCCTATCCCACTCTCCCTTGGTAATCCCAGGATGCTCCTTGTTGGACCTGTATCAGCTGGGCCAGGTCAGGGCAACAGAGGCCACATCAAGAACAAAACAAGTGCATTCTATTGCATCTGGCTTGCATTTTGTTTATTGGTTTATTTTAAATATAATTCTTTATTAATTCTTTGGGAATTTCGAATCATGCACCCCAACCCCACCTACTTCCCAGCTCCTCCATATCTCCCCCTCTTTCAGCATGCCCCCCAAATTAATTAAAAACAAAACAAAACTATCTCAGTCTTCTGTCTTTCCAGCACCTTTTCATTCATCCTAAATAGCATCAGGAACTATGGTTTGTCATGCAGTGTACCCTTTGTCCAAAAATGTTCGTTACAGTGAGTCATTGGTCTGGTTCAAGACCTGGCACACCATCATCACTGGCCATCACTGAAACTTTTCAGATAACTTGCTGTTATCCTAAGTCTTGAGATGCTGTGGTTATCATTCCACAGGACCAGTCTCTTCATACACTCTAGCAGGTCACAGGTGGGGTAGGTGTTAGGATGAACCAACCCAAGGCCCAGGATGTGGGTCTGGGTGCTGAGCTGTTCAGTCTGGGCCACGGGGACCACCCCCCTCAGGCGATGGGGCAGAGCCAGGTCTCCTAGGCCCATGCCATTGGGCACGGCATTATCACACCTGTGGTGAGGGGTGGGGCCATCTGAGTGCAGGGACCAGCTCTCCTGCTTCATTGTCCAGTGAGGGGCAGGGCTAGCTATCCTATGGCCAGTGAAGTGTGCAGTTGGCTCAGCATGGCTCTCAGACTTCAACATGCATAGTTCCCATGACCCCTGTGGTAACATGGGCCATGACCATCATCACAGACCCCAGTTGCAACAGAAACACAGACCTTGACAACAGCTCAGGCCTAGACATCACCATGGTCCCAGTGGTAGCACAGGCCACCCAGATCAGTATAGCCCCAGTGGCAGCAAGGCCTTCAGACACCATCATGGTGGCTGTCCTGACTCCAGGCTTCTGTATAGCCCCCTGGTAGCAACAAGAGTCATGGACATCATGTGTGGTCTTTGGTGGTACCATAGCGTATGGGCATCAACACAAAATTCAGCTATGGTAGGATCACTGACCTAAACATGGTCCTCCATGGCCAGTCCAGGCTTGGATGTCACTATGGCCATAGGTGGCAGTGCAGGCCACTCAGATTGGTGGGATCCCCATGACTTTTTTCTCTCATGCATTCTGGGGAGCAAACTCAGGTGTCTGTGCTTACATGACAAGCCCCTTCCCAGCCGAGCCATCTTCCCATCTGAGCCATCTTCCCTGCCCTGGACTGATCTTTGCTAGACTCTTAGTCTATAGGAGTTGACTATGATATAAATGATCTTCAACTTGTGGCCAGGTGACATGGAAGACAAGTCAGAAGAAAAAAGTAGAACTGATGGAGATTGGTGATCAGTGGTGATCATTTTCCCTTTAGCCAATACTGCTAGAAAACTTGTTGGTCCTGGACCTGTGCCCCATTTGAATCCTTCGATTCCCTGTCCCCGCCCAGCACCCATCTTCCCCAGAACCAGCAGGAGCTCTGTCAGGCCCAGTACCACAGCATGCTGTCTCCATGGCAGCAGACAGTCTCTGCACCAAGCATATTCATGAAGAAGGGAGGAGAAAACAGCTAAGTTCCTTGTGACCTGACCTTTCCTGGGGGGGGGGTTATGACCTAAATGGCCGTCTTCCCTGCTGCCCCCCCAGGAAGGATCCTCAGAGAACCATAGTGAGAACAGGAAACTGGGTGTTTGACCACATGGTTCACCAGGACCCCACTGCCCAGTGAGAGCAGGCTGGGAAAGATGGTCTCTTTCTCCAGGCAGGCAGGCAGGCAGGCAGGCAGGCAGGCAGGCAGGCAGGCAGGCAGGCTCCTTCCTACTCAAAGAAGCATCTCTGAGGTCCGTGTCATGAGCTGAATTGTGTCATCTCTCCATCCCCAGTTGATGTATTGAGTGTAACTCAAGAGAGGTCTTCAGGGAACTGATTAAGCTTACAGAGGGCACAAAGGGAGGAGCTGATTTCATAGGACTGGAAGGGAAAGAAAGTGTTTCTTTTTTCATAGCACACTGACACCACTCACTGGTGCATTCCACCTAAGTTATTTTTCTTGTTTCTGAGACGCAACTCCTGATGACGGCACATTAAGAAAGAGTTCATTTTGGCTTTCAGTTTGAATCTGCAGTTCTTCCTGGCAGAGAAATCATGGTGGCAGGAGTTGGAACTAGTTCCTTTGAGTCTGGAGTCAGAAGGCTCGTGCTCAGCTCACTTTCTCCTTAAAAAAAAATCTCTGTGCATGTGTGCTTGCATGCACATCAGAGGACAAAAGGGGTCAATCCCCCACGTTCCACTTGTCATTTGTGCACCAGACTAGTTGACTGACTGACTTCTGAGGATTACCCCATCTCCAATTTCTACCTTGCCATAAGAGTGCTGGGTCCACAGTATTGTGTCCGGCTTTACATGGGTTCTGGAGACTCAGACACATGTCCTCAAGCTTATGTGGCGACTGCTGTACCCACTGCTGCCTCTAGGTTCCTAGCCTGATTCAGTCCCTGACCCAACTCTGACTCAGTGATGGGTTTGTGCTGTGGAAGTGTAAGTTAAAATAAAAACCTTTTCTCCCAAATTGATTTTGGTCATGATGTTTTATCATGGCAAAAGAAACTCCAATTAAGGAAACTCTCTCCTTATTTAGTCTAGAACCCTAACTCATGGGATGGTGCTGCCCACATTTAGGGTGGATCTTACCACATCAACCTTCCTAATCTGAAAACTCACCCACAGACAGAGGTCTGGCTCCTAGGTGATTCTAGATCCTATCAAATTGACAATATGTATAACACACATGTACACACATACACACATGTACACATGTACAACCTCCAAATGCATATGTACTATATATATATATATATATATATATATATATATATATATATATGGTTCTGGATAATTTAGATACAATATGACTCCATTAAAAGGATGCTGGGTTGCTCCTGGAATGACAGGACACCTGGGAACCAGGTTAGCTATGGAGGCAGCAGAGAGCTCCCTCAGAGCAGGCTCAGGATGCTATGGATGTCAGCCTTACTGACCTTGCTAGCAAAAGTACCTATTTGACATTATAAGTAAATATTAAGTAGGCAGACTTGAAATCCCAGAACCTATGAGTAATGAGGATTGAACCATGACCATAAATATGATTTTATTATATATACAAAACATTTTTCTACACATATTTACATATCTGTAGCTCTTTTTGCTATGAGGTTTTTCCTGTGAAGGGTTTTGGGAGAAAGTATGGGCTAGAGAAGTGGTTTTCAACCTGTGGGTCATGACCCCGGGGGTCAACCAACCTGTTCACAAGGATCACCTAAGACCACTGGAAAACAGATATTTACATTGAGTCATAACAGTACCAAAATTACAGTTATGAAATATCGACAAAAGTAATTTTATGGTTAGGGTCAGCACAACATGAGGAACTGTACTGAAGGGTCTCAGCATTAGGAAGGTTGAGAACCACTGTGCTAGAGCAGCAGTCACCATGTACCATTATCAATTAGATCTTTATTGGACACCATAGCAAGTGCTTGAGAACAAGGCATGGAGGAAAGGCAGGACACTCAGCCCCTCTGCTGAGCCTTATGGCAGGAAGGACCCGTCATCGCTCCCATCATGGGTTAAAAACCCAAAGGCTGTGCTTCAACTATGAAGAAGAGGGATGCTTTCTTTTCAGATCTGAGTATATTCTGAGTTCAAGTTCAATACCACTGTGTGTAATCCAACACTGATCACTTCGCAGGAAACCTCATGCGACTGCTGGACATGAACCAATAGTAGATTGAGTTGTGGAGGTGACTTTAAAGATATGTCCCTCAGAGTAGCTTCCAGCCTGACTCAGCTGGGAGGTGGTGACTAGGTTAAGGTGGAAGGGGATGACACCTGACTCATTTGTCACTCTGGGGACAGCTCAGTACTGACAGTGTGGGACTACAGCAAGGAGTAGGACTGTCTTTGCCAGGTGGAGACCCACAGTTCATAGAGGGGCACAGGTGAAAGTGGGTCCAGATAAGCATGTGACAGCAGGGCCAGTCCACAGAGGACAGAGCAAAGAACCGTGAGCCCTCACGAGCTAAGTGTCCCTGTGCAGCTCAAATGAGAGGGGGGTGACTTCCTGGAGGAAGAAGCCATGCACAGGCTTTGTGCTTTAGTGTCCTGGGGATTAGTGAGTTTTATGAGAACAATACAGTAATGTTAAGCCACATCAGTCAAAGCTGGTTTGGTTTTGGCAGCAAGCCCTTTTAAATGGGGGAAAAGGCAGTGGCAGCTATGGGTTCAGCTCTCATTTGGAGGGAATGGTTTTTATAGAGAGCGCACCCACTGCCTGATCTGCAAGAAATGACTCAGGCAGGCCCAAGGGTGTGCAGCTCCTGGGCCACCTGATCAGTGGGTCTACACTGTTCTAGAGATGTGTTAGCCAGTTGCCTTGACTAATGTGAAGCTGAGCTGGGCAGTGGGAGCGGCAGAAATCTCTTCCTGCTTGTACAACTGGAGGATCCTCTCCTATGGTGATACTTACTCCCAATTGATTCTGCGGTCCCTGGCTGCCCCCCCCCAGGAACCCCAGCAATCAACCCTGCTCAGAAAGAAAACTTGCTGGGTAAGGGGAAAGGATGGAGGAAATCCTCCCATTCTTAGGAAGCAAACACACAAAATAGAGAAAAATGTGGAGCATGGTGATCTGATGGAGTTTACATAGCAAAGGGAAAAGGCTTCTCATTGAAAGAAATGGGGTAACTGGATGAAAAACATACAATCCCATCATGCATAGGTGTTGCTGGAAGCCAGTGAGCTGTCCCCATAGAGAGACCAGCCAGGAAGGGACTGGAGGGCCTGCTCAGCTCATGTGCTATCTCATGCTACATTTCTGGTCAAGGGTGAGATGAAGGCAGGCAGGAGGCCATGCTGGCTTCTAGGACTTCAGAAAGGCTGCCACAGTCCTTAGGTTACTGGATTGTCCCAACAGCTTCCCCAGGGCAGAAGAACAGCGATGGTTTATGACATTTATTTGATGATGGGAATGCGGCAAGAATCAAAGTGATTTGCCAGATTCCATGTATCTGACCACTACCTGAGCCGGGACTGGACTCTCTTGTTCAGCTGCTGTTCCTGGCAAGAAGGGAGGAGGAAGCCCCTGCTTCCTGCCTTGTGCTCTCCAAATGTACCTTGCCTTCAGCATGGATGTTGTTTCTACGTGCAGATGGGGAAAAGGGCTGAGAGGGGTTGGTGCTTTTGCCCAAGGTGCCAGTGCCTGTATTAGTAGTGCTCCCAGCACCTGCCATGGCCATGGGAAGGCCATGGGTCATGGAAGTAGACATGTCCTTAGTCCTCTCCGGGCAGAGCTGGCCCTGGATCATGCCAGCTGGCTGGGTGTCAGAGGAGGGCAGACTTGGCCTGGAGTCAGGCTGGTCTGACTGAAAGTGTCATGTCACTCTGCCCTGAAGCTTTCCGGTGTTACCCTGGATATTGTCACACCCTATCCCACCCCCACTTCATCACACCTCACCCCACCACAGCCAACTCTGACTGAGTGGATCTCTGGAACTGATAAGGTGATGGCATCCTGCCTACAGCCTGGATTAGGACATCAGCACATGGCTGTCCGGGGTGGGGGAGGTGTGTGTTACCATCACCAAATACGAAAGTCCAGGAATTGGAGAGATGGTTCAGCAGTTAGGAGCATGTACTGTTCTTTCAGAGGATCCAGGTTTGATACTAGCACCCTGGTTAGGCAGCTTACAACCACCTACAACTCCAGCTGCATAGGATCTTAAGTCTCTGGCCTCTGTGGGCGCTGGCACTCACTTGTATGTACATACACAGACTCTCACAAATGCACGTAATTAAAACAAAGATTTAAATCCAAGGAAGGCATAAACTCATAAAAGACCTTTGCAAGCTCAAGGACATGGTCATTGCCTTCAGGAAGTTCAGCTGTCACCACTGGGAGATGGTTTTCTTAAGCAATCTGCTTAGAGATTCTTGTTGTCACAGAAACTGAGGGCACGGCTGACATTGAACCATTGAATGGCCTGGAGCCAGGGTTGTTAAATAGCCCTTAACATGTAGGGTAGCCCTTCACAACAAGAGAAGCTGCTTGAAATGCCAGGGACTGCCTCCCAGAAGATTGTGGTAGGAGATCAGTCGGAGTACTCAACTACCCGGTAAAGAGGGTCCCCTATGTCCCCCACCCCCATTCTGCAATGCTGACTCAGAGGGCCTGGGAAGTTGGGGCCCTGGAATCTAACCCCAAGCATAAATTTCCTCTAAAAGGGG
Source organism: Mesocricetus auratus (assembly GCF_017639785.1). Classification (NCBI taxonomy): domain Eukaryota; kingdom Metazoa; phylum Chordata; class Mammalia; order Rodentia; family Cricetidae; genus Mesocricetus; species Mesocricetus auratus. The sequence goes on along the minus strand of NW_024429191.1, from coordinate 58,233,190 downwards.
TAAAATGAGGCTTTATTTAGGTAATGGCGGTGGAAGACCTCTTTGGGGTCACTTCTCCATTTCTCTCAGCTACAAAACAATCAACGTGCCAGAGTCTGTACTCTCCCTTGGCTTTCACAGCTGCCTCCTGCAGGCCTGGGTGGCAAGGAGAAGTGGCACCCACCAGGCTCCTGGGTGAACACCAGCCGCTAAATAAACTCCAGAATGAGAGATGGTCTGGGTGGGCAGGGCCTGAATGTGGTTGCTGCAGAAACAGAGGAAGGAGAAAGGGGGAGAGAAGTATGTTTGGATATTTTCTGTTTCTTAAAGCAGCAGCTGCAAAGTCTTGATGCAAGCTCTCTGGGTGGTGCAAGTCTCTGGGATTCATCCTCTGAAGCAGGCAAGCATAGGGCCTAATTTACCAAACTGGGACCTCACTTGGCATGGGCTGTACAAGCATCCCTCTTCTAACAATATACTTGGCAGCCTGAGACCCTTTATCTGTACTGCATATATGCGCAGTTTGCATCCCTGGACAATGTACCCAAGAACCTGTTAGCAAGCTGAGATCCCTACTTGCATCAAGCCACATGCACACCGCTCTCTGAACAATGGAGCAAGTGTACCCTCTCTTTAACAACCATCAACACAGGTTATATTGAATCAGTTCTCCAGTTATGTTCTGTATAAGGGGGGGCAGATCCAGCCTAGACTGGTTTTGGGTGTGTGCACAATAAGACAAATGGTGCCCTCTAAGTGAACGTTTTTATGAAGAATCCTCTACCTACCATCAAACACATTTGCATAATTGAGTGAGAGATGATTAAAATCAGACTTGTCATGAAAAAACAGAACGTGAGTAGTAGAAGAAAACTGTGTAACTAAAATCTGTCCAAAATAGAGAATTACTCGGTTTACATCTCCTCCTTTAGAATCCATAACAAAGCCCAGGCATCCTAGGGTTTGTTCTTACTCCTGTGACCTCCATCACTCTTGACAGCATAGCAACTATTCTATGGCTTTGCAAATTTGTGTGCATTTCTTTCATTTTTAAGTCAAGAACCAGGAAACTCCCTGCACAGACCTAGCCACTGGTAACACCTCCATCATCTGCCCCTACAGCACAAAGAGAGGGTTGGAATGACCCCCGGGTAGGCTGGGTGCCACACATCTGGAAATCCAGCACTGCAGAGGCCAAACAGCACCAATGACCAGAACTCATTCCTAGCTGACCCTTTCCTAGAGCCCAGGTTATTTCATTTGAAAACTTTTTATTGGCATGTTTGTGCATGTCTGAGTGTGTGTAGGATGATGGAGATCAGGAGACGTCTTTATGGAGTTAGTTCTTTTCCTCCACCTTATGTAGGTTCTGGGGACTGGACAGAGGTCATTGGGCTTGCATGGTCAGGCAGCACAGGCACCTTTACCCTCTGAGCCATCTCACAAGCCTGGGAGTCCAGATTCTTAAATTAGACTGGGGAAGTAAAAAATAAAAAAACCAGCTTGCAACAGTAAATGGTTTCTGGATGTGCATGAACAAAAAAAGTCATCCAAAATCAAACACATAATGAATCAGAGATGTTTCTGGCTTGTCTCTGTGTCTCTGTGGAACTTCCCCATAGCCTTGGTTCTGAACTCACAACATACACACATTCTGTACACTGCAGGAGCCATCAAACCAATCACTCGCTTAAAGCTTCCTGAATGCTGCCTGAAATGCTTCAGCTAAGGTTAGAGACCATGGTATGTTTTGAACCTCAGTGTTTTTACCATATGTAGGAACACAATGGTTTAATTATGGAAGACAAAATCTTTTCCTGGTTTTCTACCTTCATTCTTGGCATCTACCAAACTAGGACATTTCCAACAATTTCTGAAATGTCACTAAACATACTTCTGCCATTTTGTACTATGTATTTTTGTAAAGGGCCATTCTTCAAATTGACAATTATAAAATTAAAATATTGGTCAACTCTATAAACAGTGAGGATGCTCTGTGTCCTGGGGTATTGAATGTTTGGCCAGCGTTTAATTCTTTACGTAAAATAAAGGACAAATATTTCATTAGCATACACATTTGATGTCATCTTTAATAAATAGTTAAGTTACATGTATACCAAAGAATTGTTTTAAAATAATGATTTGTTACAAGCGAATGTTTGATTTGTATACCTACTTTGCATTCCTTACATACCTAGGGTCATGTAAAATTTTCTCAGGCAATAAGAGGTGGGGAGTGGAGAGCCATTAGAAGTCCTGCCCTGGAGGGCCTAGGAGACTCCCAGCCTTCATAGTTCAGACTGCCACTCCTGGACTCAGAGTCAGTGATGGCAGCAGTGCATCAAGGGTAGGAGAGAGGGGAGGGCTCCCCACCTCCTGCTCTGTAGAACTTGCCTGTTCTGCCTCAGGGTCCCTTTTTGTCCTTCAGATACCAGTTCCTCAGCATTGTGGCTACCCCCGAGTCTCTGAACACTAGCTTTCTTGTATTTCTCATATAAGCTTTCTTAGATACGACTGCTATAACAAAATACTCCAGCCTAAGCAGCTTATAGACAACAGACACCAATAAATAAATAAATAAATAAATAAATGAATAAATAAATAAATAAATTGGTTCTGGTGGTTTAACCCACTCTCAGCTACAGAGCCTCATCCCAGCTTCTGACTCGTTGATGCTATGAGCTACATGCCATTCCATAGTGTGACTCTTGCACAGTTTAATTAGCCACAGTCCTGTTGATGGGCGTTTGTTGTTGTTTTTTGGGGGGTCGTCATTACAGAGAACACTTTGTTAAGTACATGCCTCTCTCTGACCCAGTGGGACAACTTGTCTTGAGTAGAACTCCTGGGATTTGGCCACCTGTTGCCGCATAACCTGTAGCTACCACAACTTAAAGCTACAAAGTTTCCATGTTTCTGCCGGAGGTTCTGCCCCCTGAGATGTTAGCTAGACAATAGGACAGCTGGGAGGTTCCTGACTTCACACGGCTAGCTGGAACTTCCTCCTGGCATGGCACAGAGAAGTAACATTCCAGATACAGAGGTAGAAGTTGTAGGTTTTTTGCTCTTGGTTGGAAGGTTTCACAGTTTTGTTCCCATCAATTCTTTCAGTCAAAACAGAAGAATCAGAGGAAGTTGGAATAGACCCTGTTTATTGATGGGAAAAGTGACAGAGAATCCTCACTGGCCTTCACCCACCACAGTACTTGTGGGCATTTTATTGCGTGTGTCGGGAAGGGGATATGTGCATTCGTGTGCATGTATGTGTGTGAGGGGGGAGATAGGTGTGTGTGCACATGTGCGTGCGCTTGTGCAGTTGACCTAGAGGTCAACACTGGGTGGCTTTCTCTCTCTCTCTCCATCCTAATTTTTAAAGGTTTATTTTTATTTGTGCCTCTCTCTCTGGAGGGGCAGGGATGCTTGTGGAGGCTGGAGGACGGAATCAGGTCCCCTGAGCTGGAGTTACAAGTGGCTTTTGAGCCACCTGACCGTGGGTGATAGGAACCAATAGGCCCTCTGCCACAGCAGCAAGTGCCCCTAACCACTGAGCCATCTCTCCAGTCCCTCCACCTTATGGTTTAAGGCAGGGTTCCCACTGATCTAGAACCTTACCAATTTGGCTAGAATTGCTGGCCAGAAAGCCCCTGAACCCTCTCTCTGCCGCCCCAGCACTGTGATTACAGACATGTGTCACCATGCCTGGCTTTTGTTTTATTTCCTGGTTGCTTAGAAAGTACTTTACCTGACTGCGTTCTTCGCCGTCTCCCTACCTACCCTGTGAGGTTTTAAATTTTACTAGGTAATGCCAAGTTGCTCTCCAAAATAAACAACCCCGTTCACACTTCTACCATCTGAAATCTGAATACAAGCTCTTGTCTGAATATTCCAGGGTCCCCTCATATTTAGTGTTTGTTAGGTTAAGAAAATTGTGTCAACATGATGGGTGAGATACTACTGAAGTATTGTATCAAGTTTCTATTTCCCACCTGAAGTAGTGGCACACACCTTTAATCCCACCGCTCTGGAGGCAGAGCCAGGCAGATCTCTGTGAGTTTGAGGCCAGCCTGGTCTACAAAGCAAGTTCCAGGACAGCTAGGTCATTATACAGAAAAGTCTTGTCTCATGTCTCAGAGGGGAAAAAAAACCAATTTTCCCAAGTTGGGACCCTGTCATTGCCATTTGTTGGGTTTTCTCTCCTATGGTTTGCATTTTAAATTCTTCACCATTTTTACTATTCATTTTTAGTTTTAAAGGTAATGCTATTTTTAATTATATCTCAGTGTGAGTACACATGAGTGCAGGTGTCCACTGAAGTCTGAGCCTTGGGGCCCCTGGAGCTTGAGTTATAGGTAGTTGTGAGCTCCCTGACTTAGGCACAGGAACCTAAACTCAGGTCCTCCCCAAGAGTAGTATGAACCTTAACCACTGAGCCATCCCTCCAGCCCACTTTACCCATTCACTAACTAGTTTGTTACATGAATTTGGAGGGAGGGATTGTTGATATATTCTAGGTACTTTGTAGACAGATTTTTCTTTTTGGGCCAGTTCACAAAAAAATGACGTGGAGACTTACTAATTATGAAAGCTTGACCTTACCTTAGGCTTGTTCCTAACTAGTTCTTATAACTTAAATTATTAGTCTATGTGCTTTTACATGGCTTGGTTACCTTTACTCTACATTTCCCATCATCCTGCTTGCTCTGCCTCTGGCTGGCAACTCTGCCTTTCTTCTTCCCAGCGGGCTCTCTGTCCAGAAGTCCCGCCTATGCCTCCTGCCTAGCTACTGGGCATTTAGCTTTTTATTAAACCAATCACAGGGACACATCTTCACACAGAGTAAAGGAATATTCTACAACAGTGCTTTCTGTGTATCTGTCCTCTGTAAAGGAGGCTGGGTGACAGATGTGTACGTAGAGTCCATCGAAGAGTTAGGAAGTCAGGAAGGTAGGAAATGAGTGAGACCTGGCCAAGGAGACACCAGAAGATACTGGAAGGGAGAGGGGGGAGGGCGGATGTGCTGAAAGGCTTTCAGACCATGAGCTTAGTGTGCAAAGTGCTCGCAGCCTGGCAGCCTACTCGGCTGTGCAAAGGGCAAAGGTCTGCAGCGCTGTGTTTTGGCTCACAAAGCTTGCCCTGTGGAGTGGCTCAGGGTCATGTCGCAATGCTGCTAGGTGACCCAAATCAGCCCCATAGGGCGGAGTAAACAGCCACTCCTGCCTCTTGAGGTGGCTTGTCTCTGGCTCTCCACACTGCCAGTTAGTGTCTTGTGGGACCTGTAATTGAAGGCCCTTCAGCCTGTAATTCTGAACCTCTGTTCCCAGGCTTGGCTGGGCTGGAGGCAATGACACCATCCCTGTACTGCCTCATCGGGCGGCCTGGCATAAGATGGGCAGGCGAGCCCTGGGCTGCTGAGCAGGGAAAGGGCAGGCAGCAGAGACAGAGGTAAGAGTAGCACTGATACCCAGCTGCTTCTGCCCAGGACACTGGAGTCAGCAATATGCACAACATCAAAAGGTATAAGGTACAGGGGCAAGGCGGATCACTCCAGGACCCATGTGTAACAACCCTACTTTAGTACATGAATAAAATCTAATATACAAATATTTTCACTGCAGCATCATTTGGGTAGTGTTTATTTCAGGTGTTGTAGGTGTAGTTTCTCTGTGTCTCGACAGCCACTCCCAAAAAGCCATTCAGAAACTTATTACCAATTATAAATGCTCAGCCCATAGTTCAGTCTGGTTACTAGCCAACTCTTACATTTTAAGTTAACCCATATTTCTTATCTATGCTCAGCCACGTGGCTTGGTACCTTTTCTCAGTACAGTAAGTTCACCTTGTTTCTCTCTGCATCTGCTCACGACTCCACAGAAGGTGTTGGGGTGTGGCAGTTGTCACAGCTCTCATGTGATGGACAGAGGACAAACCATAAGAGTCGGCTTTCTGCTTCCACTATGTGGGTCCCAGGGACCAAACTGTCAGGCTTAGCAACAAGCATCTTAACCTATGAGTTGTCTCATAGACCCACCCTTCAGGTAATTTTAAAGGCCATCCAATGGTTAAGGGCTGACTTAATTATGGTTCATCTGTACCATACCATGGGGTGTCATGGAGACCCACGAAACCCAGTGGAGAGTTTGCTGTACACAGACTGCTCTGCTCCTTCCCTAAATATAATGCACACACACACACACACACACACACAGAGCAAGATGATCCTCTCAAGCTAGTTGCTGTGATACATGCCTGTAATTCCATATTTTGGAGGCAGAGGCAGGAAGAATGAGAGTTTGAAGTTAGCCTGGGCTACCTAGAGAGACTCTGGGAGGAAAAAAAAGCCAGGTGACACATCTGTGACTCCAGGACCTGGGAATCACAAAAGTGATGCAGGAGGATGAGTAGGTCAAGGATAGCCCCAACCACATAGTGAGCCATTGTCTTTTTAATTAATGTGTTCTATTTTCAATGGAAAGTAACACCAAATGTTTCTAATATCTGCATCTGTACATGTTTGACATTTAAAGTTATACAGAGGGAAAAATAACAATAAACTATCTGTAGATCAAGCCATCTGTGAATGGAGGTTTCTCTCCTGCCCACCAGTTCCTGAATAAACACTCAGAGGCTTAATATAATTATAATTATTTGGCCAATGGCTCAGGCATATTACTGACTAGCTTTCACAATTAAATTATTCCATTTTTACCAATTTGTGTAACATCATGTGGTCGTGGCTTACAGGTAATGTTCTTACATTTTACTCCTTCAGCAGCTACATGGTGTCTCCCTGACTTCACCTTCTTTCTCTCCATATGTCTGTCTGGATTTTCCACCTAACTATATTCTGCCCTGCCATAGACCAAAACAGCTTTATTCATCAACCAGTAAAAGGAACACATATTCGCAGCATAAAGAAGGACATCCCACACCATCTCCCCTTTTCTGTCTAATTAAAAAGGAAGGTTTTAACTTTAACATAGTAAAATTACATATAACTAAAGTTATCAAGCAAAAATTGCAGTTATAATATTTAGTGTATTTATATTTGGCAAAATTAAAGAAAATATCATCTCACCCTATCTTTGTGGATTCTAAAGTTTTATATCTAATTTATCTTTTATCATATCTAAGGGAAACCATAACTATTAGTATTCAACTCCATCACAGACTCTAGAAAGATATATCACCTAAGTAAACTGGAAGTACATTGTAAGAAAATTCTAAAACTCTAGAAATGACAGATATCTTCTGTAACATTGGGGCATCCATCTTTAGCCTATAGCCCTAGAGTGTCTGGCAGACTTCTCAGTGAAGCAGGAAATTTGAAACTGCCCCACCTATATTGGAAGTTTGTTGGTGATTTTTCTCTGTGTCCTGCAGAATGTCTGGCAGACTCTTCCATGAAGCAGGAACCCTGAAGGACTGTCCCATCTTGTTTTGGCAAGTTCAGCAAAGTCACTCTCCCATGGGCATTGCATGTCCAGTTTATATAGCATACTGTCAAGCAGTCCAGGCAAGAGCAGTTGCTTGCCCAAATGACTAATCTTGCCGTATTGAAGGCAAACTCCATAAGGAGCTTCTTCGAGCCCACCAACCTCTTGAAGTAATTGGTGTTACCAGGGGCAGATGTGTCTCACTGTTGAGAAAAGTCTAAGTTCTTAAAACATTTAAAAATGCCATATTCTATTGGTCTTTGAAGTGTTTGAAGGTCACTTATCCATCTGAACTGTATCTCTGTATATCTAGAAAACCTAACATGACTATAAGTTTGACTGTTATAGAAGACTATTAATTTGTATTTCTTGACTATACACTACATTTTTAAATGAGCTGTATAAACATAATACCTTAAATAATAGTAGAAATATACATGTGGTATAACAAAATTGACCTTAAGTTTATGTAGTAAACCAAAATCCATACCAAATGTAGAGTATTCATTTCTATATCAATCATCTTAGTGCTATTATCCAGACACCTCCTATACTCATGTTTGTACCTGTATACACACAGAGGCCAGAGGTCAGTGCTGGGTATCTTCTTCAATCCCTTCACTTTATTTTTTGAGACAGTGCTTCTTACTGATTCTGAAGAGTGTCAGTTCATAGTTAAACTGGCTGGCAGTGAGTCCTGAGAGTCCCTCTGCTTCTGCTCCCCCAGTGCTGGGGTTTCAGGAATGTGCTGCTGCTCCCAGCTTCTGCGTGGGTGACAAGGACAGAACTCACAGTCCTAATTTGTGGGGCAAGCACTTTACCAACCAAGCCCTGCCCTCTTTTCTGCACATTTATTTTTTATATTGTTCTTTTCCTTAGGGTTGAGAATATATATTAAGTATTTACAGCATGGGGCTGGAGAGACAGCTCAGCAGTTAAGAGCACTGCTGCTCTTCCGGAGGACATTGGTTCCCAACATTGACTTAGTGGCTCAGAATCACTATACCTCCAATTCTGGGGGATCCAATGGTCTCTTCTGGCCTTCAGACTCTACACACATGTATGCAGACATACATGCATGCAACCACTCACATACATAAAATAAAAATAAACCTTTTAAAAATAATGTATTTACAGTATGTTAGTTGAGACTACAATACAGGTATGCAAGTCTTTATTCCTAATTTCCCATTTACTTATGTAGGGTGTATTTCTTACGTAAGCAGTTGTCATGTAAGCAGCAGTAACTGTGACAAAATCATGACAATCTGAAGGGACTCCTGCACTATTGAGAAGATCCCCTGTACCAACTCATGAACTACCAAGATCAAATAACCATTATTTTATTGCCAAATAACACTTAATAATTACTGAGAGATCATCTTTTGGAAACTATCTTAGTCTCTCCTGTATGTCTTTAAACAGACATTAAATAATGTTTTAGAACCTGTTTTGTTTTTTCACCTGACAATATAGTTGTCTGTTTATTTTTTGAAGCAGGGTCTCATACAGCCCAGGCTGGACTCAGTCTTCTGCTCCTCCACCTGCGAAGCGCTGGGCTTATCGGTGTGCACTACTGTGCCTGCTATGTGCAGTGCTGAGGATGATGCCCAAGGCTTTGAATGTGCTAGGCAAGCACTGGACCAACTGAGCTCATCTCGGTCCTCACCCGGCAGCCTCTCAAGTTTTCATGGCAGTGTTTAAGATATGGAGATGATGACCATTGTGGGGAGGGTCCAGACACATGGACTCTCCTGTAACCCTCTGAGAGCTTCTCTCCTCCCTGTCAGCAGTACAGAAAATGGACATGTCCTTTATTCCCTTATCACAAGAGAAAGCCCAGTCACATACAGGATAACCAGGATGTCTCCAGGGACAATTAGCAGCCTACACGGGAAAATCCCCTCGAACCACAAGGAAGAGATTTCTTGAAACAAACAAAACATCCTCATGACTAAAAGGTCCCAGACCCCTTCAGCAATGCAGTCAAATGCCTGCTCTTGTCTCTGCCCTCCCAATTAAGACTTGCACCCGACAGCTTTCTGGGTAGGATACGGTTCCTGCACGGCTGCCGTCAGAGAGTGATCTCTGGCATCATCCTAAGTTAGTTGTTTGTGTCCTGTGGTTAGGGGTCAGAAATGGTGTGTGTTTGCATGAAGAACCCCATCTACATATTCCTTTGTGTTTTCTCTCTTTGTTAACTAAAATATTAGTTGGGGCTGGAGAGACAACTCAGTGGTTTAGAGCACTGACAGCTCTTCCAGAGAACCCAGGTTCAATTCCCCTCATCCACATGGCAGCTCAAAACTGTCTGTAACTTCAGTTCCAGGGGACCCTACACCCATGGCAAAGCAACCAATGCTCATAAAATAAAAATAAATCAATTGTTACTGTTATTGGGCACACGATAAGTATTCGTGGGTGCAGAAACATAGATGCTGCAGCACACACGTGGAGGTCAAAGGACAACCTACAGGGTTGCTTCTCTCCCTCCGCCATAACTCCCAGGAAAGGAACTCAGGGGGTCAGGCGCTGACAGCAAGTACATTTACCCGCTGAGACGTCTCACCAGCCCCATTCCTTTGATACTAAGCTTAGAAGGCCTTTCCCTAACTGGGGAAATTAACAAGTATTTTCCTTAAGTGCCAGCTGGTTCTGTTGTAGAGAGGAAAGATCAGCCACCCCCTAGAGATGTGAAGGAAAGTGCTGCTTCCTTCTTCCACCCCCAGGCCTTTGGCTGGCTTGTGAATTACAGCAACATAAGACAACTGTAAGGAGGAAAGCCATTTTGGTTACACACATATTCAGTGGGAGACCTGCAGAAGTGCAGACTCAGGACGGGCCAGGGGACTGAAGCTGAGGTGCCACCCTGAGTCTGTGAAAGGGACAGGGGCTTGGGAATGCTCAGCGTGGGTGGAGACAAGTATGGGAGGGGGTGGAGGAGGCCATCCAGTGAATAATATTGTCCCGTTAGGCTAATGAAAGTGTCCTTTGATGAGGTTTGGGTAACTTTATTAATGAAAGTTTCCTTTACAAACATGAATTTCCCCTACAAGAAGACAAAAGAAGGCTTTCTTTTAGGTGATGGGGAAGGGGGGGGACAGGACTTTCTGAGTCTGTCCTCAGTTTCTTTTAGCTAAAACAAATAATCACTATGCCAGAGGGGCATATTTTGGAGCAACATTTTCTGAATCCCTTTAGGGACCAGATACTTTAAGAAAATAAGTAAACAGTGTAATGTTAGGAAATGGCAAATGATAATGAGGGGCAGAGGAAGGAGTAGAGGATCTGCCCCGCACAGGAAGCCATGGGGTGGACCGGAGACATTGAGACAGCCACAGAGGCACAGCTGCTGGGCAATGGTTGTTCAGGACATCCTGGTCCGTGCATCCTGGCCAGGCTGGTTTCTTTGGTGAAGTGTCTGGCTTGCCCTGAGGCAGTGTAGACTTACACTTAGCTCAGGGCTCACCCCAGTGTCAATATGACTGAATGAATCCTCTTGTATCGTTGCTCCGAAGCTTGGCTGTATTGTGTTTTGAATTGCTTACCTAAACATCTGCTTTGAGCCTAATCACAGCATCTAAGTGCTCAGTCTGCTTCTGTTTACCTTGTTCTGTAGCACTCACCTACAAAAATATGCTGGGTGGCTTCCAGATTCTTCCCTGAAATTCAGAGGCTAGGGGCTCAGCATTTGTTGGCTGCGGTCCCTTGACAGGCTCTGCTGTAAGCCTTCTCGATTGAGTCTGACTTGGATCTCAACATAAATCTGTGACATAGTATCTCACACCTGGGGCCCTCAAGGCCAGAACAAGGATCTGCCTTAACATCTTTCAGTATGACATAGAGATTGATTTCAAACCCTGGAAATGTGTGCGGGCAATGTGCGCTGTTCTTCAGGCTGGGTAGCCTTGTCACAGGAGTTGGGGCTTGGGGAGGTGAGAGACGAAGCAATGGACAGAAAACATGTGTACGAATTCAGAGCCTCTTCGTGTTGGAGATCGTGTCCTATTCTGGGCTGCCAGACCCTGGTTATGGTAATGGGGCTTCATCCAGGGGCCTCCTGGCAGGTCATTTCCACATGCTGTAGCTCTGGGGGACATGCCAGTTGCCACCTTAGCCTGTAAATATGTCTGAGTCCCAGTCCTTAATGCCACCTAGTATCCAGACACTAGTCCCTCAGTTTTCTGATCTCCTCCTCCTCTTCCTTCTCCTTTATCATCCCAGAGACTGAACCACAGCCTTGTCCATGCTAGGCGAACCCTTGACCACTGAGTTCCAGCCATTCCTCTCTGGATTTTGAGAGGTTCTCACTTAGTTGCCTAGGCGTGGCAGCCTTGAATTCACTTTGCAGCCCAGGCAGGCCTTGAACTTGCGATCCTCTTGCCTCAGCCTCCAGAGGAGCTGCGATTAGAGCCCTATTCCACCAGACGTGGCCAACGTGCTTGCCCCCTGCACAGCTCCTGCCTCTCAGAGGCTCGAAGCTGATTCCACCACACACCCCCAAGACCTGCCATCGCCTCATCATCTCCAGACCCTCCTCGGGGCAGACTGTCATATAGATTGTTGCTCACACTTATCAGAACTGCTTGTTCACAATGCTGTTTAAATACTGAAATGGTCTGTTTATATGGTTAGGCCGGCAGCTCCTTAACCCCTTGTTGGGAGAGATTGAGGTATTGTCTGTGCAGGTGTGTTTCTGAGGCAATACCAAGTAGAGATGACTATACTTGATGTCTGTGCCTCCAACCTATGAGGACCAGGAAGGAGGAAAATGAGAAATGAAGAGAGATTGGGGCCCTGGAGGCAGTCAACGTGGAAAAGAGATGGAACAGGAATCCTGCCTTCAGCCAACATCTGCTTCGCTAGCTCCATCCCAGCCATAGGCTGGGCTGATGGAGTACTCTGACTTGCCCTTGGGACCTTAGTCCCACGCCCCAGGGCTGAAGCCCTGTTTAGCCTCTTCTCTCCCAGAGCCTCTGTAGATGAGCTTACACCACGTGCCTGGCAGACAGTGTCTGGGGAGTAGGCAGTGTGGCCACCGTGAACCACTGGTCCACTGGCCTCCCCTGCAGGACATAGAGGAACCATCTCTGGAACGAAGCTGTGGCACTTGCTTTGTCACTCCTAGGTGACACTTTCAGAGGCAACCTATGACTCATTGCGCTCTTTCCCTCTGCTACAGTGTCCAGCTCCACTCCAGATACAGACTGTCCCCTCAACCTGGGTCCCAGGGCAAGAGCCCCCAGCTGCAGCAGGAGTAACAAGCAAGCCTTCCGCCCGAAGCCACTGTCCTGACTGGCCCCACCTGGCCAGTCCTCGCCAATTGACACTATCCTTCGGGGGAGAGGTCGCTTCCTGTCCAGACATCAGCAGGCCTCGGGTTAATTTCCATTTGTAGCAGTTGTCCCTATTCTTCTAGAAAATTATAGAACTATGTCAGGTTTATACAAGTCCTCACTTGGACCCCAGTCCAAACTGTGCTCGGTGTGTTCGGTTCTCTGATCATGTGTGAAATGGACCCCATCTGCTGAGGCTGCTTCTTGCTGGCTCAATGGAGGCTCCCGGTGAAGGCTGCCTGCCATGAAATGCTCACCTCCTTTGTACCTGGCTTTGGGTACTCCTCCGGGGGCTGATGTTGACTCTTTCTGTAAAGCTGCTGTTCTGGGGTCCAATGGGATGACCCAGAGGGTCAGGGCACTTTCCCCCAATCCTGATAACCTAAGTTCAGTGTCTGGGACCCACACAGTAGAGGAAGGGAATCAGTTCCTGAAAGCTGTCCTCTGTGGAGCACATGTGCACTTAAACACATGTGCCCTTACATACGTGTGCGTGCACACACACACACACACGTAACTTTTAAACTCACACTACTGACTACTCTCTGATCCTGAGGACTCATTTCTTCATTCATCTTGGGCCTTAATTCCATCTTCGTGATCCTGCTTCTTCAGGCTGAATATTATTCCGAAGACAGACAAAGAGCCAAGTGGCTTTCTTCCCCCCTTTCTCTGAGGAGTCTTTAAAAATTCTTTTGTGTTTTCTTTAGCTCATTTCACAGGCTTTCCTAGCACTATTCCCGAAGATGTATTTAGATGTTTCTCTATTGAAAAGCAATATGGAAACGACACATAGTCACCTTAGAAGTTACTTAGAATGATATAAACTAGTCAAACCAAAGCCTCCCTCCCCACATGTTGGCTAATTCTTTTACTTTTGAATATGGCAGCAGTATTTCTTTTTAACTGGGTCTCCTGTGTCCCAGGCTTGTCTTGAATTCATTGTGTAGCCAAGGGTGATCCTCCTATTTCCACCTCCCAAGTGCCGGAATGACAGGGGTCCACCACTGGGCCAGTTCAGGAGTTCATGCTCATACTTCCACGCGTGTGAAGCTCAAAACTAGACAAAGCTGAATCACACTTAGGGGTGGATTCTGACTGGGTAAAGCCAGAAAGAAAGACAAGGAAATGGCCTGGTGAGGCGGCTCCGTGGTAAGAGCACTCGCGACTCTTCCAGAGGACAGGGTTTCAGCTCTGAGGGCACTGCACATATGTGCTGCAGAGATAGATGCAGCCACGACACCTATACATAGAATATAAAAAACAAAGGAGATGATTGGCATCAAGATTTGTAGCTACAAGGAGAGGGTGGCTAGACAGTGGAGATGAGGTTAGACCTTTCAAATGTTTCTCCTTGATGTTTATGCATGGGGCATGTTTACTTTGTGCTAGCCGACTGAGATTTGGTTTTCATCTTTCCCCTTTGTGTATCCATGCTATATTTCAAAAAGAATTTTTAAAACATTCTTCTAAGGGCTGGAGATGTTGCTAGTTGGTGAAGTGTCGGCTATATAGGTTTACTAGAGACAAGCCAGGGATGTACGAGACCCCATCTTAAATTAAAAAGAAAATATGTATTTCTTTGTGTGCTGGTCTGCCTCACATTTGTGAGGGTCCTCTACTTGCTTCCTGTGGCTGTAGCTGACCCATCATCTAAATGTGCAAACATATTCATCCATCCCATTCCTAGAGACATCCAAAGTTGTCTTTAGCTTGGGGATTGTGTGGACGCAGCTGCTATGAGCACCGGGGTCCCATGTTTATGCATTTCGGCTGGATATGCACTGGTAATGAAGTTGGGTCTGCTTTCTAACACATCGAATGGTTTCCTGATGTGGTCATATCAATTTGCACCCGTCTCAGCAGCATGTGGGAACAGCTGCTGCTCTGCATTGCGCCAACACTTGAACCATCACTGTTTAGTGTTAGCCAGTCTGTTGGCTGTGTAATTGTACCCTGCTGTCTTTTATGTGTCAGTTCCCTCACGAATAGCCAAGTCAAAGGTCTTTACAGTTCCTCACTGGCCTTTTGTGTGCTTCATTCTGCAAAATGCATTCAAATCTCTCACTCAATTTTCTTTTTGTTTACCTGCTTTTTTCTCCCACCCTTACCAAGTTGAAAGAATTTTAAGGTATATTCTGAACATGAACCTTATCTGTGTTTGTTTGCAAATATTTTCTTTCACCTGTTCTTGCCCTTCCCTCCTCTCAGTGCCTTTTTTGCCCTGTGTACATGCGTGCACACATGTGTGTGTGTTTGTGTGTATGAGTGTGTGTGTGTAATGTGTGTATATATGTATGTGTGTATGTATGGTACTGGGGTCCTTCATTTTTGTTAAATCTGTCTCATTCACAGTCACATTCTGTT
The DNA here is from genome assembly GCF_017639785.1 of Mesocricetus auratus. Lineage (NCBI taxonomy): Eukaryota > Metazoa > Chordata > Mammalia > Rodentia > Cricetidae > Mesocricetus > Mesocricetus auratus. The sequence continues at coordinate 58,218,075 of NW_024429191.1, read as the reverse complement.
TCAATCTGCTTGAGGGCCATTATTATCATTGGAAGAGTTGTTTATTTATTGTGTGGGTGTGCACGAATGTATAAATATGTATGTGTTAGTATGGGCACACATGTACCATGGCACTCACATGGAAATTGGAGGACGTCTTTTAGAAGTCAGTTCTCTCCTTCCACCTTGTTTTGAAGCTGGGTCTCTCTTGTTTCCATGGCTGCAGTTCTGCAAACACTAGTTTCTGGCCAGTTCTCCTGCAGTTTCCCTCTCACCACAGGACCGCAGGTATATAACATCACATCTGACTTTTCTTCCCCAAGGATTTATTTATTCTTATTTTTATGTGGATGAGGTTTGCCCTGGGTGGATGTACGTGCACCTTGTGCATGCTGGTGCTCGTGCAGCTCAAACAAGGTGTCAGGTCCCCTGGAACCAGGGTTACAGACACTGCCAGCCACCATGCGGGCACTGGGAAATGAGCTGAGGACTTTTGCAAGAGTAGTGAGTGCTCTTAAACACCAGGTCGTCTCCAGCCCCATATCTGACTTTCTACAAGGCTGTCAGGCTTGCGCTGCAGTCGCTTTACCCAGCAAGCCACTTGCCCAGCCCAGATACTTTGTTGTTGTTGTTTTTGTTTGGTTTGGGTTTGGGTTTGGGTTTTTTTGTTTTATTTATTTATTTTTGGCTTTTCGAGACAGGGTTTCTCTGTGGCTTTGGAGGCTGTCCTGGAACTAGCTCTTGTAGACCAGGCTGGTCTCGAACTCACAGAGATCCACCTGCCTCTGCCTCTCGAGTGCTGGGATTAAAGGCGTGCGCCACCACTGCCCGACAAGCCCAGCTATTTTTTTTTTCTTAATTGAGTAAATCTCTTAATGAATTGATGAAAAATTATATAATAAAGTTAACAAAAAGAATGGAAAAGAATTTTTGAGGCAATACAGTGAAACTATTAAAAGATTTCTAAAGTCAGGCATAGTGGGGCACACCTATAAGTTTAGGGCTTGAGAAGTAGAGGACTCAAATTCAAGGCCACTCTTTGCTACATAGCAAGTTCCAAGTCAGCCTAGGATACATAAGATCCTGTCACACTCAAAGACGCTTTCTGAAGCCAGGGATGGTGATGCACACTTATAATCCCAATGCTCAGAAGACAGAGGCAGGAAAATCACAAATTCAAGGCCAGTGGGGTTACAGAGCGAGACTGTCTCAAAACAAAAGTGTTCTAGAATTTAAAACACTGCACAAATTGGAATGTTAAAAATCTACAGACTACTGAAAGCTATCATGGCTGTTTGGAAAAACAGATCCATGGTCCTGAAGATGCTAAAACAGAAACGGCTCACAGGAAAAACCACTTGAAGGCAGGAGCTCCTGCATGCTGCGTGGGCTGTGCCTGCCCTTCCCACTTTGGCCAATGTCCTTAAAACCATTGTATCCATTGACAGGTTCCCAAGATGGCCCCACAGACATTTAAACTGCAGTCTCTGTTTTGCTTGCAGAAGTACCATGTGTCCACCTCCCTCGCGTGCTGGCTATTCGTCCTCAGGTTGGAGCAGCCTTGCTTCCCACTCTCCATTGGAGTCGTAAATGCTAACCTCAAATGAGGACAAGAAGGGCCAGAGCATTTGCTCATCTGATAAAACATTTGCAGTGTAAGTCTGATGGCCCAAGTTCAATCTCTGGAAGCCATATAAATATGAAAGAGAACCAACTTCTCAAATCCTCCCTCTGCTCTCCACATGTACACCATGGCACTCATGTGTCCCCACACTGCTTTGAAAAAAAATAGGAGTAGCTGGAAAGATAGTTAAAAGAACTTTTTGCTCTGGTAGAGGTCATTAATTCAGTTTCCATCGAACTCTTAACTCCAGCTCCATGGGATCCAATGCCCTCTTCTGGCCTCCTCAGGTAACTGCACTCACATGCACATACCCACAGACACTGACACACACACACACACACACACACACACACACACAATTTAAAATAAAATAAATATTTTGCAACTGGAGGTTTCTCTCCCACCTGCCAGTTCCTGAATAACCACTCTGAGACTTAATATTAATTACAAACTGTTTGGCCTGTTAGCTCATGCTTATTATTAAACAGCTCTTATAACTCAAGTCAATCCATTTTTATTATTTTATATTTTACCATGAAGCTCATGGCTTGTTACTTTGAATCTTGTTTCTCTGGTGGCTTCTGTCATCTCCCAGAGTCCGACTTCTTTTCCCCTGTATCTTTGCTTGGATTTCCTGCCTGACTCTAGTCTACCTGGCTATTGGCCAAATCAGCTTCTTTATTAACCAGTAGTAGTAAAGCATGTTCACAGCATATGGAAGGACATCCCACATCAATATTTACTTGCTTAAAAAAGTGGGGGGAAAGAGGAAATAAGTTGGGATTGCTGTGATTGCTACCCCTAAGGTGAGTGTACAGGGAGGACCTGAGTTTGATCCTCAGAACCCAAGTAAAAAATAAAAAAGCCAGGCATGTGGTGCATTCCTGGCAAGCCAAGAGCATCTAGGGGCTTGCTGGCCAGCCCTGCACTCAGCGCCAGGCCAGTGAGAGACCGTTTCAACATACCAGGTGGGTGTGGATGATGCCTGAGGACCAACACCTGAAGTTGCCTTCTGGTCTCCACACACATGCACACTCCTACATTACACACACACATACACACATACATGCACACAGTCACACAAAAGTGAGAAAGAGAAGAGGAGGAAGGGCATACACCCTGCATTCAGGAGCTGAGTGTGAGCCTGACTTCCCAAGCCACACCTCTTTGGGAGTCATAAAGTAGCCAGGCGATGGGCTCCTTTGGTGAAGAGGGACATTCAGAAGGGAGACAGTTATCGAGCCCAAAGGGGTCCAACCCTGACTTTAACTCTGCCTCCCACGGTCAGGCAGTCGCTTTGCTCCCAGGGGCCTTGGGTTTGTAACCATTAGAGCAAACTGTATTCTTATATCTGAGTATTTCCTGTCCTCCCCCAGGAGGGTTGTGCGCCGCTACCTCATTATTCCATCTGGTCTTGTGACTGATTAGGCCAATGAAACACAAACACAGTTGACATGGATCAGCCCTGGGCAGAAGCTCTAGGATTGATTCAGCATTCTTCAAGTGACCAATAGCATGCAGAGTCCCCTGCAGCGGGGCCCTACAGAAATGCATCTAGACTGCTATTGGGTGAAGATAACTGTGGGGTTAACAGTTTGTGTTTTGAATTTGTTTTTCATTTTTTGAGATACTGTCTCACTATATAGCCCTGGTTAGATGGGATCTCACTCTGTAGACCAGGCTGACCTTGAACTCACAGAGATCTTCTGCCTCTGCCTCTGCCTCCCAAGTGCTGGGATAAACAATGTACATCATTACACTCAGAAACGGGTATTTGTTGTTTTTTTTTAAATAATAAAATAATAATAGCTTAAACAGAAGGGTTTTTTGTTTTGTTTTTCAAGACATGGTTTCTCTGTAGCTTTTGGAGCCTGTCCTGAAACTCAGTCTGTAGACCAGGCTGGCCTTGAACTCATAGAAATCTGCCTATCTATGCCTCACAAGTGCTGGTCAATTAAAGGCATGTGCTACCACTGCCCGGCAAGTTTCTTTTTCTTATACTTTATTTCTCTTATGAAGTTGATAGCTTTGAGCTAGTATGATATGATGTTCCAGAGTTACCAGACATGTAGGATCTGGGCTCTGTCATTTGTAGGGCATTTTCACAATACAATAAAACTATAAGAGCTGGATCAATGGCATTTGTATTTCAGTGGATTGAGGATGAAAGAAAACAGGTCTGACCTTGTGAGTCACATATAATAGTTGGGGGAGAGGGGTAGAGATGACAGAGAAGGAGGAGGAGGAGCATAAAGCCCGGGGCCCAAAGCAAATATCCTCTTATAGAAGACATGTACTGTAATAGTGTGGACCTTCTGATAGGTGGAATTCTAGTGTCTTCACAGCCTGGGGCCAGGGAAGGCTAAGATGGGGCCTGGATTCCAGACTCCTCCAGGACACACTATAAAGAAGGACCTGAAGCCGAGCTGGAGGTTGGTCCTCTATGAGGAGGAGAGTCCAGACCTTCCAAAGCCAGGATAGAGAGAACAAGGTCAGGGCTAGAAGCTCAATGGAAGGATTGTGCATCAGTCAGGGTGGACCAACTAGATGCCAACCATCTCGCACAGAAACAAGAAAAGGCTCGCTGTGAGTCACCCAAGAGCCAGGTCAGGGTTAGGGTTGATGGTGACTCTGCTCTGTGAGGACCTCTGTGAAGGAGTCAGTGAGTTCTTTTATTCCACCTTGTGGATCCCGGGTTGAAACTTAGGTCATCAAACTGGTAACACCTAATTGCACCCACTGAGCCATCTCACCAGCCCAGAACAGGCATTTTTTTAAAGTTCCTGCTTGGAAGATTTCAAAGGGATTTCAGAAGTACCTTCACAAACATCTCAATTCTACTTTTGCCCTTCGTTCTGTTTTCTTCCTCCCCATCTAGATGACCATTTGAAAAGGCCCTCCCAATTTAAACTATATGTCCAAACATGTGTGTGTGTGTGTGTGTGTGTGTGTGTGTGTGCATGCATATGGGTGTCCATGCATGTGTGTATCTGTATATTCTCGAGTTTGCGTGTGAATGTGAGTGTGGACTCCTGCTCTTCCTTCACTTGACTTTTTCACACACCACTGTGACTTGGACTCATTTTGGAAGCTTCATAATACTTCATTGTATACTGGACGGTACTTACTTAAACCAGCCCCTGACTGATGGACATTGGGTGGCTTTCAGCTTTTGCTAGTTCTAATTATGCCATAGCAGATAGCTTTATATGTATACCTGCTGGACCTTTGCCATTGTGACTTGGGGGTAGAGTCTTAGAAGTATGATGACCAGGTAAAAGAATAATTACATATATGATTTTACTTGATATTACCAGAATCCCTCAAAGAGGTGTAATACCATTTCACCTCCCTTACCATCAAATGATTGAACCTGGAACAAAAGCCCTTTCCCAACTGCATACTGTTTAGAGGAACATGGGGCATCTAGCACCTAGTCCCAGTCCCAGAGCTAGTGAGTAGCAGAGTTGGAAGTTAGACCAGCCAAGCAATGCTTCCCTAGTGAGTAGCAGAGATGGAAGTTAGACCAGCCATGCAATGCTTCCCTAGTGAGTAGCAGAGATGGAAGTTAGACCAGCCAAGCAATGCTTCCCTCATAGATACTAAGGTGGAAAATGGATGGGTATCACACACCACTAATCCCAGCACTTGGGAGGGAGAGGTGAGATGATCAGAAGTTCCCTTGTGACTTGTTTCTCTTGTCCCGCCAGGTCTCACCACCGCTTCTCAGCCCCAAATAAATACACGGACACTGTATTCATTACAAAACTGTTGGCCAATAGCTAGGGCTTCTTATTGGCTAGCTCTGTCTTAATTATTAACCCATAACTACTAATCTATGTATTTCTATGTGGCCTTATCTCACCAGAAAACACCTGGTGTGTCCTATCCTCCCAGTCTCCACATGGCGACTCTCCACCTTCTCTCTCTGCCTACCTTTCCCAGAATTCTCGTCTCCTAGTCCCACCTATCTTCCTGCCTCTACTGGCTACAGACCAAACAGTGTTTTATTCATCAGCCAATAAGAGAAGCACATATACAGAAGAACATCCCCAATCATTCCCTGTCATCCTTGACTACTTAGTAAGTTCAAGGCAAGCCTGGGCTCTGTGAGACCCCATTTTAAAAAGGAGGAGGAAGAAGGAGAAAAGAAAAGGGAGAGTGAGGAGAGGAAGAGGAGGGCTACAAGGAAGAGATAGAGTAGTGATGACAGGTGGAGCCAGGCATGGAGGTGCACACCTGTGATCCCAGCACTCAGAGGCTATGGCAGGAGGATCATCAGTCCAAGGCTGGCCTGGATGCTTAGCAAGACCCTGTCTCAAAGACACATGGCAATGGTCTGCAGGACCCTATGTCTGCTCCCCTGAGGCTACCTTGGTCTTGAAGCATTACATTACAGCTCAGGAAAAGCTGGGTTTCCACCCCAAGGGGCTGTGCCTCAAGGACCTCTGGAGAGTGACTGTCACACTATCTGGTGACCCTGTATTAGAAACAACCCTTCCTCCTGGCCCCATACAAGGTGTCCACTTAGCAGAAGGGAGCTAAGGTCCTTTCTCCCTCGTTAAAGCATCTAAGTTCATGTGAAAATGTCAATGCCATGTGGAAGAGGGACGGGACAAAGGCACCAGCTGTGCAGGCTTGGCTGTCCACGGCTGCTCCTGAGAATAGTGGTTTGGGGGACACTTAAGCATTTTCAGACGCATGATAAGATGACTCAGCATCCTACAGAATGTGTGGAGAGTTGTTCATCACCCAGGAGGAGGGCACAGGGAGGGGCAGAAACCACCCACAAGCCTGGCCTTCACCCGATCTGTCTTTCTCCCAGCCCGTCTGTGAGCCTGTCCCTGACCCTGCCTCCTCTGGCACAGGAAGAGCTGAGGCTGGTCGAGGCCCTCCAGTCGAAGAGCTCATCTACCACCAAGGTCTGTGTGCTTCCCAGCATCTTCACTTCGGTAGAAAAGTCCCACTTGCAAAGCACCTTCTATGCCTGCTGCCTCCAGGAGGCCAGCAAACCCTCCTGCGAATATTTTCTGTAGACTTCTTCCTAGACCGATAGCACCTGGCTATAATCAATGGCTATACCCTGGGCTGTGACCTACGTGCTGACACATGAGCCAACACCCTTTCAACTGTGCCACCAGCAGCCATCTTTAATCAATCAGGGTTCATCCTTCGTAGTCCAGACCCAGCCCCTGTGGCCTCAGCCTTGTGACTCAGGCAGCCACTGTCTACTCATCAGACTGACACAAGGACAGAAACCATTTTCCAACTGGACTTAGTCCATTGTGTGTGAGAGAGAGTTAGTGACTAAACCAGGCATGGGCATTGGCTCCTTGGTCCTGTGTAGTTCAGGGTTCTCTTACCTGAGATGACTAGAGGTCTCACCTAACTGGGCATGGGGGGTTTAAAAGGCTCCAGGGACCTAATGTGCTGGCAAAGTTGAAAACAAAATCCGATTCAGGATTCAGGAACCCATGTGGTCCATAGACCTCTAGTAACCCATGGAAGAGGCCAGTCAGGTCTGAGGATGGGAGGCAAGGACGCACCTGGAATTGGTGAAGAGGTTTTTGTCCATCTCCCTGGCGCTTGCCTTCCTTCTTTTGGTCTCCAGATTATTACATAATCCATCTCAAGAATGTGTAAGAATACTACGGTCCTTATGCCTGGCTCATGAAAGGAAAGGGAGCAGCAAGGAGGCAAAGTGGAACGCAGGGGGAAGGGGGAAATGAAAATTATCTGTCTGCTTTAGACAAGCAATTTGCTCTAATGTTCTGTTCTCTTGTTTGCTTGTCCTTCTGGGAGCTCAAGGACCTTTTAAGGTGGACTGCTTTGGGAGATCTTCTTAGGAAGTGGATCAGCCTTGAGCAGCTGGAAATGTGGCCATGGAGAGCTAGAAGCAGAGCCCAGGCAGGGCTAAGAGAGCAGGGGCAGTGTCTGAGCCAGGAGAACCTGTTTTCTGTTCCTGGGCACTGGGTGGGGAGAGACCAGGACTCGGAGATTCATGGGGCTGGGGATGTGGCTCCGTGGTGCGGCACTTGCCAAGCATGTGCAAGGCGTTTATTCAAGATAAAATACTAATATCTCAGCTCGTGTTAGATGCCAGTGGGGCTCCCTTCACCCACATGCAAGCTTTGCAAAGTACTGACAGTGTCTCCCTCCACTTTATAAGTCAGTAAACTGAGGCACAGAGAAATTGCTCCATCTCTGGCTTTACCCAGGAGCATCTCACTCTTGTCTACAAGGAAATCAGCTTCTAATCCACTTTCCAAATAACCAAAAAAGAGCCATGAACAGCAATCTGGGTATAGTGGCACACATATGACACCTTGGCACTTGGAAGGCTGAGGCAGCAAGATTACCATGAGTTCAAGTCCAGGCTTGGCTACAATAGGAGACCTTGTCTCAAACAATAAATAAATAACCTGACATGACAGAACATTGAACTGAGGAAATACTTGGCATTGGAAAATGTGAAAACTAGAATATTGTCATTCATACAATTTAATGAAGAGAAGTAGCCTAGAGAATTACAAATAGCAGACTCATCACCTATATTGAGTTGTTCCTGAGCTAATGCAGAAGCAACTGGACAGCCCAGAACATGAAGGAAACAGGTCTGGACTTCAGAGCAAGCCACGACCAGAAGCTTCCCCAGTGTGCACACTCTGGCCCAGCACCCTCACTTCTAGAAGTGTGCCTTCTTGACATAGATGGACAGCTGAGCAAAGAAGGGTTTGCAAAGCTAGAAGTTACATAATTAACACTTGACCCCATAAACTATAGCAAGTTCAGGCCAAGCATGTTACTTTAGTACTAAGACAGCACCTGGGAGACAGAAGCAGACATCTCTGAGTTCAAGGCTAGCCTGGTCTACATAGCGAGTTCCAGGCCACCCAGGGCTACATAGTGATCTCTTCTTTCCTTCCTTCCTTCCTTCCTTCCTTTCTTCCTTCCTTCCTTCCTTCCTTCCTTCCTTTCTTCCTATATCTTTCTCATATGATATGATATATATCATATGCTATGTATATTATATGATATATCATATATATACACATACACAATTGCCACATAGCCTTGAGGTGATGTGCCATGAACACATGTATGTTGATGCCAATAGCAGGATGTGAGTGAGAAGAGCTATTTTGGAACTGTCTTGTGGTGATGTGATTTTGTTAAAAGGAAATAGCAGGGCCAGGTGGTGGCAGAGCACGTCGTTAATCCCAGCACTTGGGAGGTGGAGGCAGGCAAGTATCTGAGTTTGAGGTCAGCCTAGACAACATAATGAGTTCTGGGGTAGCCAGACCTTCACAGGGAAACCCTGTATCCAAAAAAAAAAAAAAGAAAAGAAAAGAAAGAAAGAAAGAAAGAAAGAAAGAAAGAAAGAAGGAAAGAAAGAAAGAAAGAAAGAAACAAGACAGGGCTGGCAAAATGGCTCAGCAGATGAAGGTGTTGCCAGCAAGACTGAAGCCTGAGTTTGATTCCCAGAACCCACACAGTGGAGGGAGAGAACTGATTCAAGTTGTTCTCTGGCTCCCATATCCCACAGCATGGATGCACCCAGACACACATGCATACATACAAATAAAAGAATAGATAAAATGTAACAAAAATTGTAAAGACATAAGTTGACAGTATTGCATAGTAACGCATTACGGATATGTCAGATACACACCACGATGCCAGTAGTGAATTCCTAGATCAGTATCTCAAGACAGGATTAGAGACTGAGTTGTTTTTGCTTGGGGTGATACTGCAATTATTGTTCCTTATTTTTAATTTTCCCCCTGTTAACTGTTTCTTTTTGTCTAGTGTTCCCTAGGGAACACATGTTATTGTGTGATTAAATGAAAGCTTGAAAAGTCTTTCAATGAGAGCTGTTCTCAGGCCCCCACGTAGGCAACTGTTGCCAGGCCTTTCTCCTGGGCCCGGGAAGTAGCTTGTGGATGCTGCTGATGAGAGGCAGAGGACATACCTGGAAGGTGGGGAGGGACTGGGGGCCTCAGGATGGAAGTCAAACCCAGAACATAACCAAGAAAGAATTTGGGCTCACACTCAGCCATAGACCCACTTCACAGGTCCTGGGTTGCCTGGGCTGGCTAGGCATGCCCTCTCAGCCAGCCCCATGCTGGTTAACAGGGTGTGACAGCTTCTGTTCCATTACACTCCCTCCTCTGCCCCCTGCCTCCCCTGCAACCCTATATGGCTTGATGCAAAGTTTCTCCTAAAAGCCAAGGGGTAAAGGCTTGGCTGTCTGCCTGCAGACTTTCAGGAAGTGACTGGATCCTGGGGCTCTGATTGACCTGGCTGGTGGGTCAGTCCCTTGGTGGATTCCTGATTGGAAGGCATTACTGTGAGGTGATGGAAACTGGGAAGTGAGGCCTCCTAGAGGAAGTAGTTCACTGGGTACGCCGGCTGGTTTTATGTCAATTTAAAAGCTAGTGTTATCTCAAGCCAGCTGGGGTGGCACACGCCTGAAATCCCAACACTTGAGAGGCAGAGGCAGAGGCAGGCACATCTCCATGAGTTTGAGGCCAGCCTGGTCTACAGAGTGAGTTCTAGAACAGTCACAGCTCCACAGAGAAACCCTGTCTCAAAAAACAAAGCAGAAAGCTAGTGTTATCCCAGAGGAGGGAACCCCAATTGAGAAAATGCCTCCATAAGATCAGGCTATAGGTGAGCCATTTTCTTAATTAGCCATCAATGGGAAAAGGATCAGTCCATTATAAGTAGGGCTACTCCTGGGCTGGCCCTGGGTTCTATAATAAAGCATGCTGAGCAAAGCAGTGGTGGTGCACGCCTTTAATCTCAGCACTGGGGAGGCAGAGGCAGGCAGATATCTGTGAGTTCAAGGCCAGCCTGGTCTACAGTTTCAGCTGTTTTGAAAAACAAACAAACAAAAAACAAACAAAGCAGACTGAGAAAACCATAGGAGCAAACCAGTAAGCAGTACTCCTCCATGACCTCTGCATCAGCTCCTCTGTCCAGGTGTCCCCATCCCCCCATCCCCCACCTCCCACCCCAACCCCCCACCCCCCACCCCCGCCTCCCCACTCTTGCCCTTCCTTCCTGCCTCAATGGACTGTGACTCGGGATATGTAAGCCAAATGAACCTTTTCTTTCCTGGGTTGCTTTTGGTCATGGTATTTTATCACAGTAAGAGTAACCCCAACTAAGACAGCAGGGGTGACTTTCAGTGGCATATCTTGTTCCTTCTCTTTCCTAGGTCCCTCTCGGCTTCCTGTCTAACATGAGCTGAGCAGTTTCTTCCACTTCACGCTGTCCACCGCCAGGTTCTGCCCGACCATGGCCAGTAGCAAATGGGCTCACCATTGACTGACTTCTCCAACACCAAGAGCCAAAACAGACCTCTCCTTCTTCTTCTTCTTCTTTTTTTTTTTTTTCTTTTTTTTTGGTTTTTCGAGACAGGATTTCTCTGTGGCTTTGGAGGCTGTCCTGGAATTAGCTCTGGTAGACCAGGCTGGTCTGGAACTCATAGAGATCTTGCCTTCTTTTTTAAGTAGTTATGTCAGGATGTTGTCACAATGACAAAAGATGAGTGAACACACACACACCTTTCTCTCTTTCTCATACACACACACACACACCAGGTCTCTTACTTTGGTCACATTCACAAAGTGTCTTTGACTGTGCGTGACACTCCGTCTTCATTGTCAACTGTATTTAGAACCATGTAGGTGGCACATCATTAGGTGTGTCTGTGAGGTTTTACCAGGAAGGAATGAATAGCCACCTTGAATACAGGCAGCACATACAACCCGCCTTAGGTTGTGGCTTTGGACTGAATAAAAAGGGATTAAAATGAACATGTGAGCCGAGGTCCAGCATTCATTTCTCTTTGCTTCCTTAATGCAGACTCGATGTGACCAGTGGCTTCAAGCCCCAGCCACTATGCCTTCCCCTCCATAACGGACTCTAGCCCCTCAGACTGTGAGCCCACATCCTTTTTTCCAAGTCATTTTTGTCAGGGGCTGTTTTAACACCCCGCAACTAGTACACCACATTGAGGAACATGTTTGCAGGTTCTGGGGATCACATGTAAGCAAACATCTTTGGGTGTATCAAAATTCAGCTATTTAGCTGGTCACATACCCCTAAAGGCTGTCTCAGAGGCTCCAAAAAGACATGAGTCAGGGCCTAGAATGAGCCAGCTTTGGTGTCATATTAAAATGGCCATCCAAGTCACAGATTTGCAAGACTTAGGGATAGCTACGGTTCAGTACCCATGGGGAAACTGAGGCCCAAGGAGAGCTGGGATCTATCTGAGGCAGCAGTGGCAGCTTTCTTTCATGCTGTTTGAGGGTTTCTCTAAACTGACATCAGAAAGGGGGAGGCAGTATTGTTTGTGGTAGACACTTTAAAGGCGAAGAACAAAATCTATCTGAGTATTTTTTTCAGTGTTTGTTTTTAGGGTAGAGGCCTCCCCTTGAGATCCTGAGGCTCCCTGAGGGACTTGACTGTGGGCAAAAGGCCCTCCATCTGGAATTGCTGGAACCCCTCAGGGAGGGTGAGGAGCCAAATGGCTCATAGTGTAGCACATGCCCGGAGGCTGCCACAGTTTTCTGTCCTTGATGACTCTGGCCTCCGTTTCCAGGTGAAAAGCAAACACTGGAGGCCCAGCTGGTGGGAAGAGATTTTAGTCCATGCTTTGGCCTTTTATAGAATCCACATGTGTGTGCCTGGGTGACAAGAAAAAGGGAAAGCCTGGACTGTTTGGATCGATTTTTCCTTTTCTGATTCTTCATGCCTGCACCACAGTGAGGGTGTGGAGGCCCCAGGACAGCTTGCAAGAGTCAGCTCTCCTCTTTTACCATGTGGGTCCCCAGGATCGAACTACAGTCATCAGGCTTGGCAGCAAGCCTCGATTCTCTTTTTCCATAGCGTATATCCATTGCACAAAATGGTGGGTTTCACTGTGGAGTTTTCGTACGTATAGATCATGATTGCAAACACCCTCCCATCCATTGTCCATTCTCTTCACTTCCCTATCCCCTGTCCCCTTTCTCTTCATTCACATCTCTATCTATATTCATTATGCATATGAGAGGAGACATTTGCTATTTCTTTCTGTGCCTGGCCTTCCTTATCCCTCTGTTCTTAAGTGCTCTGGGTCTTAGTGTATCTCTCAGAATGCGTCACTGACGTTGGATGCCTGTGTTCATACAGCTCCTGCTTCTCCCTCGGTTGACTCTAGAGAAACCATTTGATTGGTCTGGGCCTTGGCTCTGTAGAATCGAGGATCACGCTGGACTGGCCTCCCAGGTGCCTTCTGGGATTCCAGGATTTGCCCAGCTCATGTTTGCGTATGTCCGTCCACCTCCCTCTAGTAACTTCTTTCTTCTACTCCAAAGTCTCCAGCCCTCCTGGTCACTGGCATCAGAACCCCTGTCCGCACTCGCTCTGGTCTCTACTGGGAAATACCATCTAGCCCAGTTCCTGGCCCTCAGCAGACCAAGCTCATAGGGGTTGATCAAAGCCCCCAACAAGCCTACAGCCATCTTGGGAACCAGAGGCTTGCCCTGCCTGCACACAGGAGGGGACACTGTGGACTCATCCAGGAAATGGGTTGTTTAACAGCCAGCAGCAGCTACCAAGGGGGCGGCTGCTTGGGTTTTCCCACCCTGTTTACCTTGTGTTGATGATGTCACTTGTATTCCTTTCCAGCAGGTTCAGGGGACAAGGTCTCTAGCCCTGGACTCTGGCCCCACCTCAAAGGTTCTCCCTCTCCACTCTGGGCAGCCTCTCCAGCATGGGAGGACCTTGGTGAGGGTGTCAAGGCCAGTCAGTGTTGTGTCATAGCTCTGTCCACCAGCCCTCCCAAGTTCAGCCACAGCATCTCTCGCCAGGAAGACTACACTGTCTTCCTCTGGTTTGTGCCCTCACTCCCTTGACATCCCTGCTTCCTGGGGGGATGGGATCCACCTTAGAATTCAGTATGGCACATTTGCTGTAGACGACTGTACCCCAGGGTTCCACCCAGCAGAGCTGCTCCATGTTTACCTTCACCTGAGGACCTCTCTTCTCTTCTCACTGTCTCTTTCTCAGCCTCCTTCACTTGGGGAGCCGTTCAGAGACAGTCCCAAGCACACAACGTCCCCTTTGTGCTCTCCTAGGTGTCTGTGTGTAGAAGAGAATGCATTTGACTCTGGGACAGTCACGTGTGCAAACTTTGCAAGACTCAAAGGACCCTGAGGCTGGTAGCTCACCCTAGGGAGAGGTGTGCATGGGGCCGAGAGGAAGGATGAGGGTGTGGCTGGGTAGGTAAGGTAGCTTTGGGAGCGACAGCACATATAAAAGGCAGGCCCCCCTGGGAAAGCTGGGAGATGCCCTTCTTGGGGAGGTGTCACAACAGTAGGACTGTGCTTTGGGTTAACCCTGATTCTCTGCTGCCATCGCCGGCCCTCTCTTCTCCCTTGCTTGTGAACAAGTGTCTGAGTTCTTCAACACTCCCTGAAGTTGGCATGGCAGAGCAGGGAGGGGTTCCCTGATCTTTGGTCAGCAGACAGGAATAGGGGACCAGTGGGTGGTACTGTATGCTCCCCCCATTAGTCACTTCCGTACCTCAGACAGGAACTTGGGACTGAGCCTGCCCCACAGAATGCAAAGGAAGACACAGCCTCCTCCCACATCTTCCTGCTGTGAAGAGGTCAGGTTTCCAGTTTTCCCAGTGTGGCTCTTGGCTGGTTTCAACTGGAAGCGTCTGCCACTTAGGAAATCATGTCCCACTAGAAGAAGGCCAGAGCCCTCAGCCTGGCTCCTTGCCTAGCAGCCCAGCCACAAGCAGCACTCACTCAGAATAGAGGAACCTGAGGCCACCCGGGCCGGGATTCTACTGAGCTCCCACGGCATGCCAGGCTCTAAGTGGGGACTTGAGTCACAGGATGGATGAGATCCCCTCCCTCAAGAGTCCTTTGTCCAGCACAGCAAACATCAGCCACAGGCTCAGATAAGGACTGAAGTCAGCTGTGTAGACAGTGTTCTTACAGGCAATGGCATCAAATGAGCAACAGCCAAGGTGGTGGCACTTGTCCCTCACAACACTCCTCATACAAGCGGTTCATATTTACACACTTATCTTTAGGATACATTGGTACATGTGCCCAAAGTCAGGCAAGACCTTAACCGTGCTGAACTTCAGTGCTGAGGCAGTTTGACTTCTGTGTAAGTGTACTTACGTTAACGAGCAGTTGCGAGGGGCCAGAGATACATGCATTCTGTCAGCAAAGCATTTACCACTTAAACATGAAGACCTGTGCTCCCCTGCACCATGTGAAATACTAGGAATGGTGGTACCTGCTTGCCATCCCAGCACTGGAGAGGCAGGAACAGGCAAATACCTGGGACTCACTAGCCAGTCAGCCTACCTGATGAGCTTCTGTAGAGGCTGGTCTACATGATGAGTTCTGGCCAGCCAGGGCTATGTGGTGAAACCGTGTCCCAAACAAGCAAACACATGTGGATGGCTCCTGAGAAATGGCACATCTGGCCTCCATATGTATGTATGTATTCACAACCACCTGTGCCCCACACACACAGGCGCCCATATGTGCATACACACATAAAAAGCTGTAAAACAAAGAGACTTTGTGTGACAGGTATCGACCTTAGTGAGTCTCCTAAGAACAATTAGTTGGCCTGGACACTGGGCAAGATGGTTGGAAGGAACGGGGTCTTTGACAGATAACGCAACTTAGACTCGGTACACAAATAGAGTGACTTCTCTAGGCTCCCGGGCCACTGGGCGTCTCCTTCACTTAGCCACCTCCATCAGAGTCTAGAACAATGGTTCTCAACCTGTGGGTTGTGACCCCCCATGGGGTCACATATCAGATATCTACATTACCATTCACCATAACAGTAACAGAATTCCAGTTATGAAGTAGCAATAAAATACTTTTATGGTTGGAGTCACCACAACACAAGAAACTGTGCTAACGGGTTAGGAATTAGGAAGGATGAGAACCACTGGTTGTGGTCAAGCTGCCTAATGTCTACCACTGTCTGTTATTCAACTGTGTCCATACAGGCTCCTTGTCCTGGCCTGGCCTAGCCTCTCTGGAGTGGGAACTAGTGCTAGCCTGGAAGTCCCTCTCCTCCTACAGAGCCCGACTGAGGGATGGTGCCCAGCCTCGCTCCGTTTTGGTTCCTGACTTGCTGTTCCCATTCCCCTGATGCACCGGTGGTGCTGGCCCATTTCCTCCCATCAGGCTGGGCCAGCAGTTGCACTGCCTATAAATAGAAGAATGAGATTCCTTGTAGCCCAGTGAATAGCTCTGACATCCTGCCTCAGTCTGACTAGCCCTGAGTCACAGGTCTTGCCGGAGGCCCACCCTGGCTGGCCAGGCCCACGTTAGGGCTGCCTGAGGGTCCCTGGGGAGGCTGAGCCAGGCTTACAGAAATGCGACTGGCATTTCCTCCCTGTGGGGCCTGCCAGGGCTGCACTCCAGCTTGCTTGAAAGGGAACATACCCAGAACCTGTGTGTGAGAGCCACACAGAGGCAGCTGGCCTGAAGAGCTAAGCAGCCCCTGCCATGCTCCAACCTCTCTCTCTTCTATGGTCCTTGTTACAGCTTTGCTTATGAAAAGCCCAAACCCAGCCTCCCCCCAGTCATGAGTGGAAGCTAAGACTGCCCTAGCAGGCTACAAGTTTGTTGGAAAAGGCAGACAGGAGGCTGGACAACATTGTGTGCAGCCAGAGGACTCCAGCTATCATGGCCATTCTACTCAAAAGTGCAAAGTCTGGACATGCCTGCTGGCTGGGGTGGAGCCACTGTCTATCATCTGCCAGGATGTGGCAGAGGGTGCCTGGCAGACTCCGGTAGACCCAAACTTTCCTGAAGGACAGAGAGACTGTTGGCAGGACAGCTGTGTATAGCCAAGGCCCGTGGGAGACTCAGTGCCAGCTCCTCTGAGACAACCGCCCAATAAGTTCTCTGCTCTGGGTCTTCAGTACGCTCACACGAACTCGAGCTGTCTCATGCTCTGGCTCATAGGAGACACTGTTTCTCTTCGTTCCTCACTGGATCTATTGGGTTATAGATGGCGTCAGTATTTTTCAACATAAACAGCTGGCATAGATTGTCTTGTTGAACTGATGAAAGAAGGGAGGGGGGAAAAAGGGGGAGGCAGGTAAGGAAAAAGGGAGGTAGGAAGGGAAGGAGGGAAGGAAGGAGGGAAGGAAGGAAGGAGGGAGGGAGGGAGGGAGGAAGGGGAGGAAAAAGGGAGGTAGGAAGTGAGGGAGGGAAGGAAGGAGGGAAGGAAGGAAGGAAGGAAGGAAGGAAGGAAGGAAGGAAGGAGACAGGCAGGGTCTGTAATCACATGGGCACGCACACGGTGTCCTTATATAGCTTAAGAACTCTGAGTAACTCACTCCTTCACTGTCACTGTCCAAATCCCTCTCCCACTGGGCACCACCAGGGCAAGAAGCCCCAGCTGTTCCATTGCATTCCTTGCATTTGACCCAGGAGGAGTGAGACAGTTTCTGACTCACACATAGGCATCTGTGATTTCTCAGTCCACAGGGACTAGGGTGGAAAACCTACTCCTCCGTTAGAAGGGAGGTGCATTTCTACCCCATTTGCAAAGCTTTGCTAATTCCTGCCATCCACAGCGATGCCCTGCTCTGCTGAATAGGTTAGCAGTCCACGCCGAACTCGGGGCCACAGAGCATTTCTGCACTTCTCCAAATACTCCATGTTCTGGTTTGTTGCTTGCCTTTGGATCCATAGGTGAGGGGATCCTTTCACTGAAGTGTTTGGCTCCTCTCATTCAGTCCCCAGAACTTGGGCACCTTGTAAAGTCCTAATTACACTTCAAGAACCATTGTGCTTTCATATTCTTGCAAGACTGAGGAAAGACATCATCCATAGCTTCTGCCCTGTCCTTCTCCAACTTGGTTTGAGTTATCAAGCAACAGAAGCAGAGAGGCTTTACAAGTCTGGCAAAACTCTTAAAGACGCACAGTGGTCTGCAAGTCAGGGGATGGTTGGAAGCATATAGCAGTCTTTTGGTTGCCATAGTGACAGAGGCTGCTAATAGGCAGGGGTCCAAGAATGTTATCCAGAAAGCATTACTCCTCCCCAAAGGTAAACAATGATGCACAGAGAGACACTGAGCTGCCTCCTGTTGGATGGTGACCCCAAGGCCAAAGTCATGTAGCACGTTGGGCACCAACGTCTTCAGGGTTCCCTCTCTGCAAGAAGCGCTCCTGGGAGGTGGGACTGAGCCCTGCTGACCCTCCAGGTCATTGGATCCCAGCCTGGCCCTGAATCACAGCACCAGGGAGGCTCTGAGAACTGTGTCTGCAAATGCACCATGGTCCCACCAGCTGTTGCACCTTCTCCAGCCCGTGCTGGTGTCCAGATGGCCTGACACGGCTCAGGACGTGCCTGAGGGGTGGGAGGGAAGGGCCTGAGCTGTGGGCTGGGGCCAAAATTATTCAACAATTACAGTGTCCAGAGCCATGAGCTCATCCAGACACTAAGAAAGCTCTCTTTTGATGTGAGCCAGGGCGCCAGTAACCGCAACCTCCAGGGCCCAGCCTGCCCGGGGAAGGAAGGAGCAATATGGGAACCCCTAAGTCAGTGTCACTGTGCTCCTAGAGGCATGGCAGCCCTTCAACTGTCCCACCCCCAATACCTGCCTGTTCGATTCCCCAGCACTGAAAACAGGTAAGAAACTTAGACATAAAGCCAGGCAAAGTAAAGCAGACCCCCTTGTTCTCACCACTCAATGTGTCAGTCATCAGCGATCAGCCCATGCTGCTTCCTGTGGTCCCTCCTCCTCCCTCTCCATCCATCCTCCCTGCTGTTCTGAAACAAATCCCAGGCATGACATCATCTCATACATAAATATTTTGGTATGTGTCTCCCCAAGGACTGCTCCTGACAAAAGCCTATCAGGAATCATGGTGACAACACCATGAGCACTCTAAAACAACCAGTCCCCCCTAGTATTAGCTGAGAGCCAGTTGATGCTCAGTGTCAGTTTATTACCTAATCGCTTTTTATCAGTTTAGGTTCAGACCCACATAAAGTCTACACATCGCCACTGCTCAGTGTGTCTCCCGAGCCTCTTCTGGTCTCAGGGTTTTTCATGTTGTCTTTACTTGCAGTTTATTTACTGGGAGAAACTAGCCCGTCTTGTGGTGTCTGGCTGCGTCTGGACTCTGCTGATTGCTGCCCTGTGGTGTAGTTCAACAGGTCCCTCATCTTCTGCTTCTCCTGTAAATGGGCAGTTAGGCATAGAGGCTGGGTCAGAGTCAAGTGTGCACTCTAGTGTTTGTTTTAGTTTGTTTTAGTAAGACTGTGTCATTAGATGGCATTGAGTTCTGTCAGGAGATGACACATGGTGGGCACTTTGTGTGTATGCGTGTGTGTATTTGATATTTGAGACTGGTTCTTGTTATTTAATTCAATTCATTGAAAACTGAAAATGGTGTATGTATATACACATAAATGTGGCATATAGGTATGTATATAACATGTATGTATGTATACATGTATGTGTATTTGTTTTGAGACAAAATCTCACTTTGTAACCCAGGCTGGCCTTGAACTTTCCATCCTCTTGCCATAGCCTCTAAGTGCTGCGATTACAGGTATGTGCTACCACACCCACTTGGTATTAGAGTTCATTCATTTTGCATCATCGGTTGGAATCCATCTATAAAGCACTGCCCTCTGTTTAATAGGCACTTTCAGATCTCTTCTTCCTCATTGGTCTCCTGCAGTAAGTGGCCTAGAGTGGGCAGATTCCTCACCAGTAAACACAGCAAACTGGGTTTGCTTGCATTCCTAGGTAGACTACATCTGTGTCACTCTGGCAGCCTGGTAGAGCAAAAGGCTCTAAATCTGAGAGCTAGGAACTCAGACTTGAATGCAGGACCCGCCAGTCATAAGCCCTGGAACATGGGCAGATCCTGGGAACATGGGCCCATGGGCCACTTTCGGGGGGGTTCTGAGACAGGGTTTCTCTGTATAACAGTCTTGACTGTCCTGAAACTCTCTCTGTAGATCAGGTTGGCCTGGAATTCACAGAAATCTACCTACCTCTGTCTCCTAGTGCTGGGGTTAAAGGTATGTGCCACACCCAGCTATGTGTCACTTTGTAATGCAGGGATCCCTCTTCCTCAGCAGAACTAACAAAGATCCATACATTCCCAGAATTCCCACTCAGGCCTAGGCCCTTCACTTGCCTGGGGACCCTGTCTTTCCCCTGGCTGGCTCTGGAAGGAGAACATTCCTCAGGAGGTTCAGACTTCTAGCAAGATGTGAGCACAGTGTGGCTGCAGAATTTTTGAGACTTTGGTTAGACATCTTTAAGAATTTCAGTACAGTGACAGCATAGGATTCAAGCAAGCATGGCTCTTTTCAGAGCTTGGGACTTGGCTTGACACTTCCTCTTAGGCCCAGGAAGCTGACCCTGGAAAGCTCTGGCTTGAGCATGTAGACATTGCACCTAAGTCGATGTCTTAGTTACTGTTCTATGGCTGTGAGGCGACACTATGGCCAAGGCAGAGTATAGAAGAATTTCATTGGGGGCTTGCTTATCTTTTCAGAGGGTTACTTCAAGATCATCATGGCGGGAAGCAGGCAGGCATGTGGATAGTGTAGTAGCTGAGAGCTTACATCCTGATCCAAAGGCAGCAGGCAGAGGAGGAGGGCCTGGTGTGAGCTTTTGAAACTGTAAAGCCCACCCCATTGACACACCTTCTCCAGAAAAACCATATCTCCTCCAACAAGGCCACACCTCCTAATCCTTCCTAAACAGTCTACCAACTGGGAACCAGACATTCAAATATATGAGTCTATGGGAGCCATTTTCTCTCAAAACACCATAGTCAACAAAACTTGAGTGTGAAAGTTAAGACACAGTGGCCATACCCGACAAAGCCAGATCAAACCAGCTCAGTTAAAGGGGGAGTTTGGGGCCACAGGTGGAGCCAGTGGTAGAGCATTTGCCCAGCAGCTTCCATCCCCAGAACCACACACGCACAGCAAAATAAAAGGGGAGTTTACAATGAACAGAACCTGACAATCATAGTGATGTTAAGTTGCTGCAGATGGAACCCAGGGTCCCTGGCATGCAAGGTGAGTGGTCTACCCATGAGCCATGCCTCAGCTTGCTTTTTCCTGAGTTAACTTGTGGCCAAAACTGTAAAACCTCGGTTGTGAGATGCAAGAGACAATAACATGAACCAGGTAAAAAGTGACAGGTAGCCGGGCGGTGGTGGCAAACGCCTTTAATCCCAGCACTCAGGAGGCAGAGGCAGGCGGATCTCTGTGAGTTCCCAGCCTGTTCCAGGACAGCCTCCAAAACAATACAGAGAAATGCTGTCTAGAAAAACAAACAAAAAGTGACAGGTGACAAGGGTGGGCTATGATTAAGCAGAGTCATTGTGGGGGGGGTCCATAGTTCTTATTTTAAAAGGGCAGGGCAGATTTAAAACAAAAACATGTCTAAAGGTGAATCAAAACAGAGGGAGGCAAGACAGCAGGATATAGAGTCCTGGTGTACTGCAAACTTCGAAGATAAAAAGATATGATAGAGCTGGTGCAGTAGCCTGTGGCTGTGACCCTAGTGGTTAGAGACAAGGGGATCTGGAGTTCAGAATCATTCAGCTCGATTTCAAGTTCAAGGCCCATCTGGGCTGTATGGGACTCTCTCAAAAACAGAAGGAATAGCGTAGGTGTTACGATAAAGCGAGTAGTGAACCTTGGCGGATTCCATGGCAGGTGAGGTTGACCAAGGTGGGGAACAAACACGCCAGGCAGACAGAGCTTAAGTGAGAAGTTTTATTAGAAAGGGGAGGGAGGGGGAAGGAACGAGAAAAGAGGTAAAGAGTCAGAGAGAGGACAGAAGAGAAGAGGGAGACAGGAAAAGTCCTGTCTGCCCCCAGAGGAACAGCAGGAAAGAGAAAAGGAAACGAGAGCGTAAGTGGGCAGGGGTCTTTCTTTTAAAGGGGTCCTTTGTACCTGCATGAAGACTATGCAACCATGGAACCCTGGGCTGACCAGGATACTGCCTGAGTGCATTCTGCCAGGTGACAAAGGCAGTCCAGCATAATGCCTGAGTCCTCACAGTAGGGACATAAGTGAGCTAAATTCTTGTGTTTCTTACCTTGGAGGTTGGTCTAAAGTTAGAAGTCAAGAAAGAAGTGGCTACGTGCATCGCCCTGAGTCATGGAACGCATACAGAGAGAAGTATGTGAAGTAGTTGGTCCTCCGTGAAGCTGAGGTGAAAAGGAAGTAGAGCAGGAGTACAGTTTCCTTCAGAGCGCTTCCATCCTGTCTGGTTGCAAAGCACCTTCCTGGATTGCCTTGATATATTCAAAGGTAAAGTGGGGGTGGAACTCCATTGCCCATATGAGCCAGTCGCAGAGAGGGTGTCATAGGGTTTCTATTGCTGTGATAAACACCATGACCAAAGTCAAGTTGGGGAGGAGAGGGTTCCTCTGTTTATGATTCCACAGCACTGTTTATCACTGAAGGAAGTCAGGGTAGGAACTCAAACAGGGAGGAATCTGGAGGCAGGAGCTGATGCAGAGACCATAGAGGGTGCTGCTCACTGGTTTGCTCTCCATAGCTTGCTCAGCCTGCCTTCTTACAGAATCCCAGGACCACCAGTCCATGGGTGACCCCACCCACAATAGACTGGACCCTCCCACACCGATCATTAATTAGGAGAATGCTCTACAGCCGGATCTTCTGGAGGCTTTTTCTCACTTGAGGCTCCCATCTCTCAAATGACTCCAGCCTGTGTCAAGTTGACATAAACTGGCCAGCACAGAGGGAGAGGGGCTAGCCTCAGGCTCTCATTTCTCGAGCTCTTGGTAGCTGGAATCTGGCGTTTACAGCTTATGATCCACAAAGATTTGGGATATTCTGTTTGGATCATGTCCAGTCCTTGAATCAACCAAGGTAGACTAGACTAGGATTGGCTTCAGTAAGATCATTGACCACTTGGTTTTCAGAAAGATTAAAATAATCCAGGACCAGCTGGGCACTGGTGGCGCACGCCTTTAATCCCAGCAATGGGAGGCAGAGGCAGGCAGATCTCTATGAGTTTGAGGTCAGCCTGGTCTACAGAGTGAGTTCCAGGACAACCTCCAGAGCAATACATAGAAACCCTGTCTCGAAAACAAAACAATATATATTCCAGGACCAGAATATATATATTGTGAACCTACAAGATGGCTCAACAGTGGGGATGCTTGCCTAGCCACCTGAGTTTATTCCCAGAATCCATGCAAAGGTGGAAGGGGAAAAACGACTTCGTAATATTGCTCTCTGGCCTCTACATGTGTACTGTAGCAAGCCCCTCCCGAACAATAACAACAAACTACCGGTGGTGCAGTCTAGTAATTTTAGCTGCTCAGATGGCTGAGGCAGGAGGATCACAAGTTCAAAGCCTGCTGGAGCTGGGCGGTGGTGGCACACGCCTTTAGTCCCAGCACTTGGGAGGCAGAGGCAGGTGGATCTCTGTGAGTTCGAGGCCGGGCTGGACCGACAGCCTCCAAAACAATACAGAGAAACCCTGTCTCATAAACCAAAAAAAAAAAAAAAAAAAGCCTGCTTGGGTTTTGGAATAAGGTCAAGGTAGGCTTGGGCAACTGTGACCTTATCTTAAAACAGATTTAAGAGCTGGGGGTAACTTAGTGCTTGCCTAACATGTGCAAGGCCCTGGGTTCACATACACACACCCCACAAGCAGTTCTCCTAGGCAGAGGTAAACTGCCTCTGGGAGAAGAGAATAGATGCTGGGGGGACGGAAGGAGATGTTCCTGGTAATAAGACTTGAGCAGGGGCTCACCCTTAGTACCAAATGCAAAGCATGATAGATGGAGAGATGAAGATGAAGGCAGCATGGAGCTGTGAGGACCAAGCTCTACTGGGGACACGAATCACTGTGTTCCAGGGAGGATGTGGGAAGAACCAGGAGGGCAGTTACACAGTTCTGGGGGAGCCTGTAGCTGCGAGCATGTCACCTGAGACAGTCCAACAACCTCCAGGCCCTCTCTCCGCTCGAGCCCCCGAATACCACACACTGGCAGATTCAAATCCCCTTTCTGTTCAGGAAGAGGATTTACCCCTCTGAGCCTATTTCCCCATAAGTGAGATGTGACAGAAATTCCCACATACAAACTAAGTACAGAGCTTGCCACACAGTTGGTATTCCCTCAGTCCCAGAGCCCCGTAGGGCCCACCCACTGCCTTTCTGCCTTCCCTTCGGTCTTAGATAAGCCGCATTCACTCCAGCTTGCTCAGGACCGAGCATCATTACTAGGTCTGTAGAAGGGTACCAGAGTTATCCAAACACCTGAAATAAAACTGTCACCTGGCTGAAATAAAACTGTCAATCCCCCCACTGCTAAATAACAAGCTCCTTGAAGGCAGGCTGAGGCCGGGTACCCCAGAGAGTGGGCACATGACTAGGGAATTGTAAAATTGAATATATGAACAGACAGTGATATATGAGGCCCTAGATAGAAAACGTTCATGACAATATCATGAGACCAGTTCACCACCACAGACTTTTAGAAGTCACTCTCCACCTCACACCAGCAACACCTACTCCACAGGGGGTCGCTCACTGACTCGTCTTTACACCCACCCTCTGTTGGAGCAGTACAGCATTGCCAGGCCACCGGGGCTTCCTGGAAACCTGAGGCTTTCTCAACCGAGTGAACACTAGGGCTACCCTCCCGTCCCTCACTGCTCAAAGTTCATCCGCTACAAGCATCTCATCATACAGTTGGGTCGTGCCTGTTCTGTGGCTCCCTTGGTCACCTTCTGGGAGCCCGGCCACATTCTGGGCTGCTACCTGATGGAGTCAGACTCAGAACAAACAGCAGGTCACCTTCAGTTGTTAAGATTCTGTGGGTGTCCACAGGGTCCTTGGCCACATCAAACAGCCAAGGACTTGATGGACAGCTGGAACTGAGGGGCTCTGAGGCAACAGATGTGTCACACATCTGTGCCTCAGTTTCCCTTGCAGTCCCTCCCTCCAGAGCTGGAGCATGCCCATGTGGGGTGTAGCACAAAGTAGGCTAGCCATGGTTTTGCCTATAGGTCTCTACATGTGCCATAGGGCAGCAGAGTCATTAACCAGGACTCTCCCAGGGACTAGCTAGCTCAAGTGAAGACAGCTTTGCTCCTGAGTACTGGGTCTTTAAACCCAGGGGCAAAGGCATGAGGATCTCCATGAGTTCAAAGTTAGCCTGGTCTACATAGTGAGTTCCAGACCAACCAGAGCTACATAGTGAGACCCTGTCTCAAACAAACAACCCTGAAAGACCTTTACTTTGGGCACTGTTGGACACAAGGATCTCACAGGTGATGCCCAAATGAGTTCACAGATAGAGACAAAGCCTCCTTCACTCCAAGGGATTAGCTGGGCAGAGGCCAGAAGAGTTGTGGCTGTGACAGCTGTGAGAGGGTTAAAGCTGGAATTAGCCTGACCTCTAGATGTGCAGGAGGAACTTGTGACCTGTTGATGGCAGCCAAAGGGAAAAGGTTTTTGTGTCTGTGGCTGGAATAGCAGCACCAGTCTTTTCCCTGTGCCTCAGAGTGATGTTGGCGGGGTTGGGTAGCTTGGGCAGAGCTCTGAATCCTCACAGAGGGAATCGATCTGGCTCTGGATATCCATCCAGAGTTCACCTCCCATCCCTGGGACCTGGAATTCACAGTGAGGCTATGAATCACACCGAGCTTCCCAGTGACAGGTGAAGATCGAGCTCTGGCTCTTCCGACAGCTCCCCTTGGCAATCATCCGCCTGCCTCTGCCTCCCGAGATCTGGGATTAAACGAGTGTGCCGCCGCCGCCCGGCCCCGAACCCCTCTGCTAAGCACACCCAACACGAAGCTCTTCCACTGCATCACTGCCTCTCCCTGGGTTCCCTGCGCCACTTGTGTGAGCTTGGACAAGTATTTCTACCTTCACAAACCCATTTCCTCAACTGGAGAGTGAACCTGCTGTCCACATGCAAACACACACCTATGGCATGATATCTGAACATGCAAAACAGCTTTATTCATATCAATCATTGTACACCAGATGGATAAAGAAATAGTGGTGTGACCACAGGGTGTGATGCTGCCCAGCCTACAACGGAGTAGATGGACCCTAATGTGCATGGAGGAATGAATCAGAAAAACACACTAGGAGAAACCATGTGACCATCCAGATAAAAAACTGACCATCAAGAGCTTGGATGGAACTTTTCAGGGCAGGTAAGCAATATTCCAATCTGATGGTGATGGTTACAAGGGTATATGTTCCTGAAAAAGACTAGGAATTGTACACTTAGAACTGGCGAATTTTGTTGCATGTAAAGAAAGAACATCTCAACAATGCTATTCCAAGAAAGGTAAACAACCATTGCCTGTACAAGGAGCCATTCTGTAACGCAAATCCAAAATGAGTTTCTTTTAGAAAAAACAACAACAGAAAAAACATTGACTCATATAATCAGGTTAGTCCAAGTGTTGGCTTCAGGCATGACTCGATCCAGGGGCTTGTTGGATAGAAAGAACAAGTCCACACAGCATAATCTTTGTTTTCTTTCTTCTTTGTTGGCTTCATCATCAGCTGCATAAGTTGGCCACCAGCAATTCCAAGCTGACATCTTGTCAACTTAACTCCCATGAAAAGATGCAGCTGAAGTCCAATGTGGGTGTGAGGGGGAACTCTGCAGTCCTTGCCCAGGCCTGGAACACATGCCTTCCTCTGAAACCAGGGGGTATGGCTGGCCCTGCTTGAACCCTGGTGACACAGATTAAAGGGTCACCTTTGAAGGAACAATATATCAATAGAAACAAGGTCCTTGGAAAACTGACAGCTACTCGTCCTTCCACTTATCCATTCCTGTCTAGACAGCTCTGCAATGGCCAAGCCATCAGGAATGGACTCTACTTCCATTCAAGGTTGCTTTGCTGACACAAGAGTCAAAACAGAAAATTCAGATGGGCACGGTGGTACACAGTTATAATGCTAGGACTCCGGAGATAGAGGCAAAAGGGTTATGAGTTCAAGCCCAAGGTGGACCACATAGCAAGATTTTGTCTCAAATCAAAAAAGGCCTGGGCATGTACCCCAGTGGTATAGTACTTTTCTAGTATGTCTAAAGTCCTGAGTCTAAACTCCAGGACCAAAAAAAAAGTGTCAGGGGAGTCCTGCTTCTAGCAGTCAGGTAAACCAGAAAGAAGCTGCTGGGTGTCTGACCCCAAGACATCTGGCAGGGCAAGGGGGAGCTGTGTAGAAGCCATGGCCTAAGGCAGAGTCCTGCAGCTGTGGAAACTTGAAACTCCCAAGGGAAGGATACCTCCTTATGTGCTGGACTTTTGTGACCCAAACCTCAGGGAATCCAGGACAAAGGCAAGGACTACAGCTCAACCCAGAGCCAACGGCCTCCAGTTCAGCCAGGGACAGAGTCCAGAGAAGAACTGTCAGGAAAGATAATCTTGCAGGATCAGTGGCAGAAGACACCAGCCATCATGTGAAGACCCAAATGTCACCTCAGTGTCAGGCAGTGCAACTATCTCCAAGGAACCAGCGTTCCCGGCTCAAGTGTCCTCCTGGAAGGGAAAAGGCAGGCAGCAACAGTGTCAGCTCTGTATGCAAAATAGTCTACAGAGCGCTCCTATGGCTACCAAATGGGCAGCAGGCCCAGAGAGGACGTAAGCCTTCCCAAGGCCGCCCTAGGCTCAGAGCTCTTAGTTCCACAGTGGCAGGGGTTTGTGGCCCAGGTCTGACAAGGCAGCTGAGGGCTTCCTCTCAGCCCCACTACGCAGGCTAGAGTCCATGCTGTGCAATTCCTCTACTGAGGTGCTGGCCAAGTTGGTCTACACAGCCCTCCTGCCCTCTGGAAAGTAGGCTTCATGGATACCATAGTCAAGAGTGTGCACTGAGAAGGGGAGAGGGCCTGTGCCAAGCTGGGCAAGAATGGCTTGCTCGCCCAATCATGGGGCCCCCTTCTAAAGGAAGCCTGAGGGCCTGGCCCAGAGCCCAGGGGCTCCAGGAAAGCAGTGCTCTCGACTCCCATCCTCCAATTCCAAGGCAGGCTGGCTGTCCGGCTCTGCAGACCTGCTGGAAAATAGCTAACCACTTCCTGGAGCTAACAATGCACCATGGTCAGCTCACTGCTCTGACAGCCAACTCAGCTAGTCCTCAGGCTGTGCTTCTACAGTTGCCTTGGAAGTGAAGGAGGGACAGTGTGCCAAAGACCATGGCACCCCAGCAGCAGGGGCTTTCCCTGGACACCAGCCCCAAGCATGGCCAGTTCCTTCCTGGTTGTCCCTAAGTAGAGAAGCAGCAGGCAGAGAGAGGTCTTACCATTGTCACCCAGCAAGCAGATAACTGTTCCGGTCTGTAAAAGGGACTTGACTGTGCCCAATCTAGAGCTTGAATTGGTGGTAGTGCAAGAGACTGAATAGCAACTGAGGGTCTAGGCCAGTATACTCTTGCCATCTGGAAGTGACCCACCCTCCTGTGGGTCAGGTACCTGCTCCCACCCACCTCTGGATAGTATGACCAGGTGGCTGCTATTCAGTATTACACTAGGGGGCTGAAGAGGTGTTCAGTCACCAGCACCCATGTTGGGCAGCTAACAATTACCTATACTCGTTCCTAGGGACCTGACCGTCTCTTCTGGCCTCTGTGGGCACCAGCATGCACGTGGTACACACACACACACACACACACACACATGTGTGTGTATATATATGTAAAAACTTACATATTATAAAATGTACTAGCTTTCTATATACTAATGATGAATACCACCATTATTACAGAAATGTCACTGACCTTGGAGTCAGAACTGCAGATGTGAATCCTGGCTCTGTCATTTCCGTGCTGGGTCCTCAGTAGATTCCCTAATCACCTTTGCCTGCCAGATGCAAGTGGTCCCATCCTCCAAGGGGTTCTCCACAGAGATGGAGGGAATGTCTTCTATCGCCTCTGGTGGGCTTGTAGCCTGATAGTTCCTCCTGGCTGCTAAATAAAACACAAAGGCATGCAAGAAAAAGCCAACAGCAAGTCAAGGCACCCACCTCAGGTTTGTCTTGATCCCTACAACTCTGATCTAGTTTGTGTTAACAGACACCCTTAACACTCCTTAAGTTGGCTTTTCTCAACCTGTGGGTTGCAACCCTTTTAGGGGCCATATATCAGATATCCTGCCTATTTACATTATGATTTATAACAGTAGCAAGTTTATAGTTATGAAATAGAAATGAAATAATTTTATGGTTGGGGTCATTACAATATGGGGAACTCTATTTAAAGGATTGCAGCATGCAGAAGGTTGAGAACCATTGCCTTAAGTGATTCAAGGGTCAAAAAGCCTGACAGAGCTGTAGGTCAAGGATAGCCTCATGGGGGACCTCACCTCAGACTCCCTCCAGCAAGACTGTAAGATCTCTGAGTTCCTGGCTGAAAGGCAGCAGTGGCCAGGCATATCCATATCCTCCTTGGAAAAAAAAAGAAATCCAGGCTCCTGAAGGCACAGGCCTGTGGCTTACTGGGTGAGAGGCCTGGCTCCCATAAAACGGCCCCCCTCTGGTTCAAAGGTACTTGCCCAGTAAGGTCCTGAGTTCAATCCCAGGAACCCATATGAAGGCAAAAAGAGAACACAGTAATGCATTTTTAAAAGGCACCAGCAAGATGGCTCAGCAAGGAAAGGCACTTGCCACCAAACCTGATGGTCTGTTTGATCCCTGGAGACCCACAGGCAGTCCTCTGACCCCCATGTGTGCAACATGGCGTATGCCTCTTCCCCAAAAATAAAAGTACCCATCCTGTTAATGGGGTGGGGCCAGAAGGAAAGTGTGAAGGCTTGGCTCACGACAGACATTCAGGCTTGGGTGCTTATGAGTCTCATCCTTCCCTCTGATGCATACTTGACAGCACATGTTTTCAAATAGTCTACAGTATTTGAAAGCACTAGGGAGGCAGAGGCAGGTGGATCTCGGTGAGGTGGAGGCCAGCCTGATCTACATAGTGAGACCCTGACCTGAAAAAACAAAAACCCACCTGATGTACTGTCTTTGTGAGTGTGTGTGTGTGTGTTCATGTGTGTGGAGGCCAGAGGTCCACCTCAAGGTACCTTCCTCAACTGCTCTTATTCTCTGACAGGATCTCCCACTGAACCTCCATTTGGCTAGACTGCGTGGCTGGACAGTCCCCCTCAGAGCTGTCTCTGCCTCGACACCTGAGATCACAGGTGAGTAGTGCTCAGGATGGAACTTGTGACAAGCACTTTACTGACCAAGCCACCCCCCCCCCCGAGCCCTGTCCTGTTGCAAATGCTTTGGTTAAGAATGAGGGCCATGGGAAGGAGCAAGGTGGTTTGGGGAGGGACTGGCACGGGCAGAGAGGCTCCAGGGGAGATGGTGACTGAAGTTAGCAGAACCCAGCAAAGCTGTTAGAGCTAATGGGACAGCTGGTGCCCTTGTCCATCCCAAGTGTGAGAATCTCAGTCCACCAAAGCCTCACTCATCTTCCACCTGCAAGAGTAAATCTTGTCTAACCCTTACCTGGTAGTGAGATGCCAGCAGTCTCTAGCAGAGCTGGGGGCACAGAGCCCAGAGACCTAGGGCCAGCAGGGCAGTCATGGTGGTCCAGCATCTACCAAGCACCAACACCATCTTCCAAGCTGGCTCCTGGGGACCTGAAGACATCTTGAAGATGACTGTCCCTTGCTGATGTGAGGTCCTTGAGATACTGAGTGACTTTCTGTAACAAGTCCCATGATGCTTATTACTCATTTATCCGAGGATAAGCCACCTCAGCTGGCACACAAGACTGCTGCTTTGAGTTTTGGTGACATCTCTCTGGCCTGGTAATGCTAGGGAAGAGGAGCATGGCCCCCAAGTCAAAACAGATGTAGGGCGGAGGCACTGGCTGAGCATGGAGCTGGTCTCTGCAGTAACGGGGCTGGAGAATGTCCACCTAAGAATAAGCAAGTTCTGGGGTCACAGCAGAGGAGAAATGCCCAGATCAACATAGCCACTGGCTCTGAGTCTCTTCACTCGAGGCTTAAAAAAAAACAGGCAAATTTCTGCCCAGGTACCTGCCCCACTTCTCAGGAAACAGGAGAGGGAGATGGATCCCATAAGACAACTATTCCTCCCCGCAACAACCTTATATGAAACAGGGCAGCCCAGGAATGTCCCCCAGCCCTCCCCACACCCTCAAAAGAGTGAACACGTATGCAAATTTAATGTGGGAGTCACGCTAACTGTTTCAACAACCAGCATGTGCCCATCCCTCCTCATTTCGGGGAGAGGGTACGTTCCAATCTGACAACACAAGTTCTTTCCAGCCTGGAAGGGCCAGGTGGGCGAGGGCTGGGTTGGCCCACAGCTGCCTGATGCACACTGCAAGAACAATAAGGATTTTTAGGGGCATTATGACTGAGTCAGAAAACACAGCTGCCCCTGAAAGTCCCTCATTTTTCTTGCTGTCCTTGAACATGCGCCAAGTAAGGTGGTTGGTCATCCAGTTGGCCCAGGTGAGGAGAGGTAGAGACGTTTGGTCCCTTACCCAACCCTAGCCCAGTGTCCCCCAGTCAATCAGCCTAGAACCCGGTTGGTATACTCTGACACAGGGATCCATGGATTTGAACTAAGGGAAGTGACGTCTCACAGGGGGGACATGAATCCGCTCTGCAGCAACTGGGTCTCGAGAGTCAAGCGAGAGTCTCAGGTCTGATATGGCTCAGCAAGAGGGGCCTCTCTCTAGCCCTGCCGAGGCCAGCCCTGATTCAGGTAAGAAGACGACCATCCCAGGAACCCTGGAGCCAGCACTGTGGAAGAACATGCAGGTGTGAGCCTGAGGAATGGCAGCTGGGCCCTGCCTTTCTAACAGCTCCCTGACCGAGGGTCCCAAAGACAAGCCAGGCAAGGTGGTGCAGGTGCAGCAAGAGTTGGAGGTCAACCTTGGCTACATAGTGAGCTGGACACCAACCTGGGCTAAGCGAGACTGTCTTAAAATCAAACCCCCAAACCAGGGGCTGGAGAAATGAGTCAGGGGTTAATCAGCCCTTGCTGTGCCATCATGAGGACCAGAGTTCAGAGTCTAGCATTCATGTAACAAGCCAGATATCCCACAAACACCTGTAACTGCAGCTCCCAGGGATCTCCTTGCCACCAGGCATGCATCCCTGCATGCACACACATAATCTAAAAAGGAGACGAGGTGACTTCTCTATCACTCAACTCAGGACTGCAATCAATCACATACTGTCCATGACTACTAACACAAGTGGGTATGACTTCAGAATGTGGTGGGTAGGAGGTGCAGGCTGGCCCTCTGGTTGCACCCTGCCCTACCTTTTACACAGTCCAGAGCTTCAGGTGGGTCTATGAGTGACCAAAGCAGTGGGCAAAGACAGACTTCTGGAATGTTCCACACGTTTTTAGGTTTAAACCATGAAACTGACTCATTGTAGGCTTTGAAAGGGTGGCATAAAGTAGCAAAAACAAAAAGTCAGTAACTTTTTTTCTCCTTGTAGGAAAATGGAAATAAAACCAAAACACTTTTCAGGGCCAGTGAGCTGGCTCAGCAGGTAAATGCACGTGGAGCACAAGCCTGGTGACCTAAATTCAACGCTCAGAACCCACGATGGAAGGAGAGAACTCTCTACTGGAAAAGGTCCTCTGCAAGTGTGCACACACACTCTCTCACCATACACATCATAGAACACCCCCTCCCCCGGCAAAAAAGATATTGTGTCAAGGGTTCAGAATTGTGCCCTCACTGAAATGGTTTGGTCAAGGCTTAGCTCACCTTTTCTGAGTGACCTTTCTTGACCTCAGCCCGATGCCAGGCTAGAATATTTTTCTGCTCCGCTGCCTCAACACACATTACACTGTGCCTCACCTGTTGGTCCACCCCATCTGAAAATGGTCCCAGAAGCACCTTCGTCACATGAGGATGCCTGGAATTCTCATTGGCAACAGTCGCCCCTGCAATTCTTGGGACTCGTTACCATTCTGGTGCAGGAGCTCAAAACTAAGGCAGGGTCTGACTCCTGGCAATGGTCAGAGGAACACCTCCCTGCTATCCTAGGTGACACTTCTAGGCCTGGCTGTGCCACTACCAAACACTGGCCACCCAACCCATCACACACAGTCCCACTCTGTGCAGGCCCATGCTGGGCACACATTCTTGACTGAGTTGGCCCATGCCTTTCTTCTGAGGCTGATGACCCACACAAGGCTTACCAGGGAGCTGGAAGAAGGGGAAGTTCCCATCAAACAGAATCCCTAAAATAGCCAGTCACCCACAAAACCATGATAGAAGGGAAAGAAAAGCCAACTAGATATCAGCCCTTGTTTGGAATGCGATGTAGAAGGAAAGCTATGTGCCAGCCCCACCCTGGCTAGAAAGTGGTCCAGGGAGAGGATGCCAGGCCCAAGGAGTCATGGGGGAAACCTGTCCTTCAGAGAGAAGCCACTGGGACAAGGGCTGGCCTTACAGAGGCCAGGTTTGCTGGTCAGGGGCCAGTAGCCTGCAGGGTTTGGTCCTCCTTCCAACTACCCCCATGAGTCAGTTCCAGGCCAGCAGGCTTGAGGGTGGGGGGTCAGAGGCCCTGCTGGATTTCATCCTGGGCTGCAAGGAAAAGCTTTTTGGCCTTTCTGGTCTCTGATGAACAAGCCAGGAGATCTAAAAGCCATCCATCAGAGCCGCTGGCTTTCTTTACGATAACCAATCGCTCTCTGCCAGAAATTCTTTTGGTAAGAACACTGACTTTCAGAGCCTTGGCTCCTCCTTAGCTCCCCCAGCAGCAGTGCTGTCTGGCCTGTGCTGATGGCTAGACCACCATGGGGCACAGTTCAGGGTCCAGAGGGTGGAGAGCCAGGTGCCCCTGCCCCTCCAGCACAGCTGGAGCTGGGCCTAGGTGTATTTTCCATATAAATACATATATCTGCTCCCGAGCCCAGGGCAGGTCACTCATGTTTCCAGACCACAGTGAGTGCATTATGGATGATGTAAAACTCTGTTGAGCCTTTACATGGGATCCAATCGACACAAAAGGGCTTTGCCCACTGAGCCATCTGTTTCTAGAAAGTGCTATTAGAACATAGGTGTATTCATTCACTGACGCATTCTCTATGGCTGCTGTCAGGCTACAATAACAGAACAGACTAGAGTCGTTCCTCAACTTTCATCGGCTCATGCCATGCCCTGTCAGTCAGAAGGGCACATTGCTAGCCCAGGAAAAGGTCAAAAGTCTACGTGCTGCAGCGATGGCTCAGAAGTTAAGAGCACTTGATGCTCCTAGAGAGCCCAGGTTTGGTTTTCCCAGCACCACATGGCAGCTCGCAACCTGTAACTTCAGCTGCAGGGGACCAATAAGGACACACATGGCACACATACGGGCACTAACATATACATATGTCTTTAAAACAAGAAGCTGGGCAGTGGTGGTGCATCCTTTAATCCCAGTACAGAGACAGGTGGATCTCTGTGAGTTTGAGACCAAACTGGTCTACAAGAGCTAGTTCCAGGACAGCCTGCAAAGCTACACAGAGAAGCCCTGTCTTGAAAAAAACAAAACAAAACAAAACAAAAAAGAAACTTCTAAAGGGCAGAGTGATGCAGCTTGGTGGTTCAGACCTACCTACGTTACCATATATAATGCTCTGAGTTGGATGAGACAGACAGATGGACACATAGTAAGTGTATTATTCCCACACATTTTGTAAGGTTCAGAAATCATAAGTTGAACCATTGCTAAGGCAGAGACTTTCTTAGTTATAAGACATGGATGGCCCTCATGGCAAAAAAAAAAAAAAAAAAAAAAAACCCAAAAAAAAACTAGTAATTTGGACTTTTACAAAACAAAAGCTTCTGCTTGTTCCTGAGCCACAGTTGTTCGCATGTACCACGTGCTGGGCTAAATACAGAAGACACGTAAGCACAGCCTGCACGCAGAGTTTGCTCTCAAGGCCTGTGACGAAGCAGCTGGGAGAGCCACGCAGCACAGCCACCGACACTGGAAGAAGTGTAGTTACTTAGGCAGCCCGCCTGCAGGCTGGCTGGCTGGCTCCTACTATAGCCAGAAAGGAACCCTAGAAAACGAGACTCTCTCTGTCCCAGCTCTGGGCACATCACTTGTCACCTTAATTAAGTGGACACTCTAAGAGCCACAAAGCCTTATATCCAGCTCTCTTACCCAGCCTCTCAAGGCCAGATGTGCTTGTGAACCTTCCAGGTTTTCAAGTGGAATGTGACGCCTAAGCTACATATTATGCAATACCCCAGTGGGACAGCAACTGTAATCAAACATGTTAATACCTCTGCAGTGAGACCTATGAATATTCATACACCCACGATAAATATAGACTCTTAGTCTGAGGTCAGCTTGGGTCAAGTTTTCCCAAAGATTTAGTTACAAAAGCTGCAACTTGGGTTTTCAAGGTTCTGTGGAGTTCAGGATTTGGGTGTAGGCCTGCAACAGCAACAGTTACGAAGTGCAGACACTGTCTCACGTGAAGTTCCTGGCCTTGGCTGGGCAACACTCTTGCCTGTCCCAATGGCCTTCACTGCAAGTAGACACAAAAAAGCAAACTACAAGACACTCAGTAAGGACACACCAAACGACTATATGCCACCTGACATTTTTTCCCTCCAAAGAACAGCCCCTAACATTGGTAAAAGTGGAGGAAATCACAGTATATCAGGCGTGAATGAATAGTTTCTCCTACTCTGTTTATGTGGACAAGGACAATAAACTGTCCTTTGGTCACTTGATGCTGTCTGAGGGGCAGGCACGATGGATTGGGTTTATCAGGAGCCGTGGAGTGGGTGGGAATTCAAACTTTAGAGACCCCATTTTTATTTTTCCCTTGTGTAGTTCCTCAGAGCCTCCCTATGGCCAAAGTTCCATTTGGAAATCTAAAATGATTTATCTCATCACAACTTCCTAGAAGCTAATTAGAAAAAAAATGTGCTAATTGGATAATCTGATTTCAGATGTTCTAATTATACTCCTTGGTGAGAGGGGTACAAAATATAATAACATAAAATGTAACAGACTTCTTCCAAAAGTGTAAAACATCCAGAAAGCCTAAGGTAAAACTTCCAAAAATAATCTTAGATTAAGATTTCTCTTTTTTTTTAAATTGTGTGTGTGTGTGTGTGTGTGCTTGCACCTGTACGCACCACCTGTAGGGCAAAAAACAAATTGCAGGAGTTCATTCTCTCCTTCCACCACGTAGGTCCTGGAGACTGAACTCAGGTCCTCAGGCTTAGCAGCAGGCATCTTTACCTGCTGATCCATTTTGTCAGCCCACATTAAGAATATTTATTATAATAGACCTCATTATACACAGATAAACCATCCCCTAGAAACTCCACAGCTCTTCTCCACTCTCGGATGTCTGAAGAGACTGGGGTGAGGGGATAGCTTTACCCAGCATTCTGGAATTAAATGAATTTTCTCTGTTTAATGCAACCCAGTTTCAGCATTCTGAAGTGTCATGCCCTCTTTCTTAAGACTACTCCTACGAATGACTACCAGCAGTTTCCTCATCGCCTGAGATTTCTAAACCCCAAATTGGGAAAGAAGTTCTTGATTCCATTGGTGATTTCCCCCTCACCCTGGCACTGGGCAGATCTGTGGGAGTAATTTTACTCCCTGATTGGGAAACACGAAAACAGCTCTGGGGACAAGGTGGCAAAGGAGAAGGCAGGAGCGGGGTCAGGGGTGGGAGGGGTGGAGTGGTGGGGGGGGATCTGCACTTGGGAGAGCATACCCTTCAAACACCATGCACTTGGGACAGATGTCCTGTTAGTGTCAGCTGGGGCCTGGCACACCTGCTGATAAACCCAAGCTGCTGGGGAACTCAGCTATATTTACTCAAGGCTAGCTGCCCCAGCCGCCTGCTACAGTGGTGCCTGCAGCTCAGTGGTCTGGTACAGATCCGTTAGGGCATTACAGATAGGACGAGGGTACCTTCTCTGGCCCTCTGCAGCACATGTGTTGCCCAGAGGGCAAATATGGACAGTGTAGGGGCAACATGAAGGCCACATACACTGCTGGGGTAAGCAACATGTGACAGCCCAGAACAACAGGGTGGCAGTGCCCACGGCCAGGCACATCAGTTTCACTTTCTGGGTTTCATTCCTAGGTCACCTCTCACCCTGAAAGGAGAAAACATCTTTTGAATGGCAAGAGAGAAAATCCTCAAAGAAATTCAACAATGTTCCGTGTCACTTTTTTCTTTCTTTCCGGAGACACTGTTTCTCTCTGAAGACACTAATAGACTTTAGTGAAAAATCTCCACATACGTAACATCAGTCCCCTGGGCTGCCTGCCTCTAATATGATTACACATCAAATGCAATAAATGGAGCAAAGTGGTATTATTTTTCTGGGAAAAACCAACATCATAAAAGAGTCTTTATTGAATCAGAGGCCCATGAACTGTTCTCTTGCCTAATTATGGCTCCAAGTGAATGAGGCTGGGTTTCCAGGCAGAGTTCCTCACAAGTCTACAGCCCAGAGAGCAATGGGATATTTGTCACAACTTGTCTAATTACAACAAAATCCACCAAGAGGACAGATAGGGAGAATGCCAGGGGAGGTTGGCAGCAGCCCCCTCCCCCACTCAGGACCTGACAAAAAGAGGCTGATTTTCTAGCTACTTCTATTTTCAGAGGCTGACCCCTGCCCCACTCCCACCCTCACATCCAAGTTAGGGTTCCAGATCCTTTCCCTAGCATCCCAGCTCTGCCCCCTCTGAGCCCATCTCTATGGAAAAGACACATTGTGGAAATAGGATTTTTTTGCCAGGTGTTTCAACACTCAAAATTTGACCACGGTTAGTGTGACTGTGTATGCACTACCTCAGGTCTGCCCAAAGATGAGCGCTTGCTGCCACCAGATTCAGGAAGAGAGGGAGGGAGGGTGAGTGAGAGGGTGACAGGCTCTGGGAAGGGAGGGTTCACCCTCCACACCAACCAGGCAGGAGCTAGGGATGTGATGGCTTCTCCCAGATGTGGAGCAGTCTGGCCAGGTATACTGGATTCTAACATTCTGCTGATACTTAAGTCTATAATTCCAAGTATCTGTTGCTCTCAAACTTCAAGAGCAATAGCAAGCTCCATGCCAGCCAAGATTACACAGACAGACCCCGTCTCAAACAAACAAAAACAAAACCTTCCAAAAGTAAAGACATATCTTCTACTATAAATCTGTCTCTGCCTCTGTGTACTAACGTCCAGAAGAGCAAGGTCAATATAAGGGGTCAGACATCACCCTGCCCCTCCCACTGACCTCCTCCACGTACTGAAGCCCACATCATCAAGATCAGTGTAAGGGGTCAGACATCACCCTGCCCACCCCTGACCACAGCCTGTCCTCTCCAACAGACTCCAGTAATGATCATGGGACTCCTCTGGGAAAATGGGTACTTCTGGCACCCCAACCCTGTTTCAGGTAAGCCTCTCTGGCAAAGGCTTTTCTTCTAGAGTTTTCTCTACAGATAGCAAGTCAGCATGTAGGCTTGCCAGCCTCAGGTTGTCCTATCTTGACCTCCCCAGAGTCTGTTCATTGGCCCTACCAGCCCAGGGGTAAATTCCGACAACACTTGGGAATAGTATCCATGTCCATCCATGTCCTACCTCCACCTTGGTCCTGGCATTTCCCATGGGCATTTCTGTTCATTTTTCATAATGCCCACAAAGCAAGCTTGGATGGAGTCAGGAACTTCACCTGAGGCACTACCAGCCCAATCTAGCCAGGGTCTACAATGACCAAGCCTCCAAATCTAAAGTCAGCAAGTACCGTCACTCCAGCAGAAGAGCGTGTTCCCAGACAGCTTTTGAGATGCTACCAGCACATGGGCATTGTGCCCTTTCTTTGTTTTCAGAAGGATGAGAGGGGACAGGGGAAAGGTGGAGGGTTATTTCTTTTAACTAATTATTATCATTGGTGTGTATGTGTGTGTAAAATGCAGATGTGTCCACACCACAGCACACATACGGAGGTCAAAGGACAACATTCAGGAGTCGGTTCCTCCTTCCACCATGGATTCAGGGGGAATAGAACACAGATTTAGGTGCACTCAGCAGCATCATTACCCACTGAGCCATCCTGCCAGAACTAGATGGTTATTTCTTAGGCATGGCTTGCCAGACTGGGATTTTAGCCTCTAAGAAACAGAAGTCAGTGCTTGCCCTTGAACCCCACATTCCCAGGGCAGAAATCCAGTGAGAGGAAGCAGGTTGCATGAGCACACACCACAGTCTTTCTTAGAGGGATCCGAACTTCACAGCTGCACATCTCCAAGTTCCCCCCATCACCCCCCATCCCTACCACCGCACCCCCTCCACACACAGCCCATCTCCTCTCCACCATGGCCTCTCCCATGTCTGCACCTCCCAGCCAGGACACTCAGGAGGGCCGAGTCCGCAAGGGAGTACACCGTAGTCAGCCCAGTTTCCCGCTGGGCAGAGCAGGCACTTTCAGGCCCCGCGGCGGCAGTGCTGAAATCAAAATCACAGGACAGCTAGTTCCACAGGGCACCTTCCTCTCCTGTCCTCCTGGATGGCCAACACAGGGGGCTGGCTGCAGAGTGATTTCCAAATTCCCCAGTTGCCCAGAACATGCCAAAAGGAGGGAGGGCACAGCACAGTGGGTGAGAGGTCATCTGCCTGTCCGTTCTGCACAGGGTCAGCTAAGGCAACTAGAGACCGAAGCACCAAAGACGAAGGTTAATGCCTTAGAAATTCCAAATAAAAGCATCACTGTGCCATATCAAACTACTTTACTCCCCTATAGGGTATGCTGAACTTGCCACTGAGCTGGTGAGCCTGGAGCCACCAGAGAAACTGAGATGTCTTTCCTGGGACTTTTCATGAACTGTGCTGGAGTCAGAGATGGAGGAGTCTTCATGCTGTCCAGGCTGACTGGCTGCTGTGCAGAACAGCGCGAAGTGACCACATCTACAGGCCAGGGTTCCTATGAGGTCCATGCTGGCTAATTCAGACCTCCCACCTCCTGTGCTATATAGCTCAGGCTTGCTGGCTCCGACCTGGAAGCTACACCCAGAAGGCCAGGGAACTGGCTGCTGTGCCACAAAGGCTAGCTGTGAGACCCTGGGAGAGGCCATTCCCTCCACACTTCCCCTCAGATGCTCTCAGGGCTGGCAGAAAAGTCAGTGAGCGGAGCAGTGAGCGGAGGGGCCAGCTTCCTCACAGACGGGCCAGTCCTCAGCACACAGAGGGTAGCCACTAAAAAGCCAGGCGAGCTGGGAAGAGGAAAGTCCTCTGCTGCCAAGCCTGATGTTATGATTTTGATCCCTGGGGCCCATATGGTAGAAGGCTCACCCACATACATACATACAAATAAATAAATGAATATGAGAAATTTTTCTAAAAAGCAAACAAAGGACCAAGTTTGAGGCAGGGGAAGGGCTCCCACATATTACCCCCAGCTTTTGATCAAGAAGCCACTGTTCCTGGTGTACTTCCCTAAGTACACCAAGTAACTTCCCCAAGGCCACATGTGTCAGCAAACAACAGTCACTATGAGAAACTGCCAGACTCAAAAGCCTAAGGTCTCAGTCATACTGCAGCCTTCCCAACCAACAGATATAAACAGGGAGATTCAAAATACAAGTACAGCATACGGGCACACCACCATGAACATGCCCGACCTCACAACGTGTGTGTGTGTGTGTGTGTGTGTGTGTGTGTGTGTGTGTGTGTGTGTGTGTGTACGGCACGTGTGGAGCTGCCAGGTTGTGCCAGCCACTGTACACATTTTAAAATATAAGCCTCACCACACCCTCCCAGGGTAAGACTCATAACCCCTGACTCACAAAGGAGAAATTGGTGTACAGTCAAGCCATCTAGCCAATGCCACCTTGCCTACAGGGGATCAGAACTGGAGCCCCAATACACCCATGTAAGTGGGTGGCTTTTGGAAAATTAAAATGACCTCTCCCTCGTGCTACAACCCTCTTTCGGGGACTTATCACAGATTAAGAGCTCCATGCTTTTGTTTGAAAGTCCTGAAACTAGCCAAGCATTTCCCAGCCTTCCAGAGGAAAGCAGAGGGAATCAACTCCATGAAGTAGGAGCCATCCTATCCCGGAGAACTTAGACAGCTTGACTCTGGACAAAGAGGCAGTGAAGAAAGCCCAGGAAGAAACTCGGAGACCAGCGGGGGAGGCAACAGTGAAACACTGGAAGCATTTCTAAATATTAGATGTCTGGGGCTGGAGATCTGGCTTAGCAGCGATGAGCCCTGGCTGCTGCTTCCCAGCACCCACAAAGCCACTCATGACCATCTGTAACTCGAGTCACACCCTTTTCTGGCCTCCTTGGGCACCAGGCATGCATGTGATGCATAGACATACATGCAGACAAAACACCTGTACACATGGAAAAAAATTTTCCGAAGTTGCCAGGAGACTTGAAGGTAGAGACCAGAGGACTAGCTTCTCCCAATATATCTTTTATCATTCCTATCTTGCTAGGCAAAAACTGACCTTTAATCTTTAATAAGTTGGGATTTTATTTTTAAAAAAAGCTAGAAGGGTGAGGTTAATTATTCACAGGGTTGCAATTTAGGTAAGAGTTGAGGGAATGAAAGTTTCCTCCCACAAGCAATACCTGAGCCCAGCAAGGGTCTCCCTGGAGGTCTGGCTAAGACCCTCCTCCCATCACTTTCCACCTTGCATTTGTGCTTCCTGAAGAAGGCTCCAGCACAAACAAGCCTGGCCATCCAGTTACTTCCTCTTGAGAATCCTTGAGGTACCCATCTTCCAAGGATGGAATAGGGTGTGGTGCTGGGCCAGGAGGGAGGCGTCTGCCAAGAGACCCAGCAGAGTGGCAAAGCCTTCAACTAAAGCACTTGCTTTTGCTAAATGCATTTGTTTAAATCAAAGCAGAAGTAATCTGCTGCTGGAGGACAGGCTAGCCCAGCCTAGTGTCTAGCTCAAAATTTTTTTTTGTAAAGGAACCTCCCCCCAAAGCAAATCATTCACTTCTCCCAAAGAAATGAAGGACTGAATAATTACTTTAAAAATCCCTAACACCTGGCCAGCCACGGCATGCTGAGGAACAGGAGACCACCAATGCTGGAGGCCTTCTGATTCCCAATGACTTATGTCCTACATTCTGAAGTTTGTCCGCTCCGAGGCGGGTGAAAAGCAGCCAGCTGGGCAAGCTTTCTGCATCCCACGGCTCCAGCTCACTTCGGTGGATGGTTTATGACCACGAAAAACTATGGAGATTTCCACTTCATTTACTTTTCGATACAGATTGGGGGGCACTAGGAGAGGCACTGGGTCAACAGGGTAACTTGTTTTTTCCAGCCTGATTCAGCACCCCCAAAGAGAGCATTTTTCTTAATTAGGAACAAAGCTTCCAGATGAAGTGCCCACCAGTTCTGTTCCCTAAACAATTCTGTAAGGATGTTAGGAAATCTACACCATGGCCAAAGAAACTCCTTCCTTCCATACTTCAGAATAGCACATTC
Organism: Mesocricetus auratus; assembly: GCF_017639785.1. Lineage (NCBI taxonomy): Eukaryota > Metazoa > Chordata > Mammalia > Rodentia > Cricetidae > Mesocricetus > Mesocricetus auratus. The sequence continues at coordinate 58,175,954 of NW_024429191.1, read as the reverse complement.
CACCAACTAGAGTCTGTGGGTCAAAGCTTACAGGCACAAAACTCAGGCTATGACCCTTGCTGGGGCTCACCAGCCCAATCCAGGCTTCTCTCCACACCTGACTCCCTCTTCTGTTCTCACTGCCTCGTGCCACCAAAGGACAGGGACAGCAACAGCCCGGGTATGATTTGTACAGGGTCTACTTTGCACGTGGCCCACATGCATGGGAAGTCTGGGGGGGGGATACCTCTTTTATGGTCTTTGTACAACTGCCCAAGAGGTGGGCCAACCTGGTTTCCTTCCCTCCCCAGCCTCCAAGCTTCTAGAAATCTCTCTTTTCCCAATGCCATGAAGAAGGGGGACAGTTGTGCCCTATTTGGTGAATTTGCCCTTCATACAGAGTTTAAATCTCCTAAGTGTATGATCCTAAATGTTTTTTCAAAGCTGCTCAGACAGCCACACAACACATAAAGATAAAAGGAACCAAAGTTCAAGAACCCAAGATTTCAGGGCTTTTCGTGTGTGTGTGTGTGTGTGTGTGTGTGTGTGTGTGTGTGTGTGTGTGTGTGTGTGTGTGTGGTGTTTTGGGGAGGGAAGTTTTACGAGCAATAGAGCTTAAGAGGGAAGGGGCCTTTTTTTTTTCAGCACAAACTTGATGGTGGTCAGTACTGGGTTACATGAAAGTGTGTGAAAGACTAGTTAGAGATGTGCACACAGACTCAGTATTTAAGACATGGAGTGGTGAGGCAGGGGCTCAGCATCCAGGCCGCTTCCCCAGGAGCAAGTTTAGAAATCGGGCTCTATCTTCCCCACCCCCAAGCTCAAGGTTGGCGCCATACAGCAAGACAGGCCGGTCCAGAAGAAAAAAAGCCCTTTCTTCCCCAACCCCAGGTCACCTCAACAAGGTCCCAGGAGGATGCCGACTCACACTTTCAAGTGCGTTCCTATTTCCCTGCCGAAGCACAGATTCCCCGAACCCACACAGACACCCCACGGAGCGCGCCTCCCCAGTCCTTCCACCCTGGTGGACATGGGAGGTGGCGGCCCAGTCGGAACGCACGAGGACCAAGAAGGGGCCGCCCTCGGACGGCGAGGAGCGTGGAGAAAACGCCGGTCCTGGGGACCGAGGACTGGGACTTTGTAGGCCAGTTGAACTGACACCCTCATCTTGCCCGCAAAGACCCAGCTCTCAGCTCCCGTCCGCCTTGGAGTTCCGAGTGCCGAGTGCTGTGCTCCCCAGATGGGCTGCCCCGGACTGAGTCCCGCCGCCCGTTCTTGGCACCGCGGAGGCTCGGCGAACGTTCCGCAAGAAGCCACCTGCCCCGCCCGACCTCGGCCTGCGGGCTCCGAAACCAGCCTTCGCAGGGTTATACGACGCGCAGCGCACGCGGCCCAAAAGACAGTGCTGGGGACGCGGGAGGCGTGCGCCCCCGGCCTCATATCCACCCGTGCGCGAGGGCTGCACGCCAAGAAACTTCCCAGCGCCCGCACGCCGTGCCCGGGAGGCCCAGCTGCGCGCCGCCCGGTTACCTGTGCCCAGACCGGCGAGGCGGGACCGAACCGCGGCGCCTCGGGACCCAAGCTGCTTGCTCCCGCACGGCTGCCGCAGCCCGGCCCGCGCGCCCCGATGTTCCTGTAGCTCGGTGCGCGCACGGCCGAGGATCCGCGGCCTCTCTAGACCTGCTCCCGGACCTGGGGACCTCCACGGGGCCCCCACCGAGCCGGGGAGGACGTGTGCGCTGCCGCAGGACCCCTCGAAAGTTGCGGGGTTCCTCTCGCTTGCTCTCTCAGCGCGACCTGGCTCCACGTGCTGGTGACACATCAGGAAGGCTGCGTGCTCCGTGGCTCCCAAAGGACGGACACGACCAGCGCCCGCCCAGCACAGCCTCCTCGAGCCCAGTGGACCGCGCTCCGCCCCAGCCCGCCCTCCGCCCGCCCCTCGTCGGCACCGCCCCCGGCCGAGACGCCTGCTCCCGCTAGCGGCCCAGGCGGGAAGACCCTGCAGGGAGTAGGGTGGGAGAGTTCCCCTCCAGAGTCTCCCCGGGCCGAGGACCTGGACACTGGCCGCCCGACTCGACAGTCTCGAGTGCCTTCCACCCAGTCACGCAGCCCTTCCCACTCCCCTGAGCCCCAGTAATTTTCCCTTTTCCTCCTCTTGCGGGTCCGATCCGCTGCCGGCGCTTCCTCCGGTGAAGACCGGCGCCGGGAGCCCCCTGCCGGCCGCCCTTGCTCTCCGGCCGCGCCCCCTCCGTGGTGCAGCGCCCTGCAGCGGGCCTCAGCCTCCCCACCCGCAACCTAAGCAGGGACAGCCTTTGAGGGCTTCGTGGCAAACCCAAGAGATGATACATTTAAAGTGCCCAACGTAGTTCCCGGGAAGAGAACCTCTTGAAAAGCTGGGTTCCTTTAAGGGTGGGACAGAGAAGCTACGATATAGATAGAGACATTTCTAGTTCCAGGACAGCCTCCAAAGCCACACAGAAACCCTGTCTTGAAAAACCAGAGAGAGAAAGAGGGGGGAGGGGGGAGGAAGGGAGAGGGAGAGGGAGAGGGAGAGGAGAGAGAGAGAGAGAGAGAGAGAGAGAGAGAGAGAGAGAGAGAGAGAGAGAGAGAGAGAGAGAGAGAGAGAGAGAGAGAGAGAGAGAGAGAGAGAGAGAGAGAGAGAGAGAGAGAGAGAGAGAGAGAGAGAGAGAGAGAGAGAGAGAGAGAGAGAGAGAGAGAGAGAGAGAGAGAGAGAGAGAGAGAGAGAGAGAGAGATTTCCCAAAATCGACCTGTTCCCTATCTCCTCTATCTGCCTGCGCTCGAGTGGTTAATTGTGTGTTTACCCGGGGCCGGTGTGGACTATCCGTAGGCTTCTGCCAAAATAAGTCAGCAGAAGATTGATTTCAGAGGGCATAGAGAAGCCAAATAACCACTGAGATTGAGTTCCCTAGCTACCTTCAGGTGGAGGCTTGGAGTCATTTAACTTAAAATAACATGGCACTCCCGCTGAGGGTATCTTCTCTTTCTGCCCCCATTACCCAAAACATGCTTTAAAACCTGTGGCGGGACTGAGCGCTTTCTCTGTGTCTGACACTGAGACCTCCGCCCGCCCCCAACCCGTTAGGACAGGCAGATGCGCAGGGGCAGCTGCTGGAAGGACAACTCTGGAAGGGCTTGAGGGCAGAAGGCTCCGTGCCCTGAAGGGGACGGGCGCAGGCTTCAGGCTTCGGTAATCCCCATTATTTCGGAGCCTGGATTAGAGGGACAGAAGGGAGGATAACCTGGCATGGCTGGTGACGCTGCCTGAGTTGAAGGCACTCTGAGTTCCTCTCCCTTTTATTATTGCTCTCTGACAAACCCTTCGGATCTGTGAGACTCCGGAGCCTAGAGGAGCCAATGTCCTGGGGGGATGAAAGGGCAAGGATGTAATGGGTTTACCCAAGCACTGATCCCAGAGAAGCCCCCAGAGATTAAGATTTGCTACTTGGGCCTGAAATCCCCCTGCTACCCCGATCACATCAAAGGACATGGCTGTGGGGGATGCCTAATCCCATCAATGGAATAAAAGCTGGACAAGAAAGGAAATTCTGTAAATTTAGGGTAGCCCCAGGCAGGATGCAAGACCACAGCACACAAGAGAGGGTCAGTTAGTAGGGAGCTGGTCTTCTCATTACATTGCAAACACCTCTCCACCGCCAGTCAGTCCATAAACAGACAAAGCAGACCTATTACTTCTTAAGGTGGCCCTGTAGGAAAGTTGAGCACAGGAACTGATCAAACCAGGCGGTGAAACTGGTCTTGCCTCCAGGGTCAGAAAGGGATGCAGAGAAAGTAAGAACTCCCCCAAGGTCACAGTCTGCTGGTTCCATATTTGCAAGGGCTCCTGATGCTCCTTGCACCTCCAACGGGCACATGATCATATGGAAGAATGTTAAATAAAAGAAACAGCAGTGAACAGTTTTAAATCTAATTGTCTTAAGTATTGCTGTCACCTGGTGTCCAGAGACAGCAAAGAGCTACAAAGAACCTGTGACCATGGATAGCATGGGGCTCCTTCCCCTCCCCATATTTAGCAATTTACCTCAATTCTTTCCTCTTAACCCAGATAGTTTTATGAGGGAGAAACCCCCAAAGCCAGGAATGATTTTTTTACAGCAGGAAAACTCACTTGGGATTACTAGTTTTTTTGTTTTGTTTTGGGTTTTGGTTTTTTGAGACAGGGTTTCTCTGTGGTTTTGGAGGCTATCCTGGAACTAGCTCTTATAGACCAGGCTGGTCTCGAACTCACGGAGATCTGCCTGCCTCTGCCTCCCGAGTGCTGGGATTAAAGGCATGCACCACTACCGCCCTGTAGGATGACTAGTTTTGTCAACAGGTGGAACCTGTTTCAATTCCCTAATGCCCATGCAGACTTCTATGTGTAACCTCCTCCCGGTGGGCCTGTTTCCTCACTGGCAAGTTGGGAAGTATTTCCCTCTGTGACTTCCCCCAGCTTGATTGCATTCAGTGGCAGGAAAGGAAGGGTCAGTGGTGACAACCAGAATCTGATTTTGCTGACATTGTCCACACAATATTGCTGCTGACCTTGGGTACATTCACCTCACTCAGAAGTCTCTGAACAAATTTCTATGGGCAGGGTAGGTATTTGAAAGATTCTAGAATCCTTGGTTGAGGGCCAAGTCTTCAGCCAGAGTGCTACAAGTCTCTTCTTTGTTCTTGCCATTTAAGACAGATTTTTTTAAATGGTACTGGGAAGGGAACCAGGCGTCTCATGATGGACAAGTGCCCTAGAACTGAGCTATATCTTTTTCCCTTAAAACATTTTTTTCATTTTTTTAGACAGGGTCTTAGAAAATTGCACAGATTGGCCTTGAACATTTCTTTTTCTGTAGCCCAGGCAGTCTTGAACATTTGTTCTTCTTTCTGCTTCAGCTTGCTGAGTAATTGGGATTATGAGACTGTGCCACTAGGCCTCCTAGAGGCCTGGCTTGATTCTTGCTTTTATTACCCCCTACCCTCGTGTGTGTGTGTGTGTGTGTGTGTGTGTGTGTGTGTGTGTGTGTTGTGTAGGTCACTGTGACCTTTCACCTTTTAGAAAGGGAATGCAACTATCCACAAAACTCTCCTCTGTCAGGGCCACCTGGTCTAAAGTCCAACTCACACCCAATCATCTATGGGGGATGGTCTTTGCCTCTGTCCACACCTACTTCCTATCCTTCTGGGCCCCTGGGGAATGCAACCTTTGCCAGCATGTCTGTGTGTCCTTGGCTAGTGTGGCTGATACTACCTAGTTGAGTAGAGGTGTCTATCAGATTGGTATTGTGCCTGCTTGACCCACAACTAGCAAATACATGGATACAAGAGTCAAGTGACAGTATCCAGGGCTTTTCTAAGAAGTTTTCTGCTTCTCCTGCAGAGGGCTAAATCTGGGGACTGGAGGTAAAAACCCTGGTGGTGCTTCTCAAATATGCACAAATCTCTGGGATTGATCCCCAGCCCTACATACAACCAGCTGTGGTATTGCTATATGCCTATATCCCAGTAGTTGGGAGGTGGGGACAGGAAGGTCACAAGTTCTAGGTCATTCTCAGGTTCAAGGCAAGCCTGGGATACATGAGTCTCTGACTTGAAAACAAACAGCAAAAGACTTCAGGTAATCTTGAAACAAATCACTTCTCTTGTAATTTCTGAGGCTATGAAACAGCTCGATAGGCTGGTGGCTTTAGATTAGCTTTTGTCCCCAATGATGGGTTTGGGCCTTCAGAGCCTGCTATTATAAACATATATAGATAATAAGTATTTATGTCTTTATTCAAAAATATATTTGTCCTGTAGTTTGTGGGAGTTGTACAGAGGAGAAGGAAAGTACCTGTGCCTGCTTAAGCAAGCCCTGGATCATCATATTTGAGTGTCCAAAGATGGACAGGGTGAAGACAAGCATGGTGGCCCACACCTGAAACCAGGAGCTGAAAGAGTTAGGATACAAATCCCACTAATTGACAGGAGCTTGAAAAATACATTTATTTTTAAATAGGCAAACAAGCTGGGTGGTGGTGGTGCACACCTTTAATTCTAGCACTCGGGAGGCAGAGTTGGGTGGATCTCTGTGAGTTGGAAGCCATCCTGGTCTACAAAGAGAGTTTCAGGACAGCCAGGGCTGTTACACAGAGAAACGCTGTCTTGAAAAACCAAAAGATAAATAAGTAAAATAAAATAAGATAGGCAAACAGATGCAAAGGAAATCGACCAGCACTTGGGAGAAGGCAGGACAGCATCAAGAGCTCAAACCAGAGTGAGCCGCCTAGACAGAAAATGGCTACATTTGTTTATGTGTTGGTAACTGGGAGGGGACACATGAAAGAGGCTTTGGGAGCATCTGCTAAAAGTCTCTGAGTGGACAGGGACCCCCTTAGAATTCATTAACACGTTCACCTGATTTGAGTAATTTGGGAATCTGTGTTTCTTTGTACAATAAGAGAACTGAGACCATGTCTCTCCAGGGACAGGATATTGGAGTAAAACTAGCAGCTGGAGGCATAAAAGATACAGTTGCAGAAGTCTGCTTTTTAATCAAATAGTATTCTTTCACTGGAAGGAAGGGGCCTGGCAGTATATTGCATGCTTAAAATCTCCTGGAGGGAGGGGTGTTGGTGTTGCACACCTTTAACCCCAGCACTCGGGAGGCAGCGGCAGTTGGAGATCTGTGAGTTTGAGGCCAGCCTGGTCTACAGGACAGCCTCCAAAACAATACAGAGAAACCCTGTCTCAAAAAAAAAAAAAAGAAAAGAAAAGAAAAAAGAAAGGGGGGGAGGCTGGAAGGGGAGGCTCAGAGGTTTAGAGCACTGAGCACTGAGATACATGCTCTTCCAGAGGTCCTGAGTTCAACTCCCAGCAACCACATGGTGGCTCACAGCCATCTACAATTCAATCTGATGCTCTCTTCTGGCATGTAGGCAGAACACTGTATATGTGATAAATAAATAAATAAATCTTTTTTAAAAATCTCCTGGAGGTCAAGTCACCCACAAAGCATCACCGATGCACTGTGGTGCTAACACTATGTGGTTTGTTCTACACCCAGAGTATATCAGAGAAAGGACTGGGCCAGGGAACTCTGGGAGTGAGGGAGAAAGAGTCTGCAGCTCCAGTCCTGCTATCATGGAGGATCTTGACTGGATTGACTTGGGGGGGGGGGTAGGTAGTTCTTACCATGGGCTTCCAATGGCTAGGCCTGGTGCTAGAGAGGACAGTCATAAAGAGGTGTGGGTGCTTGAGGTCCATTGCTTGACCCTAGCTCTGAGGTGGGAGCTAAGAATCTCAGGCCACAAGGCATTTGGAAAAGACCTCTTCCTTTTCTTCCTTGACAGGATCTTTTGTAGCCCAAGCTGGTCTCAAAGTTCTTACGTAGTGAAGGATGACCTTGAACTTGGGATATCCCTGCCTTCACCTCCGGAGGGTTGAAATAACAGGCCTGCACCATCATGCTGGTTTTATGGGGTGCTAGGGATCAAATCCAGGACTTTGCAAGTGCTATACAAGGACTCTACCAACTGAGTCCCATCCCTGGCCCTGAGAAGTATTTATCAGCTTTAGAATTTAGCAACTGAAGCAGTGGAAACCCAGAGACTGTAAGGAATTTGTGGAGGTCATGACACAAACTCAGCAAAGGTGTCTTCTTTCTGCTCCTGGCCTGGCCTGCTAAGCCTCCAGTACCCCCAGGCTAGCTTACAGGGTAATTGCAAGAATTCTGTTCCTAGCTAAGAATCTGACTTGCTTTTGCTCCCCTCTGATCTAACAGACCTTGGTCTGGGATCCATGCTTGACCCCTGCATCTGACCCCTCACCCTTGGGGAGGTTCATGCTTCCCCAGTATATGCATGCTGACCTTTTCTGTACTGACTTCGATTTGTCACATCCCTCACCTCCGTGGGCCAGAATTACTGTTCCAGCTACTGCAGGAAAGCTGAATCTAGCCTAGGAGTGCCTTCTCACCGCGAATCCAGAGGGAGGGGCAGGAGTAAAGCCTACACCCAAGAGTACAGGACTTCTCCCCATCCTTTGCCTGATGTCCAGGCTTGTCAAGCTACGGCATTGTCAGCAACAAATCCTCTTTGTATTTAGTAACAATTTTATGATGACATTGATACTTTCCAAAGCCGTGTTTCTCTTTCACTTACTAGGACCTTATGCTAAATATGTAATATCCTCATTTCACCCCATGGTCAACTAAGCAACAAGAACCAGGGAATGAAATATGCTTTTAGTTGGAGAGGATTGGGAAGGAGGGGCAGAGGGAGGAGCAGGGAATGTGCTTTTAGTCTAGGAAGGGGGGAAGGAGGGAGGAGTCACATTAGCAGAAGCCTGGGATAGAAATGAAGAGGTGGAGTTCTAGACATGAAACTGGAGTGGTATGTTCAATGCTAAGCGTTACAACTGAAAATTTCAGGTTCAGGCACAGTAACCCATGTCTTTAATCCTAGCACTTGAGAGGCAGAGGCGGGCAGATAGTTCGATGCCAGCCTGGTCTACACAGTGAGTTCCATCGCTAAATAGTTAGACCCTGTCTCCAAAAACAAAACAAAACAAAACAAAAAACAAACAGCAACGAAAAGTAGCTACCCTTTATCATAGTTCAAAGAGAGGAACTAACACTACACAGGAGAGACCCTATCCTAAAACAAACAAAATGGGACGAGGAATCTGAAGTACTGGATGTCCTGCCACATGAAATCAGGGTGTTTACCTTACAGATGACTTGGGAATGCCGCAATTATCCGGGCCAGATAGAGAAGATGGTTAGGGCGCCCGGGGGACAGTGATACAGCTAGCTGGGCTGAGGACAAACAAGCTACACGCACTTCGTAAGCAAGGGACGCTCAGAATGAAGGTACGCCTCCCACTGCACGATCTGGACCAGAGCCGTGGGATAGAAGACGCAGGGAGGACAGCGATTTTTGTGCGGGCCTCGGGAAAGAGTTGGGTTAGAATGAACAAAAAGAGAACGTTTGGGAGAGGGAAATGGAAGAGAAAATGCGGAACCACCAAACTCCCGCTTCCAGTCACAGGCACGGACGGGGTTCGAACCCGCGATCTTCGGTTTACGAGACCGACGCCTTACCACTTGGCCACCGCGCCTGACAGCCAAGCAAGCCGTGGAAGCTCTCAGTGGAGGGGAGGTGGTAAGGGCAGCGAGGCGGATAGGCCCCGCCCTCCCTGCAGGCCCCGCCCCCGCGCAGAGCCCGCCCACCGAGGGGCTGTGACTGACGTTCTCCCTTCTTCCTTCCGCCCGGCGTCTGGTTATCCCGGAGATCGGGTAGCGGCCGAATCGGTCCTCAGAGGACACGGGAAAGTCTTGCTAGCACGGAACCTTCCGCTTCCCCCTCCGCACGCGTCTCACGCGGGGGCCGCGTCACTGAGCCGGGCAAGGCCGCAGAGATGTGCGTGAAGCCCGGCCTGAGCGTGGACGTCTGCGCGCCCCCGAGCGCGGGGGAACCAGCCTGCAGACCTCGGGGATAGGGCGCGGTGGGGAGGCCCGGGTGATTAACGGAGGCCAAGCGGGGGAGACTACCGCGATCAGGGGGAGAAGGACACCAGAGGGAGACCGGGATTGGGGGACAAACGGGACGTTAATTTGATCAAGCTTTGTTCAAGTCTATGAAAGGAATAGGTGAGGGCTTGGGGCCTGAGTGCTTATACCACTGTCTACTTCTTTTTATTGATCTTCTATTTTGTAGACGTTTGCATCAACATTTGTTACTGGAAACAGAGGCTCGCGTAGCCCAAGCTGACTTCAAACATCCTGTAACCGAGGATGACAATAAACTAAGGATCCTTCTTCCTCCGTCTCCCAAGAATTGGGATTTCAGGCATAGGCCACTAAGCCCGTTTTACCGGGTGCTGGGTATCGAACCCAGAATTTTCTGTGTGCTAAATTAGCACCTACAACAGAGCTACATCCCTAGTTCCTAGATTTATTATTTAAATATTTAATTTTTAAAAATTTAAGGGAAATCAGGTCTCTGGATCCAATGCCATCTGTTCCAAGAGGGAGGAGAGGGCAGCCAGGCAGGGGGCAGCAACATACCAGAGCCTGGCGAAGGCAACGCCCCAGAGGGTTTGTGCGTTGCTAAAACAAGTAAATTCAGCCTTATTTATGGGGAGAACTTTTTTTAAGTGCAAAATGGGATAAATTTGTAAAACCTAAGGATATCCTTATGGATGTGTATGTGTTAAAAACACAGGATTTAAGTTTACATGTAGTGTTAACTGGACATTTGTACCTTGTACAACACAGTGCTACGGATTTTTTGTTGTTGTTTTTTGTTGTTGCTTTGGACTGAACCTGGATCTCCTGGATGACAGACAAGGCTCTGCTGCTGTCTTTTATCGCTAGAGCCCCAACACACACTCCCTCTCCCTCTCTAAGATCTTTAGATTTATTTTTATTTTATGAAAGTTTTGCTTGCATGTATGTATGTGTGCCAAGTATATGCCTTATGCCAGCAGAGGTCAGAAAAGGGACTGGGATTCCCTGGAACTAGCTATGGATGACTGTGAGCCACCATATAGGTAAGCGCTAGGAAAAGAACCCAATCCTCTTTTCATCAGCAATAAGTCTTAACCACTGAATTATCTCTCCAGCTCTTTTTACTTTATAATATTTTGAGATAGGGTCTTGCTGAGTTACCTGAGCTGGCACTCTCTAACCCTAGGGCTTTGAACTCCCTCTGGAGCCCAGCAGTCCAGGAATTTGTGATCCAGGCTGCCCCACCAGGCAGGGTGCACTGCTTCATTTTGCACAACGAAACCCTGCCCATTAGATACCATTCCCCTTCTCCAGGTCCCTGACAGCCGTCATTCTTTCTCTTTTGAGAAGTTGGATAAGAGGAACGATACAGTATCTGTCTGGTGGGGACTGGCTTACTTCTGTCAGCTCCTCAACTTTCTTGTAACTCCGGAAAGGATGTCCCGGTTTTGTAAGGCTGAACCTTATTTTCTAGTAGGCACATGTCACATTCTCTTTACCTTTTATTGCCCGGTAGACTGTTATTTTGTTTTTCTTCAAGTCCAGAGACTCACTTTGTAGACCAGGCTGGTCTTGAACTCACACAGACCCATCTGCCTCCTGAATGCTAGGATTAAAGGCATGCACAGCCACTACTGGAATGCATGGTGAACTTTTTTGGTTGTGGGAAGAGTGTGCACGTTGATGAGATACTGTGTCAGTCCTTTTGGATACACACTCAGAAGTGGCACTGTGGGTTATATGAATACGTTTATTTTTAATTTTTTCTTTTTTGTTTGTTTGGAGCCAGGGTCTCTCTTTGTAACCCTGGTTGGCCTGGAACTCTTGATGTGTTGGCCAGAGTAGCCTTGAACTCAAACCCTGGGACTAAAGGCTTGTTCCACCATGCCAACTTATCTTTAAAGGACTCTGCAGTTTCCATGATGGCTCCACCATCTGAGAGGTCCACCACTGAACACAGGCTCTGCTTTCTTCATCTCCTTCCCAGCATTTCCACCCCGTCTTGGGATGTTTTAGATAGTGGCCATCCTTACAGGTGTGCCAATGGCTGATGTGGCATCGTTTCCTCGACTTACTGGCCGTTTGTCTTTGGAGAAATGCCCACTCGAGTCCTTTTAAAATTGGATTATTTGCTCTTTTTGTTTGAGTTATAACTTAAAACATCTCTTCTGGATATCAGCCCCCCTTTAGTCTGTGCTGAGCTAATTTTTGTATATGGAGAAAGGGGAGGATCCAGCCCAGCTAGCCGTCAAGGGATCCAGCTGTGAGGTGAGCCAGACACAGCCAGCTGAGGGCCTGCCAACCGAACTCAGCCTCGGACCATTTAACCCATTCCCACTGCGAACCACAGGGGTAGTAACTGATGGGGACGCCACCTAAAGCCCATGTGCCTTTCCATTCTAGGTTGAGGTTGGTGGTCACTGCATGGAATAGATCAAACTGCGGGGTGCTGAGTCCACATGATAAGGGCCATGCCCAGCATCCCTACTGCCACCATTTAGTCTTCGTTTCTTCATCCGCAAAATAGGTGTTAGCCAGTAATCCCGGCCCTGCATGAATTAAAAATAGAATAGGCAGCTAGGCATGTTGTGTGACTGTAATCCTAGAACTCCAGAGGTTGAGGCAAGAGGATCAGAAATTGGAGACCAGCAAGGGCTATTTGAGACTCTCAGAAAATGGAAACAAACTAGAGAGATGGATTGGTGAGCAAAGGCAGATGCCAGGTCTGACAACCTGAGGTCATAGTGGGAGGAGCAAAACGTGTCCTGCAAGCTGTGCTCTGCAGAGCCTCCACACACTGTTCGGCACGCACACACCCACACACGTGCACACAAGCAAGAATGCAATTTTAAAATTTCAGTTTTCACTGCTAAGGTTAGTTCCCAGGAGGGGGAAAAGCAGCCTGACCCCCTTTCCTTTGGTACTGAAGCAACCTGACACTTTCCCATTGATCAAATATCCCAGACACCACAAAGCTTGAAATAAGTCTGCTAACATTGGGACAGGGACAGTGTGCAACTTGCATTCTTTTGGAGAGTTGGTAGCCACACTTTCAGACATCTTAAAGTAGATTGCTTTTCACAATATGGTTAGCATAGTTTAGTCTCTCCCTGACTTTTCTACGTAATGGTGTTTGTTCTCCCTTATGTCTTTAAAAAAAAGAAAAAAAGAAGGAAGGAGGGAGGAAGGAAGGGAGGGAGGGAGGGAGGGAGGGAGGGAGGGAGGAAGGAAGGAAGGAAGGAAGGAAGGAAGGAAGGAAGGAAGGAAGGAAGGAAGGAAGGAAGGAAAGAAAAGGTCTTATGAAGCCCAGGCTGGCCTAGAACTTCCGATTCTTCCGCCTGTTCCAGCATCCCAGCGCCAGGATCACAGGTGTGTACTACCATTCCTGGCTCGGTGTGCACTTAGCAACATACTTAGAGAGGGAAAGAAGGGCTCCGAGGAGAATCCGAATCAAGAGAGGAATCAATTGGACCTCCTCCAGAGACCCAGAGAAGGCAGAATCCTCTATGAGTATCACCCATAGCTGCTACAGGCTATGGGAGTCTTTCTCTGAATGTGCCCTTGCAGTGGCAGACAGGACTGCCCATGAGGCTTCTGGAGAGTAAGAACTTAGCCTGGTTGACATCAGGGACCAGTTCTGCTCAGGTAGGTTCCTTTAGGGAAAGGCACATCTTCTGAGGAGCATGCACCCGCTGTCATGGAGCCCACTGTTTCAAGCTCTAAATAGATGAATACTTTCCCTGTGTGTGTGGACTGGCCGGACAGCTCTCCTTTGGGTCATCTTATTCTCCAAGGCACAGTGTCACCCTACAGCCTGTACTATGTAAGTGGGCTCAGAGTTAGTGTTGTTACACTCTCGAGTGTTAGGTCTATCAAAACCTCAAATACTGAGCTGAGGTGATAGCTCAGTGGGTAGAGCAAGTGCTATGCTAGTTTTAGGACCTGAGTTCACATCCCAAGAAACCCTGTAAAGCACACTGAGTAGAGTTTGCAATTCCAGCACTGCTACAGCGAGATGGGAGGCAGAAACAGGATAACCTGGAAGCTTTGTGGACATGGGGTTTGCAGGAGTTAACAAGGGAACATCTCAACCATGGTAGAAGATGAGAACCAATAGTGACCCAAGGTTGCTGACCTCCATTTATATGCAATGTGGCAGATGTCTGCCTGTGCCAATATTTAAAATTTGTATTATTTATTGGGAGGGGGTTAAGACAAGGACTCTCTTTGTAGCTTTAGTTGGCCTCACACTCAATGTTGCAGACCAGGTTGGCCTTGAACTCATAGAGATTGACCTGCTTGTGCCTCCAGATGCTGGGATTAAAGTCATGCCTGGCTTAAAAAAAAAAAGCAAACACACACACACACACACACACACACACACACACAATCACACTTGCAGTGTCATAGTTCCTAAGTCAAAATCTGAGACACCAAAGTTAGCTCATAAACCTGGAACTCGGAACAAGAACCAGGGCTGATCAGGGTGGAAAGTGTGAGGGGCAGTTGCCACACGCCACTCCAATCCCCTGGTAACTGTCAGCCCAGACCAAATGCTGGCTCCAGAGTTACTGGGCCTAGGCTCAGTTTACCCAGGAAACTTGGTCAATTGCTGACTCCCTCAGGCCATCTGGGCAGCTAGGCCAGGTTGCAGTGGGCCCACCATCCTTCCCAGACCTGTCCTGTTCTTACTGACTGAGCCCAGGTGCATTTTTGCTACCTCCCAACTCTTGCTCCCAGGTGCCTGCCCCTCCTGCCACACCCTCTGTTCAGCCCTGTTAGGGAGAGGTGCTCCAGCTTCAGGGCTCCACGAGCTCTGCCTTCTTGAGGCCTCTCCAGGACAGCAGTCCCTCCCCTCACTTGAACAAGTCAAGTCCTGCTCTGAATGGTTGCCTTATCAGAGCTTGAATTCTGGGCAACTGTGGCAAGCTGGGTCCCTGGAGTGGTTCGGTGTCCTCATCTGGTAGTGAGACAGCACCTCAACGCCACCCGGCCACAGGGAGTCCCTCTCTATGTGCCTAGCTTCTGGGAGTTCTGTGTTGTAGATAAAGGAACCATGGACTGAAAAAATGTATCTCTACCACAGGGCTGGAGAGATGGCCCTGTGGTCAAGGGCACTGGCTGCTTTTCCAGAGGACCTGGGTCTGACTCAGCACCCATATGGTGACTCCCGAGCACCCATAACTCTGATTTCAGGGGACCCAACACCCACTTCTGGCCCTGCAGGCTCCTGGCACACACATGGTACACATACATACACACAGGCAAAACAGCCACACACATAAATCTCCTTTTAAAACTTTAAAAACGTATTATGGGGTGTTGTGCAACAGCACATGTGTAAAGCTAGAACGACTGCTCAATCTGTTCTCTCTTTCCATGGCGATGTGGGTTTCAGCGATGGAACTCAGGTCGTCAGGCTTGTGTGGCAAGTGCTTCACCCAATGAGCCTTCTGTTGACCTAAAAATATTTACAAAAAAAAAATCTGGGCGTGGGAGGAGGATGGCTCAGTGGTTAAGAGCACTTACTGCTCTTGGAGAGGACCTGAATTCAGTTCCCAGCCCTCATATGATGGCTCACAACCATTTGTTCCAGGGGATTTAACACTCAGGAAGACATACACATAATATATTTTAAGATTTTATTTTTAATTACATGTATATGTGTGTGGATATGTGCATGCCAGAGACACTTGCTCTCCTGTGAGCTGCCTGATATGTGTGCTGGGAATTGAACCTGGGTCCTCTAAGAGCAGCCAGTGCTCGTAACTGCTGAACCATCTCTCCAGCCTAATAACATGCATACATACAGACACACACACATATATATCACCTTTATCTGGGACCAGGTGCGGTCTGTGATCCCAGAAGAAGAAGAAGTATCTTTGCAAGCTGAGAGCAAGGTGGTTGACATAGCGAGCTCCAGGCCAGCCAGGGCTATGCAGTGAGACCCTGTCTCAACAAAACAAAACCTCTACATCTGTATAGCACATGTATAGGCTCTTGTCATTATCCCCTAAACGACATCATTTATACAGTATTTACTTTGTGTTATTAAAAATACTCTGAGCTATTAAAGAGTACTTGCTGTTCTTGCAGAGGACCCAGGTTTAGTTCCCAGCACCTACTTGGTGGCTCACAACCATACACAGACACAAATAAGGTGCACATACATACATACATACATACATACAGGCCAAACATTCATACACATAAATAAATCTTTAAAAAGTAACCTAGGAGCAATGAGAAATCTCAAACTGGTAGAGGCACTTGCCACCAAGCCCAGCAATCTGAGTTTGATTACCAGGACCCACATGGAAGGATCCAACTTAAACATGTTCTTATCTGACTCCTATACACTCACCATGGCATACCCTCCCCTAAATGTTAAGAAAAGCTGTAAAGGAAAGTAATCCAGAGAGGCTTTAAACTGTATGGGAGGACATGTTACATTACATGTAGTACTCCACCATTTCATATAAGGGACTTGAAGACCTGCAGGATTGGATCTGCTGGGGGTCCTGGAACCCAGGAAAGGGTGGTATGAACAACACTGGAGCCTTCCAAGCCATGGTCTGGAAAGGGTTAACAAGCAAGCAGGACTTGAGACAGAACAGAAAGATGGAAAAATAAGGGAACATGAAAGGGGAAGGGTTCCCTTAACCCAAATCTAGTTTGTATTTCTTATTGTCTGCATGAAAAACCAACCCAACTGACAAATGAGATTGGCTGAGAAGTCCCTTCTCTGAGACGGTCTCGGATGGGTCTCCCGGCTTGCCTGTGTGGTCTGTGAAGTTCATTAGCATCCCCTCTCCTTAAACCAGAGCAGTGTGCCCCATAAACCACTGCACTGTCATTTGCAAACAGAGAGTTCTGAAGATGAGAAATCAGTAAAGCAGCTTGTATATTTTTATTTTTTGAAACAACTTTTTTGTTTGAAGCTGGATGTAGCGGCACATAGCTTAAATCCCAGCACCATCAAGTCAGAGGCCAGCAGGTTGAGTTTGGGGTCAAACTGGTCTACTTATGAGATACACAGCTAGAGACACAGCGAGACCTTGTCTCAAAACAAGAATTGTGTTAGTTTGTAGACCACACTGTCTGTGAACTCATAAGACATCCACCTGCCTCTGCCTCCCAATTGCTAAGATTAAAGATATGCCACCATGCCCACCTACATTTAAGCACTGAACCTACTTTGTTAAGTTATGCTCTTTGAGCACTGTAACTTCAAAAGCCACAAAATCACTTATATAACTACAGTTCAGATCCTTGAGGGCCACCTCAGACTCATTCTCTCAATGTCCAGGCTGTCTCAAACATACCTGATTGCCATCTCTACTTAATAAACCCAGATGTTTCATATGGACATATCCTGAAGTTATTTTCTGTCCAGAAGTCAAGATGCTGTTTCCACCTGAGTGGAGGTCCAGGGGCAGCAAACTCCTCATGCTCCAGGGACCAGAATCAGGCTGCTAGACCAGCCCCATGGGAAGACTTAGTTAGCCAAGGTTGGGCCATCACCATCTCTGAGCTTCCCCGCCTCCAGCACTGTAGTAGAGTCGATGACTTCTTCAGTGGGGCAGCTTCAGAGACAATGTACCTGCAAACTGAACATGACCTTATTTGGGTCCATGCAGACATGTGGGTTCCCATAGGCTCACTGGATTATCCAAGATCAAATTCATTCACATTAACTTCATTGGGTTATCCTGCATCTGTCTGTCTGGAGGCCCCAGGTAGTAAGACCACACTGAGGAGACAATATGTGCAGAACCTCCAAGTCTGTACTTGACAGTGACTCTTCGGTGCGAGGAGTCAGGTAAACCTGTCCAGTGCAGAACTGTCTGTCCACCTTAGAGCACCCAACACAGGGTCTGCATGGGGAGGATATATGGGCCAAGATCCTGGCCTGGGTGACCAGTGAGCTCTTTTATTGGAATTTCAGAACACATACAGAACAAAGGGTAGAAACATTGGGACCTGGAGCACACAATCCTAAATTGCCATGGTAATCCAAGGCACAGCAGAATTCATCTTAGCCCTGTGAGGCAGTTTGAGAGGGGCACCTGAGCCTGTACAAAATGGATGACATGGGAGGAGTATGACCCAGGAACCCCTCGCTGAGAAAGAACACTGCTGCAGGGGGACAGTTTTCAACCACAGGTCTGAGGCTGGAACGGGGTAAAATGGGCGCTTCTGAGCCACATCTCTAGGCAAAGCAGGCCAGGACTGACTGGAGCCAGACCCTGCTCTACCCTTCCTCTAGGGGGCAGCACTAGCCACCTCAGTTGTAGCACACCATAAAGAGACTGCTTTTCAAAGGAAATGTCACCCTGAAGCCAGGACACAAGCCTGCCTCTCTCCCTCCACCTCTTCCATCCCCTTTCAATTCCCGGCTCCCCTACAGACATTCACACAAGTCAGGAACAAAAAGCCAACTGTTTATTTACACTGTGATCTGTACATTACAGTTCCTTGGAAGGTGCCCACGCTGAAAACCTGTTTCAGAAGAGAACAGGCTGGAGGCAAACAGTTCAGGGCCTGGGACTCACCCCTCTCCCCTCCCTGGGGCCTAAAGTGGAATTTCCAACCCCAAAGCTAAGGCAATTACTGGCACCGGGGCAAAGCCCGAGATGTAATCACTGGAGAATCAGAACCCATTGCCGGTAGCTTCTTCCACCTGGGCCCCAGAAGGCCCAGCCCAGAGCATGAAGAGTTGAGGTTGGGAGCCAGCAGGCTGTGTCCTTAGCACTCGCTGTCACGTCCCTGTCCTGACATCGGTCTGGTTATTAACGGCACTCTGGTCTGAGCACCAGCAGACAAGGAAGGGCTGGACAGGTGATAATAGCAGGCAGGGACAGTAGCAAATGATTTCCTTCAGCACACACGGGGGAGACACCAGACGCAGTGGCCCTAAACTCAAATGTATTGCAAAGCACTGGAAACCACGTGGCTGGGGCTTCCTCCAGAAGAGCCCCGCGTGGAGCCTTGCAGACTGCTGGAGCCAGTGCCTCAGGTTAAAGGCGATCTGCCTTCTATAAATACCCACACCCACACAGAAGAGGTTTGTGGGAGAAGTTGGTCTGCACAAGGCTACCCTTGTCTGGGATGCAGGGCTTCTAAACCAGCTGCAGGTACAGAAGGACTAAGTGTTCCCTATGCTTAAGACTGTAACAAAAGATCCTGTACAAAAGTTACCAAGTCAACACAGGCTGGGGGACCTATGGGGTAGCGGGCCTGACCGGGGGCAGCAGGAGTAAAGGGTCTGCCAGCTGGCCTCGGTGGGGACACATGGCTGGCACACACGAGTATACACAGGCCTGGGGAACGGGTAAGGGGGTACAAAAGGGGGCAGTGGGTAACAGAGAATCCTGTGTGGTGGCCACAAGGGAAAAAAGGCACAAGGACCCCAAACCATGCAGACAAAATCCAGCTGTGCAGAACAGGAAAGCAGACAGTCTCAATAACAGGCAGGGCCAACAGAACGTAGGCCTGTGGGAGCAGGGGCCTGGGATGTTGCCCCCGCTGGTACCTCTGGGGTAGACATCCCTGCATTACAGTCACAATGGGAAGAGGAACCCACAAGGACAGTACATCAAAGATACCCAGCTCGTGGTGAATAGGGTGACAAGAACTGTTACCTTGCTGTTTTCAGAGACAAAGCCTTCTAGAAGTGGCTCCCTTCTTAGCTAAGCAGTTAAAAGATGCCAACTGACACAGCTACCCTGACACACCCATGCTGATTCAAGTCAAGATGGAAGTCAGGACAGGGAGGCCCTCTAAAGACTCGGCCACTCTAACTTCAGGCATCACATTAGTGATGCCAACCTGAGGAGCCACCACAGAGGCAAGTCCTTGGGCTTCAGTGGGGGTTGGGGTAAGGAGGAAAGATTGGGGAAGAGCTTCACCTGGACTCTTACAGAATCACTGGGCATCTGTCGGGCTGACCTGGTGACTACCCTAACCCTTCCCCAGGTCCCATCAGTCATGTCTACAGACAGGTATACATTTGCCAGTGCCTCACAGTCATTCCCCACTTTCTCGGGCCTTGTAGAGCCTCCAGATGCCCTGCTGGAGCCCAATGTATAATGACACCCCCTGGACCATCAGAACCAGTATGGATCACAACTCAGTCCTCGTAGTGTGAACTGGGTGCTGATTTGGCACTGACGGGGAAGTAACTGGGAAAGCCTCACTGCAGTCAGGAAATGGACAAAAACCACAAAGGCAAGTGACCATTGCACCCAGCTGCTGTCACGGCCCAGCTCTTACCTGATTATCTGTCCCCACTTTATAATGGCCTGATACCCAGTATATGCTGGCACATATTTCCTGTGACTCTAGGGGTCCCAGGTAGGAGACCACTACGGGATACAGACTTCCAGGCTACTCATAGCAGCTGGATTCTCTCCTGGGGCAAGGACCACTCAGTGGCACAATTACCAAAAGCCATCCATCTTCCATCATCCCAGTTAAAGGCAAACATTTCACATGGTTTCTCTGTATGAGCCAAAGACCTTCTGGACAGGAGCCGCCACCTGGAGCTGTGCACTAACAGCACTGGGAAAACCAACGCAGGCATGGGTGCTGGGCCACCCATGCTACCAGTTACACAGAAACTCACAGGCGGTCCTGTCATCAACTTCTTTTCGTGCCGCCACGGACTAACCCTCACACTAGGCACTCGACCACTGTGCTACATCCCCAAGCCTGCCATCATCTGATTCTTTTCAGAATCTCCTCAGGTGACACCAGCACACAGGCAAACTGGCAAACCCAATCTCCAGTCCTAGTGTTCTGCTTGGTTCTTGAGCTCTGTGTTTTTAGTGTGTGAGAAATAAAACTTTAAAAAGGAATTTCCTCCGTATAATCTCAAAGAAAGTACCAGTTTGAAGCAAAATCTAGCCAATTCAAAGCTAAAAGGAAACAAATGCAGCAAGACATTAGTTCATTTTGCTTGGCTTCTAATGGAATGCAAGGAAGACTTAGCATCACATAAAAAGTGCATCCCCTGCCTGGTCCCCAACCTACTCGGATCTTGGCAAGTTACTGCTGACCCTTCTCCAAGGGAGCTGTCCAATTTGGCAAAAGCAACACCCCTTCACAGGACACTGTCAGGAGGGTCTCCTTGAATTCCAGGGCAGCCAAAGCTACAGTGTAAGACCTTGTCTGAGATGACAAAAACCTACCGTCATCACCACAAGAAGCAACGAATGTGATCTTAGGTCAAGCTGACAAAGTTCTCTAAGTGCATCCTGGCTGAAGGAAGTCAGAAGGCTGGTGTGTTGCATGGAAGGCATGGAAGCCAGTCCCACCCCAAAAGTCACTCTTCCAGAGGCTATAGCAAGGGTCCGCGCCCCAGAGCCTCCAAACTTGTCATTTCCTCAGGGACTCTATTCCTGCAGCCCAACAACGTGGGTCAAAAGCCTTCCCTGCTCGTTGCCTTGGCACAAATTCCTTCCTCTTCTGCTGTACCGTGACTCTGGCCTCTGTGGTCCTCTCTGGACACTTACACACCAGTGAAACTGGAGGCCCATTTCAAATACCAACACCCATCCCTGAGGCAGCTCCCACAGGCTAGGACCGACACTCAGCAGGCCTCTGCCATGCTCCTCCCAGGGTGACACCTGGACCAACCTCAAGTCATGGTTTACTTCCCTTCCTTCTGACATATCCTCAGGAGACACCTACCTAGCCTTTCTCTATATCTCCCTAGACCCCAGGGAATGCCCACAGAGACCTGCATCTCAAGATCAAGCCTTCCTGTCCTCCTAGTGTGGCTCCTCCAGGCAGCCCAGGACAAGGCCACCCGCCCACCATCTACACGGCACGAGACAACTCTGTTCATATGATTAAAACGGATCTGAAAAGCCTGGAAAGCAGGAGTGGAGTGGTCACAGCCCTGTCTCTGTCAAGCAGGGCAAATACCCCAAGTCGTCTCTTCACCCTCAACTGCCCCCCAGCCTCCCCAACATGCCCAAACCTTCCTTTTTACACAAGATATGCTCAAGGAAGCAAACAGAAGGGGAAGAGGTAAGACCACCTAGGCTTCTCTGGGCTGGGGTAAGGAAGCCAATCACAAACCATGTAAAACTGAGATAAACTGTCAGCAGTCCAGGTACGGCATCTATGCCTGGATGCCTAGAACAAGACATCACATTCTTTAAAAATCTGGGGGGTGGGGAATCCCCACCATGTATTCACAGAATGGAAGACTAAGGTCCCCCCCGCCCCACGATGTTCTCCACTGGACCTCCCACCAGCACTGTCTGCCCTAACGGGACCAGATCCAGGTGTGCCTGAGAGCTGTAGGAAGGGGTGTGGCTACCTACCCCGGCCTGCCCTCACCAAGGCACATCTGCACGTACACGCCCGCGATAGGATGGAGCCATGGGAGCACGTCTCCCAGGCAACCACTCCCTTTGGCCCCAGTGTTAACACCTGCCTTGGGCACTCCACCCCAAGTAAATGCTGTGTCTATTTCTTGTCCTCAAACCAAAGTGAAGCCAAACCAGAAAGGGGAGGTAGGAGAGCAAGGCTGGCAAGGGCATGGGAAACTACAAAGGACTCACCCCAGAGGCATGGACAGAGCACACTAGCTGCTCCGGAAACCCAAGTCCGCCGTCATTTTTCTGCACCCAGGAGGCCATCTACAGGGGTCCCTATACCCCCCAACACCCCTTCCTCCTCTTTGAGCTTAGAAAACCTGGGTTTGAATGGTGGCCAGAAAGGCTGGCAAGGACACCAAATTCTGGAGAACAGAGAATGTAACAGTTTTGTCCCCGCTGGGGGGGGGGGTGCAGGGGGCAGCACGCATCTCCTGAGAGCTTCTTCTAACCCTTATCCAGAGGTAGAATCGTTTCATCAGTATCCTAGATGCAAGCTTCCAGTCCTTGCTGTTAACTCCTGAGAGTCTCCCTCCCATATCCAGTCCCCCTCAGCCCCTCACAAAGGGGCTGCAAAGTGCACACACAGCTCATCATGGGTTGTCACCCACAGCCATGGCCCCAAGCTCACCCCTTGCCTGTGTGTGCAGTCTCCCGCACATACGCCAGCACACACATACAGGGTGGTCAGAGGTGCATTTACAGAGTGAGTGTGGGGTCCTGCCTGCGTCTTTATCCTCAGGCAGGCCTTCCCCTAGGTCCCAGGTCCAATGGCCGCTCTGCAGCCAGCCCTGGCTCAGTGTTTGATCTCCAGGATGGAAGGGTTGTGGTCCAGTATAGCCAGGATAATCTTGTCCATGTACTGTCTCAGTCGGAAGTTGATCTCCTCCTGCTCCTTCAGGGCTTCCATTAGCTGAGGGGAATGAGAAAGGTGGGTCAGAGGCTGGGCTTACCGTGGGCCAGCGACCAATGACAGAGGGGCCCCAGGTCAGCCTGAAGGCAACTTCATTGGCCTGGGGAGGGGCTACAGCATTGAACACTGGCCAGATGTACTCATATCAGGGCTAATGTGTATAGTCCCTGGGCCCAGAAGATGCTTGGGGTTGCCAGCCTCTCCTCACTCCAGGCCTGCGTCATTCAGGGGCTCTCACCATGGCATTTAGGTGCAGCCGAACTGCTGCTCCAACACTACAGAGTTACCTGCTGTCCTAGATCTCCTTGAGGCCAGAGGCTGACCCTTAGCTCTGAGTCTCAGGGGAAGGCAAGATACATGTACATGGGACCTCAGTTTCACATTCAAATGCAGCTGAGTGTTTTTGTATTCGAGGTAGAAAAGATGGCCTATGGTGCTGGGGGGCCAGGCTCCTTCCCCGCTGCCAGCCATGTGGTTATTTCTACGTGTAACAGGGATGTGTTTATGAAGCTGCAAGCTAAGAACCCAAATAAACAGGTGAGCAAAAGTGGATGTTTAAGAAATTCTGGGCACCATCTGGGTTAAGTCCCAGGAGATCTCCACTCTGACCTGACCCCAGAGCTCTGGAGGGACAGAGGGCTAAGCTCCTCCCCTCTTCTTCCTCCAGCTCAGCTCTGCCGATACTGTGACAGCAGTAAGTAGAGGACTATCAGGGCCAGGCCTTGGCCTCTCTTTGGGATCCTGTGTAGCCTGGGTTTCAGGGTCCTAGCAGGTGGGGGCTGGAACAGGACCCACAAAATGGAGATCAGTCACCAATGTGAGAGTCCAAGGGAGTGAAGGGACAAGGTTACCTCATCTCGGGATGCCGTGTCGATTTCTGCAGCCAGGGACTGGGCTTTGGTCTGGGTGGCAAAAAGGTTCTTTGCCTCATAGAGGCTGAGGCTCAGGATCTGCCCATTCAGGTCATCATTCTGATCCCGCAGCTTGTGATTCTCCTGTGGCAAGGGAACGAAAGGATCCTGAGCTCTGGGAGGCACCAGGAGCCCACCCTCTGGAACCCACTTCTCCCTATCCGTGTCCTCAGACCACCAGCATCCTCCCCATCAACGTACCCTTGCTGGGCCAGGAGACCTGCAGGTGACATGGCCTCTGCGGGGTCACAGAGGGCAGAGAACTGAGGCCTGGCCCAGAGGTGTGGCATGCCACAGTCCTCAGAAGGGGAACTGCAGCACTGCTTGGCAGAGCCAGGAAGACAGAAGTCTTTCCCTGCTTGGGTTCTGAGGGGAGCAGTGCCCACCAGCAGCTCAGCCTGCAGGCCTGCCTGCACTTGGCTGAGGGAGGTGCTAGTCTCAATTCTCTGGGTAGAAAGGAGGGCCGGTTTTCCTGGCTCCTCCTATAGCCAGGATCTGGAACCTGCTTAGAGGGAGCTGTTTCAGGACATGCTTGCTCCCGAAGGAAGGTGACACTGAAGGCAGCAGACAGAGGTGCCCCCTCCAATTCTTTCTTGCCTATAGCTCACCCCAGGGACCTGGGAGCCCCTCCTGGGTGGGTGATGGGCTAGCTGTACTTCAGGAGATGGCCACTAGGACTTCTGCCTGGGTGAATGGGCCATTGCCCCTTCCTGACCCCGTGCTTAACACAGGCTGCAAACAACAGTGATGGGACACTATGAAAAGCAGAATCCCAAGACTTAGGCCCTATTTGCCAGAGGCCCCAACTCAACCAAGCCTGCACCTGCAGCTTAGGGATGGTCTCCTCATCCCAACACCCAGAACACCTAAGAGACACTGGCTGTAACTAGAGGCAAGCCACTTGCCAGAGTGTGGGATGGGATGACGGAACCCGGCAATCAGGCTACTGAGAAGAGCAGACGGGAGAGGCAGCAGGTGGGCTGCTGCTCATGGCTCCCTCCCTCTAACTTCTAAACAGAGGCCCGCACGGCTGACCCAGCAGCCTCTTCAAAGCTAAGGATGGTGGCTTCAGGGCCTACCTGCTTCAGACGCTTGACCTCATGTTCAAGTTCCACCTCTCGGGCTCTGGCGTTGAACTCACCAAGGCCGGACGAGCTGCGGCCCCTACCTGGCCGCTCACAGTCCAGCTTGTACATCTGCAGGTGCTCCAGCTCCCTCCGCAAGTCCTCGATGAGCTGTGAGGAGAGGAGCCTGTTGACAGCAGCAATGACACTGAGGGACGCCCTAGGGGCCCCGGCCTAAGACTCACCTCCTGCGTCGCCTCCCGCTCCTTCTGGAACTCAAGGCGGTTCTGTCGCAGCTTGTCCATCATGCGCTTATAAAGGTCCATCTCATCCTTGAGTCGCAGGCTGGTGTCCTCTAGACGGTCAGACATGCGCTGCCGTTCCTAGAGCCAGGCAGACCCCGTCAGGGCAAGCATTCCCAGAGGGCCCTCATGCCCTAATGGACTTTGGTGTGGCAAATGGACAGGCAGAGCAGCCACCTTGGGGAGTGCCCTCCGAGAACATTCTAGAAACATAGCAGGAAACACCCTAGGCCCCAGATGTCCTTCAGTGGTGTCAGGCAGAGCTCAAGAAGAGGCTGTTAGCCCAAACACCCTCTTCCAAAAAAAAAAAACACACAATATAAGGCATTTATAATATAATACAGATTCTATTTTCACTGTAGAAAACTTGAAATTTTGTAAATTCAGAAATTAAAGTCATCATTCACTTTTCCTCCCTCTTTAATTAATTAAAAATTTATGCTGAGTGGTGGTGGAGCACACCTTTAATCCCAGCACTTGGGAGACAGAGGCAGGCGGATTTCTGTGAGTTCAAGACCAGCCTGGTCTACAGAGCGAGTTCCAGGGCAGGATCTAAGGCTACACAGAAAAACCCTATCTCAAAAAACAAAACAAAATTACTTTTGTTTAATACAAAACTCTCATGTACCCCAGGTTAGCCTCAAATTTCATTATGCAGCAAAGGATGACCCTGAATTCTTGATGCCCTTGCCTCTACTGCCTGCCTGAGCACTACAATTGACAGGTGACAGGTATGTACCACCATACTCTTCTTTCTCTCTGTAGGGAAATACTTTAGTATGCTAGAAACTACGATCAAAGGCCATCACCTCTCGATGGACTCAACATCACGCTGCGACCCGCTGCTTACCTCGTCCAGTTTCTCTGTCTGTGACTTAAGTCGAGTCACTGTTGTTCTCAGATCAGTATTTTCTTCTTCTAACTGTTGCACCCTGGGAAAGAAAAATGACAAATCTGAGGATCTATAGTGGAAATGATCTTATAGAGAAGGTATCCAGTCTCTGCTTCTGAAAGAAACTACCAACTGAGAGAAAGACTGAGACAAAAATAAATGTCTCACGTATAATTCAGGTCCAGCATCCATGATCCAAAAATCCAAAATCCAAAACTTTTTGAGCAATGACATGATGCTGTTTCATGTGCAAAATTATTAGCCAAGAGTGATAGTTCATGTCTTAGCGTTCAGGATGCAGAGGCAGGGGGATCTCTGCTGAGTTGGAGAACAGCTTGGACTACATAGCAAGTTCCAGACAGCAGAGTTACCGGATAAGGCTTTCCCAGAGAAACAGAAAGAGAGAGAGAAGGGGATAAGAGAGGAGACACACACACACAGAGAGAGAGAGAGAGAGAGAGAGAGAGAGAGAGAGAGAGAGAGAGAGAGAGAGAGAGAGAGAGAGAGAGAGAGAATGTGTATAAATAATATGTAATTACTTTTAGGCTATAAGCTACTCTTTAATTTTGTGTGTGTACAGAGTGTGTGCATGGTCCTGTATGTGGGTGTACATGTGCCACACTGCAAATGTGGAGGTTAGACAGGATCTTTTATCCAACTTTTGGAGGGGTCCTCCTACCTCTGCGGCAGAACCCTGGGATTAAAATGCACACTTCTGTGTCTAGTCTTATGTGGGCTCTGGGAATCTCAAGTCTTCTGTTGCAAGCACTTTACCCACTGAGCCATCTCCCCAGCCCTATAAGCTGTTTTAGAAGCGAAGGAGCTGGGGCGAGGGAGAGGAGGTGGCGCACGCCTTTAATCCCAGCACTCTGGAGGCAGAGACAGGTGGATCTCTGTGAGTTCAAGACCAGTGTGGTCTATAGAGCAAGTTCCAGAGCAGCCAGGGCTATAGAGTGAAATCCTGTCTCAAAAAACAAAAATAAAAATAGAAAGTAATTTCCTGTTTAGGTAGGGTCCTATCTCCAAAATAGGTATCATGAATATGTATTTCCAAATCTAAAAATTTATGAAATCTGGCCTCCACACACATGCATACATGTGAACACACATGTACACACTCCAAGAACCCTTTGTGAAACAATGAGGAAGGGAGTTTCCTCTTGGCGGAGGAGCAGTTCTCGTATGTCCGGGCTTCTGTTAACACGTGCTGTTTGAAGGCTATGGTCATGTTGGCTCTCTATGCTCCACCCCCAGCCCTGTCAGGAGTCCTGAGAGCTCTCTGCATAGCCTCTACTGGAGCATTTGCAGACGGCTGTCCTGCAGTGGCCCGAGGGGGACTGCACTCAGGTGACTTGGTAGGCAGGTGAGACGGCTCCTGGCACTGCGCAGAACCACGTACGATTCTTGCAGTACTTCCACTCCAGAAACTGCCCCATTGTGGAGAGGTTTCTCTTGACCTTAATGAGACCCCGGGGACCCTAAGGAGGCCTTCAGACAAGGGACAGAGGAGTCTGGACTTCCATGGTAAGTGGCATGGAGCTGAGGAGGGGCGTATATGCCGACGACCGGAAGTGCCATCCATGTCTCCACATGAAGAGCAAGATGGAGCCGTGGGAAGGGAGCTGCTAGACCACTCTCAGAACCTGACCTCCTTTCTGTGCTCCCTCTTCAGGTCCTGTACACACACATGCACATACATACATACATACATACATACACACACACACACAGACACACACAGACACACACAGACACACACACACACACACAGACACACAGACACACACACAGACACACACACAGACACACACACACACACAGACACACACACAGAGACACACAGAGACACACACACACAGACACACACGGTCTTCCCGCCTCTGTCCCTCTGGTCCCAGCCACCTCTCTTGAGTTATGGCTGGGGTCACTACGACATGAACTGTAGTAATGGTCACAGCAGTAGAAGGTTAAGAACCACTGTCCTAGAGTACCAGTCCAAATTTAGCATGGGAAACTCTTGGGAAGCTGTTTGGGAAGGGATGGGGAGTCTCAGGCACAGGAGAGCTCTGCACCAAACTGCACTGGGGGCCCAGCCCTTGTCCAGAAGCCCTTCCCTCACCCAGGCTGGGCTTAGAACCTTCTGGTTGAATGCCTAAGCCCAAGAAGTACCAGGACAGGTCACAGCCTCACCACAGTGCACTGTGTACCGGCTGTGGGGCAGGCAGGGAGAAGGCAGTAGAGAGGGGGGACTACACAGTAGGAAAAATCACTGTGACCAGGGCCAGTGGGGCTCCTCCTACCCCTGGCTCGGGTTCCAGCAAGGAAGGGCATAGCTGGCTGCAGAGCCCAGGGACCTGGTTTTCTAACTTCCCCAAGGCCCCAGGCTCAGTTTACCCATGTTCAAATGCAAGGGAGAACCTGACAGCAGGGGGCGCTCCAGGCCTAGAGATACTAGCCCTGCCTTCTGCTCCGCCTCTGCAGCTTCCTCTGCTCAATGACCAGGTTACTATGAACATGCATCCTGCCTCCCTCCTGAAGAACCAGCCTGTGCAACTTTAAGGAATGTGAAGTACAAATGCTAGAAACACTTGGGGCCAGCACTACCACGGGCTGCCAGGGCAGAGGGGCACTGGGGCACCGTGGGCAGAAGGCCTGGCGCTTACTTACCTGGTGTTGAGCAGCTCCAGCTCGGTGCTCTTCTCCCGCTCCAGCTTGCAGTAGACCTCACGGTGTCTTCGGGCCTCCTCCTCCAATGCCTGCTCTGCTGTGGTCTCCTGGTCCTTCACCATCTCCTCCAGCTCATGCACCCTGAGGTGAGCATGAGCAACCGCAGTCGGGGCGAGCTCTCATGCACTCTCACCCCATTCAAGAAGGCCTGGACCCCGCCAAAGCCCCCTACGTATTCACTGTGATGGGGAGGGTTTGCCAGGCCTCTGGGCCATAAGCTTGGCTGACAGGTAAATTAGGGACACTGTGACATCTAAGAAGTGTGTCACTTAAACTCGAGGGAGAAGCAGATCTAGTGAAGAAGCCCCAGAGGGGAGCGAGGCCATACAGGAGACAGGGAGGTCAGCAGGCTGGCCACAGCTACGCAAACGGCTTCAAGGTCTGTATTTCTTTTCTGCTGACTTCTGAGCCAGACGCTGTGCCCCCCACCCCACCCCATGACTCAGTCACATCCTGGCAAATGACCATAAGAAACCCAGAACCAGGGAAAGGCCAGGCCCTCTGGAGTCATAACCTAACCCCGACTACTGGAAGCCTACAGTTGTCCAAGAGTTCAGTCCCTCCCTCAGGCTGAGCTGGGGCATACAAAAAGGCTATGGGGGGAAGGACCAGACCCAGAGCAGTCTACCAAGTTTCTTGCACCTGGGGAAGCTGGCCATCATGGGATACATCCTTTCTGGTGTCCCTGCTGTCTATCCATACCACCACTTGACCATATCTGTGCCACCTGGGCCTCCTCCCTTCCACTCCCATCCACAGGGCATATTCCCAGGAAGGAGGTCGTGTTCTAGTCACTCTAGTCCAACGCTTCTCAACCTTCTTTTTGTTGTTGTTGTTTTTTGAGACAGGGTTTCTCTGTATTGTTTTGGAGGCTGTCCTGGAACTCCCTCTGTAGACCAGGCTGGTCTCGAACTCACAGAGATCCGCCTGCCTCTGCCTCCTGAGTGCTGGGATTAAAAGCGTGCGCCACCACCGCCCGGCCTGGTTCTCAACCTTCTTAATGCTGTGATGCTTTAATACAGTCCTCATGCTGTGGAGACCCACAACCATAAGATTATTTTCGTTGCTACTTCAAAAATGTAATTTTGCCACTGTCATGAATCATAATATAAATATCTGATTGCAGGGTATCTGATATGCAACCCGAAGGTCGAGACCTACAGGTTGAGAGCCACTTGCTCTAAGCAGCGAGAGACATGAGCCCTGGGCTGTACACTTGGAGCAGTACTATCAGGCCTGGAATCAGGGCTTCTCCGCTGGCAGTGGGGACACTTCGCCTTCCCCGGAGCCACCCCGCACCTGACCTGTGCACCAGCTGCGTATTCTCCTGCTTCAGCTTGCTCTTCAGGTCCCCACTGGTCAGGCTGTCATTCTCCAACTCTGTTACCTTTTTTTCCAGGAAGCTCACCTGTAGCATGCACGGTGAAACAGAGTAGAAAAGGCTTTGGAAGCACAGAACTGAGAATCTAGAAAAGCTCCAAATAACTACGCATAAAAGAGCAGACATATTTGGAGAGGAAGGGGCATATGACCAGTGCCCTTCCCCACCCTGATCTCCTAGGTGGGCACACAGTCCAACTCCCCAGAGAGCTGCCTGGAGCACCACTCCCATACATCCCAGTGGCATGCATAGGATCCCAGGCCCACCTTCTCTGTGATGTCATTGTCACAGGAGTCAATGCTGTCACGGAACAGGTCCTCAGTGCTGCCGTTACTGCTGCTGAAGTTACTGTTGTGCATGAGCTGCCTGCGGGGATGGAGGACACCTGCCTGCCAAGTCTGCCACAAGCTGGGGCCCCAACTCAGGCTATGGGCTAGGTGAGGTCACAGGAGAAACACTCCACCTGACCTTCCCACCCAAGTGACTCTCTACTCTAACAACTGGACAGGGCACTCCCCGAGCCCAGTCCTTCATGGAAGAGAAGGCGCCAACAGTCATGGGCTGGACTATGGTCCTCAGGGGACCCCAGAAAGCCCACTAAAGCTAAAGCAGTGAGGATCTACAGATGCTGGCCCTGCTAAGTGGGACAAGGTGGCAAGGGCAGGAAAGGATCTGCTCTGTCCTTGGTGCTCTGCCACCCAGCTGGGGACGGCTTCACAGCTGTCTGCTTGCTTGGCTACACACAGGGCACAGGCCGAATCTGGGCTACCGCCACGGAGCCCCAACCCCAGAACGGCAGACTGAAAAGCATTCAGTTCGTTGTCTTCCAAGAGGCTCTTACCGTCCGAAAGCTGTGCTCGAGATCTTCCGGTTGGGGCTAGAGAGAGAAGGGGAGGGGACATAGTCACTGAACAGAGGGGCACTGGATATGAAGGGACATCATTCATCAGCTTGGTGCCAAGGTGCTGCAGGAAACACCCACATACCTGCCCACACAGGGGGCTTGCCTTGCTAACCCCGCCTGGCCCCATCCACAGGGCATATTCTCTGGACTGTGGCCTCACCTGTTGGCCTTGAGGTTTTTCAGCCGGGCTTCCAGGTCATTCAGCAGGTTGATCTTCTTGCAGCACTGAGAGCAATACACATCCAGTAGCTCACTGTTGTAGGCGTGCCGCATCTTCCTTGGGGTCTGCCCCGCACTGGACCAGAGGAGAGGGTGTCACTCGAGGCTACTGGCAAGCTGTGCCCTGCCCACTCTGCTTAGCTTCCTCTACCTAATTCCCCAGGGCTTTTATTTGTACTTTGGGATAGAGAAAGGGAGGTAAGTCAGAACATCCCTTCCCTGTGGTTGTCAGGGAAAGCTGGGGAAATGAACCCAATTAACACATAAGGCATACTGAGAGCTGGTATCACAGGACAGAATGACTCAGGCAGGTGAGAAAAGGCTGTAGAAGATCACTTGGAAGGGCCCTTTAGTACAGAGGTTCTAGGAAGCATGATGACATAGGAACCCTCGAGGGGTCTGCAGACTCACAGATCAGTTAACTATTTCTTCTCCAAGATAACAGGGGGAAGGACAAACCTGACTCCCAATCAGCTAGAAGGGGGCATCCCATATGCCAGTAGAGCCATGTAGCCCTGGACAGAGGGAAGGATTTTCTTTGCCTGTCTGACCCATTGGGATGAGGCTAGCCTGGTTCTGCCATTTTCCCTGGACACCAAATGCCAATCCAGAGCAAGAGGGCCACCTGGAAGACACTGAAGATCCGAGATCTGAGTAGACGTTGGTTCTGGTCTCATCATCAGGGCAGGGGCTGCTGGGGGCACAGTCCACATCATCCCCCTCTCCATAGTCTTCAAATTGCTCCTCATTGCTGATGAGAGAGGCGGTGGAGTGAGTGGAAAGGTCTGATGTGGTCATGGATGGAGTGAGGACGAGGGACCTGAGGGCCATAAGCACCCAGTTAGTGAAGGGCTGAGGGCCCGACCTGCAGCTCCTGGTGGGGGCAGAGACCAGCTTAGCCCTGTGAATAGCAGGAGCCTGGCCAAGTCTAGACCTTTTGAATTTAGGGACCTCATCCTAAGTGGAACATCCCACATAGAAATTTCCGCCGTAAGAAACAACAAAACACTGGTTATTACTTGATGGTTAAGCAACAGATAAATTAAAATTACACTATAATTATAGTTACTGAATTAGAATATGTACCACTGATTCAAATTATTAAATTATAGAGGATCAAATGACTGTTGAAAGGTTTATACAAATATTGGCAAGAAGGCAGAGAAATAAGAATCAATGATAAGTTAGATATAAACTTTGAGACTTAGTAATTAATAAACTCACTTATTTTGAGACAGGTCTTACTATGTTGGCAGTGATGGTGCAAGCCTTTAATCCTAGCACTCAGGAGACAGAGGCAAGTAGGTCTTTGGAAATTTAAGACCAGCTTGGTCTACATAGCATATTCCAGACCAACCATGGTGTTAACAAAAAAAAAAAAAAAAAGGATAAGCAGTACAGTCACATGCTTTTAATCCCAGCACTTGGGAGGCAGAGGCAGGTGGATCTCTGTGAGTTCGAGGACAGCCTGGTCTACAGAGCTAGTTCCAGGACAGGCAGGGCTACACAGAGAAACCCTGTCTTGAGGGAAAAGAAAGGGAGGGAGGGAGGGAGGAAGAAAATACAAATCGTAGCAAATAGGACTGAGGGTAAGGATGCTTGTTATTTTCCCCCATTCTCACCTTGTTCCAACTTTTAATTATCTCTTAATTTAAAAACTTTATTATTACTATCAGTGTGTGTGTGCACACAAGCATGCCAGTGCAGCAGCCCATGTGTGGAGGGGACAGCAAAGTTTCTGCTTTGTTGATTCCACTGCATCCTCCAGGCCACCTGCCCTGCTCAATGCTCCCGTCTCTGTAGGAGTGCTGGGTTACAGACGCTCACTGCCTCATTCAGCTTTGTACATGAACTCTGTACTCAGGCCACCTCTACCCACTGAGTCAGCTCTCTGGCCCTCATTGGCTTTTTTTTTTTTAAAGATTTATTTATTTAGTTAGTTAGTTATTACATATACAGTGTTCTGCCTACATGCCAGAAGAGGGCATCAGACTGAATTGTAGATGGTTGTGAGCCACCATGTGGTTGCTGAGAATTGAACTCAGGACCTCTGGAAGAGCAGTCAGTGCTCTTAACCTCTGACCCATCTCTCCAGCCCTTTCATTTTCTTTTATCATGACAAGTAAGCATGAGCTACCAGGTGAGAATCATTTCCCAGTATATAAGGGGCATTTCTAGTCCAAAGATGCCTAATTCTAAAGAGTATCTGTCAAAGATCCCAGACTTCAGGGCAGTGATTCTCAACCTTCCTAACGCTGAGACCCTTTAATACAGTTCCTCATGTTGTGGTAACCCCCAACTATAATATTATTTTCATTACTACTTCATAAATGTAATTTTGCTACCATTATGAATTATAATGTAAATATCTGATATGTAGGGTATTTGATATATGACCCCCATGAAAGGGTCATTTGACAACCCAGGGGTCGTGACCTACAGGTTGAGAGCCACTGCTCTTGGACCTCTCCTGAGTATGGAGGCCTGGTTGGAGTCATCTTCAACCTGAGAGCAAAGAGAGACTCATTTCACAGCCTGCCTGAGTTCATCTTCCCAGTCACAGTAAACTCTCTCCTCATCCACAGATTTTGATTCCCCAAGCTCAAGGAGTACACACTCATTATGGGAAACGGATCCAAGGTGGGGAGAACAGATTAGTTCTCAAACCACAGCCCCAGGGAACCCCAGCTTCTGCTTAAGGATCACAGCACTAGGATTAAGTCCTCTGATAGCTGACCTGCATTTTATGTATTCACACTTTGTCTCCCCTCGGGGTCCTCTGTATTTCAGGCTGAACAGCTCACAACCTCCCTTTTCCCTACAAATGCTGGTAAAACTGCACCAGGGCTGGGGAGACGCTTAGCAGTTAAGAGAACACATTACTTATAAGAGGAATGAATTCAGGCCTCAGCATTAGGAAATGTCCCTACAAACGCTCTCCCAGGCCTTTATCTATCCAACACACACCGATAGATGGACACACACACACGAGAGAGAGAGAGAGAGAGAGAGAGAGAGAGAGAGAGAGAGAGAGAGAGAGAGAGAGAGAGAGAGAGAGAGAGAGTCAATCTTACAGAGGACTCAGGTTTGGCAGCTTACAACCATCTGTAACTCTATTTCCAGAGAATCTGACACCTTCCCTCTTTTGCCACCTGTGGGCAACAGGCACACGTGTGGTGCACACATATACATTCAGGCAAAACACTCATACATACAAAAATCTAAAAACAAAGCAGGTGTGGTCGTGGTACACACCTTTAATCCCAGCTCTTGGGAGACAGAGGCAGACAGATCCTTGGAGGCCCAGCCTGGCCTACACAGTGAGTTCTTGAACAGCCAGGGCTACAGAGAAACCCCGTCTTAAAAAAATAAAAACATACATCTAAAAATAAACAAATAACTTTAAAGATTAAAAACAAAACACAAACTCTTGGTCCCCAGCCCTGGTGATTAGTCACAGGAAACAAAGGGACAACCCAATGGCAATTGATGGCTACCAAATCTGTGACCCATGAACCTCTGTTCTTGTGTCAGCTGGTCCAGGACCCTATATAGATAGCCCACTCCAAAGGGCCCCTTGATGGCATCCTGACTCTGAAAACCATTCAAGCACAAGGATCTTGGGACTGAGAAAAGCACAGGTGGCTCAATTACGGAAGTTAACTTCTTTATGAAGTTTGAGATGATTAAAAGTTGGCAATTTGCCCAGCAGTGGCAGTGCACACCTTTAATTCCAGCACTCAGGAGACAGAGGCAGGAGGATCTCTTGAGTGAGATCCAGGACAGCCAGTGCTGCACAGGGAAACCCTGTCTTGAAAAACCAAATCAAAACAGTTGGCAGTTTCATGTAGTTCAGCTTGCCCCCCCTTCTCCCCTTGCCCCTCCCCTTGCCCCTCTCAAAGATACTCCTTCTGCTGACACCAAACTGAACATTGGGCACTGCTGCTCTGCCGAGACGGTAGGCAAATATTCACTGTCTCCTCGCCCCAGTGCTGGGAGTTGAAGCCAAGGCTTTGGTGATGCCAATGAGTTAAAGACAGCCCAGTCCACTCAGCCCTTACTGCTGTTTTAAAAACACTTCTGATGAGAGCCTAGTATCAACAATGAAACACAGACTATGGCAGTGACTTAAATGATAAACCTCCTACCTCCCAGAAACCATCACTGCTCAATTTCTAAGACCATTTTCCCAGGCATTTCCTAAGACATCTTTGTAATGAGCTTTTTAAAAACAGCAACAATAAAAAACAAAAACAGTGCTGGAATCATATGATAAACTACATGCTTGGCTCTGTACCTGCTTTTTAAAACTAAATGAGTTGTATTCCCCACATCACTGAGCAGCCATTAGAAATAGAGTTCTGAAAGTCACACATGGTAGTGCAGGCCTTTAATTCCAGGAGACAGAGACAGGCATATTTCTGTGAGTTTAGGGCCCTGTCACCATCTCCCTGGCCCCGCCAAAGAAAGCTGACTTCTGCACAGCGGCCTGAAATTATGGAACCATCCCTACGGTCCCGAAACCTGGGGAAATTAACCCACAAGGTGTCACATGTAGTGTCTGTACTTCTGGCCTTGGGGCCACACGCCCTTCTGCTCACTCACCTGTCCTCTGGCAGGCACAGGCCCCCCAGCTCAGGCTCCTTCTCCTCGCCAGGACTCCTGACAGAGCCCTCCAGGCCCTGGCTGCTCTCCATGGGGCTGTCCATTTCTAATTCCTGGGGTCCCTCGGGCAGGGCCAGTGTCATCGCTTCCTCCTCGTCTTCCTGGAAGAAGCTGGGTTCCCTGGGGAGGAGTTCGCCATCAGCAAAGGTAGAGCTAGAGATGTCACTGCCCTGGCAAAGACAGAAGGACAGAAAGAGTGATGTCAGCTCCCTGGAACTCAGTACTCATCAGTCTACAGTGACGTCCGCAGGGACTGAGGCTCAGGATGGCTAAGTAGACTCTAGATATGAGGATGTCTGGTTAGCCGTGGGGGCCTCTCATGGTAGCTCACACATGAGAGCCCAGTAAGGGGCCTGCCTTCCAGGCAGACCCATCCATTATAAAAGGGCCACAGCCAGGCCAACTACTCTTTGAGGACCAGTAGCTATGTTGGAACACTTGTCAGTCTTGTACAGGAGGCCACATGCCTCTGTGAAGGCTTCCTGGTGATGTGCACTGTGGGTGGATGGGCCCGCCTACCCTGGTCAGCCGTCAGGCACAACCCTGAGCTCACAGGAGGAACCTGAGGCAAGATGATGCACAGCTAGGTGCACCCTCCAAGACTCCGCACAGCTGTAGAATCTCAGCACCCTCTTCTGTAAGTCAAGAGTGGTCATGGGCCAGGCCTGGTGGTGCCTGCCTTCGATCCCAGCACTCGGGAGGAAGAAGAACTGATGATCTCTGTGAGTTTGAGGTCAGCCTGCTCTACATAGTGAGTTCCAGGACAGCCAGGGCTACAACAGTGAATGTAGGGTAAAAAGTCTGAGCTCACTTCTGAGTTTGAAAACCTACCAATCCCTGAGTTCAAAAACCTATAACCCCTGAGCTCGCCCTAAGCTCAGCACTTGAAATCCCACCAATCCCCACCCTAGAAAATTCCACCCCTAAGAAACCCTTAATATGTAAGTCTGCCTGCCTGCCTCCCACTTACTTCTCTGCTGCTTCCCCCCGAGCAGAGGCAGCCACCCTCTTGTGTCTTTTTCAATAAATCTCTTGTGTGAGGTTTGTTGTGCAGTGTGACCTTGTGGTATCCTTGGCTCCCAACTGCCAGGATACCTTTCCCTTCAGATCTGCAATACTTCCATTGGGGAAACCCCACTCCCCCCCCCCCCCCCAGCTCCAACACTTACAGTGAGGCCCTGTCTCAAAAAAACAAAAGAATGGCAACGTACCCTCTTATAGGACCTTTGTGTCCACTGAATATTTCCTGCTTGCCTGTGGCACACAGCAGGCACTCCCACTCTCATGGAGAAAAGGCAGAAGAAGGATTGCCGCAAGTTTGAAGTTAGCACAATTTACATAGTGAGTTCTAGGCCAGACAGGACTATTCAGTGATATCCTGTCTCACAAGAAAGAAAATAATAGTAATAATTGCTGCTATTTATTTTTTCACCAAAAGCCATGTTGCCAGAAGTTGTATAGCAGTTTCCTCAAAATCGAAACACTCCATCTCCCAGGTAACCTCTTTAAGCCAGGAAGTAAACAACTCAAAACAGTTTCAGGAACTCCCTGAAACTGACCAGATTCCCTAGGCCCCTCCCTCCTAAGACAGCATCACTCCCAGACAAGCCAAGATCAAACAAGTAGAAACCAGTCAAGCAGTCTGAAATAGAGATGGTGGAGCTGCCTGGAAGCGGCTTAGGCCAACTAAGGCTCCTGGAAAGGGCACTCTCCAACCTACTGAGCTGCCTCAGGCTGTGTAGAGTGCTCCAGGTTCCCAGCTTTTGTGAGGTGGACTTTTGGTGATATTCCCCTCAGTAACCCCAATAAAACTCATTGGTTCACTAGATGGAGTTTGTTGGTATCTATATCCGTACTTTAGTCTGTCATGGGCACCCTAT
Organism: Mesocricetus auratus; assembly: GCF_017639785.1. Classification (NCBI taxonomy): domain Eukaryota; kingdom Metazoa; phylum Chordata; class Mammalia; order Rodentia; family Cricetidae; genus Mesocricetus; species Mesocricetus auratus. The sequence continues at coordinate 58,138,219 of NW_024429191.1, read as the reverse complement.
CTAGAGTGTAGACAGGAGATGTCTGTCACACAACACCAGTCAGGATCTCTCACTTTTAGACCTGAGATGGTCAATCCAATGCTGGGACTACACCTTATATGCTATTGATGTACCCCTTGCTGACATCGTCTCACACAAGAGTTCAGGCTTAGTTTATTTACCTTAATTCAAGGAATAGCCTCAGGAAACCATTCCCGGCTTTCGAGGAGGCAGGCACTCTCCATGGCTCTAATACCTATCCTATGGTATGCTCTGTGTCTAGGGCTGACTGAGAACTCTAATAAAAAAAAATGCTTCCCTCATAATCTCAGGGCTGCCATGGGGTCAGAAGCATAGCCATGAAATCCTCAAAAAATGTCCACAAGGAAAGGTTCCAAGACACAGAGGAAGCCAGTTAGAGGCAGGCTGAGCCTATGCCCTGAGGAGACCTTGGGGCTAAAAAGAGAAGGTGATTTAAAAAACTTGGTTTTTTACCTGTGCCAACTCAGCTGAACACACAGATGGCCCAACAAAATCAGCACCAGGCAATCCCATTGGCAGAGATCAAGGGATGAACAATTAAAGTCATCCTAGGGTCTTTCCCACCTACGAATTACTAATCTATCACACATGACTCCTAACTCACCAAACTCTTCTCTCAGCACACACAAGGCTCACCCCAAACAGTGCAAACCCATGCACAGAGCAACCACAGAATACCAGAGGCCAGTGAGAACTGGTGTTGTCCTGCTTTAGTTTGGGGACAACATGTCAGGATGGCTGTCTTTATCCCCATTTTACTGACTGGAAAATGAGAGTTCAAAGAGTAGCTTGCCAGAGTACCTGTTGGTAAGATGGGCAGAGCCCTGGCTGCTTGTGGCTGCCACACACTGAGTTTCCTTTATCACTGATACCTTTACACTTCACTGGTTTTCAGTGTGGGTGTGACAAGGAGGTGAGTCACTCTCTAGGGACGCGATGGTGCCCCGTGCCTCTCCTAATGCAACATTCCACGTGAACACTGCCACCCCCACAGGAGATACTGCTTAGCACAAGGGCACCCAAGGGGGTAAGGGAGGAGGTGGCCCATCCCTCAAGGGAGCAGCACGAGTACTCTGTGCCATTCCCCACTATGAAGACCTGCAGAGTCCACCTGACAGACAAGGCACGCAAGGCGAGCGTGTGACAAACTGCCAGGGATGGCACCATCGGCTTGTCCACTTACAGGCTCGAGGTGCACCTGACCTTTCACCCTTTCTAGACGGGCCTTACCGGGGAATCTGGGTGTCCTGCCTCACTGAACAGACCCACAGCACACAGGTGCTCACCCGGCACCCCACAGCAGCACTGTGACACTCCTGACAGGATGGGAAAAGTGGCCTCAAGGGGACTACCTCAGTCACAGGGTGGAAACATCCCTCACACCCCACCCGCTTCTACAGCAGAGCTTACGTCCCCAGCCCTCACCTGTCCCCACGTGCTCTGCCCATCTCTCGCAGCCCAGTCAGTGCCGTGAGGTGAGCAGGGCACCGATGCCCATTCCTGCCTCTCTAAGATGAGGTTCAAAGGAGGCAGGTGGCTGCTGAAGCTGGCCAGCTTACAAAGGGCGCTGCTAAGATCTGAAGCCAGGCTTGGCCTCGCCGAGTCTGGAGCCCCATCTGCCTCCCAGCTCTGTAACTAGCTCTGTGTCCACAGGTGTATGCCCACACACTCACTCTACATTTTCTTTCAAAATTAACTTCTCCCTTCATTAACACCTTTTCATTCAACCCACAATTGTTTGCCTAAGGCAAATGGAAATTTTAATTATAACTTCAGCTTCCCCTCAAATTAAAGTAATAGAAAGACAGCAATAAGAAAAGTGAACAGGATGGGACCGGCCCATGTCTGTCCCCTCCCCCTGCCCTCCTCCCCCTGCAGGCCAGGCCCCCAGGGAAGGGTGAGGAAGTGCTGGGTCAGCAGCTACCACCCCAAACACTTTAGGACTGAAAGCCGTTCTGGGAGGTAGAGAGGCCTCTGCCCCCCTTCCCCCAGCCTGTATCCCTCCTCTCAGGAAGGGAGAACACATCACACAGGAACCCTTCTGAGCCAGCAATGTTCTGATTCTTAAGTTACGAAGCGAAGGGAAGCTCTCACTGGCAATGACATGACCCTCACAGGTTCCAGGTGGGCTTTCAGAAGCTCTGTGCCACCCTCCAGCTATGCCTACTCAGCCCAGGGCCCCAAAGAGAACCTGTTCTGTGTGGCTCTGGGCAGAGGCTGCCTTGCTGCGCAGTGGAGAGCTGTGGATGAATCGCCTGGGGATGCCATGCAAACTCTACTCAGTCTGATGCAAGATGTAGGCCTCTGTCCTGAACAAATCGGGCTGGTTTCGGCAGCCCCCAGGTAGTCAGGCTCTCTCCTCAAAGCCCTGTATGTGGTGAGACAGGAGACAGCACTGCCACCATCTCACCTGGTCATCATGCTGGCTGGAGGCCCAGGAGGTATACATATACACCCTGCATCTCTCATGGGCCCAAGACCTGCCGGAGGGCCGGCCGGGCAGGAAACGGGTATCCTAGGAGGCTGAGTTTCCAGTGAGAAATGTCACCGCCCAGAGTAAGTTTCTGACACTCTAGTCTCCAGCACTCTCCTTTCTTGTCCTGATCACCAATGTATAGGGAAAAGGAGGGAGGTGGAGAGGGAGAGGGAGAGACACAGAGACAGACAGACAGACAAGAGCATCTAGTACAGGTTCAAACCTGAAGGTCTCCTCAGCGACAGTACGGAGAGGCTTCAGGAGTCCTCAGCAGGCAGTGTGGCTCTGTCTGCTTCCCAGGACTCTGTCCCTGAGTACCAAGAGGTGACCCCAATCACAGAGCTCTTGTCTTCCAGGCCACAAGGACAACACTCCCACTGCCACCACAGCTTGCTTGTGTCCAAACTGTCTCAGGGACAGCTTCCTTCCCGAGGCTGGGGTCAGAGAGTGGTAGAAGACAAAACAGATGCAGATGCCTTCCTTGGGGAACCTGTGTGGCTGGGACCAGTGGAGGGCGCAACAGTCAGTCCTGGTAGACCTGCTCACAAGCCCGGTGTTCCTGGATCAAAGAGCATCTCTGTGAGCCCTTGGGATGTCCCCTAGAGAACACGGACTGTCATTTCTGCCCAAGAGGCTGCATGACAATTCACGTAAGTACCAGGCAGCAGCCGTGGCAGCCTAAAAAAGTCAGGTTGGCCTTGGGAGAGGCTGGAGACTCTGCGTTCGAGCCTAGATTGTCCAACCTGCCATGGGTCCTTGGCTGATGAACTAGCAAGATCCTGGTTGGGCCTGGGGACTAATCCAAGGACAGGGGTTGCTGGAGACATTACTGAGCCCAAGCCCAGGGAAACAGGACCCAGCTGGCTGCATCCCCCGAGTGTCCCCACCTCCACTTTTCCACTCTGTCCTCATCTGGGGCGGGATGGAGCTGGCCCTAGCTAGAAGTGGTTGCCAGCAGACACACAGCCTGCCCGTGGAGCTCCTCTTCAGTCTCAAGAGCTCTGTTCACCCGTCAGTAGGCCCCGCAGCCACCCCTTCCTCTGTAGGAAGTTGGAAAGGGCTCAATTCAAGGGCCGGTTGAAAAGACCAAGTATCAATACTCGTGGGGGGCCGTCCAAGCCTCAGAGAGACTCACAAAGGCCCACTGTTCCTGCTGTGCAGCCAGGAGGTGTGTCAGGACCCAAACTACACAGCTTCATTTGGTCTTCACTCTCATTCACCTTGTGGGGGAGGGGTGGGGCAGAGGGATGTGGGGAGCAGACTCAAGGTCACACACCCTAAGTTTCCTGGCAGGCGATGTACAGAGAACACTGACTGTACAGAGTGACTACTTATTTCCGTCCTCCAAGAGCGAAGAGAATGAAGCTGTGAACCCCAGCAGCCAGCATTACAGGAGTACGTGGCAGGTGATGACTGAGCTCCTCTTGAATCAAAGCTGCACTGTACCACAGGACCTAGATGATCAGCCAAAGAGCATCTCAGGCCTCGTGCCGACTCTGGTGTGGTCCCTGCCCGGTGGGGTGACTACTGGATGATGGGCTTCATTTCTGAGCCTCATCTAAAAGCATCCGTGATGAGTCCCTGTGTGTCAACATTGGCACGGAGAATCTAATCTAGGACAGCATCTCACCTCTTACTGACACTGAAAACATGACACAGAGATGGTGGGTGCTGGGGACATGATCTAGTGGTTCTAGTCACACTCCACCACATTGAGCACTGTGGCCTTTAGGATACAGAACTACCCTGTGCCTTGGTTCCCCCATCTATACAGCTGAGCAACCACAGTATGAATGAAGTGAATTGGTAACTGTTACAAGTCTCAGAATGCATGGGAAGGGCTTGGTAAAGTGAGCTATTACTGTCATTAGTATGCTAACGGATGATACGCAGGAGTACATGCCAGCATCTTGCCTTCTATCCAACCCCAGGGAGGCTCAGCTCTGGGAAGCCAGGTTACGTCTCCTCCCTGCACCAGGGCCCTCTCTGGCCCACTCTCTTGGAAGGTCTGTACATTAGTCACACCCTGTAATAAGTGTTAAGATGCTGCCTAGGGAAGGGAGCCCAGGAGGCCTTGAGGCGCGGGCTCATCCACCCCCAGCCCTGGCAACAAGCTCCACTCTGCAGGCGGTGACTTGGAGCCAAAGCGAAGCTCTGTGGGGACAGAGCTGGGTAAAAATAGCCTGGGCGGGCACATCTCAGCTTCCCTTGAAACCAGGCACCCGTGGGTACACGTGGACCTCCCACTGCAGAGAAGAGGTTGTGGGTAGGCACAGGCCAAGCCTCACATTGGGGAGAACTGCACCGGCTGTTAGGCCAGGCCAGTAATGGACTCTCTTGTGTACTGGCCAGCTAAGAGCCTGGAGACATGGGGCAGGCCAAGGTTATAATGGGTTTTCCCTTTGGTAGCAGGAACCTCCCCTGGGGGCAGCTTGTGGTACCAACACCCAAGGCAAAGAGGGTGAGATGAGACTGCCTAGAACATCACAGGCCCTCACAGCCCACCATGGGTTGGCTGCTCTCCTCACATAAGCATGGTGGCAATGATGGCTGGGAAACAGTCCTGACTGTAACTTACTTCCACACTGTGGCTGCCGGCCTTGCTGGAAGTCAGGCCCTGCTATACACGGTGACCAGATGCTCATCAATGGGGAATAGAACCCTGGCTCCCCAAAGGGCTACCTAGTGCCAACCGCAGGCCAAAGGCGGGACCAAGAAGTTGGTGTTGGCATCCACACACAAAAAAGACCAGAACCTTGGCCTGCCTCCAAGGCCAAGGGCACTCACAGGAGAGCCAGTCACTATGCCATCTCCATTGCTCAGAGAGTGGCCTTATCTGGAGACAACAGAGTTCTGTAGCCCTGATCGTCCGGATCCAGACACACTACCATGTTCCTTCCCAGATACTACCCAGATGGTAGCCAAGGCAGGGTTTGGCTCCTAGGTTCCACGTCTGCTTCTGAACCCCAAGAGAGTGTCTCACCTTAGATCAAGACATCCTTCAGCAGGAGCCCCCAGGAGTTGATCTCAGTGCAGCAATTTCAACGTTGCTGTCAACATCAGCAGGACCTGCAGTCCCAGGGCGGGGCAAGGCAACAACAATGGGCATTTCCTCATTGGTTTTACATATGCTCAGGCAGGCTCTCTGTGGGACCTCTGCCTGGTACTTAGCAGTGGCAGAAAAGAATGTCATGTCATGCCAGGGGTTCTTGGGCCTCCAGTGCTATTTCAATAGAGCACAGATACTCAGAACTAGCCAGCCACTGCCCAAGACACAGCCACAAATGTGGACGCCCACAGTCTTTCATCGCAGCTTCAACTGTCTTCCTCCCCAGTTCCTTACCACTCAACTCTCACTTGCTGACAGGCACGGCAGGGGATGGGGGGGGGGCATGCTGTAGCTCCCAGGAAAACTTAAGAGACAGCAAATAGCCCAAAGAAGAGCAGAGATGGGCAAATTCCCCAAAGGAGCAGAGGCGTGCAGGGATCTAGAGAGTTAAGTCATTACAGAAGGGCTGGAGTAAGGGCTGTCCCAAGGAGGGTGTGAGGTAGACCTGGGTGGGCAGTGCAGCTCCAGCCAGGGGTATGGTCTGGCTGACTAGCATGTCCAACTGTCTGGAAGGCGGTGTGGTCTGCCTCAGCCAGTACTTGAGCTGGAGACTAGTCAATGCCCAACCAAACCTCTGACCTAGTGTTCTGTGTCTTTGATTGGGTGCCTACTGACCAAGTGGAGATAAAAGGTGCCCACATCCTTAGCCAGGACACACCTGGCACTGCCAAGGAACTGGCTGCTGCTCTGGCATTCTCTTTTCCTTCTGGTGCAGCAGAGTTCAGGAGGGCCTCATGCAGGAAAGCAGGAACCCTATTGCTGAGCCATGTCCCTCGCCACCACATCAACCAAGGAAGCTGACAGGACCACCCTAATCTCAGAAGTACTTCAAGAGGTAGGAGGCACTTAAAAATGATGCGGGATCCATTTACCAAGATGTAGCCCTCGCACATATCTATGCATCTCTTAGCGGTTTCAAAATACACACAGCAAAACTTCACAGAACTGAGAGCTGGAGATGTTACCTCCCTCGGCACGGATGGAACAGGAAAGCACAGAAATCCCCCTCAGGTCTTTGTGCATGGAGCAGGCTATTGCTCCTTTAATACAGTAATCAAATAGCATCATCAACAGGAAGAGACGGACACTGGCCCACGGCATGAGGATCTCAGCAAAATAGTTAATAAAGCGGTTAACATCTAATCAAGTCCTAGCATCTAACGCACTAAATGGGGAGGAACAAAACACAAACTACATGTCACTAAAGAAAAAGGGACCAAAACCAAACATAGTACCTTCTATGACAACTGGCCTGGTGGACCACAAAAAGAAAAGGTCACAGCTTACGCCTATAATCCCAACACTCAGGAGTCTAAGGTAAGGGACCACTGTGAGACTGAGACCAGCCTGGGCTAGAGTAAAATCCTGCCTAAAATCAAATAAGGAGAATGCCATGCAACTAGATTAAAGGGAGGTGGGGTTCTAGATCAGTGTCCTCCAACCTCATTGTCATATCAAGTCACATGGTGGGGGCATTAAACTCAGACTGCATCTGTCTCTGGTTAGGTGTTGGGGACTGCTAGAACCTCGAACAAAACAAACAAAAAACAGCTCAAAACAACCAGGAGGGAAGACTGTCAAGAAATGAAGATTGGTGGGGAACACAAACAAGGACAGGGACTTTAGAAGAATCACTCTTGTCGGCACGCTGGTCTCAAACGTAGCTTCCAGAATCCCGAGGAAACCTATCTCAACCACTAGCCCTGAAGTACTTTGATATGAGAGCACCAGCAACCAACAGTCCTTCTCTGCTTCAGGAGAGGCCTACAGGGATCCTCAGCTCTCCACATGAACACACCTACAAACTAACGCACACAGGTGCATCACAGATATAAAAAACTGATGGTGCCAAGGTTGGGTATGTATAGTGGTGCACACCTTTAATCCCAGCACTCAGGAGGCAGAGGTCAGCAACCTCTGAGTTTGAGGCCAACCTGGTCTACAGAGTACAGTCCAGGACAGCCAGGGCTCCACAGAGAAAACCTGTCTCAAGAAAATCAAACACACAAAAAAACAAAACAGTGCAACAACAAAGGTGATGCTGTTTGTCCACAATCCTGCTCGAGGGGTTATAAAACAAATGTGAAGAGTGACTGGTTAAGAAATGCAGAAATGGCCGGTAGCCTCGGAACCACAGGCCCTGTATGGACAGCCTCTAATCCTTGGGCGGTCACCTCTGTGGCCAGAAGGGCCTGGTAATTAAGCAAGATATTTCCAGTTTCTCCACACTAGACAGTATTTCTGGCTACTTAAAATCCAGAGCAGATTTCTTCCCTTTGTTGTGGCCGCAACAGGAAGGAGGGCCTCTACCACTCTGGAGACACGTGGGCACTCTGCTTAGCTGCTTAGCCTCCTCAGGGCCTTCCTTCCAAGCTCCCACGGCTGTGCAGGGTCAGTAGTGACAGTGACTAAGATGCAGCAGAGACTGGCTGAATCATCTCCAAGGAAAATTCACAGAGGAGAAGGTTGAGCCACCTTCAACTTTTAGTAAGAAAGATTCAAAGAAGATATATGGTCTACCCCTTCCCTACCAGTCAAAGTCAATGACCTTGATTTTCAAACGAGCACGTGGACTTCGGAGACAAAAACCCAGGGTTTATGAAAACAGAATTTAAATTGCTTCCACATCTGGAAACCAAAGCAGCAGCTAGCCCCAAGAATTCCAGGCATGCCAGTCACTGAGAAGCAGAGGGTCCAGGGAGACATTTCCTGTTACCCTAGGGTTCCCTCACCCACACAGAAGATCTCCTCATGGAGGGGAGTTGTGGAGCCACACCTGACTATAGCCATGCTGCTCCATGCATCCTAGAGAACTATTGCTTTGTCCCCTAAACTCTGTAAGGTGGCATCACCACAGAGAACTGCTCCCCTCAACTGGTTGCCATTTTCCCTCTTTACATTTACATCTACCAGGCAAGGGCCACCTGACTAAAACTGGACACCCCCCATTTCAGATAGCCATCTAAATTATCTCCCCTTTTTGATTGTGTTTGAAACAAGATCTTGCTGTGTATGTACACTTGGCTGGCCTGGAACTCACAAAAACCTGCCTGCCTCTGCCTCCCATCCCAAGTGCTGGGATGAAAGGCTCGCATCTGAACCCAAGTTCTCAAAGAAAATTCCCTAAGTACCCTGGGAAGATTCTGTTCCCCTCGGTCACTGTGCCTCAGGCTCTCCCGAGAAACTGTGGGCCAGGGCAGCTCACGTGCTATCGCCAAGGCGAAATGCAGACTGCACTGGCGCTGCACAAGGGCTCTCCTGGCCCCTGGAACAGGCAGCTATTTTGGGCTACAAATTATAGCTTTTAAAGATGTGGCTGTTTGAAGTGAGAGCTGAATTATTCACATGGCCCAGCACGCTCAGGGCTGGCTTTGGGAGCTCTGTATTTTATCACTGTGACAGGAGGAGCACAGATTCCAGGTGAAGGTTTGGGAGGCAGTGGCCAGCTCTCTGCCCTCTGTGTGGGTAGTCTCAAGAGAGGTGATGTGGAACTCCCCAAGAGGCCACTGCTAGGGAGTGACACACAGCCTGAAATCCGAAGCCGAAAGGGAACCTACCCTCCTCCCTCTGCCACAGAAACCCAGCCATGGATGGCTCGGTGAGGTGCCAATGTTCCCCCACAGCTGCCGGGATGCTCTGTCTGGAGCAGACGAAGGAGCAGGCAGATGAAGGGACAGCTGGAGAGCCAGGGGCTTTCCTCCCCTACCGCCCGAACCACCTAGGCCGGGCCTTGTATCCAGAACCCTCTCCTCCCCTGCTGTGGTCCTGACCTCTCATCAGCTCAGGGCTCTGGAACTCCTCCTGCAGGCTTCATTTGAGGTCCTGTGGACTCTGCTAGTACTCTCCTAAACTTTGCCCAGAATGGGGCAGGTAGGCGGACATGAGATCTGAGTACAGCCACAGCCTGGAGCTCAAAGGCTAAGGATTCAAAGGGGAGACCATTGGAAGCCTTCTAAGAGTTTGTCCATCGAACCAGAGCCTGCTCCTCAGATGGCCAGCCAAGCCCTTCCACAGACTCGTCCTCTGACATGCCCACCCTCCACAGTGCCTGGGTGTTATGGCTACCACTTGAAATGTGAATCCCCGACTGCACAGAAGTTGGAGAAGTCAGCTAATGGCTTGCTGGAACCGTAAGTCAGGGAAGGGATCAGGAGGGGACCTAAGCAAACAAGATTTGAAGCCACTACTTACTCTTAAAGTCTGCCTCCAGGCAGCAGCTCCCACTGAGCACCTGGCAAAGCCCCATCGCCTGGATGTTCCCAAGACCTGTCTCCCAGGACCTCAAACATGGTCCACTGCCCCCAAACCCTGATCCCACCTAATGAGTGTCCCAGGCCCAGCTACCAGTCTACCAGAGCCCCTGAAGGCTCAGGACTCAGCCTACTCTCCACCTCCATCCTGCCCCACCCCCAAGCAAAGGTAACTTGACACAATCGGATGACTGCATCACTGCTCCCGCCCAGAGCCCCTTCATCCATCCCAGGGCATTAATGCACCTTCTGTGACCTCTGCCACTTAGAGAAGCACAAAGTCGTCACAACCAAGTGAGAAGGGCCGTCTGCTAAGCACCTACTGTGTGTATCATCTACTCAGAGGGGAAAAATTCAGATGGACAAGGGACACACACTCACAGAGACATAAGGGTTGAGGTCTGGAGATCAGGTCTGATTTCAGAACAGTGAGGAGGGCTCAGAAAAGTTCCCAAACTCTTGGTGACTGTCCAACACCGCAGCAGACAACTCTGAGCACTGGAGAACCATTGAGACATGCAGGCTGCCCAAACAGGACCCAGCAGTGTCGAGTCACTGGGACTTGGGCGGAAGGTGCAGAATGCAGGGCACACACCCAAGGGTAATCCTCCTGTCTCTCCCTGCCCCAGGAAACTCCAAAGAGGCTCCGTGTGGAGAGAGGGATGGGGACATCTGCAAGAAAGCTGCTCAAGGAAAGCATTTGTAAAAACAAAAACTGAGGCACAGGAGAAAATGAGGGGAAGGAGGTTCTGCACAAGGATTACAAACTAGTCAAGGGGGCTAGAAAGAAGGCTAGGCAGCTAAGAGCACCTGGTGGTCTTCCAGAAGACCTGGGTTCAATTCCAGATACCCACAAGGTGACTGCAACCATCTGCAATGCCCTCTTCTGGCCTCTGCGGGCATCAGGTGCACACAGGGTGCAGAGGCATACATACAAGGAGGGCAAAGTATCCATATACACGATTCTTTTTAACTAGGAGGCTCTTGTCACAGCAGTGTCCCGCTGCTACCTTGGGGAGGTCAGTAACAGCTCCCTGCTCTCCCTGCTTTCACTCTCCTCTTAATCTAGGGGAAGAGGAATATGTAAACTCAGATGATCCTCCCCTTAATAACGACTGGGGCGCATGGTCCCATGTAGTGGGGGAGGAGCCTGAGGCTCAGAGAGGCTGTCCTGCTCTCCCAGGACCACACAGCTGCGGTGCCCACTGGGATCTGAACCAGTGAGTCCAGTATGCAAGCTTGTCCATTTGAACCATGTAATACCATGCCTCAACCAATTCTGCTACCACTACAGGTGGCTCTGCTCTCCCTGCTTTGCAGAAACTGGGCAAATTATATAATTTCTCCAGAGGTTACCTAGTTTCTGTGTTTCATTAAATCCAAGACGCCTCTGTTTTAGATGCACTGTTATTTTAGGTGCACAAGAACGGAAAGGTGCTATAGGCTAAGTTCTAACACACACCAAGTGTACAACACACAGCAATTTGAAATGTCAACATGCAAAAGGAAAAAGATGTCCCCAAATCTGGCGTGAGTGTAAATGGGGATGGGGATTCAATGTTCCTTCTCCTGTGTGTGCCAATGGTGGTCAATGACTCCATTCATACTGAAAGGTTTCTGTACCCCGTTATTAAGCCTCTCTGCAGACACAGTAAGCCAAATCAAACCAAATTAAAAGTTAAAAGTCCAGGTTTATTGGTAAAACACTCCCGGGCAATTCTCAGGCCGCCAGAGAGGAGTCAAGAGAAGAAAAATCGCATGGTGGGTCTCCAGAAGGCAGTTTAATTATCTGTAGGTGTGGTCTTGAGCATCTATGGGGGAGGAGCTGCCAAAGTTGGGGTTTTCTGAGTCAGGACAGGGTTTGGAGAGAGGGGGAGGGGAAACTGGGGTGGAGCTTCCACCTGAACACATACAAGAGCATGCCCACATACATATATACATATATATACATACATACATATTCTCAGTGCCCCCCACCACTGCTGCCATAAGAGCCTTTGAGCCTTTGCTGACAATTGGTACAGCTGGACAAAGATGTGCTGGCCAAGCCTGCCTTGCAGACAAGGACCTTGCTCCACCACAAGGCTGTCACCTCAAGGTTACCACTTCACATCGCCAGGCAGAAACTGTTCTGACCACCACCCACTGTACCAGCCAACTCAGGCTGTCTGGCCTCGCTTCAGTGGAGCTCAAAGTGGCCGAGCTGGACAAGCAGGTACGTCTGGCTCCCTGGAAGACTACCAAGGACAGTCACCTAACGTGGCCAGTGGCTGCACAGCCTGCACCTTTTAGGCTGGCTCCTCTCCAGACCTCCTGCAGTCTCTGCAGCTATCTGAAGCCACAGCACTTTAATACGGTGGATTGTGGGCTGCTGGGCAGATAGCAGCACTCACTGCTCCAAGTTAAGCCTTTACCCAGGGCACGGGTGAAGGCGCATGGAAGTCATGGCTAGGGTGAGGGGTGGTCCAGCAGAAGAGCGGAGGCCGGCTCTCCCTTGCACACTACTGCAGCCTGTGCAGAGCTATGCAGAGTGGGTAGCCTCTGAGAGTCCCTGGGGAGGGGGAAGGCTGACACCTCAGAATATGCTCTGCATCTCATTCACAGATTGCTATGCTGGAGCCAGTCACCTGTCCATTCCCCCTCCCCAACGCATCCCCCAGCCCCAGGCTGATGTTGGAGGCCAAGCTGGTTTCTTTAAAAATGAAGGCACTGGGGAAGACTTTGCTTCTCCATTCAGACCCTCAGGAGGTAGAGTACCACCAACCCCTGTTTCATCAAGACAATACCTGCTAGTAATCCCGAGAAAAAGCTGGGAATGAGTGCAGGGTCTGAATGCCAGCACCTATAGTCACCAGCCTTGCTGCAAGTGCCCTTCAGGCTTTACACAGGAGTGTGCCTGTGCGGCAAGCTCTCATGGTGTTCTCACACTGCAGATGAGGAGGCACAGAATTCAACAGTCTACCTCAAACTGTGAGTGATGGAGCCAAGAACCAGGTCTATACTCAGATGTTTTCAGGCTCTCAAACCTATTTTTCAACTCTAAGAAAACAGGCCCTGGGAGGGTGAGTGTGTGAGGAACAGGGGGTTGACACAAGCATTCTCTCTGGGTAAACCAGTAAGCAGAAACAAAGAAAAAACTTGTATGCTCTCTCATGTGAACACAGGGACTTAAGTTGGGAACCAAGAGCAGATACACACATTGACACACACCTACCTTTGGCTCTAATCCCTTCCCATTCCAGCCAGCTGGGCTATGAAGTATGGATTCTCTTTTAATGACACCAGGCTTGTAGGACGTCAGGGCAGGGAACAAGATGGCCAGAGAACACCCTGCCTTCTCCCACACCCTGGTTCTGTTTAGGGCTTCCTCTTTTAGTCCCTTAAAAGAGAAATGCTCAGCCAGGCATGGTGACACAATCCTGTGTTCCCAGCACTGGGAAGGCAGAGCCAGAGATCTCTGCAAACCTAGTCTACATAATGATTGCCAGCCCTTCCAGGACTGCACTTCAACGTCCTGGGTTTTGGTTGTTTTATTTTTTTCCTGGTTTTTATTTTTAAAGAGGAGGGGGTGCTATAGAGAGATGCCTCCGAGGTTAAGAGCATATGTTGTTCTTCTAGAGGACCTGAATTCGAATTCCCAGCACCATCAGTCACTTCACTCACAGCTGCCTGCAGGTTCCAGGGAGATCCAGTTCCTCAAGCCTCTGCCAGCACCTGCACTCTCATGTACATGCATGCACACACACACACACACACACACACACACACACACACACACACGCACGCACGCACGCACGCACGCACACTTAAAAAAATTCAGAGGCTAGAGAGATGGCTCAATGGCTATGAGGACCTGAGGTTGGTTCCCAGCACCTACATCAGGTGGCTCACAACTGTTTGTAACTCCAACTCCAGAGAAAGCTGATGCCTCTGAGGGTGGGCACTTGTACTCACATGCAGACATCCCACACAGACACAGACACAGACACAGACACACACACACACACACTCACACACATACCCATGTTAACTAAAAACAATAATAAACCTTAAAAAAACAAAAGATATTTAAATTTTTTTCTTCAAGACAGGATCTCTCTGTGTAGTCCTAGTTGTCTTGGAACTCACTCTGTAGACCAGGCTGGCATGAACTCATAGATATCCACCTGCCTCTGCCTCCCAAGTGCTGGGATTAAAGGTGTGCGCCACTACCACCTGGCTTTAAAAAATTTTTTTTAAAGGTAAGGCTCCCACAAAGTCAGAGATCTTAGTAACTGTCTGTCTTAGTTAGGGTTTATATTATTGTGAGGAGACACCAAGGCATGACAACTCTTATAAAGAAAACATTTAATGGAGATGGCTGGCTTACAGTTTCGAAGACTCAGTCCATTATCATCCTGGTGGGGAGCATGGTAGAATGCAGGCAGATGTGGTGCTGGAGCTGAGAGTCCTACATCTTAACTCACAGGCAACAGGAAATTGACTGGCTGTCAAAATGAGTGTAGCTTGAGAAGAGACCTCAAAGCCCGCCCCCACAGCCATACACTTCCTCCAACAAGGCCACACCCCCTAATACTGTCACTCCCTTTGGGGGCCATTTTTTTTCAAACCGCCACACTGTCCGATCTCTCTTTTCATCTGAATAATGTCCACGTGGCTGGGAAAGAGCACTTGTCTGAGAAGACAATTCAATCTCTGACTAACAAGGGAGAACCTTCTCTTTGCTAACGGAAGTGAAGTGCAGGGCTAGACATGTTGACATCATTAGAACCCACCTGCTGGGCAAGGCTGAGGCTGCAGGTCAAGAGACAACTATGGCTCTGGGCCACTGCAGAGGACTCTGACCTTCAGCTGACCCTTCCAGGATACACACATCCCTGGCTGTTGCTTTTGCCCCATCAGCTGCTTCCCATGTCACTAGAAAAGTGAGGAAGGGATCAACAGGCTCCCCAGGTACCCATGAAGGTTCTGAGAACCTTAACTAAACCACAGGATCCTGAGTAAGGTTGGCTGGGCAACCCAGAGTCTATCAGTTTCCATGAGCACATGTGAACTGGCTGATGCTAAATTCCATCCAGTTAGCAGTAGTGCCATGAGGCCCTGGACACTTGGGGAAGGACCGCCATGTGCAGCCAGACATCTGGCATGAGAAAATGAGAACTCCAAGCCCAGGCTTTGGAGGGCATACTCTCCACAACCTGACACCCACTGTAGCTTCTGGAGCACACTGTTTTGAAAGGAGGTCAAATTAAAAGCTGCCAACAGTCCTGCCCAGGAGAAATAGACACTAACTCATTCCAGCCACTGGGAACTCAAATAGCACCCTAACTCTTAGTCATACCCACACTGGGAAAATGGATGGGGAAGGTGTCTAAAGCACATACTTTGGACCCCAGATAGAGATGAACCCCAAAGCTGCTGTCCTGGTGTTTGGAGATCTCTCTGGGATCCTTAAGGGATAGGTACCCCAAGTTATGTGGCCAACTGCCCAAAGTAGACAGGTAGAGGGAAGTCCAGGGCATCTGGGG
This sequence comes from Mesocricetus auratus, assembly GCF_017639785.1. Classification (NCBI taxonomy): domain Eukaryota; kingdom Metazoa; phylum Chordata; class Mammalia; order Rodentia; family Cricetidae; genus Mesocricetus; species Mesocricetus auratus. Next base: position 58,122,835 of record NW_024429191.1, on the reverse strand, counting down.
CCAAAGAAGACCTGGAGAGAGATGGAGACAGAGCTGAAGAAGACAGCATGCGGGCTATTTAGTAGGTCTTTTAACTGCTCTTGTCCCAATCTGGTGAGTATGAACATGGAGATGAGCTCCAAGCAGCTATCAACTCCAAGACACAGCTACCAGTGTGTCACCAGCAAGGCTTCTTTCTTCTAGTTTCAGTTGTGTGGTGGAAAACACGTGATTTGCACCCATCCTCAGTCACGTGGGCAGGCTTATCTGACCAGACCCAGACTGAGGGCAGGAAGCTCAGAGCAGCATCAGTCACACAGACGTCTCTTCCCTGAGAGATGCCGTTTACCACTCAACTCCAAGGACTACAAGAGAGCAGAGCCGTGAAAGGCGACTGGTTTAAGCAACTGTTTTAAGTCTCAAAGCCACCACTGCTCTCGCCCGTGCCCCTGCTGCCTAGTAGCAGCAAGCAGCCCTCAGTATCTCAGACCTTATCCCCTGCTATCTCCACGCACCCTGGCCCTGCAGTCCTGCTGGGTACACCATGTCAGGATACACCATGTCAGACACTATGCACACGTGGGGGCCTTTACAGTCGCTGTTCCCTCTGCCTGTTCTGTTAAGATGAACAGCAATGACTCCCATGGCCACTGTGGTTAAAGCCCAGCTCCCCTCCGCCCTTCCTCCCTGCCTGCTCTCAGCCCATCTCACAGGCTGCCTGACTGGCGGCTGGTCTGCCTCACTCCTATAACATGGCTCCATGGAGCGAGGGTTCACATCCACACATCCATCTCATTCACTGACAGCACCCCAACACTGAACATGGAAGCTGGCACAAATCCGATACTAAGTTTCTACGGAATGAATGACTGAAGCAGCATTTGCCCTGTGCCAGGCAATGTGGGAAAAGCGCTCTGCCCTGAAACATCACCTGACAGAGGAGACTGCAGTGCCATCCAGGAAAGATCACAATGTCCAGTGAAATACCAGGCGGGCATGACAAAACAACACACCCAGCGGTCAGGGCAGGACCCTCATTAATCTAGCAGCAATACCCGAGCGCTCTCCCTCATTTCATGTGATTTGATGCCATAAAGACCTAGTTACTGAGTCAAGACCAAGCAGAGCTGACCCATGGAAAACAAAACACCACCCCAGGTCCTGTGTACCTGGAAAGGCCAGGGCACGAGACCTCACTAATGCCAGATGGTGGACCAGACAAGGAATCTTCCTATTTGAAACACAAGCCCTGTGTCAGGAGACAGCACAGGTGAGAGGGTGGAGTGGAGTGGAACTCTCTGCCTGGGCTGTTCCAGCCCTCCCCGGAGAATCTCACCCATCTGCAATCTCAAGGGAAATGTCTCCCACTCCGCTCTTCCTGACCCTCACTGAAAATAAATACACTGAAGGAAAATCCTGAAACCCCCTTAAGGCAAAATTCACTATAGAGAAACCATAGGCACAACAGGCTAGCAAGCCCCCCAAAACAAGGCATAGTCATCACCACCAGGAGGAGGAGGCCAGCTTGCTTCAGGCTTGGTAAGAAGGGAAACCCCTGCCCCCATAAAATTACCCTGTAGAGCCCCCCAAAAGACAGCTCAAACCACCGCGGCCCCTCTAACATCAGCCCTTCCTCCTTCCCTGGCTAAAAGTCCTTTCCAAGGACAGGCTCCAGGCAGTCTGTCCCGTAAGATCTCCCTTAGGGCAAAGGTCAGACGTTCCAGCTTGCTTACCTGGCCTGGTTAGTTAAACCATCCCTGTCCCGAAGTCCAGTCTTATCTCTCAGGTTTGTCTTGTCACTTACCCTGATCCCTACACCTAAACCCAGAACCCAAAATTCCAAAGTGGTCTCCACCAGACCGTGATGCTTACACGTGCCAGCCCGATTTTCTTTACCAGCTCCCCTACTTCTCCAGGTCACTCTGTACTCAAAGTACCCACAAGAACTGGCCCAAGCATTCAAGATAATCGGGTAGCGTCAGATTAGACCCAGGAACACAAGGTCCCGGGGAGAGCAAGCTGTGTCCCACATATAAAGTTCTCTAGACATTTAACCCTGCGTTTCTTGAGAGACCATGAGCAGGTTAAAGTCTGGGTCAATGCCACAGTACAAGAACCTGGCCAGCGGGGGGCTGAAACAGGAGATGTCAGTCAGTGAAGGTGGGTGGAGGAGACAGCCTGTAAGAGAAGTCTTTGCAGTTGTAAAACCCTCCCCCACAGAAACTCCTTTCCCTGGCACCCACAGAAACTATCTTTCACCTGGAGAGGGCTCTGAAAACTGACCCAGGGAATGAGGAAACCCAAGCAATTATCTGAAGGGAGACAGGTTTATAGAGATCACCAGGAACCAGCACTCAATCCAAAAGGAATTCGAGAACCAAGCACAAGGCAGAACCCCCAATCCCTGTGCTCATTTGAGGGGGCCTATAAATCAACGAACACGGTCGAATCCCTCGGAGTCCGGGCACAAGTTATTTCTAGCTCTTTTGGAGAAAAGCAGGTCCAGAAATGGGAATGGAGAAGTATGACAATGGTATGAGATACGGTCTAGGGTTCTGTCGGGTTTACAGAGGCTGAGATGCTAGGCTCTGGGTGACACTTGTCGCAGCAGAGAGGCAGATGTGTCAATAGCTTACACCGAGGTGGACAGTAGCCTTTTATGGGACACAGGGACATAAGCAGGCAGCCTGGGCACACCTCCACCCATAGTAGCAGCATTTCGCTGAGGGAAAACAAATCCCTTAACTGCCTGGATCTGTTTTCCTACCCCTCAGATACCCCGGGAGAGAGAGGAGCAGCAGGAAACCGGCTCCGCGCAGTCTCCATCACTTAAAAAACATCACGGAAAAACTTCGCCACGCACAGCTCCCTAGAAAAGCAGCCCAGTCAAGAGCAAAGCGCTGATGGGAGGGGGGCTGATAAGCCCCCCCTTCCCATCCCCACCAAATGACCCTAAAACAGTTCTGAAAACAGCGCCTCTGGTAGCACGGCCACCCTACTCGGGCACCGAGGTGGTTACGCTCACGCTCCCACCTGGGCGCTGGGCCGAGGGCCAGAAGCGGACAGAGGGGTCAGTGGCTTCGCATTTGAGGCCCGCCAGGCAGCGCAGGTACCCCGATCTCCCTGGTGGCAAGGTGCATGTGACCGATGGATCCTCCAACTTCCAGCTCCCGGGTCCACGGCAGGTGCGAGCCGAGGCCGCCACTTACCTGGCATTCGGGAGCCGGCGGGGTGTGCATCCCCGGACCGGCCACGGGTCGGGCCGCTCCAGACGGACTAGAAGCCAAGCGCGGGTCGAGTCGGGTCGGGCGGGGCGAGCCGGGACGAAGCCAGAACCGTGCTCCGAAAACAATCCGGGCGGCGCGCTGCTCCGCACCAGTAGAAGCCGCCGGTCCCGCCCCCGCCCGCACCCGTTGCCGGGAGACCCGCGTGGGCCGAAGGGGCTCTTTGTATCAAAGCAGCCGTGACATCACGAGGCGCCCGGGCTCCCGAGGCTCAGGCGGCGCGGCCTCCGTTCAGGGGGGCGGGTCCAGAGGCCCGGCGGCCTGGGAACCCGAGCCGCGGGGGCGGGGCCCAGGTAGCCCCGCCCACCCAAGGTAAGGGGCAGGTGGCGGAGGCGGTGTCCGCCAATGACCGCAGGGTCGGCGCCTCGGTGGGTGGAGCTCGCTGGAGCGTGCCGTCGTTGCAGCCCCGGGGATCAAAGACTAGAGTTTACGCTTACTCTCCGGCCGGCTCAGCGCAGTGTCACTGCTTGAAGTCACTACTGGGCTACATTCAGGCAGCACTGCCAGACTCAACCTCACCGACGAAAACCTGCCAAAAACCCTGCCCCAACCTACCACCAGCTGGAATCTGATTTGTTTAGCCTCAGCCCTACCTACAACTTTTCTCCCTTCACGCCAAGCAAAAGTGATCCATAGTTATCCAGTACTAAGATACAAGTGGCAACCAGAACTAGGGAACAAATAAAAAGGGGACTTACATCAGAAACGCCATTCCTCTCAGGACTTAACTTCATTCAAGATTTAAACAAGGCGGAAATGTTAGGACTAAAGCAAAGCAGCAAATGTTAGGAACGCAGTTTCTCTTCAACTTGATAGTGTTTTATGTAACTGGAGAAAGCAGGTTACTGTCTTGACAGGTCTCAAGCCGCTTTCTGAGTTCTTACTGCTCTACAAAGTGACACAAGAACTTGAATATGGTTAGGATGGGCTGGGTGGCTTCACATCACATCATCTCTCTCACTCTCTCTCTCTCACACACACACGCACACGCACACGCACACGCACACGCACGCGCGCGCGCACACACACACACCTTTCTGCTGCCTGCCCACGAGCTGTCAGTGGTTCTCATCCTCTGGGTCATGACCCTTTCACAACGGTTGCATTTCAGATATTTACATTATGATTGATAACAGTAGCAAAAAACTACAGTTATGAAATAGCAACAAAAATAATTTTACGGTTGGAGTCACCACAACATGAGGAACTGTGTTGAAGGGTCGCGGCATTAGGAAGGTGGAGGACCACTGTGCTAGCCTTTCGCTCTCAACTTCTTTCTCACCCATTGTGTGTCCTGCAACAAATTCCCAGTTAGCTCTCTGTTTACCTGGTCAAAGCCCACTAGAGTTACAGCTTTGCTTGGACAGCCTTAGCTGGAGAGGTCTGTGACTGGGGTAACTTCCTGGTAAGGTCTGTGAGAGGTGGAAATTCCACCCCTGAGGCCTTCTCTAAATTTATGTCTTTTAGTTTCTGTATGACCTTTGGAACAGTGTGCAGTCACCACACACTGTTTCTCACACTGTCTTTATCCAGTCCGGCAGTCCTGGATAAAGAGTCAATGAACTGTGTCTCGGCTCATGGAGGAAGGCAGACCTGGGTTTGAGTCCTGCTTGTCAGTTTGTTGTCCTGGGAGTTCCCATTACCTTTCTGAGGCTCAGTCTGAAAGAAGGAAGCAGCACAGCCCGCCTCCTGGTGTGCCGCATGCCCTCTCACAGTGAGCACACCAAATGTTAAGCCCTAGGCAAAGGCAGGCTCTCAGGTGCTTAGGTGCTTGGTCCAGGACCTGAGCTCAACAGCCTCTAGTGCTGTTGGGTGTGGCTGAGTCCCCTCTTCTCTTTGCTTCCAAGGCCCATATTCTGAACTTCTCTGGCGAGCAGGGTCCAAGGCAATCATTCCTTCTGGATCTTTGCCGTCATTTAACCAAAACAGTGGGGAAAGTGAGACCCAGGCAAGCTGCTCCTGGCCTGCCTTGAGCCAGGAAACCCAGCCATGACTTTTAAAATATTTGAATCACTGGTCTAGTTAAGCATACCCTCTTTTCTGACTTTCTTTTCTCCAGGTAACATGTTTAAGAACTCTATGGAGGCCCGGTGTTGGTGTCACACACCTTTAATCCCAGCAGAGACAGGCTGATCTCTGTGAGTTCGAGACCAACCTGGTCTTCAAGAGCCAGTTCTAGGACAGCCTCCAAAGCCACAGAGAAAACCTGCCTCAGACCCCCCCCCAAAAAAGAACTCTATGGAGTAGGTGGTATCAATGGGGCCCTCTTTATTTTTCTCACAGGAAGTGGGCTAGGTTATTTGTCCTGAAAATCAAAGTGAGCTGGACATAATTTATGCCAGTAACCCCAACGGTGTCTGAGGCGGGAGGATAGTCATGAGTCTGAGGATTTTCTCAACAACAAAAAACAAAACCAAAAGGCAAAGTGATAGGGGTGCTCAGATGCACTGACCATTGCTACTGCCCTCAGTCTACCACCAGGAAGTTGCCCAATGTGCTGGAGCCTCAGTTTCTTCCTCTATAGAAATAAGACACTTCCTCTTTCAGGTGTGACTTGTGGGTGAAATAGAGAAGTACCTGTCCAGTGCAATGTCTGTCATACTGTAGCCTTCTGTTACCCCAAACTAACAGCCCCTGTTACCCGAGCTGTCTATCAATGGCAGGTATATGGGCTGCAGAACCAAGGGAGCCTTTTTAAAAGGCCCTGGGTAAAGTGAATTTAACTCAAGAGAACATTGGCAAGAGATGGGCATTTTAGAGTAGACCAGTGATTTTAAACTTTGATTTTTGTTTTGTTTGTTTGTTTTTTAGCTCTCCTGGAACTCACTCTGTAGACCATACTGGCCTCAGACTCATAGATCTGCCTCCCAAGGTCTGGGATTAAAGGTGGGTGCTACCACTGCCCAGCAGTTCTAAACATTTTTGTTGGGGAGATTAAATAAAACCAAAAGATACTTAGCATGGAGTCTGGGATATAAGGCACTCAGGGAATAGAAGCCATTGCTAACTATATGAAGGGCTAATAACCAAGAAGCTTCAGGCAGTCTGAGAAACTGGGTGCAGAAAGATTTATTTAATACACTCCCTGGGCAGTTAGGAGCAGGGTGGCCCCATCTAGGGTCAGTATGCCATGGAGCATCTGGTGCAGATGTCAATGTGACAAGGACCTCCACCAAAATGTACCACCCTGGGAAAGCGGAAACTAGGTCTGCAGTCAAGAACTTTCCAAAATTCCCTTGTCTGGCCTATAAAACCCCAGCCCCCTACACCCTGGTGGGAAGTTTCCACTCCCTGATCATTCTGATTAAAGAGCAATTCTGCTGGTACAGAGAGGCTCCTCACCTCACCAATCCCACCCCATCTCACACTCTCCTATGGCAAGGGGTTAAGAGGGGAGCAGGGAGGAGCTGACAGGGCCTGTGGGGGAATTTACCCCTAACTTCCAGGAGAGGCCTGCCACCTGCCAACAGGATTCAGGGGACAATGACATTAGGTGGAGGTGATAACCAGACTGAGTGACTTTAAGGGTTGAATAACATGTGGGGGTGCAAGAGTTCACGGCAAATCTATGTCCCTGGGTCAACAGGGGTTAAGGGCTGTGGTACATTGTGTAAGCTCAGCACTTGGGAGGAAGAAGTAGGAGGCTAAGAGTTCAAGGTCATCCTCAGCTAGATAGTGAGCATATAGCCAGCTGGGGCCACCTTGTACCCTAACTCAAGAAACAAACATAAAAACAACTATAACAAAACAACCCACAACAATGAGACACCTCATGCCAGGTATGGAGGCAGGTGCCTATTACCCCAGTTCGTAGAAGGTGGAGGCAGAGGATGGGCCTCAGCTACATAGTTTGTGACCAGCCTGTGCTACATGATACTGTCTCAAAACAGTAACAGCAATAAAGGCCAGTGTGGTGCTTTGATCCCAGCTTCCTGAAGCAGAGGCCTGTGGTCTCTGGGAGTTTGATGCCAGCCTGGTGTTTGGCTGGGACTTCCAGTTGGGCCCCACTCCTCTCTCTCCAAACCCTGCCCTCTCAGAAAAACCGCCAAATGTCTAGGTTCCTCCCCTGAAGCTGCCGGCAGCTCAAGACCTTGTCTACAGGATATTTAAGCCCCCTCCTCTAGGCCACCCATGTGCCCATGTGATCCTCCTCCCCCTCCCTTCCCCCCCCATCCCGCAGCCACCATATTGGGGTATGGATACCTTTTTTTTTTTAACCTGATTTATGTAGGAATTCGAGGCCAGACAAGGTTGCATTATGAGAATGCCTCAATCAGAACAAAAACAATGACAATTAAACAACACCAAAACCCCCAAAATAACAAACGGCCGATGAAGTTAACAGAAAAGAACTGGGGATGTAGCACCTCTGGAATGTAGCTCGATGTTTTTCTCTTTTGCCTCTTTGAGGCGACCACCACCCAGCTCCCAAACACCTCACACACGGAGGCTTATGATTAGTTATAAATGTCTGGCTTTAGCTTGGTTGTTTCTAGTCAGTTTTTCTTAAATTAACCCATCTACCTTTTTCCTCTGGACTTTAGTCTTCCTTACTTCTGTATATCTTACTTTCCTTCTTTCTCTGTGGGTGGCTGGTCTGACATCCTCCTCTCCTTGTTCTCTGCTCTCTGCCAGCCCCGCCTACCCTCGCTCCTGCCTTGCTATTGACCATTCAGCTCTATTAGGATCACCAGGTATTTTAGGCAGGCACAGTAACACAGCTTCAGAGAGTGAAACAAATGCAGCATAAACAAAAGTCATACACCTTAATCACCCAAGAGTGAGTTAGCAAGAAATACAATTCTATTCCTGAGCACAACACCCTGCCCCTGCCCCTGCCCCTGAGGCTGAGGACATTAGGTATCTTCAGTTAGCATTCCCTCATTCTGTAAGTATGGCTGTGTTTTACATATTGCAGAGTCAAACTGTACTAAGGCAGGAAAACTGTGGCTAAGTTGCTCATGTATTCTTCTGCCCCTTTTATCGGCAGGGAGACCGAGGCTCAGAGTGAGCTGGGGCTTTTTTCAAAACCCCATAGTAAGATCTCCAATTAAACACCCATCTCCTTCCTGCTCTGATTTGGGTGGGAGTAAGATGGGCAGGGATGAGGAGTAGCAGGAAGTCACCTTTTCTTTTCTTTTCTTTTTTTTTTCCCAGAAAGGGTTTCTCTGTGTAACACCTCTGGCTATCCTGGAACTCACTGTGTAGACCAGGTTGGCCTCGAACTCAAAGATATCTGCCTACCTTTGCCTCCTGAGTGTTGGGATTAAAGGCGTGCAACAGCTGCCTTTCTTTTTGAGGAGAAAAAAAACAACATTCAAACCAAATCCTTTTCCAGACGATTCTTCGGGAGAATGTATCCAAGAATAACTTTTGCATGGCCCAGCTACTCTGAAAGGTTGATTCTTCATGGGACCTACTTTCCTGAGGATGTGGGTACACTATGCCTCCATGAAGTTGGATGCCAGAGTTGGTAGAAGCTGACAGAGAAAGTGTCAGTGAGCAGGAGTCCTGTCCTGCCACCCACGTGATTTGGGTGTAGATGATAAGATGATGGTTCAGGTCAGCACATTCCTCCTGTACTATAACTATGCTTTCTCTGCTGCCAGCACTGGACACAGGAAGGGGGCATCTTACTCCGTGTTAACAAGACCCCAGCAACTGACGCCTGCCAGCCTTAGCTGAGTGAGCAGAGAACAGTTGAGGGCTGACAGCAAATGTGAAACAGCCACCTCAGTCTGGTCTCGGAGGTCTCAAACTCAGTTCTTTGAACCTCCCTGAGTTCAGTGGAGACCCTGCCTGAGAGAAGAAACCTCTAGGCAACTGATAAGAGGAAGAGCAGCCCCCTCGTTAAGAATGAATTCTGGACAGGCAGTGGTGGTACATGCCTTTAATCCCAGCACTCGGGAGGCATAGGCAGGTGGATCTCTGTGAGTTCAAGATCAGCCTGATCTACAAAGTGAGTTCCAGGACAGGCTCCAAAACTACACAGAGAAACCCTGTCTCAAAAAAGCAAAACCAAAAAGAGTACATATTGCATTTGCAGAAGATCCCAGTTTAGCTCCCAGTACCTACATCAGGAGGTTTACAACTATCTGTAACTCTAGTTCTAAGGGATCCAATGACCTCTAGACTCTGAAGGCACCTGCACTCACACACAGACACATATACACATAATTTTAAAATAAAAATAAGCCCTACTTCACAAAGTAGCCTTCTGACTTCTACATGCACTTGATGACACATGCCACCCAGCATCATGCACATACTTACAGTGAAAACAAATAAACAAGCAAATAAACAAATGAATAAATGGCCAACAAGCTAGCTCATCCAGTACTGTCGCTTGTCACTAAGCCTGATGACCCGAGTTCAATCCCTGGATCCCACATGATGGAGGGAAAAACTGATCACAGACTGTCATCTGCCCTCCACACACACTAAATAAATGCAACAAAATATATTTTTTTAAAAATTTGAGACAGGGTCTTTCTACATAGCCCTGGCTGTCCTAGAACTCACTATAGAGACCAGGCTAGCCTGGTACTTATAGAGATCTGCCTGCCTCTGTCTCCCAAGTGCTGGGATTAAAGGAGTGTGTCACCACTGCCCTAATAACATTTCTTATGATTAAAAAACAAAAGACTTTCGCTTCTGTCTACTTGGCATATGGTCTGCCACGTGAGGCTACATTTACAGTCTCTTCTCCTGTGTAACCACACCCTAAAGCAGCCCCAGTTCGGGAATGGTTTCGCTCCTCCCTGCTGCCCAGTCCACCTGTGACAGCCAGGATCTTAGGCAAGCTTCCCCTTCCCCCTCCCTGTCATGCTGTCTCCATGAGGGACATCAGTCATTAACCAGAACTGTCAACATCAGTCATGCTGGGCCACATGAGTGGGTTACTTCTGTCAATACGCACACACCCTGGGCATGGCTCCTGTTCAATACAGTGTGGCTGTGCAGTAAAACCTGCTGGGACAGCACCACATGCTGCTGTCATTTGTCATCTCTCTTCAGAGGTTCCTAGAATACACACTTAGAAAGTGTGAGCTGTGACGTAAGTCTCAGCTTCCAGTCCCAGAATACAGTGGATGCACCATGACTGTACGGTGGCCTAGGAAAGGGAGAGAGGGACAAGCAGTCTAACTGGCAGTGGCCTGTCACCCCACAAGGAAAAGCCATTTCCAATCTCCTATGCAGGAAACCTGGGAGGCCCCTGGAAGCCTGAGCCCTTCCCCTCTATTGGGTTCGTCCAGGGGCTGACACAGGCCCAGCATCTCCCTGGGAAGCAGGACCATCTTCTCTCCTGCTCCCAAGTCTTGGTCTGCTCTCCCAGGTCACAAAGCCTCCCCTGCAACACTGGGGCTGGACAGCACAGGTACGGATTCCTCCACCTCCACACCCTGTGCTGCCCCAGGGATGGACTCTGCAACAAGTGTCTGTCCTCTGTGGCCATCAGGTCCTCAGGCCAGGCCCCCGCCTAATGTCTGGTTGGACCTTGTAAGGTTTGGGTGGGACCAGGTCTTCAGGGTCACAGCTCCATTTTCTTCCTCCCTTCCTTCCTTTTTTTTTTTTAAAGGCGGGGTGTCACTGTGTAACTCTAGCTGGCCTGACATGTAGATGAGGCTAGCTCCTAATGCATGGAGAGCTGCCTGCCTCTGGATTAAAGTCATGTACCACTATGCTGGGCCTGTAGCTCCAGGGCCCACACCAAGAATGGGTTTTCTTAGTCATTCAACCCCAACAGAAGGGGATGATGGTGAGCAAAGCCATGTTTCCTCTTTGACACACATCTCTGAGTTACACAGTCACCCAAGAAGAGGTAGCTGGGGAAGGGAAAGGGACAAAGTTCCTTTTGAGTCAGAATTGGGACAACTAGGAAGAACCTTGCTTTCCTTCCTTTGGTGACATTGGGTAACTGCACACCACACCCATGACAGTGTAAACACTTCTCTTCCCAGACTCACATTTCACCTTCCCTGGACTGGAGTAGTTGGGATAGGTCACCCAGCCCAGATGAATTCGCTGCCAGCTTGTGCAAGCATTCAGAAAAGTTGTAAAGCAGTGGTCCCTGCCCTGACCTGTTCACTGTCCACTAGATGCTTGCAATGTAATGCAGGTAGCAAAAGCTAGGTGATCATGGGCCTGGGAAAAAATCTTCAATTGAGTCTGTGGCAGGAAAGCTTATGATCATAGCTGAAGGCATCATTTGTTCCTTCACTCCTTCCTACAGGATGAAGATATGCTATGTGCCGGATGGTGTTGTACAGATGAGAGCAGTACAAAGTCTTGCTTGGTTGGGTGCTACAGAGCTGGCACTGTATCAGGGAAGTCAGGTTAGCAAGCATGTACTCTGAAGAAAATGATCAAGGCCAGCCTGGGCTACATTGTGAGTGCCAGAGCTACAGCCTAAGACCCTATACCCCAATACAACAGAGAAACCAATACATAAAAGGAAGTAGAGAGCTGGGCGTTAGTGGTGCATGCCTTTTATCCCAGCACTCAGGAGGCAGAGGCAGGTGGATCTCTGTGAGTTCGAGGCCAGCCTGGTCTACAGAGCGAGTTCCAGGACAGCCTCCAAAACAATACAGGGAAACCCTGTCTCAAAAAACAAAAAACAAAAAAAAAAAAAAAAAAAAAAAAAAAAAAGGAAGGCAGGCAAAGGATAGAGAGGCTCTGGGGTACAAAGACTATCAGCTCCAGGACTTAGTCAATGGTTTTTTGATTGTTTTGTTTGCATCTGGAAAGGGTCACTGTCTACCTACTTGCTGCCTAGACAGCTGCTACTCTGTCATCATCAGGGGCCGCAAGTCTCCTTCTCTTCAGCTACAATTCTGGCAGATGCCGGGCCTCCTTCCCCTCGGGCTCTGCTTCCCAGCCCTCTGCCTCTCATCAGCACACCCACCGCAGGGCCAGGGCTGGGCATGTGGCTCCTCAAGCACTGTCTCCGTGCAGCCTCCCAGGGGTGTTGGGCTTGCGAGAGGTGAGCATCTTCAGGCCGGGCTCAGCTACACAAAGGCCCAGGACAAAGGGCTGAGGTGTAGCTCAGTACAGAGCACTTACTTTGCATAGGCCCTAGGTTCAACCCCCAGGTTGCAAGAACAAAGGGGGTGCAGACTGTCTCAAAAGGGGTGGCAGTGTTCAAAGGGGGGGGGGAACGAGAGGAAAATGAAAGGTGGGAAATTGAAGCCTACATAGAAGAAATGGCTCACTCATAACCACAGAGCTTGGAAGAGGCGATGGGAGCAGCCTGAGAATGCTGCTTTATTATTAAATGGTTGGTCCCTTCTGACTATCTAAAAAACTCCTGTTTATCCTGCAAAACCCCACTCAGCTATAACCTCCAGATAAAGACTCCCCTGTCTGGTCAAGTGGCAATCTGCTGCTGTGATGAAGACGATGTTTGCTGCCTTTATCAGGTCCCTAACCAGGCTGCCATTCTGGGGACAAGGTCCATGTCCCTGTTTGTCTTTGAATTCCAGCTCCTTATGCGTCTGGGACAGAGGATCACTCACACCGTGGAGAGCAGAGTCTGTCTGGGTGTCACACACTGTGGAGAGCAGAGACTCTGCCTGGGTGTGGGTTAGCAGGACCTTCTGGAAGGCTCCTAAGACACATATCTGTGGACTTTTTGAGACAGAGTCTTGCAGTGTAGCCCAGGCTGGCTGCAAACCTGTGGTGACCCTGCTGTCTGCTTCCTGAGTGAAGGCATGTGACACCATGCCAGCTCCAAGACATACATTTGAAATGAGACAGCTGAGAGTATCAAAGAGGCCTCCTTCAAGACCCAGCAGCCTTTTCCCAGAACAGGTCTGGGCGACCCCCCTCTGTCCCATGGGGCCTGGACCCCAGTGAGGATAATTTCTTTTTTTTATTGCTGTTTTTTTGAGACAGAGTTTCTCTGTGTAGTTGGAACTTGCTATGTAGACCATGTTGGTCTCCAGTTCACAGAGATCACCCACCCCTGCCTCCTGGGTGCTAGATTGAAGGGTGTGTACCACCACACCCGACACTGACAGCTCGTTCTTAATAAGAACTACCAATTATTGCCCGTCTGCTGCATGCCTCCTACCCACGAGTCTCACCTTCACCAGCTACACAGCAACTGTCTCTGGACCCAGACCACTGATGAGGAAGAGTGGAGTGACAAGGCCTGGGGACAGGGCTGAGACCTGCCTCTGATCTGCCTAGGACAGGGAGGCTTTCGCGTCACTCTCCGGCACCTGCTCAGCAGGTGTCCACTGCCCAGCTCGGCTGCTTTTCACAGGTCTTGGGGACTGCCCACAGGTGCCTCAGCTGTGTCCACTGTTAGCCCCTCCTCAATCCCGTGGATGGATGCTCAGGCTGGGTTCTCACATAAGGCCCTCTGACAACCCTTAGCACGTTCCTGTCCTTTCTAGTTATCTGCCTTATTCTCAACCCCAATGAGGTCCTCTGCAAGGGACACTCCAGGGCTGTGCTCCCCCCCCCCCACTACTTATGGATACGGGTGAGCATAGACTGATTTTTCTGGTCATAAGATACTAAAAGGCTTATAATTCCACTTTGAAAGCAAAGAAATCCCTCAAAGCTTGTCTGCTTAATCATGTCAGTGGAAACACCCCCAAGCCACAGCAGACACAAGACAGCAGCAGAGCCATCGAGCCTAGGACCCAGCATCAGTAAGGCAGAGAGCCCAGGGGCGACTCTAGGAAGGCCAATGCCACCAGCTTACTTGGGCCTGCCCAACCTACCCCTGGATACACAGAAGGCCAGAGCAGCAGAGGGACGGGCTGGTTGGAGGACTGGGGCTGGCCTCTCCTCTCTCGGCACACACACACAAGCTCTTTGTGGCTTCTCTGCCAGGGCTGGGCTCAGCAAGGGAAAACCAAAGACGCCTGGCCTCAGGACACTGAGCCACTGTTCTTCCTACTTAAGGAGAAACCACAGCCCAGGGCTGAAGGAGCCACTGTGTTCAGGTGGAAACTGGAGAGGCTGAGCCCAGAGGAGGCCAGTTGGGGGGGTGCCCTAAAAAGAAGCTGCTTTCAGGCCAGGTTTCCTGCTGTCCCGACTTAACCACAAGGCTACATTCATAGGGGCGAGGCCCCCTGGCAACCACTCTGCTCAGGCTACAGATCCCAATGGCCCCATTGCTGACCACCTGTACTCACACCTAGTCCCTTCAGCTTGCGGGTTCTCACCTGAGCGACGGTGAGGACAGCAGTTCAGTCCCCTGTTGTTTTCTTTTTGTTTGTTCTTTGGTTGTCTTTAGTCTTTCATGGGTGAGCCATGCCTCCTTCCCATTTGTTTGCTTTTGAGGCCTTGCGTATTCCAGACTGGTTTTAAAATGAGTATGTAACTAGGATGGCCTTGAACTCCTTATGCTCCTGCTTCCCCGAGTGTTAGGATTACAGGGCTGCACTACGGTGTCCAGTTTTATGTGGTGCTAAGAGTTGAACCCAGGAGCCTTGTGCATGCTAGGCAAGCCCTCTACCAACTGAGCTACACCCCAGCCTCTGGTTTACTTTATTTTCACCTTGTTTGGTTAAAACAGGGCTTTTTAATCCTGACCCTCTTGCTGCAGCCTCCCAAAGTGCTGGGACCACAGGTGCAAACCACCGTGTCCAGCCCCTCTTGCTATTTGCAGTGGTTGCACTCTATACAAAGTTGCCACCAAGCCCCAGTCAGTGAGTACCGACTTCTGTGGTGACTATTGACTGATGTGGGAGGGCCTAGTCCTCTGTGGGTGGTGCCACCCCTGGGCAGGTGGCCCTGGGGTCTATAAGACAGCAGGCTGAGCAAGCAGTGAGGAGCCAGCCAGCAGGCAACCTTTTCCAGTAGCCTTTGCTTCAGGTCTTACTTCCAGGGTCTAGCCCTGACTTCCCTCAGTGGCAGACTGTTACCTGAAAGTGTAAGATGAAATAAACCCTTTCCTCTTCAAGTAGCTTTTGGTCATGGTGTTTTATCACAGCAAGAGAACTCCTATCACAGCAAGACCTTGACCATAGCCGGGCGTTGGTGGCATACGCCTTTAATCCCAGCACTCGGGAGGCAGAGGCAGGCGGATCTATGTGAGTTCGAGGCCAGCCTGGTCTACAAAGTGAGTTCCAGGACAGCCTCCAATGCTCCAGAGAAACCCTGTCTCGAAAAACAAACAAACAAACAAAAAAAGACCTTGACCATAACCTCACAGGCAGAAAGCCCCAGAGGGACTACTGCATCCTATGCTCAGAGCAGACCCAGACATTAGGCGAGACCATGAAGGCAGGGGTGCTGCCTGTGTTCAACGATGCCTGGATAGTTTTGCTCACCCTGGCTGGAGAGGTGACAATGACTGAGAATCAGTGCTTCCCAGAGGCTGACTTTGCAGGGACCAGAAGGAGCTTGGTGTAAGCCAGCCTGCTCCACCCTTCTTGGTCCACCAGGCAGGGTGCAGCTAGCCGAATCTGCAAGTTTCCCAAGCTTCTGCTCCTAGACCTTTCAAGTACTCGAGAGGGGACCTGCCGGAGTGTTCACGTGCAAAACAAGGGTATGCTGCCATGCCTTGCCTTCAAAGAGCTCAGGCCCACCCGGTGTGGGCGTATCTCAGTATATACCTTTCTTTCCACTTCGCAGATGAGAAAGCTGAAACTGGGGGAGCTTTGCCCACCAGAGGACATGCAGAGCCAGGAAGCCAGCCTGCCCGTCTCCCAAGCCCTTTCCACTGTATAAAGCCCCTCCAAATCCAGCAGAAGGAGCCCTGGGTAGGGTCAGTATGCCACTGCCCAAGGGGCAGTTTTGCAGCTGTGTGGCTTTCTGTGAAGAGGGAACGAGAGAGAAGGATTCAGAGTCCCGAGAGTTTGGCATCAGAGTCCTGCTAGGTCTGATCCTGACTCCCACCCCAGATGTACTGTTTGCTCCTCCTGTTTCTGAAGCCACCATGCCGTGGAAGGCACCACTCACCCCAAGTATACCCGCTTTCTGTCACCTTCCCCTTGCTGGGACCCTTCTTTAGGGCCCCATGGCCCAGTCTGTATCTAAGAATACCAGGCTGGGGCAAACAAGAGCTGGCGTGCTCTCTGTGAGGCAGGCTCTCCCTTGGCCATTCGCAAGGGGCCAGTTTCGGCTGCCCAGGCATTCAGTTTCCTTCATTAGAATGGGCCCCGACTGGCTGCCACTGGCCCCTGGACCCATTCCACCACAGCAGGGATGAAAGCAGTGAGGAGGGTCGGTTGCAAAGGAGCTCCCCTTCCTGAGCAGCTGGGATGGGGAGAGGAGTAGGCAGTGAGTGCTGGACACCCCACAGGCAACCCAAAGAGACAGGACACAAAGCCCCTCCCCAGGGTCATCAGGGACAAGCTCATAAAGGTGGCCCTCAACCGAATACAGCATGAGAGGCCGGCAGAGGGGAGAATGAGGGCAGAGAAAGGGAGACCCTAGGAGAGGCAGCTTTTCCGGGATGAGGCAAAGACAAGGACAGGGTCCTGGTGGCACCCACCCAGCCCAGACAGCGGGTGAGTTCACAGGCCGCTTAGACCAAAGGCAAAGATTCCAAGTGTGAATTCTTCCAGAAACTGGGGTGGTTTTGTGTGTCAATGCACATTAGCATAACAAACGTCCAGCTTTCTAGACTGGGGTGGCAGCTTCCCCTGGGGCCTTGTGTCTGTCCCTGGGAGACATTCAGACCCTAGGGAAGCTGCTGCTCTGTAGGGCCACCTGTTTTCTCTAGACAGCTACTGCCTGGCTAATGGGATTGGGAATTTATTAGAACCCACCGTGTGTGGGGCCAGCAAAGAGCAGGTGGGGAGTGTGGAGGGACTTTCAAGGTCAAGCTGTGGGTAACCCACCAGCTGAGCTGCTGCTAACCAGCAGGGGCTCGATGGCTCACAGAGGCTATGTGTGAGAAGGGCAGAAGACTGAACAACCTCACCAGTCAGGGTCTGTCGGGTAACCTTGGGGAGATCTCGTCACCTCAGCATCACTTTTCAACATGCACAATGGGCTCAACAGACAGGTGTAATCCTAGCAACTCAAGCAGTTCAAGGCTAGCCTGGGCTACAGAGAGAAAGCCTGCCTTAAAACACCAAAAGAAGCAGGTGGATCTCTATGAGTTAGAGGCCAGCCTGGTCTACAGAGCTAGTTCCAAGACAACCAAGGCTACACAAAAGAAATTGTCTAAAATTGACTGATATATATATATATAATATTTTTAAAAATTAACATTTTAGGGCTTAGGAGATGACTCAGCAGGTTAAGAGCACTTGCTGAGGTCCTATGTTTGGTTCTCAGAACCCATATGACAGCTCACAAATGGCTGTAACCCCAGTTCCAGGGGAACCTGACACCCTCTTCTGGTCTCCACAATCACCAGGCACACACATGGTGCACACACATACACATGGACAGGCAAAACATCCACACACATAAAATAAAAATTAAAAATTTAAAGTTGGTATCTAATGTAGTACAGGTTAGCCTTGGGTTTTGTTTTGTTTTTGTTTTTGTTTTTGTTTTTGAGACAGGGTTTCTCTGTATTGCTTTGGAGGCTGTCCTGGAACTCACTCTGGAGACTAGGGTGGCCTTGAACTCACAGAGATCCACCTGCCTCTGCCTCCTGAGTGCTGGGATTAAAGGCATGCACCATTTTTTTTTAATTTTTTAAAAAGTTTTTCAAGACACTGGTTTTTCTTTTCTTTCTTTTTTTCCCTCTGAGACAGGATTTCTCTGTATAACACTTCTAGCTGTCCTGGAACTTGTTCTGTAGACCAGGCTGGTCTCAAACTCACAGAGATCCACCTGCCTCTGTCTCCCAAGAACTGGGATTAATGGTGCCCAGCTGAATTTTCTATGTATATGTAGCCTTGAACTTCTGGTCCTCTTGCCTCTCCCCCCTCTAGTGCTGAGAATTCATGAGGCCTGGTTTATGCCATGCTGGGAATCAAACTCAGGGATTCATGAATGCCAAGTAAGCCCTCTACCAACTGAGCTACATTTGTGTTTAGCAAAACTAACCTTTGAAATAACACTTTCTTTGCCTAACAGCACAGGTGGCCGCACCCTCCTGCAGGTGAGAAAACAGAGTCACAGAACTAGAGGCAGCAGTTAGGCACCTGTGAACCAGGTGTCTAACTGTCCCCTCCCCAGGACGGCCAGCTGTGCTGGCCAGTGGCTCTGAGTGGAAGCAGAATGGTTGGGGCTGGGAGGGTTGCAGAGCTGGAGAGCATGGACCTGGGGGTGGTGCAGGAGGGTGGGGGCGGGGTGGGGACCAGTCCAAAGCAAGAATTCTAGACCTGTGGCCAGTCAGGCGAGCTTATTAGCATTCTCGTACTCAAGTCTACCTGGGATTGGAAGGGAGGGTAAATATGGCTTGCAACTTGCACTCAGTCAGCCAAGGTGTGAGGATAGTGGGGCATGGACCCTGATCTAGAGCAGAGTTCAAGGAAGCCACCTTGAAGAAGTTGTAGGTCCTCTACAACCTCACTTTCCCCCCTAACAGACCAGAGTGTTACCCCAAATGATGCCAGCCACAGACTCCCTTCCAGGGCCTGGCTGAGAATTGCAACCCAGCATCCCTGCTCCCTGTGACAAGCAATGGTGCTAACACTGCCCTTTGATTACAAGCTCCCAGAACGGGGAATAAATAAAATAGCCCCGACAGTAGTAGCTGTCCTGACAGGAGTGGGCCCACGCGTCTGGGGGCTGCCACCAGCTGTGGTTGACAAGGTAGGACCCTAGGAGGCCAGGGAGTCCCTTACACCGGCAGCACAGGACACAGGGCTTCTCCTAGCCATATTCACACATATGAAGGGACAATGGGACAGCGGTCAGGCTGGGGTTCTAGCAAGGAGGAATAGATGGGCCAGGAGAAAGGTTAAGTGCAGCTCCCTCAGCAGGGTGGAGGGGCTTCAGGGACTGCTGCTCTCCAGGCAGCTGAGAACCTCAGGCCTCCTGCATCAGTGCCGACACAAGAGCCCCCAACAACTCCACGACTCCAACCAAGTGCATATCCCACTCCTGCCTAGAACTCTCCAAAGGATGCTTGTTTTGTAACAGTACCAAACCCTGATGGTTTCCTTGCCATGGTGACTTGAGCTTTACAGTTCTAGAGACAGATTATTGGAACCCTGAGTTGGCTGTGGCAAAGTGCAGAGCTTACTTCGTGATCAGGCTCAACTAAGGCTTTTTTTTTTTTTTTGGTGGCATGGTTGTGGGGGGGGGGTCCAAAAGCTAAGGCAAAGGGGCCAACAAGATAGCTCAGCAGGTAAAAGTGCTTGCAGTGTAACCCAGGTGTTATGATAACACACACAGGGAACCTTGGCAGATTCCATGGCAGGCGAGGGTGACCGAGGTGGGGACAAACATGCCAGGCACACAGAGCTTAAGTGAGAAGTTTTATTAGAAAAGGAAGCAGGGGGAGGAAAGAAAAAAAGAGGTAAAGAGACACAGAGACAGAAGAGGGCAACAGTCCTGTCTGCCCCAGGGAAACAGCAGGAAAGAGATCAGGAAGGAGAGAGGGTAAGTGGGCAGGGGTCTTTCTTTTTAAAGGGGTCCTTTGCACCTGCATGCAGGCTAGTAGTCATGGAACCCTGGGCTGACCAGGGTACTGCCTGAGTGCATTCTGCCAGGTGATGGGGCAGACCAGCATAGTGCCTGAACTTGATCCCTGGTACCCATATAAGGCGAAAGGAGAGAACTGACTGCCCAAAGTCGTCCTCTGACCTCCACATGTACACTGTGGCACATGTGCCTCCCTCCATCCCAGTGCCGCCCATGACGCACACACAAGCTAAGGCTCCAGAAGGAGAACTTTCCAGGCCATGGTGTGGTGTAAGTTATTCTACCAGCTACAACTGGAGTAGCATTATCTTGGTTCAGGCCTTGCAACCAGCTAGTGCTGGGTCCTTGAGACAGTCCTCTGTTTTCCTCTGGCTTTACCTGTTCCAAGATTTCAAATTCAAATGGATCCCCTGACCCTGTCTGCTGTGCACCCAACCATATCGCTGGCTGCACCTTAAAACCACCAGGTCAGCTTGGCAAATTCCCAACTGGTAAAACTGCAAACCAATTAAATCTAGAGGTTTTAAGGAACCCCAGGTGAGCCCAGTGTGTGACCTACCAGAGTGTCCTGTAGACTGGGCATATGCATAAATTGCCCAGAGTCAGAATGAGGGATTTGTGCATACATGGACTGCGTGGTCTAATTAGCTACCAGGACACACATATGGGTACAAGTCATAAGAGGAGCAGCAAGGTCTAGTCATATCCCAAAGTGTATTCCAGTGGAGAAGAATGGCCTCCCTGGTCAAGTTTGAGTGCAAACACTGCATGTCCTCCCCGTTCCTTTTCACAGTCCAGATGGGCTTGGCTTGTCACAGCTCTGAGGGGCTCTGTGCCAAGGAAACCAGTCTATCGCCTGGCTCTTAAGAATTCCCAGAATGCTTTGTACCACGAAGTTCCTGGAAATATCCTGGGTAACATTGTACGTTTCGGCTGTGTGCTTTAGGGACTACCTAAAGGGCTCATGGGGTGCTGGAGGTATGAACAATGGGTGGTGTCTAAGTTGGAGACCAGGCCAGGCTGAGGTGGGTGGGGGGTTCCGGTTACTGCCTCACCTGTACCTCTATGGTGGGGCTGTGGGGAACGGGGTCTAAGAACCTGGTGGAGAGGCTGTTAGAGCCTAGGGTGGAGCAGGATCTATGGGAAGCAAGTGGCAGGGGAGGACTACTCAGCAAATGCCCTCATTGGGAGCTGCAACACAGTGCTGCTTTTTATAGTCCCATAGGCTAATGCCTATCATAATAAGACATATGTGTGCGCACACACGTGTACACACACACACACACACACACACACACACACACACACACACACACACACACACCCTCTGCTCACTGATTTCTCTGGGAAACAGTCCCGGGGATACAGCTACCACCTGTAGATAGTCATTGAAGAAAGTGGAGCCGGTCAACAGGAAATAGAGTATGAATGCTTACAGCTACCTACATTTCTTGAACCATGTCTCACTGTCAGGAGCCAGCATTCCCTGGCTAACACTGAAAGGGCTCTAGCTGTACCATTCCAGCAGGCCCAGGGGTGCAGCAAGATGGTGCCCATTTCACAGACAAGCTGATGTTGGGAGAGGTCACCTGGCAAGGTATTATTTGGAAGGGGAGGCTATTTTTTGATTCAGGCCTTTCTGACAGGTAAGGAAACCCTGCCCCTCCATCCATGATTGATAGACATGGTTGGTGGCTCTTTAGAGCCAGCTCTAAACTAAGAACTTGAAATGCTCATTTTTCAAAAGCCAAGGTGTCACATATGGGTCTCCGGTGTTGCTTCTCCATCTGACCCAAAGACCACTTTTTTACTTATCTTTTGGCCGTTGTTTGGAGACAAGTCCCTGGTTCCTAACCTGGGCTAACTTGTAACTCTCCACCTCCTGCCTCGCCCTCAACACTGGGATTATCCGTACCATACACATAAACTTGAAGTACCCTACCCCAAGCCTAGTCAGGCTTTAGACACTGGGCAGACCCTGGGGAGGTGGCAGTCATTCATCCCCTGAGTCTGGCACCGTGGCCCCTGTCCTTTTTCCCTATGGGAAGGTGCACCTGGAAGGTGGAAGTGACCGGAATGCAGGAGTGATCACAGTAGTCATTGATTTCAGGGCATCTGCCCCAACCCCCAGCTCTAGGGAACCACAGAGGGCATGGCAATGGTCCAAGTGACCCTGTGCACCAAACACAAAGAATGCCCTAGACAGAGGTGTCTTGGTGCAGGGCAGGGCTGGCAAAGTCTGCTGGGGCAGAACCTGCACTCAGTGAGCACAGCAGAGGCAGA
Source organism: Mesocricetus auratus (assembly GCF_017639785.1). NCBI lineage: Eukaryota > Metazoa > Chordata > Mammalia > Rodentia > Cricetidae > Mesocricetus > Mesocricetus auratus. Next base: position 58,100,774 of record NW_024429191.1, on the reverse strand, counting down.
AGGAGGACCACTTAGGAAAGGGAGTACCAGCTTGCAGGTGGGAGGACCTTGTAGTCAGAGACACTAAGTACCAGATGGGAGGAGGTACTGAATTCTGTACATAAGCTATAGGTGGGCTCTGGTCAAAGGGACAGCCCAGGGCCCTTCATTTTTTCCAACAAATATTCACCTAGTCCTAGTGGGTCATTCCTTGAGGCACAGAAACAAACCAGGGAGAGCCCTGACCTCCTGATAATCTGATAGCATTATCACTATTTTTCACGTAAAGGATACTGACCTCAGAGACCGGTCGTTTGCCCGGTGCTACACAGCCTACCCCTCCCACAGGCCATATGGGACTCTCTTCTTAGGGTCCCTGTATTTGTAGTCTATGTTTATAGTGAGCTGAGGGAGAAGGACTTAGAAGGACTGGGGTAATGGCACAGACGAGAGGTTTAGGCAAGACGAGGGGGGACAGGAAGTCAGCATAGGGCCTGTCACAATAACCAGACAATGATCATGAAAGAAGGCTGGCCTGTGCATTGCATTAACTCCCCGGGGAGGCATTCCCACAGGCAGCAGAAGACCAGTTCTTCCTTGCACTTATGTGGCCCAGGGGCTCTAGGGGATGGATAGATGGATGGATGGATAGATGGGTGAAGGGAGCAGACACACATGACTGACTGGGAGTGTTGGGACAAGCCTTTCAGTCTCTGAGTAATAGCTGTCACCAAACCCACACTGTTATCACAAGTTTTGTTTCCTCCAGGGGAGGAAGTGGCAGCTAAGCCCCAAATGCATTGCACACCACACCCTGAGCCAGTTGGATTTGCATTTCTACAGCAAAGATTCTGGGGCTTAAAGGGGTCCCAAGAGCCAATAAAGTTGGTAAAGTACCTCCTCCAGGTGGGAGGTCCTTAAGGTGCGTAGGGTCATTTAAAGTCCAGAGGCATACCGGCTCAGAAGATTAGAGATGCCACCAAGACCGATGACCTGAGTTTGATCACAGGATCCACATGGTGGAAAGAGAAAGCCAACTAACTCCCACAACTTGTCCTTTGGCCTCCATATGTACACACACACACACACACACACACACACACACACACACACACACGCACGCACGCACGCACGCACGCACGCACGCACACGCACACGTAACAGCAGAAAGACAGGATGGAGGGGAACAGGAGACTTGGCACGAAGAGAGGAAAAGGGAGAGAGAGCAACAGCACAAAGTGTGTGGTTACCTAGTGAAGCCAGGCCAGCAAATGGACATGGGGCCTCTGACTTGCTTCTTCCACGGGTACAGCCCTGAGCAATCCCTCTGGGTCTCCTGGGGGGCTATGAGGTAACCCCTGTCAACTTCCCATGGGGTAAATGGGAGGCAGCAGTCAGGGGAGAGGGACCCACAATACTGGTTGCAAAAAGCCAGGCCATGGCAACTGTAGAGGATGCAGGGTGAGACCCCACAATAGGGACCCTCCTGCTCTTGTAGATTAGGAATGGGCCAGATCCTTTCTCTAGCAATATTCTCTTTTCAGGCCATAAACATGGGACAGCTGGGCAGGACAGAGCTCCAGTGAGGCTAGTCCTGCCTCTGCAGAGGGTGCAAGCTTGTCCTAGGGGCTCTGTACTTCCAAACTTCAAACTATCACTCTACCTGGAACAAAGTACTTGCCCCCAAATTATTCTTGAGCAAGACAAGCCTACTCCACTGTCGTAAGAAGTGTTCTGTGACCCTGCTGCCTACCCTACCTACGGCCACTTCCACCCTATAAAAGCAGGCTAGGAATGCAGTTCAGTTGGTAGAGCGGGTGCCTGGCATGCATGACCTCTGGTGTGGTGGTAAATGCCTGTCATCCTAGTTCTCAGAACCAGCTTAAGACAAACCTTGGGTGCTTGCTTCAGCAACACACAAACTAAACTTGGAACAATACAGAGTGGATTAGCATGGCCCCTGTGCAAGAATGACACATGAATTCATTAAGTGTCCCATTTTTTTACCCCTTGAGACAGGGTTTCACTATGTAACAGCCCTAGCTATCCTGGAACTCACTCCAGGCTGGCCTCAAACTGACAGAGATCCACCTGCCTCTGTCTCTTGAGTCCTGGGATTAAAGGTATGCACCACTGCTGCCTGGCAAGTGACCCATATTTTTTAACAAAAGTATGTACCTTACAAAAGCATCTGCCCCTGGTAATGCTGGCAGATGCAGTTCGGGTCCAGTCTCAGCCCTATGGAAACAGCCTCTTCCCTGCTGAAGACTTCCCTACTTCGTTTCCTATACAGTTTCTCCTTCCTTAATTAGAATTCATTGTGAATTTTTCCCCTTGACATCTGTAAAAATTATTTACGATAAAAGACACATTCAGAGTGGGACCAACAAGATAAAAATAACCCACAGAGGAAAAGGAGGGCGACAGTCACATTGACAGACAGCACATGGATTCGCAGGCCTCACAGGGAGAGCTTGTGTTAGCTGGAGTGATTCTCATCATCTGACGAGAATTTCATCAGGAAAGGTTGGTGCCAAACCCAAAGTAGAACGTACTGAGCAAAGATACAGATCTAAAAGGGTTTCTCGGGGAGTGACTGCTCACACCCCCAAGCAGGGCGCTTCATGTAGAGTGACGGGGACGGGATGGAGAAGAGAGAGCTCAGGCAACCACGCCTGGAGCAGGGTGTCAGGACAGTGGTGGGAGCTCTACGGGAAGAAGCCGTGTCACCAGGAGCTGAGCTCCTGCCTGTGGTCAGGACAGAGGCCCTGCAGGTGGGAAGGGCAGCCACCTGCCATCAGCCCCAACACAGACAACCTGCCACCCATCTCACACCACTTACGCTTAGATTAAAAACGTCCTCTGGAACTGGAAAAAGCCATCCTGAGGAAGGAAACCCAGACCCAGAATGACAAATACAACATGCACTCACTGGTAAGTGAATGTTAGACATAAGGCAAAGGATAACCATCCTACAGGCCACAACCCCAGAGAATCTAGGTAGCAAAAAGGACCCTAAGAGAGACATGCATGGATCCACCTAGGAAAGGGAAAAAGACAAGATCTCCTGAGTAAGTTGGGAGCATGGGAGACAGAGGGGAGGTTGAAGGGGAGAGGGGAGGAGGGAAGGAGAGTGAGGAAAAAATGTATAGTTCAATAAAAAAATTAAAAATTAAAAAAGTAATAATAAAAAGCACTTCCTTCCGGGAGCTGGAGAGATGGTTCAATTAAGAGGATTTGTTGCTCCAGTAGAGGACCAGGGTTCAGTTCCCAGCACCCACCCACAGGTGGCTCACAACCATTCCTAACGCTAGTTCCAGGGGATCTGATGTCCTCTTCTGCCCTCCTTGGGCACTGCACACATGAGGTACAGGGACATACATGCAAATGAAATACCCATACATATAAAACAAAAGTAGTATGGCATGAAGTCTGTAACTACAGTGTTGGGGGAAGGCACCGCTGGGCGCCCACTGTGAAGCCGCGTCCTCAGGCAGACATGGAGGTGTCTGTGTATGTAAGGGGCTTTAGAGAGAGACTGGAGGATCAATACCCTCCCTCCCATATGCTACTTTGATATAGGATTATTTTTGCTTTTTGTATTGTTGTTTGTTTTAAAGACAGGGATTCCCTGTGTAGCCCTGGCTGTCCTGGAATTGTCTCTGCAGACAAGGCTGGCCTTGAACTCAGAGAACCTCCTGCCTCTGCCTCTGCCTCTGCCTCTGGAGTGCTGGGATTAAAGGTGTTCATCACCATGCCTGACTGATACAGGATTCTTTAGAGTTAAAGACAACAGAGAAATAGCAGACAGCATGTGTGGAGAAGCAGGTCAGACATCACCCATCATAAAGAAAACTTGATCCAGGCATGGTGGTTCATGCCTGTAATCCCAGCCCTCAGAAGGCTGAGGTAGGAGGGTTGCTATGAGCTCAAGCCTAGCTGCAACTCAAACAAAGGAGGGAGAAAAATAAATCAAAAAAGAGGAGGAGGAGGGGAGCAACAACATGAATTTGTAAATTTGTGCCAAGAAGAGAAGAGCAAGGATGTGAATCTCCAGTCTTGGTTACAAAGCAAGTTCCAGGCTAAGGGTTACATAGTGTGGGTGGGAGCAAAGGAGGGGTCAGGGTAGAGACTGAGATACACACATACTGAGAGACCAGAGGGAGGGTGGAAAGAAGAGAAAGAGAGGGGAGAGGGAGGGAGAGATTGAGATTTCATCAGTTTAATTTGTGGGCTCTGGATAGAAGGCCTGGGACAGTAGAGGTAACATTCTTTCTCTGTAGAGACCAGTCCTCCTGGTGGTGGAGTACTTGAACTTCCTTACCAGAGGCTGCAGCATGCTCCACACACAAAACCAAAGGGTTATTCTGTATCACAGTATTCTTAGCTACTTTTGTTTTCCTGGTCACAAGAATGTAGCAGGGACCAAGACAGCTCAGCTATTTACCTCTAAGGAACCTTCTAAACATTTTTCCCTTGGGATCGGATGGTCTCCACCCGCAGGAAGTCCTAGGGCTGAGTTTCCCAGTAGGAGCAGCTGATGACAGAGGGGTGGGGACAGGGCTGAGTGTAGGTCAGGGATATAGGCTTGGCTACCAGGGGAGGTCAGCACACCTGGGGCAAAAAGTGTCAGTCAATTAGAGTCCGTTTTATAACCTGAAATCCCAGCATTTTCTAAACCCTGTGCTTTGCAGGTATTCCTGGAGAAACATACCAGTTACCACTCCCAGTTAGCAGGGAAAATAGTGATGCAGGTGAGGGTTAGGGATTTTGCTATAGACCCAACTAGTATTTGACAGGATCAAAAGGTAAATCCGGCATCCTCAGGCCCCAAAGCCTTGGTCTCAAGTTTAATTTCATAATTTGGGGTGGGTGAGTGGAAAGATGGCTCCAGTGGTTAAAAGCATTGGGTGCTCTTCCAAAGGACCTGGGTTCAATTCCCAGCAACCACATGATGGTGTACAACTGTTCCAGCGGATCCAATGCCCTCTTCTGGCCTCTGTGGGTACTGCACACAGGTGGTACACATAAATGTAGGCAAAATAATCATACACATAAAATAAAAATGAATAAACTGGCTAGACATAGTGGTATGTGTCTCTAATCCCAGAACTCCAGAGGAGTTTAGAGAGGAGCTCTGTAAGTCAAGGCCAACCTGGTGAATTCTAGGACAGCCAGTGCTACACAACAGAGAGATCCTATAAATAATAAATAGTCTCAATAAATAAATAGTCTTTTTTAAAACAGAATTTTGCGGGGGTGGGTTTCAAGACAGGGTTTCTCTGTGTAGTCCTAGCTGTTCTGAGACTCTTTTGTAGACCAGGCTTGCCTTGAACTCACTGAGATCCTCTTGCCTCTGACTCCCAAGTGCTGGAACTAAAGGCATGTGCCACCACCACCCAGTTTAAAAGGAATTTTTATTGAAAAAAATCACAATTTGGAGCCCAGCATGGTGGCATATAACTGTAGTTTCAGCTACTTTGGACACTGAGGCAGGGGGATTATCCAAGGCAGAACTTTGAAGCCAGACTGGACAACATTGAGACCTCCATCTCAAATAAACAAACATGACTGTTCACTTCAGCACACATATGCTAAAACTGGAAAAAAATATAGAAAATTAGCATGGCCCCTGCACAAGGGATGACATGCAAATTTGTGGAGGATTCCATATATAAAACAAACAAATAAACAAATATGAATTAATTCTGTCACAAGGCCAGTCAAGATGGTTGCCAATTTTTTGGTAGGCACTGCCTTCTAACCCACAGCAGCAATACAGCCTGGCTTACGGCCTGCTGCGAAAGAAAGCAGATCAGACCCAGAAGCAGGAAGCTGAGCACCGTTCCTGGCAGTGTCAGTCTGTCTGTCACAGCAGCAGAGATGTGGAGACAGGGACCTCGAGGGGCCTCACCATGTAAGAGTGACTGCTGATAGGCAGAGAAAGAGACGTGGGGAGGAGGGATTGCTCTAGTAGTGTCTGTGACATTTAAGGATGAGGCCAGGGGAGAGGGTCTCCAAGTCACAGAGCCATAGGTGAGGCTTGATGAGTGTGGCCACTGTTACTAGAAATGCCGTGTGCAGGACACAGTCCGAGAGCCTGGGGTGTAGCTGGGAGTGGTTCTGGGCCTCCTGCTAGCTCTCGTTACAAGTTCTTTTCCAAGCATCCGTGAATTGTGAGGTCTTTGAGCTGGTCTCCTAAGTGCTCCTGGGTTTCCAGGTTGGAACCAGTCCCTCCCTAGCACAGGGTGACCTTTCCATCTGGGATTCATCCACCCGAGTATGTCCCAGCTGCGCACGAGGCAGGGTGCTGAGTGCCGGAGGCGCACGCAAGGGGACCCAGGGGAGGTCCTGGATGTGGACAAGAGAGACTGGAGAAATGAGGGCACAATGTGATGGATGTGACCAGGGTGTGGACGAGCAGGGAAGGCTTCTCTGTGGAGGTGGCACTGGTGCTGGTATCTGATTACAAAGGGTGGAGGGACAGGGTCCTGGGTAGGAGAATCGTCTGAATGTGTGGGTTGGTTTGTCAACTTGACACAAACCTAGACATATCTGGGAAATCTCTTCACTTGGGCCTATAGGGGCCAGATGGGATTAACCAAGATAATATTTGGTCTTTCTGTTTTCATTTCGTGTCTGTCTCCTTGTTCTTAAAACTTTGGGTCAGACCCCTGCTTAACTGCCCATCAGCATGTTAGTCACTCAGAGTGTCTGTCTAAACAGTAGTGACACGGGGATGGTTAGTGTAAGTGAGCCCTTGCCCAACTTGTCTGCAAGACTCAGGGCTCCAAGATAAGAACAACAGGGAAGTTTTACTGTTTGAGTGTCCTCTCTTCCAGACCCCCAGAGTAGCACCTAGAAGTCTCCGGTCATTGCCCTAAATCTGGACTCTGGAAAAAGCCTAGCAGACTGATCATCCCTGACAAGTTCGCCCCCTCCACCCCTCCAAGCAGGAGCTATCACCCCATAGAAACTGATGCTGTATTCCCCTGCTAAGTGGGAGCAGTCATCTTCTGGGTGCCCAACTGCTCCCTGGAGCAACAGCAGGGTGATCTCTGAAGCCACCTCTCAGAACAAGAGCTGAGCCGTTGGCCAGTCTTGGCCAATTGGACCAATACTATCACCCACCCTTCCTCTAGCCTGCTTGCTCCTCTAGGCAAACCTGCATCCCAGGGCAACATCCTTTAGGGGGATGCTTGCTGTGTCCCTGTAAGGTTGCACGGAGCCTTTCCAGCATGATTATCTGGTTTGATTTCCCAGGCAGGTGGAAGGGTCCTCCTTTGTAAGGAGTTGGGAGTCTGGCCTAGGACTCATGGGAAGGTCTTAGCAAGACAGTTCCGAGGCGAGATGCAAAGGCAAGGAACATTCTGAGGACATGGCAAAGGGAAGGAGCCCCTTGCTCTGGAGCCTGGCTAAAACCTCTCCATCAGGAGGTGAGAATCCCACCACAACTAACATTTGCTGAGGAGCTGCTGGCACGTTGGCACTATTCCTTGCGTATATAGACCTTTGACGCTAACATCAGTGACTCTTGAATTAACATCAAGCCTGGATGCGTATGAGCATGCTCTCCCTCCTTTCCTCATATTTTCTGGGGATCTTAAGGCTGTTAACTTTGCTACCTCCTTGTATCTCTGTGACCTCATTGACTATAATCCCATCGGGGGTCCATCAGGAGCCATCCTGTGATCTCACTTGGGTTTCTTAGCAACCTTTTGAAGATAATAGTCTCAAATCCCACCAAAGTCCTACCTATGACTATATAAAGACTATGAAGTAAGAGTCTCTGTTTCAGAGAGACCCCCCCTCCAGTGCACCTGTCTCTATTTCTAAGCATCCCCTGGTAATCCTCATAGCTAAAAATCTATATTAAAACGTCTTATAATAAAAAGATCAACACTGCTTCATAGGGCTCACTTAGAAATTAGTTTCTGTGTCAAAGCCACAAATCCCAGTTTGGCCTGAACTGAGGCCCTTGAGAGATTAAGGAACTCCTCAGGCTGCTATGGGCAGAGTGGAGCTATGCCTCCTGCTTCTGAACTCTTAGACAAGTTCCAGGTCCCGACTTAAGGGCTTAGAAGACAATTCTGGCATTTGTATGGAAGATTTGTCATAGAAAAGTGTAAGATGTGTGTTGGAAGACAGCTATAGGCTCTGCAAGGGTCAGGAAAAGGGCACAGGTGGCTCCAGACATATCCAACCCAAAGGTCTCTGCAGTGTTGCAGCTGAGGGAGGAAGAGGAGGAGGAGGGAAAAAGCAAGGATGGGGTGATTAATGACAACTGACCTTTGACCTGAGCAATTAGATGGGGAGCCTAAGAGGTACATTGTTGGGGTACAGGAGTGGAGCAGACTGAAGAGTGTAGTGCCAGGCTGGGACCTGCCTCAGGCACATGTCTGCAAAGGTCTTGTCCTAGGGTACCTCAGATAAGCCACCAGACACCCTGCTACGAGCTCTGTCACATAGCTGTCTATGATATTCTCTGCTCAGCTCAGAGGAGGAGGCAATCTGGCCCTTCTAGAAGGACATCATTCAGAACACTTGGTCCAAAGGAGGGTGGGGAATGGTTCAGGAATTATTCTAGGTGAAGGTCACTAAAGAGGCATGGCAGCTGAAAATACTGTGTGATTATGGCCTAGATCTGAGGTCGGAACTAGGAGCTAGAGATCTGGGGAAATATGAAAGCAGCTGATGTTAGATATTACGCTGTGCCCATCCTAAATTTCCTGCAAGTAACAAGGCCGTTGTGGTTGTGTGGAAGAAGGCCCTTGGGCTTAGGGACCAGCAAGAATTTAAGAATTAAGGCCAGGTGAGGTGGTGAGGAACGCCAGGAGGATCAACATTTCAGGGTCACCCTCCTCTACATATTAAACTTGAGGCTAGCCTGAGCTACATGAGACCCAGTCTCAAACAAACAACAGATTTTAGAATCAAATGTCATTATGTTTGCAACTAACTTTTTTTTTTTGGTTTTTCAAGACAGGGTTTCTCTGTGGCTTTGGAGGCTGTCCTGGAACTCACTTTGTAGACCAGGCTGGCCTCGAACTCACAGAGATCTGCCTGCCTCTGCCTCCTGAGTGCTGGGATTAAAGGCGTGCGCCACCAACGCCCGGTGCAACTAACTTTTATAAGGCTCACCAAAACAGTCAAATTCCCTAGCAACACACACACACACACACACACACACACACACACACACACACACACACACGAGTGTGCCAACCTGATAACTGCTGAGTTTAAATGAATGAATGTATTTGTTTTGCTCTTATCATTCTTCTAAAGTTGGAAGTTTTTAAACTAAAGGAGCACAGGATCCCAGTGACTCTGAAGCCTTCTGTCTGGAAAGAGAAGGCACGGCTCACTGCACACCAGGAATGCTTCCTTCCTTAGCGAGAGTCCACTGAGCTGCTGCTATAGGACCGTGGACGCTTTGGGCTGGGATACGGTACCAAACTGTGGCCAGAGAATATGGACCAGACCACAGAAAAATATAGAAATGGCAGGAGCACATGAACACGCAGCTGGACTAGGCAGCAGCCATTCGCAAGGGACAAGACTCTTCTCACCCAGCCTCCAATTCTGTACTCAGAGAAAAGCACAGGCAGGCACCAGCCAGAGTGCAGAGTCCAGTGCTTTGTGGTTTCATGGAATTGCCCTGGAGACTTCAAAACACAGAGGTCACCTCCGGGGTCAGAGGCCCAGCCTGAGCATGGGACTCTTACAAGTTCCCAGGTCATTCTAACATGCCCAAACCTTGAGGACACTGGTTTAGACAGTAAATTTTGTTAGAATTACCTGGGGAGGAGAGGGGGAGATGGGGAGAGAGGGGGAGGGGGAGGGGGACAGGGAGGAGGAGGAGGGGAACAGAAGAGGGAGAAGGAGGGGAGGGGGTGACTGGGAATCTCTACTGGGCAGGACTCAGTAACCAGTGTTTGTTTGACAGCTCCTTCCTGATTCCAGTGAGCAGCCAGGCCTGAAAACACTGGTTTAGGCTGTGGTGTTTCTGAGCGCTAACCTCTTACATGTGTACATGCATGTGTGGTATGTTCTCCCACATGTGTCAGAGACTCACTTAGCTCACTGATGAGGAAAGGTAGTAAAGAAAGCAGGTTCACAGAAGAAAGGGAGACCAGAGACTGTGTGCTCTGTGAAAGAACGCATACTGAAATGGGACCGTGAGGTTGGGCATACATCTATGGTTAACAAAACCAAAGCCCTTCCTTCTGTTGAGGGCAGAAAAGATGGAACCTATGTGCCTACTCCCTACAGCTTCATGGAGCCCTGCCATAGTGAGGTTAAATCAGAAAAACGCTCCTGGGCATCAGGCTGTCCTGGGAGAGAGGCACCTTAGGTCCCTGGGGCAGCCCCGCAGGCTGGGCTGAACTAATGGAAAGGAACTCCACACCTGTGCTGTTCTCAGGCTCCAGTTCCTCTACTTCCTGAAGACATTCTTCCAGAAGCTCTGAGCCTCAGGATAAAGCAGAGCTTTATAGTGTCTTGTTTTTATTTTTATTTATTTTTTAAGGGAACATTTATGGGAACACAGGGAACACAAGGCGTGCGCGAGCGTGCGCACGCGCACACACACACACACTCTCTCTCTCTCACACACACACACACACACACACACACACGATGATTAAGGACAGTCCTTCTGAGCCATGAACTCTCCTCTCATTGCCACACCGTTACACATGAGATGCCGCCCCTGAACCTCCAAGCTCTGCAGAGTCACAATACTGTCTTTCCAAAAAAAGTATTCTTAGAACTTAAAAGTGCAGTTTGTCATAAGTGGCCTTAAGAATACTTGCTTCTAGGCAGGGTTGGTGGTAGTGCATGCCTTTAATCCCAGCACTTGGGAGGCAGAGGCAAGCGGATCTCTGTGAGTTCAAGGCCAGCCTAGTCTACAGAGTGAGTTCCAGGATAGCCTCCAAAACAATACAGAGAAACCCTGTCTCGAAAACAACAACAACAAAAAAATACTTGCTTCCAGGTGGATGGATGAATGGATGAAGGGATGATGGTCTGGGATGTTTAAGATCTACACTGATGGATCTGTAGCATTCCCAGGCTGGGTACAGGGCAGAAAGAGCTGTCCTGTCAAGATGGGCTTTTAGCAAAGTCTCTTAGGAATGTGAGTGGAAGCCATCTGGGATCTGAGATAAAGCCCTGGCCCCCTGCAAACCCCATTTGCTTCGCTACTGTGTACATTAGGGGAGGGAGGCTGTGTAAACACAGCCTTGCAAGAGCCTTAGGATGAGCCGTAGGAGTGTCACTCTTCTTCCACCTGTGGGTTCTGGGGGTGGAGCTCAGGTAGTCTCTGAGGCAGGCACTATCTACTGAGCTACCTCAGTAGCCCAAGAGAGAAGAATTTACTTATTTTTCTTTTGTATGTAAATGTGTTTGCCCATATAGTATGCATGAGCACCACATATGTGCCTGGTACTGGCAGAGGCCAGAAGACAGTGTCAAATCTGAAGTTACAGACAGCTGTGAGCTGCCATGTGAGTGTTGGGAACTGATCCTGGGTCCCATGCAAGAGCAGTAAGTGCTCTTAACCACTGAGCCATTTCTCCAGCCCCAAGGAAAAAACCTTGTTATGACCAAAAATTCACACCAAGAAGTGTTTTTTTTTGTTTTTGTTTTTGTTTTTGTTTTTTTTGAGACAGGATCTCACTATATAGCCTTGGCTAGCCTGGAACTTGGTATGTAGACCAGGCTGGTCTGGAATTCAGAGATTCACCTGCTTCCACCTTCAGATACTGGGATTAAAGGTGTATGCTACTACAACCTGCAAAATCCAACATTATTACAATCCAAAAGAGGAGTTCTAATTTCAGTCTCTCGTTTGACTTGAGAAGCCAGTAACACCAGTGTCAATTGGTGATAAGCAGTTCTTGCCAGTGGCAATGGGTGGGAAGCAGCTCACATCAGTGCCCAAGGGTGGGGAGCAGCTCACATCAGTGTCAGTGGATGAAGGAGCTAGTGAGCTGGTGAGCTCGGGAGCTGGGGTGAGCCGGGGTGAGCTGGGGTGAGCTGCGGTGAGCTGCGGTGAGCTCGGGAGCTGGGGTGAGCTGGGGTGAGCTGCGGTGAGCTGCGGTGAGCTGGAGTGAGTTGGAGTGAGCTGGGGTGAGCTAGGGAGCTGGGGTGAGCTGGGGTGAGCTGCGGTGAGCTGGGGTGCTGGCTCAGCAGGTAAAGGCACTTGCCACCAAGCCTGACATCCTGAGTTTGAGTCCCAGAACCCTCGTGGTTGAAGGATAGAACTGACTCTCATATTGTCCTCTGACTTCCACATGCTCACTGTGGCATAGGTGTGCCTGAATGCATGCACACCCACACCCACACACAAAGAAATGTAAAAACAATAAAACCAGGGGGCTGGAGAGATGACTCAATGTAAGGGCTCCTCCCGATCTTTTAGGGAACGAGAGTTTGATTCCCAGAGTCCATGTTTGGCAACTCATAACTGCCTGCAACTCCAGCCCCAGGGGATCAAATTCCCTCTTCCGGCCTCTGTGGGCACAGACACAAATCCACACATATATAAACATAAATAGAATAAAAGTAAAATATTTTAAAGGATCTAAGGAAATCTTGAGCTAGCTTCTCAGAGAGGAATTTGGTGACCTTGAAATAAGTAGTGATTCTTCTGCCTCAAAGCAACAACAGCAACAAAAATCTATTTAAAAAATAAAAATCCGCACATTCTTTGCTATAATGATTCTGTTTCTAGATATCTCATCTTCTCGATGCTCAGAGAAACACTTGAGGATACAGGAACTGCCCTGCTGTGGAGGAGAGGTGCTAGATAGGGATCTGCTACCCTGGCATCATTGTCACCCCACAGTACACATGAAACCACTCGGAGAGTCAGATTGAGGCCATTACTGCCACCAACCCAGGGCCCAGGAAGCCCAGGGCAGATCCTCCTCCAGCTGGAGTACAGGGCACCTGGAGAAAGGGATGCCTGAGGGATTTTGAAAACACAAATACCAGGCAGCCTGTGAGAGTCAGTGGGCAGAACAGATGGCCCAGAAGAAAGGCAAACCTCATAAAGGCTTGGAGGCAAGACAGAACACAGCCTTCCCAGGAAGTCGGTAGGCTGCAGAGATGGGTCAGTGATCAGTGTAAGCATGAGGTCAGAAGTTCAGCGCTCAAACCCCAGCATCCATGTAGCAAACTGGGCACAATTCCAGCCACACCAGTGACCCCAGTACCCATGTAACAAATGGGCAAAATCACAGCCATACATGTGACCCCAACACTGGGGAAAACAGAGATGGGGAGGGCCCCAGGTTCAGGGACTGACCCTGCTTCAAAGGAATAGCAGTGACAGAAGCAGGTACCGTATGCCCTCCTTTGACCTCTGCCATGCACACGCATGTTCACACACAAAATTAAAGAGGAGAGGGTTGGCACCACCAGTTTTGGGTGTGTGAGATACACTACAGTGAGAAGCAGGTGGGACCCGAGATCACATTTCATCCCACGTGAGGAGGCTCACATGCTGTGGCCGTGGCCTGGGTTTCTAGAGACAGAACAGCAGGGAACCAGCAGGCAGCTGGGTAGGCAGTGGTTGTAATAGGAGAGGATTGTGGGGAGCAGAGCACCGGAGGCTGCAGCATATGAGGGCACCGGGGGTGACTTTCTGGCCTGTCTGACCCTGTCACAGGAAGAGCAGGTGGGTGGCCTGCCATACTTTTGGTTTGATGGGTTCCCTATTAATCTGTCTATGTAGGGGGATGACCAAACACCAAGAATCTCAGTGCTGAGTTAGGTTGTGCTTCACTGACTGTCAAGGGGTAACTATAGCCCTTGGCCAGCAGCCCTCACTTTGATACCCATAGGCCCATGTCTCCCCAGCTCTCTTCCTCACATGGACTGGGGGCTACACAAAAGAGGGACCCTTGGGGCAGACTGGGCTCAGAAGGGACGTGTCCGGGAGACACCATCCCTGGACCCCTGGGCATCCTGAAATGAGAAACACGTTCAGCAGCATGTTTGGCAGCAGGACCCTTGGAGCAGACTGGGCTCAGGAGGGACGTGTCCGGGAGACACCATCCCTGGACCCCTGGGCATCCTGAATTGAGAAACACGTTCAGCAGCACGTTTGGCAGCACTCAGTGACACTTGCCCTGACAGGTGTGACAGATTCTGAGGACACGGGCATCCTCTACAGTCAGACTCTGGTACTGCAGAGCAATGCTTAGAGAAACATCCAGACTAGACTTGCCCAGGTCAAAGACCCAGGGTAGTGCCCAGATGGCAGGCTTACCCTATAGCCAACAGGAAAGCATTTTACTGACTCAAAGTGACTCCCACCAAGCCATGATGCTGGAAGTGACGCCCACACCCTAATGGGTTCATCTTCCTCTACTAAGGGTGCTCAGCTGCAGTCCTGACTTCTAGCCGAGTACCATCCTCTACCTCCCCAAGTCACACAGATCTGTATTCCCCAGGGACACACTGAAAGCCAGAGGAACCAGAATCTGGCTGGCTTTGTGGTCTCAGTCTCAGGCTGACCCCTAGGGGACAGCTGGAGCACAGCAAGGTGCAGAGTCTGGTCCCTAACATTAGGATCTGCCTCTACCTGGCTCTTTGAAGATCTTGCCTCTGAAGAACTATGGCTTTGCCCCAGCTGTTCCAGGAGCCAGAATTCTAGTGAAGTCTGAAGATTCACTCTGCCTGGCTGGTTTGGTGATTCTCAGGAGCTCACAGGAAGGAGCTGATCCAAGCCCACCAAGCTGTCTGGCTAAAGCCGAACAAACCAGGTCGCCTACTAAGTCTACACATATACCACCTCAACTGGGTACTCCGGCCAGCTGAGCCATTTGTTAGGACTGAGCTGTGTGGAGGACAGAAAGAGGTTTGCCCAGAAGAGGCTTAAAACCCAAAGCCACCAACACATCCATATTATACAGTCCCACAGGAAGGAGTCAGGGTTGCTGTGATAACTGACTCCCCCAATCTTTCTACCTCCCCAGAACCTCTGGATTTTTGGAAAATAACAACAACAACAAAATATCACTTTACAAAAAAATCCTTCTTGGAGGGTCAGGTCCTCCAAGCCTATTTCTCCTCTTTGGTAAATGTGCCATCCTTTCTGGTAGCAGTTGAGATGGCATGGGTGCATGAAAGCATCTGGAGCCACGCGAGCTGGAGTAACCCAGGCATCAATGCATCTGTGTCCCAATGCCTCAGCACATGCTCTGTTTTAACTTTTGAAACATTGGTACCCCAGGGTAAAAGGGAAGCAGAGGCTTGCGGGGCGGGGTGGGGTTGAATCAGAACTAGACTTGTTGAGCAAGTCTTGCTTTATAATCAAGGAACCGAGGTTCTGAGATGTTGACGGGAACTTGCTGAGGTTGCATGGTTGGCCAGTGGCCAAAGTGAGGCATGGAACCCATTTTAAATGATGGTAAGGCCTACTTGCTCTGCACCCTCCACAAAAGCCAGACCCCAACAGACTCCTGGGTCACTTAGTGTCTCCCCCATATTGGGAGTTCTCTGTTCCAGATATGGTTCCACTGGCCCCAAATACATCCACCCCCCAGTAGGGCAGGGCTGGAGCCCTCAGCATTGGCCATGCACATGAGCTCCAGTTATCCTGGTCTACCCCTATGTGATCATACATAGGAGGAAGTATGTCAGGATGTTCATGTTGAACATAGTCTGGACACCTGACTCCAACCCTGGCCCCACACAGGCTGTGACTTTAGTCTCTGTCACCCTCAAACTGTTAAATAAAATTTACAGGTAGCCCCTAGTGTGTGTGACCAGGCCCAGGCCTCTGCACTATGCAGACTGGACCAGAGCCTGGTTTGGGATGATGTTTTGTGCTACCGAGACTGAAACTAAGCTGCTAGGTGGCCTTCCCAGAAACCAGGAGAGCTTTAGCTGGTACAATAAGGAAATCTGCTGCTCGTTTAACGGCTTGAAAAGAGCAGCTTGATGCTGGCCAATCAGCTCTGCCCTATTATTCAGCTTCCTTGTCCCTGTGATGGCTAACACTATGTTTTAAGTTTTAATTACTGCACTTAAGAGATCTATAAAACGAAAATGCCTCTAACCGGTAAGCTCCACTTGCCCAGGTATAGATAACTTCCTGGATTGCTGGGGCTGTTCATGTAAGATAACAAGTCATGTTTTTTCACTTCTGTGAGCAAGCTTGGTTGCCCCAACTGTACAGGATGTGTGCTTGATCACACATAGGAGGAAGTATGTCAGAATGCATGCTTGCCCCTGATTGGATGAAGGCAGGAAGTATGTAGCCTCGTGGGTTTTGCCTTTATAGCTCCTGACTGACATAATTCAGGGCCATACTCTGAGTATGAATCTCAGGTATGGACCTGGACAGTATCCATGGTCCTGGCCAGTATTTAGTAAAGCCTCTGATTTACTAAAATTTATTCATGGTCAGATTGGTGAACATCTGAACAACCCCAGACCCATAACAGTTCCCACCTTACAAAACCCACTGTTCTGTTCCTGTCCTAGACCTATGTGTTAACCTGCTGTCTTTGTGACAGAGGCCTAGGAAAATTGGAAGGAAGCGAGGGAGGGAGGGAGGGAGGGAGGGAGGACTTCATGGTTTTAGAGTCCCACTGGGTTCACTGCTTGGCGCCTGAGGTAAGATAGAGCAACATGGTAGTAGGAATACGTGGCAGAGACTGCAAACTCATGGTGTCCAGGAAGCAGGGGTGGGGTAAGGTGTGTGTGGGGGGGGGCCTGGTCTATCAGCTTTCCCTTTTCTTGTCCTTTTATTTTTTTTAAATTCATTTATTTTATTTTATTCGTGCTTTGCCTGTATGTGTTTTGTGTGAAGGCATTGGATCCTGGAGTTACAGACAGCTGTGAGCTGCCATGTGAGTGCTGGGAATTGAATCCCAGTCCTCTGAAAGAGCAGTCAGTGCTCTTAATTGCTGAACCATCTATCCAGCCCCCTTCTTGTCCTTTTATTCCAGCTGATGGGATGATGTAGCCCATATATCTAGGGCAGATCTCCTTTTAGTTAACCCTCTCCTGGAAACACCCTCCCCCATACACCTTGAAATGGCCTTCCCTAATCTAGGGGCTTCTCAGTCTGGCCAGGCTGGCAGGATCAATCATGAAAATCTAGGCAAACAATTACCACCAGGTTACATGCCAGCCCTGATCATCACTATCCTTCGATTATTTAGTTTTGTCTCTTGACAGTGCCTTGGCCTTCTCCAACACTCAGCTTGGCCACCTTCAGCATTGTGGAACCCCTTTCCTCCACCCAGTCCTGCCCATAAGAGCTCACTTGGCCTCCACCACCCAGATGCATCAATGAACCTGGTCATCAGTTAATGTGGTCCTAGACTTCTCCCATTTTCCAGGGGGAAGTGAACCCTGAATGAAGTACTACCCAGAGCCAGAGAAGTTTTGGAGCTGACTTGGGAGAGAAACCAAAATAGTCCTCCTCTAACCAGAAGTTCCCTGGAGACTGTAGATAGTGCATTTAAAACTGTCTCTGCAGTACAAAGCTATGTTTGCGAAAATAGCTCAATGTTTTATAAACACATCATTGGTAATAGCAGCAGAATGAATTGAAAGAGAATGATATATATGTATACACACACATATACACACATATATGCATGCGTGCACACGTGTGCACACACACAGTATATATTTATGTGGGAACAAGTATGTACAGAAGCCAGGAAACTAGAAAGGTCTACAAGAGGGGACAACAGAGGCTTTGAGGGAAAGGGAGAGAAATAACAGAACATACATAAAGTGAAAGTAACAAGTGGGGACACTAGGGGCAGAAAGGGTATGTGGGGGTATGTGGGGGTATGTGGGTATGGGGGAGCAGAGAGAGTGGGGAGAGGAGGATGGAGGTCAACTAAAAACAAGGATATATGAAATACAAGTAAAATTAGAAACAAGTGGTGGTATTTGCTCTCTGTGATGACTGTTCCAGGCTGTCAGCTGTACACACCTGGGAAGAAGAGACTCCTCGAATGAAATTTGCCTCCATCAGATTGAACTATGGGCTCGACTGTGAGGCATTTTATTGATTCCTCACTGATGGAGGAGGGTCCAGCTCAGGGTAGGTGGTCCCAAGTCATTCGAGGAAGCAGAAAGCACACCAGTAATCGAGGTACGCCCACAGCCTCGGCCTCACCTCCTGCCTCTGGGCTCCGACTTGAGGGACTGCTTGGTGCTTCCTCCATGATGGAGTGTGAGCTCCATGACTTATTATTATTTTTTTTTTACGAGACAGGGTTTCTCTGTATTGTTTTGGAGGCTATCGGTCCAGCCCAGCCTCGAACTCACAGAGATCCACCTGCCTCTGCCTCCCGAGTGCTGGGATTAAAGGTGTGCGCCACCAACGCCCGGCTCCATGACTTATTTTTGGTCACGGTGCTTATCAGCAGCAGAAATCGAAGAGACACAGAGTTTTTGGAGCCCTTGGTATTTCCTGATAGGAGTGCCGTTTATGTCTAACTTCCTGTTGCCTACACCTGAGTTTATGCCAGTGAAGCGACTTAGAGTGGTACTTCTCGATGCCACAGCCTGGGGCTGGTCAGAGAAAGACCACACTGGGGACTTTCAGCCCCCCCAACTTCCCACCTCTAGGTGGAAGAGGGGACTAGAGACTGGGTTGTGGGAAAACTAATTTTTAAAAATTTAAATTTTACTGACGTACTTATTTGTGTGTGTGTGTGTGTGTGTGCATACACACACAAAGTGACTCGAGAGAAAAGGAAAAGAACTGCCCTGCCCACCTGACCTCCATCCTCAGTTCTCTCCAGGGACTGGGTTTCTCCTCAGCACCACCAGTGAGGTGGAGGAAGGCACTATGCGGCCCCAGTCCCTACCCCACCAGCCTTCCTGAGGCCTTCGCTGTGCCTATTCCAAAGTGATTGCTTTTTCTTTTTCTTTTTTGTTTCATTTTGAGACAGTGTTGCTATGTGTCCCAGGCTGGCCTCAAACCTATGGCAATCTCCCTACCTCAGCCTCCAGAGGCCTAGGGTTAGAGGTACGAGCCACCTTACCTCGCTCTCGTTTTTTGTGACTTTGTAGCCAGAAGGTCATTGGAGGAAGCCCCAGTCCTTCCAGATGCCACAAAGTCAAGCCCAGGTGGGAACAGTGAGAAGGACAGGCAAGCGCGGGAGGCCCCGGGGGCAGCCCTTACCTGCTCCACACAGTCTGGGATCTCTGGAGAACATGGCAGGGTCCCTGCGCTCTCCACTGACAGCACATCCTTCAGCAGCTCCTCGCACCCTGTGGACAGACAGACAGTGAGTGGTATGGGCCTCAGCCCACACCGGTCTTGGAGGGAACTGTTGGAGGAAGCAGGTGGCCCATGTCTCCAACACAGTGGCGGGGCGCGGGGGGGGGGGGGGATGGGGGATGGGGGCGCGGGGGGATGGGGGTGGGGGGTGTGGAGGTGGGGGGGCGGGGGAGGGTGCCCAGCTGTGTGGGGCTGGCTCAAGGCACTACACAAGGTGCAGAAAGGCACTTGATGAGAACGTCCTCCCTCCATGGGACTAACCCCTCCATGGGACTAACCCCGTGGGGATGCAGAGGAGACACAAACAGAGGCAGGCTGAGAACAGGGAAGCACCCAGGCTAGGAAGCACTTCCCTGTGCGAACAGGGGCTCCCCACCAGCTCTAGACGGGGCCACCCTGGGAGGTCAGCAGGCTCCTACACCCCGCTGACCAGTTACACAGGCGGCCTCTGTGCTGGTTATGCTGAACCAGGGCCTCAGCACAGGCACAGGGCAGCAGTGGTCTAAGCCGGCCCACAGAATCAAACAAATCCCTGCAGAAAATCTTAGTAGGGGTTTCTCTGCTGCCTCAGCCTCCCCGGTGAACTTCCGGTTACTTTCACTTCCACTTCAGAATTCTGACTTCTACGACTTTCTCAAAACTGACTTGGGAATTTTGAAGGAAAAAAAAAAAAAAAAGGAAAAAGGAATGGGTGAAGGAAGGAATTAGGAAGGGCTAAGAGGAGAGAGAGCAGTTAATACATAAGGGACCCTAAGAGCAGAGAGACACGGTAGCCAGCTCCTTCCAGCTGTGGCCAGAACTGCATTCATTTGACTATTTTTTCCTCTCCCATTGCTGGCAACGGGTGCCCAGACCTCTGCGCTAGTCAGACTAGTCAGACAAGCTACTTACCACCGACTGAGCAAATCCCAAGCCCTCCCTACAGAGCCAAAGTGGGAAGTCCAGGGAAACTCCTCCAGAGCATAGACATTCTAGCCAGAGGTGACAAGAGCAGTTCCTCAGAGGTGCAGACAGATTTGAGAGGGGCAGAAAGGCCGTCCTGCCCCTGGTAGTGGGGCTCTGTGGCAGAGGTTCAGAGAGAGCCACAGCTCCACGCCCCACCCTCGCCCAAGACCTTTTTCCTCCAACCCCCATGGGTCACTAGGAACAGAGCCCATTTCTGGGACCCACCCTGGGCTCTGGGACCCCCGTGTGCTGGCCTCCTAGCCAGACAGGACCCCAGAGAGGACCTCACCTTTCATGGCGAACACTCCTCGGCAAAAATCCTTGAAGTTGATTCTGCCCAGGTCATTGGGATCCAAACACTTCACAAGTTTTTCCACCTTTGGGAAGGAAAGAGGACAGGTGTGAAGAACCCTGGATACCCCAAGGCCCAGGGCATTGGGCAGAAGGTGGGATGGAGGAGGGCTGGTCTTGCCAATTGAGCCAAAAGGACACCAGTGTTACCAACTTAACCTTTTTACCTGGGATCATGTTATTCTGGCCTATTTAAGACTCAAGTAAGAAAAAGCAAAGACAGCCGCATCCATGTAGGGTCCCAGAGGCTCCTCCAAACCCCACTCCAAAGGCAGCACACTGAAAGCCAACACTCGGCTATCAGGTTCACTGTTTGTCTGTTTTGTAGACAGGGTCTGGCTAGGTCACCCAAGCTGACTTAGAACTGAGTTCTCCTGCAGCTACATCCCCAGCCTATGAAGTTCACCTTCTTGACCTTTTTCCCCCCAAATTAGCTTGCACCTTAGTAGCAGCCTTCCAAAGCATCCATTCATTCATTACTCATTCATTAAACAACTGACCACTGTGTGCCTCCTACTTGCTTGATACTTGACTAATGTTGATGGTGGTAGCTAGCTGGTTACTCATGGCCACATGGCCACATTCCCACACTCATGCACCTCATTAGGCAACTTCCCCCAGTCATCACCATCTTTGGAAACTGTCACCCATGGTAGGGTGACACTTTCTGGTGATGCAGCTGCTCTGGGGTTACCCATGCTTCATAGGTAAGCCCAGGGAACTCAGTGGTTCCCCAAGTTGTACTTCGGTTTGTCGTTGGTGCCCTACATGATGCAGAGCCAGTGTCTGTGTCCGTCTTCCTTGGGAACGGGTTGAGAAAACAAGGACAAGCTCTTTCTGGAACTCCCTCTGGCTGTGCTGCAGGTGTGGGTATGAGAGCATACCCACAGCACGCAGACCCAGCACGCAGGACGGGGATCTGTCACTGCTGTGGTGTTGGCAGCACTCCAGCCAGGCCTCTCCTCCCTCCCCCTCTGCTTGTCACATGTGCCAAAGCACAGGCAGGTGGGGAGACTCACCCGCTCACAGACTGTGCTGCCCGTCCTCAGGACGCTTGTGCAGCAGGCACCTGAAGCCCTGGCCACTGCAGTAGTCCAGCGTCAGAGATGGGGCCCAGTGGGCCTCAGTGAGCACAGATCTGACCATCTCTGCATCCCTGTGCATGGTGGCTGTGTGTAGCTCTATTCCAGCTGGCCCTGCTTTTCCACTCTGCTGAGGCTGAGGCTGAGGGATAACTCAGGGGCTATGCAATGCCCTAAGATGCTTCTGAACCTGGTACCTAGTGAACCATCCCTCAGATCCAGGTATCCTCATCTCTAAGGGTAGGATGCTATAGCAGAGTTCCAGCAAGATCCACAGCCCTGTGCAGTATCCACAGCTAAGGAAGTTGCAGCCCCTTCCCCTCCGCCTCCATGGGGCTGTAGAATTTCAGGTAAGAGGGAAAGAGGCTGTTTGCCAGCTCACGCCTGGCCAGAGCGCCCTCAGCATTGCAGCTGTCAGCCCTATGCCCACCCCCACTACCATGGAAGCCACTGACATTGCCAGGCAATGACGTGGCTTCTGAGAATAGTACTGCCCAGGTGCCACCTGCAGGCTGTGGGGGAGCTCACCCACATCTCCAGCTGGCCACCCTCCCCCTCTCCTCCTGCTACCCCCTCCCTGCTGTACAGACAGCCTCTGGATGTAAGGAGGCCTGGGACATCCTAACTGAACCCCCCCACCAGCCTCCAGGACCTTACCTCTAAGCCCTCCCCAAGGTCAGGGGCTATGTCTTAGTTATTTTGGGAACAAGTCCAAGGCATCTACTCCAGAGCACCCAGTGGCTGAAGATGAGCTCCAGCCTCACATGCTATGAAGAACAGCAGGATTCTGTAATCCGTGTCTTTAATCCCCAAATCCCTAATGCCTGGGGCCTAGGGACATCACTGGGTCAGTCTGTCCATCCTCTGCTTCCAGAGAAAGCTATCACAGAAGTGGGGGTTGGGGGTATCTGATGACAGACAGAGAAATGTGAGGTTCTCAGGATCACCTACAGTCCACAGCAGTGCTTCTCAACCCTCCTAAAGTTGTGACCCTTTAATACCGTTTCTCATGTTGTAGTGACCCCAATCATAAAATTATTTTCATTGCTATGTCATAACTGTAATTTTGCTACTGTTTTGAATCATAATGCAAATATCCCATCTGCAGGATATCTGACATGGACCCCCTGTTTAACCTCCAGAGGGGTCATGACCCACAGGTTGAGAACCATATAGATGTGTTCCAGACTGTAGTTATGGGCTCACAATTTCTGTGACTCCCTTCTCTACAGCCACTCTCACAAAGCTCTCAAGGATGGAAGTCCTAGGGCAGTGACCATGCTTGCTATAAGACAGCATTGTAGAAACAGAATAATTGGTGAGTTTTTACATCACATACAGTTAGCATCCATAAAGACCACAACCATGGTTGCAATGACTTTTTAAATGAGATTCTAGCAGTGATGTGTAGAGAGTGCTATGAAAAATCCTTGCTAGGCCCAAGAGGGCTCACTGTGAACCATCCAAACTGTAGCTGCTATGACAGTCCCCATGCTACAGTTGAAAATCTGAGGCCCACAGAAATTAAGCCACTTAGGCAGTCACCATGAGCAGGAGCTACTTAACCAGGTCCTCCTGACCCCAGAGTATCAGCGGCTGCAATATACTGCTGCCTTGTGTGTGTGTGGCCTCTACTGGGTCAGAGTCGGGCTCTCACTAGCCTGTGTGCATGGAGTACTGATTCAGCTCCCCTACACGCTGTGTATGAAGACAGCTCTAGGCTGGGGATGTCACTCCGTGGGCATGTGCAAGCCCTGGCCTCCATCCTTAATATGGTCAAAGAAAAACAAAGGTGCTGGAGGATTGTATTTGAAGTCATCCTAGGCTACAAGAGAGACCTTGTCTCAGAAAAAAACAACAACAAAGCAACAACAAAAAACTCAGCAAAACCAAAACACACAGAAAAGGGAGCAGGGGGATGCTTGGCGTTGACACCAGCAATCTGCAGTGTATCTGGGGCTGTGTCCGCCGACCTGGCAAATCCCAGGATGGGGAAGGGCTCCCTCATATCAGGGAGCACAGCAGATGACACTGATAGCCAGCATGTATGGATGTCAGGCAGTCCCGGGCTCCTCCGGCTCCCAGGGCTGAGAAAGCAAGCTCCAGGCCCAGCAGGGATGATGGGAGCAGCTGAAGTGCGCACAGCTGGACCAGCAGCTTGCTGCCAGGGTAGCTGGTGGTTCTGCTGGCAGAGAAACACCGTTCTTTCATATTGGGAACCATTCAATTACCAGGCTTCCCTTTCTATTTCTGCGGCTCTTCTCTGCAGGCTGATTTTCTCCATTCATCCCCAGAGTCACATCTCCCTGATGGATGCTGCGATGCCATGAACCATGCTGCCACCGTGAGCCACACTGTCACCTACTCACTGCAAGAGCTCCCCCTGCCCCCAGCTGCCCCCCAACACCTCCCCCATGCAGGCCTGGCAAGCCAGCAAAGGCTAAGGAGCCGTTTGCACCTGGAGGTCTCAGCTGCCTCTTTGAACAAGGAGATAAGCAGGCTTAGCCTCGGCTCTCAGCACCTCCAGGTGCTGAATGAATACTAGCCGTTCTCACCAGAACAAGTGCCAGGCACTGTCACTCACTCTACAGACAGAGTTATTTCACCCTCACAGGCCTCTGGATCCTGAATAGAATTCTTATTCCCATTTTACAGATGAGGAAATACACAAGGCTCAGGCATTCGGGGTTAAGGTCATACAGCCACGAGGAGGCAGCTGAGCCCGGGCAGCTCCCAGTAATTACTGCTACTGAAATAATTATTTATGATCACTTATAAGTTCGGGAGCTTGCTATAAACAGAGAAAGAACAAACCTAAGAAATTTTGACTAGAAAAACTGACACCAGTACAGAGAACCCTTGCTTCAGAATTTGAATATTTAAAAAAATTACTGCTAAAAGAAATATTGCTAGCTAGCATTCCAAGCAGATGGTAGACTTCAAACCTGTTACAGAGATATATAGCCTAGTCCACACGGGAGACCTGTCTCAAGCAAACCCTCCAAACACAAATAAAACCAAGGAAGAGGCCTGGCTCTGGGTGAGCGAGAGTAAGCACCCCACTCACAATTATATGCATAATTAAAATAATACAATAAAGTTAAAAAAACTCTTACTAGCAGGACATTGGTGGCACATGCCTTTAATCCCAGCACTAGGGAGGCAGAGGCAGGCGGATCTCTATGAGTTCAAGGCCAGCCTGGTCCACAGAGTGAGTGCCTTATAAGTTCAGGAGCTTGTTCCAACCAGAGAAAGGCTCCAAAGCTACACAGAGAAACCCTGTCTTGAAAAACAAAAAACAAAAACAAACAAAAAAAAAACCCCTCTTACTAAATAAAGTAAGGCTAGTCCTATCCCAGAGAGATAAAACCCTATTTACAGACACATGAACTGTGCACAGATGTTTGTGCAGCTTCCTATGTAATTGTTCCAATCTTGAAACATCTTGCCTTTCTATCTTCCTATGTAATTGTTCCCGTCTTGAAACATCTTGCCTTTCTATCTTCCTATGTAATTGTTCCAGTCTTGAAACATCTTGCCTTTCTATCTTCCTATGTAATTGTTCCAGTCTTGAAACATCTTGCCTTTCCTCCGAGTGGGCGGTAAGCAAAGTGCACTGTAATGGGAAGACACAAACCATAGCTGTGCCCGACACGGCAACTCTCAGATCTGTTCTGCTGAGAAAGGCATGGTCAAAAGGTACCAACGCTGGGGGATGGCTCAGTGGGTAAGAGTTTGCTGAGCCAGCATGAGGACCTGAATTAGAATTCTCGCATTTGCATAAAAAAGCAGGGCATGGCTACATGTGCCTATAATCCCAGCATTAGGAGGCCGAGACAGATCCTGTCCAGGTAGCCTAGCTGAAAAGATTCAGGTCCAGTGAGAGAGAGAGAGAGAGACTCTGCTTCATGGCAGTGAGGTCAAGAGTGACAGAAAAAGACATCAATGTCCTCTTTTGGCCTCCACATGCACAGACATGGGCGCATGCACCCGTACTCATGTGTGTGCAACACACATATATGCACATGCACATACACGCACACACACATTATGTTTTAAAAGGGGAGGCTGAAGAGGGGGCTCACTGATTCAGAACACTGGCTGCTCATCCAGAGGAACGGAGTTCATATCCCAGCACCCATATGGTAGTTCACAAACATCTGTAACTCCAGTTCCAAGGAATCTGATACCCTCTTCTGGCTTCCATAGGTACTGAATATAAATGGTGCACACACATACACACATGTTTAACACCATACACATGCAATAAAGATAAATAGGGCTAGAGAGATGGCTCCATGGTTAAGAGCACTGGCTGTCTTACCAGGAGACCTGGGTTCAGACCCAGCACCTATACAGTGGCTTACCCATCTGTAACTCCAGTTCAGGGGATCTAACTTTGTCTTCTGGCCTCCACAGACACCAGGCAAGTGGTATATAGACATATATGCAGGTAATACACCTATACACATAACATTTTTAAGAAATTAAGGACTAAATCAGGTGATGGTGGTACATGCCTTTAATCCCAGCACTGGGGAGGTAGAGGAGGAGGAGGAGGAGGAGGAGGAGAAGAAGAAGAAGAAGAAGAAGAAGAAGAAGAAGAAGAAGAAGAAGAAGAAGAAGAAGAAGAAGAAGAAGAAGAAGAAGAAGAAGAAGAAGAAGAAGAAGAAGAAGAGAAGGAGGAGGAGAAGAAGAAAGGGCCAAAGCAAGGGTTCATCCAGCTGGTGGCCCTCAGAAGCATTTTAGGACAGAATGGAGGTCTGCACTCAGGTACAGACACGGAATGCGGGTGTCATAGGTCCCTGGACCAGGGGTACAGGGTGCTGGGAGCTAACTAGCAGAGGGGAAGCAGGTACAGCAAACAGCAAAGAGAGCGGGGAGAGAGGAAAGCCAGCAAAGGCAGGTGACCTGGGATGGGTGTCCCTGACATCTGAGGCCTGAGGCTCGGGATGTGGCCAAGACAGGAGGCTCTGAGTTAGATTCCCTGCCTGAACTGGGTATGGTGGCCCCTTGGAACCTCAGCACTCAGGAGGAGAAGGCCAAGGTTATCTAGGGTCTGAGAACAGCGCTGGCTGCAGTGCTCCATCCCAACAGCATGGCCTTCCAGAGTTAGTCATCTCCTCTTCCTTTAGTCCTCTTCTTAGCCTACAGCAGTGGTTCTCAACCTGTAGGTCAGGACCCCTTCGACAAACCTGTCTCTAAAAATATTTACATTATGATTCATAACAGTAGCAAAATCACAGGTATGAAGTAGCAATGAAACAATTTATGGCTGGGGTCACCACACATGAGGAATTGTATACTAAAGAGTCTCAGCATGAGGAAGGTTGAGAACCACCGGCATAACAGCTGGTCCTACCCCTCTCTGCTCAAGCCTCATCCATCGTTAGAGGAGGCAGAAGAGGCTGCACTCTAACACTGCTGGCTCTGCAGAGGCTGCACTCTAACACCGCTGGCTCTGCTCTCCCTGTAGGCCAATCTCTCCTGCCACCCACCCAGAGGGCTTTGGCCCTCCTCAGGGGCCCCAGGACCAAAGCCCTGGCTGCTTGTTTATCCACTTTCCTAGGCAGCCCAGCTGCCTGGTGTCAGGCCCACAATGAGGCCTGTGTTCTAGAGTCTAGGAGACAAAGGGTGCAGGCAGACACTGACCTCTCTCCCCATTAATTCTCACAGAGGGAGGGCAGGGGAGCTGGGCAAGAGTTTCAACAAAGCCAGGTGCAGACAGAGCGAGGGAAGAGTTTCCAAAGAGGATCATGCTAGTTCCTACACCCCAAGCCAGGCTGAAGAATCCAGTCCTAAATGCCGCAGAACACCAAGAGCAACATATTCTGTGTGACAATAACAGTCATATTACCCCTCTAAGTCCATTTCCATACTTCTACAGTGCTGACTCCCACGGCCATCAACTAAGACAATAGCTCAGCAAAGAATAATGAACGCTGTAGGCATGCTAACCGAGGATGCCAGGTAGGAACTGGCAGAGGTAGATGGTTTGTAGCCCCCCCATCAATCTCCTCGATAAGGAGTCTTGGAGAACTCTGTGTCTCAGTTTCCCTTTTGGAAAAGGAAAACACAGAGTAACAGCCTTGAGTGTCTATATGATTGGGATGTCTCCCTGGGGCTGTTTGGGGTGCACATGAGGCTAATGAAGAGATGAAAACTAGAGAAACAGTGAATGAAAGGAATGAAGAAAATGAAGAGAAACCAACTTCTCCCTCCAAGGCAGCTGCACTGGGCCCTACAGAGTGACTACTCAACCGAAGTCCCCAACCATGGCAAGAACTGAAGAGCCTGCTGGCCACTTCCTGCTCCTCCTGGACAGGGCAGACTTGGTGGGGCCCAGGGGCCCATCTCCTGTTTGACCAGGAGCTTCAGGGTACCTCAGCCAGGGCCAGGAGTTCTGATTGGGCCAAACCTGTCAGGTGGGCTCCTATGTCTGGCTGGTGCTTGGTTTAGACAAATGCATGCTAACCCCCTGGTCAGTGAGAGAGGAAGGGAAATTTGCAGGGGGTTCTGATGGTGAAGGGGTGAGCCAGTCACACAGAGAAGCTGCATCAAGGGATACATGGGGAGGGGGAACCAACAGAAGAAGGCTTCGTCCTCTGAGCCACTGAAAGAGGCTGCCCTTGAGCTGCCCTGTCTGGCTCTTGCCTTCTCAAGACATAATGCATGCGCACATGCATGCACACAGGCCAGCCAGCCTTTTTTTCTCAGCGTTTGAACCATGTATGGGGGTTGGCTTCCCAAAGCTGAAGGTCCCTGATGAAGAACTCTCTTTGGGCTTATACATGAGGACCTGGGCTTGGACGATAACAACTACGTTGTAAAAAGCTGGGCATGGCTTGCATGTATACCGCTAGTGCTGTTGGGGATGGAGTTGGGAGGATCACTGGGGGCTTGCTGGCAACCAGCCTAGCTGTAGGTTCAGTGAGAGACCCTGTCTCTAAGGCATA
Organism: Mesocricetus auratus; assembly: GCF_017639785.1. Classification (NCBI taxonomy): domain Eukaryota; kingdom Metazoa; phylum Chordata; class Mammalia; order Rodentia; family Cricetidae; genus Mesocricetus; species Mesocricetus auratus. Next base: position 58,072,188 of record NW_024429191.1, on the reverse strand, counting down.
AGTAAGAGTGACAGAGTAGGACACCCACCTGGCATCCTCCGCTGGCCTCCCTGCATTCACACAGGGTCTGGTGCCTGCACATTCGAGTGTGCACCCTCCCCCACCCCACCTGCTTGATAAAAATTTCATGAGTTAAGGTGCTCAGTGTGTGGTAAAGAGGGACCATGGAATATTGGGACATCTCTGGCTAGGGTCAGGTATTAAAAAAGGAGACCTGGCACCATGGCCACCCTGTCCTGGCCAGTGTAGCCTCATCTAAGCTACAGTGGAGCCTTTTCAACACTCTGGAATGTCCAGGTGTCACCAGCAGCCCCTCAATCCGTCTGAGTGGCTACAGATAAAGTCCTTCTGGCCACCCACGAGGGCTTTGTTTCGTATCTGAATAGTAATCAAAATGACAGAAGTGTGGGTGGCCCCTGAAGTCGACTGCCCTCCTCTGTCCCCGCCTTCAGCAAACATTTCTTCAGCCCCGTGGGAGAATGACAAGCTCCCAGGAAGTTCCCAGGGAAAGCACAGATATCCTGCTGTACATTATGAGTATAATAAAAATAGCCTTGGGAAGAGCATAAAAGCATGTAGGTGACTGATCATACTCCCACATGTCTGGGCCGTATGTCACTCCTGGTCTCCGTGGCAGACAGAGCTGGACTGGAATCCCCCCTCTTCCGTTCACCAGCTGTGTGAGCAAAGACAAATGACTCACCCTCGGAATGATAGATTCTATCTCATTATATGCTGGGATTTAGAAAGAAACATGCGAGCCCTAGAAGAGCAGGACTGTCCCAGGCCATGGTGCTGCATGCCGGGTGACCAATCCTGCTGCTTCTTCACCAGAGTTTTCAACTGGCTGACTTTAAAACCAGAACTGAGTCACCTTAAAACTCAGAGTGGTGGTAGCACTAAAGCCAGTTAATTCTTTAAAAAGGGAAATCCACAGTATTTCAGGGGTAGATAAGACAGAAGCCACCATAATGCAATCCCTAGGAAGAGAAGGTTCCTGAATCCTGATGGCAGGAGCTCAGAGGAAGCAGAGCCCAGAGGGCTGGGGACTTCCCATGGGAGCAGTCCTCGGAGGTGGCTGTGCTGAGCCTAAAGGATGGACATGCAGCTATGGGTTCTAAGCGGCCAGGTAGAGGACCTGCCCCCACCAACCCATGAACCACAGGGGCCTGTCTTAGTCACTTTTTGTATCGCTGTGACAAGGAATGATGACCAAGGCAACTTACAGAAGAAAGAGTTTATTTGGGGCTTGCAGTTTTAGAGGGTGAGTTTATAACCACCGTGGTGGCGAGAGTACGGCAGCAGGCAGGTATTGCCCTGGAACAACAGCCAAGAGCTCACATCTTGATCCACAAGCACGAGGCAGAGGAAATTAACTGGGAATGGTGTGGGCTTTTGAAACCTCAAAGCCTACCTGCCCCCAGTGACACACCTCCTTCCACAAAAGTCATGCCTCCTAATCTTGTCCAAACAGTACTGCCAAGCAGGGACCAAGCATTCAGACATATGAGCCTGGGGGGCATTCTCATTCACACCACCACAGGGCCCGTTTCCAAGACCCTCTCTGCCCTACGATGGGCTCACAACTCAGGCCCTGCTGGGGGCACCAGGATGACATCTCAGACCAATGAGGCAAAAAGAGTCTAAGCTGGCCCAGCCACTTGGAATCTGTCATTCCCATGATGCAATGGGAGACTATGGACCCAGTTTTAATCATGAAGCAAGTTGTGCCCAGAGAGGTTGAGTCCCTTGTCACAGTCTTTAGGAGGCTCTGTATTTGAGAATGTCAAGATATCACAGAACAAAGGGTTTGCAAGAGGCTGGAGCCATAGCTCAAGACTCTGGAGCCATAGCTCAGGAGTAGGCTGGAGCCATAGCTGGGCACATGTTTAGCATGTACAAGGGTCTGGGATCCATTCCCAGCATGGTCACCACTAAAAGCCTTCTCTCAGCCAGGTGTGGCAGTGTGTGCCTGTATCTCCAGTGCTGGGGAGGAGACAGGCCATCCAGCCTAGCCTAATGAATGAGTTTCAGGCTTAAGGAAGGTATTGAACCCACTTCTAATGACTTGCTGCTACACCTATAGATCAGCGCATCTCTCAGCCCTCATCTGAGAAGTTTCCTCTGTAGGAAATGACGATTAACACACAGATCCAGGACTGGTGCAGGTGTAAAGAATAACAGACCGGAGAGTGCTGAGCCCTAAATGGGACATCTCTGTCATACCCTTTCCTCTCAAGGCTCAAGCAGGGATCATTTCAGAAGTGGGGGTAGAAAGACTGTAAGAGGCAGTGGGTGACTAGAAGGAAACAGCCTTTTCTGCACCCAACAGGGCAGCTGCACATATGAACTCCCAGTGACGGTAACAGCACGAACAAGACCTATGCAAGTTCAAGCCAGACAGAATCCCAACATGGAGGGGAGACAAGCCCCGCCTTTAGCTGAGGGGCCATCAGGAATCGATAGCAGTTGGGAGACTGGAGCAGAAGGTTCCTTTAAGGGTATGACCTCAATAAGTGGCTGATACTCCAGGAGATGGCTCCACACAAGAGTATTTGGGCAGCACACATTGGACTCCATGAGTTAAAAAATGTAATAATAAAACTTGAGAAAGAAGGCACATAGTTGGGTGGGTCTGGGAAGAGTTGGGGGAGGTAAACATGATCAAAATACATCACACGAAATTCACAAATAATAAAAAATCTTTTTAGAAAACGAGTGAAGAGCCGGGCGGTGGTGGCGCACGCCTTTAATCCCAGTACTGGGGAGGCAGAGGCAGGCGGATCTCTGTGAGTTGGAGGTCAGCCTGGTCTACAGAGTGAGTTCCAAGACAGCTTCCTAAGCCACAGAGAAATCCTGTCACGGAAAAAAAAAAAAGAGTGAAGAGAGTAAAGATGTGGCAGCATTCTGCCTGAAAGTGTGTGTGGATGCCCTTCAGTCGTTTTTTAATTATCTTCCACTTTTTACATAAGTCCTAATTGTACACTGACGGAGGAAGAGCAGAGACGGAGGGGGGGGCGCGGACGGACGGACTGACGGACGTGTGTGTGTGTTTGTGTGTGTGTGTGTGTGTGTGTGTGTGTGTAGCAGCAGAGAAAAGATACTGAACATGACCTCTGGCTTCAGCACGCAGGTGCCCATATGTGCACACATCCACATAAACCACACACACACACACACACACACACACACACACACACAAGCCTTCTCAGATCAGTAAGTCTGAGACACACAAGGCCACTCCGAGTCCTCCACTAGCTCCCTCCAGCCCTTGCTCATGGGGCTTCCTCTCACTTCCTGATGACCAGGCTTCCCCTGTCCTGAGCACTGTCCTTTCTAGCTGGTGTCCTTTGCACATGGCACTAAACTGGCCATTGTGCTAATAGAGACAGAATCTGGATGAAGGGGACTACTGGTCCTTAGTGAGGACAGACAATCCACTTCCCATCCCTCACTGCCAGCAATTCCTAGGGCGGCTTCCCCCAAGACTACCTGACACATACTCAGGAGGACAGCTCCTAGGCTGTCTCTGTGACCAAGCAACTTCCTAAGCGAAGAAGCTGGTGGTTAGGGACTCCCCAATGTGTTTGTGGGGGACCAGGGCCAGGACCCAGGGTCGCCTCTTCACTGTTACCATCCTTTCTCCATAGCAGGGCCCTGAAGTCAGTTGGGGACGTTCCTTAGGGACTAGGAAAAGTTCAGGTCTGTCCAACCAAGGGCTCTGTGCAGATGCAAACCGTTTTCCAGCAGGTACCGCAGCACCACATGGGGCGAGAGGTCTCATACATGATTCAGGCCTTGATGCATAATTCAGATCTCCTCTCCCAAATTGGGCACGTAGACTGGAGGCTGGGGCGGAGCAGGGAGGGTCAGAACAAGAAGGTCCCAGGGGCCAGAATACACTAAGCTGCAGGGCACCTGCTAACACACTGGGACATTAGCCTTAGACCTTTCAGGCAGGGAGAGGGGCGAGCATTGAGATCCAGACCCTCTGAAGGCACAGCCTTAAGCTACAAATCCAATTCAGATCTGCTCAGCCTGGCAGTCAGCAGGGAATCCCTGGACTCCACCTGTCCAAAATTCCTAAGGAGAACCTCCCACCTGAGACACACACACACACACACACACACACACACACACACACACACACACACACACACACACAGACTCTGCCGGGAAGGGAGTGGCTGGGCTGGCCTCCTCTAAGGGTGGCCTTTAAGTTTACTCAAGTTTTCTGGCAGCTAGGTGTGGGGAGGGGAATAGTCCCAGCAGCAACAGAGAACAGAGAGGCTGTGCCATCACACCGGGGTACCCACCTAACCTTCCTAGGGCAGACTTCAACCCTTTAGGTGTGTGATAACTCACTACCAGCCCCTCCCACCACACGGAGCTCCCCAGAGTGAGGTCCCCAGGGTCACAGTAATGATAATAATGACACAATAATAACTGGTAACAGGAGCAGTTACTCTGAGCTACTCCTCAGAGCATCACCTGAGTCAATCCAGATACACTCTACAAGTCTTCAGAGTAGTCTCTATTATTAGGCCCATTTTCACTGATGAGAACACCAAGGACAAATTGCTATCAACTTGATAAAAAGTGAAGCCAGAACTCACAAGAGTTCTGTCTCCTCTATGTGATAGCACCGATTCAATCCACCCTGCACCTGCCTGCTGAGTGGTGGCACTTGGGTCATATGACTGGCACAGCACACTGTTGAAACACCGCTTTAGTGGCCCATCCCCAAAGGCCTGAGTCCATCCTACGGTATTGCCTCTTCTAAGTGTGCCTAAGGCCACAGTATACACAGAGACACGCCCGGAACAAGGTGGTTAGGACGGCCGCTCCTGTCCTGTGCAAGCACTTTGTCCTCATTCTTTAACTCACATGCACAGTAGCCACGCCACACCCCGGAGGGGGTCTCACCCCACAGACGAGGTTGAAGGATTGGAAGACACAGTCAGCAGGTTAGAAAGCTCAAAGTCCACTCGTGATCTCTCCAATCCCAGACATCAGGCCCTGGACCCCAACACCTCCAGCCCCCCAAAAGCTTCACAGGTGTCTGGGGAAGCAGAGGAAACTGCCAGGGAACCCCACATTTTTCAGGACCAAACCAAGCAGGCTATGCTCTGGGCTGGCCCTGGCACTTGACCTAATCACTCACTCAGATGTTCAACTAATGCTGGCCGTGCCTTTGGTTACTACTGAGCTCTCTCTCACGGAGAACCACCAAAGGAAAGCAATTCCCTGCTGGGCTACAGAGCACCCGCAGACTGCCAGGTCCGGACTCAGCACACCTGTGGGCTCTGCTCAGCACCACCTGGTGGGTGAACCCCGACTTAAGGTGTGGGAAGCGGTAGATGATGAACACTTTCAGAGAACTCTTTTTGCCTTTTTTCTTTCCTTTTTTGGTGACAAGGTCTTGTGTAATTCATCCTGGTCTGGGATTGGATACATAGTCAAAGACAGTTCTGCCACCTCCACCAGCCAAGTCCTGGAAACACAGACACATGCCCCCACTCCAAGCTCACCAACTCTTTCGTCAACTGAAAAATGGCAATCATGGCAAAAAAAAAAAACCAAAAAAACATTTGGTAGCTGTTGCTTTGCAGTAAAACCAAAGGAGGCCAGGGCCGGAGAAGTCAACTACCAACATGATACATAATGGTGGTATGATGGGGGAAGTCCTTCTGTGTATATGTAAATAAAACACTGTTGGCCAATAGGGAAGCAAGATATGTGGGACTAGGAGTCTAGGAGAATTCTGGGAAATGTAGTGAAGGAGTCGTTGCCATGTGATCCTGGGGAAGAAAGGATGGGTCAGGATGCCTTCCTTACAAAGATAAGTCCTTATAGAAATATATATTAGTAATTATGGGTTAATAATTAAGTCAGAGCTAGTCATTAAGAAACCACAGCAAATGGCCAACAGCTTCACAATTAATATAGTGTCTCGTGTGTTATTTGGGGGCTAAAGCAGCGATGGGACCCAGGTGGGATCCCACAACAGTGGTATGATGTGGTCACCTCATTAAAAATTGTTTCGTGAGCCGGGCAGTGGTGGCGCACGCCTTTAATCCCAGCACTCCGGAGGCAGAGGCAGGCAGATCTCTGTGAGTTCAAGGCCGGGCTGGACCGACAGCCTCCAAAACAATAGAGAAACCCTGTCTCACAACCCCTCCCCCCCAAAAAAGTGTCTGTGTATGTGAATGTAGATGTGGAAGTCAGAGGTCAACTCTCTCCTGCTCAGGCTGTGTGGCCTGCCTGCAAGTGTCTCTGCCTGCTGAGCCATCTCTCAGGCCCGCCCCACTTTTCATGTGACAAGAATGATAGAGTCCTGACTCTGTCCCCATTGACCCTCACAACTACTGGCTCTACCAATGGTCCAGGCCACTGCAGAGGGCAGGGAGCTGCCTGGCTCCACCGCTGCTCTGGATGCGAAAGGCCAACTCTGTACCAAGGCTAGTGCCTGTCACCTAAGTCCAGCACCAGCCTGTCCATGTTCCTCCTCTGCCTGTCTGTTCTAGTTTTCTTGTTTGATCTGCAGCCAAGACACCTGCTGTTTAAGGCCAGCCCCCTTCCCTCTGCTCCAGTCCCCAACTTCAACAGGAACCATCACCTACCACCCAAGCTTTTGCGGGTCTCTGTGAGTTCAAAGCTGACCTGGTCTACAGAGTGAGTTCCAGGACAGTCAGGACTACACAGAGAAACCCTGTCTCAAAAAAACAAAAAAAATGGGGGGCTGATGAGGGGCTAACTATGTGACTCACTTGGTAGGATTTGCCTAGTATGCAGCACCTAGACAGAATCTGTGGAACATGCCAGTAAGCCCAGCACCTGGGAGGTGTAGAAAGGAAGATAGAAGTACAAAGTCATCCCTGGCTGCAGCTTGAGGCCAGCCTGGGCTACCTGAGACCCTGTCTCAAACAAAACAACAACAAAAGCCAGACAGTGATAGCCTAAGATGTGGGTCTGTGGTAAGGACCATGGGTTCCATCCTTAGCACAATAAATAAATACATGCATACATGCATACATACATAAATCAAATAAAAATATCAAAATGTTACAATTCTACACTAAAACAAAGCAAAGAAAGCCTTTGAGCATGGAGAAGAACAGTGACCTGGATTGCAACCTATCAGAAAAAGAAGAGTCCAAGAGCTCCGGGTGGGGGTGGGGTGAGTGGGGAAAACCTCAGAAGATGGGGTGGGGACAGCTCAGTGGTAGACCAAGTTCTCAGCAATGCATGAATGCACACGCAGGCATGTGTACACACTCACCTACCCCCCCCCCCACACACAGGCATGTGCACACCCCCCCACATACACACAAAGGCATGTGTACACACATACACAAGCAGGCATGTGCACACACACACAAGCATATGTACACACCCACCTACCTACACACACACACACACACACACACACACACACACAGAGTAACAACAGCCATGGCAGTAGTTAAAATGAAACTTTAGGGCTGAGGGAGTCAGTGTCACTGTTTGTTCTTGTCTAGCACGCTGAAGGCCCTGGGTTAAATCCTGAGAGTGGAGAGTAGGTGAATGGCTGGCAAGTATGTACTTGGGGTCAGGGGCTCTGAGATACCCACATCACAGTCCAATGCTCTGGCTGGCAGCCAAGCACGGGGACAGTGAGCAGAGCCAAAGGAGGCCCAGCCTAGTGGGGACAGACTGAGTTCTCCCTCAGGCCCTTAACTAAGTTCATGTCACTCCATCTTTCCACCCTCTGGAGGATGTCACCTGGGGAGGGCTGTGCCCTGGGATCCATCCTGCCAGGGCCAAGTTCATTGGGTTACACCAGCAAAAGGGATCCCTGCGTGCAGGAGGGAGTCAGAAAATGGTCCAGTTACACAGGAGATGCTCTGCAATCTACAGCTAATAATTATGCACTGCTTATGCCAAGAGTGGGTTTTCAACGTTCTCACCAAATCAAAATGCTGAGAACTGGAGGAAGTAGGTTAATTAGCTTGATTTGCTCATTCCACAAAACATGTATGTACTGAAGCAGCACACCGTTCCCCACCAACATTTCTAAGTACTAATTGTCAATAAAAATCACACACTCACACATGAAAGTTAAAAAAGCCAACCCCCTAAAAAAAAAACCACCACCCAGGTTTCTCCTCTAGCCTTTCTGCCCCATTAGGGAGCTACCTAAGGAAAGAAATGTCCTGCTCCTCTGTGGCTCCTGTAGCCACCAATGTGACATGGTAAGCTCTAGGTAAGACACGCGGGAAGGGAAACAGACACCTTATCCCTCAAACCACAGCCACGCTGAGAGGAATAGTCACGTGTGCTGTCACTGTGTGCCGGGCACAGTGCTAGGGACCCAGCTAGCATTCCGGTCAGCAGCACCCATTGCAGCAAGGGGGTGGGAGCACAGAGTAACTTCTTGGAGTACCACAGTCAGGGAGGTGCCTGCAGCCAGCGCCCACCTCCCTCCTGAAGGTAGAGCCAATTGGCCAGAGCTGAGAGCAGGAGGCCTACTGAGGAGTAAGCAAAAGGCAGAGCTGCTGGGAACCTTGAGAAAGCCTTCTTTGGCCTGCTTAACCAAGGTCTGAACCAGAACCGGGTGCGGCTACTTGCAGCCTCCCAAGCCCAAGCCTCTTGTCCTAAGGTCCCTGGGCCTTCGCTCCCTGAGGCCAGGCTCCTGTCTTCCCAGAAGACTTAGGTAGCTGTTTCACTCCCAAAGGGCTCACAGATGCCAGCCTATTTCCACTCAGCCCTGCCTCCACAGCAGCCTCAGAAAGCCAGATGAACCCTCTGCTGAGGTTTCTCCCACCCTCCACCTCTGAGAGCCTAAGACCCCAGCTCCTGCAGGCAGTTAGAAAGCAGCTTTGGAACCAGAAAGACCTGAGTTCACTGTGGGTCCTGTCCAAGTCACTTCAGCTCCCAGATCTTCTGGTTGCTGAAGGATGACGGAAGAAACACAAAGGCTGGGCAAATGCCGTCTGCTCCTTATTTCTCCTGTCCACAGAAAGCACCGGGGAGGCTGGAAGAACTCTGCTCTGCACAAGGGAGCCTGCAGTGGAAAGTGCCATGCTGAAAGGGATTGGGGGGGGTACAGCACAGAGGTTAAGAGCACTGGCTCCTCTTCCAGAGGACCCCGGTTCAATCTCCAGCACCTACATGGCAGCTCACAACTGTCTGGAACGTCAAGATCTGGCACTCACACACAGATATACATGCAGGTCAAATACCAATGCACGTAAAATAAAAATACATTTCAAAAAAGAAAGGGGCAGGGGCATCCTGGGACCCAGGGCATCAGTGACACTTAGGTTGTCCAGGGCACTCATGCTGGGGTGCAGCAAGCCTATGCTGGGTTGTGTATGCCTTTCAAACAACCACTCAAAGAATGGCCTTGACCTCTACTTTATGAATCCCTTTAAGCCGGGCAGTAGTGGCGTACTCTTTTAATCTCAGCACGCAGGAGGCAGAGGCAGGTGAATCTTTGAGTTCGAGGCCAGCCTGCTCTACAGAACGAGTTCCAGCACAGCCAGGGCTGTTACACAGATAAACCCTGTCTCAAAAAACAAAAACCAAATCTGGGCTGGAGAGATGACTCAGTGGTTAAGAGCACCGGTTGCTCTTCCAGAGGACCTGGGTTCAGTTCTAGAACCCACACAGGCTCACGACTGTCTGTAACTTCAGTTCCAGGGGATCCCATACCCTGTTCAGACCTCCATGGGCATGAGGCAACCACACGGTACAGATATGAGTGCAGGCAAGACGTCCATACACATGAAAAGCAACAAAAAATTTTACATGCATGAGTGTTTGCCTGCGTGGATATAGGTGTAATGTGTGCTGTGCTCAAGGAGGTCAGAAGAGGGGGCTGGACCCCCACCAACTGGAGTTACAGCTGGTTGTAAGCTGCCATGTGAGCACTGGGAACCAAACATAAGTCTTCTGCAAGAGCAGTGATCACTAAGTCATCTCTTCAGCTCCATGAGCTCTACCTACTAGAGGAGCAGACAGGTCTGTCTGTCCGTCCTGACAAGCACCTTAGAAAGAATCCCTGCTGCAGCCGCTTTCAGAATGACCCCAGCCAACCACCAGCAACAGCCTGTGGAAGTGAGAAATTATAAAAATAGTTCATGCCAGCCAGGACAGCACGTGCTGGGATGCTGCTGTCCTTCTGAACATAAGAACCAGACAGTCCTGCCTCTGGTCACCATCTGCCCCTGTTCCGGGCTGAGTTCTCTCTCTCCCTGCCCTTCCTGTGGCTTTACTACACACAGCCACTTGGCACCCCATGGAAATGCCAGCCCCATCCCCGAGTCTGCACTTGGCCTGACAAACTCCGGCAGTAAAGCCTGGATAGATGGGTGGATGAATGGACAGGCAGATGGCTAGACAAGGGTGGGTGTGTTGGATAGTCTTATGTCAGCTTAACACAGCTAAAGTCATCTGAGAGGAAGGAAGTCAATTAAGAAAATGCCTCCGAGCTGAAGGGTTGCCTCAGCAGTTAAGAGCATTGTTTGTTCTGCCAGAGGACCTGGGTTTAATTCTCAACACCCATATGGCAGCTCACAACTGTCTGTAACTCCAGTTCTAGGATTTGACACCCTCACACAGACATACATGCAGGCAGAACACTGATGCACATAAAATAAAAATTAGAAAAAGTAATTTAAAGAAAAAAAGAAAAGGCATCCCTAAGATCAGACTGTACAGAAGCCTGTAGGGCATTTTCTTTCTTTTGGGGGGAGGGGATTTTGAGACAGAGTTTCTCTGTGGCTTTGGAGGATGTCCTGGAACTAGCTGGTCTCAAACTCACAGAGATCTGCCTGCCTCTGCCTCCCAAGTGCTGGGATTAAAGGTGTGCGCCACCACTGCTTGGCTGACATTTTCTTAATTGTGGAAGGTGCCATCCCTGGGCTGGTGGTCCTGGGTTTCATAAGAAAGTAGGCTGAGCAGCCATGGGAAGCAAACCAGTAAGCAGCACTCCTCCAAGGCCTCTGCATCAGTTCCTGCCTCCAGGTTCCTGCCCTGTTTGAGTTCCTGTCCTGACTTCTTTCAGCGATGAAGCAGTGATACGGAAATACAAGCCAAATAAACCATTTCCTCCCCAAGATGCTTTGGTCACACTGCTCCATTACAGCAATAGAAACCCTGACTAAGACAGTGGGTGAACACTCAATGAACGAGGAATGGGTGAAGATATTGCTGACAGGTGGCTAGGTGAATAGATGGATATGCAAAGCGGAGGCCCAGAGACAGGAAATGATGAATGGGTGGATGATGGAAGACTGGCTGGATGAACGGATGCCCTCGTGAGTGGGTCGGTGGATGGGTGAATGGGTGGGTAGGAGGAAGCATGAGCGGATGCAGTCCTAGGACACAGCCCCAGCTCTCTTTATGAAAGAGACCTCAGACAGAGCCTTGCCCATACAGAATGGCCTGGCTTTGGAAGTGGGAAGTCCCCAGTTCTTTGTAGGATTGTTTTGAAACAGTGGTTTTCAGCTTACTAATGCTTCCAATTCTCCCAACCATAAAATTATTTTCTTTGCTACTTCATAACTACAATGTGCCCCTCCCCCTTTCAGGTTTTGTTTTTGTGCATATGAGCCTTATAACTGCCTTGTCCAGGTACTGGCTTTAGCCTGGGACCCTCTTTGGAACAGTGCTCACTATAGGCCACATGAACTGTTTCTAAAGAAGGTTGTCAATCTTCTCTGAGTTTTGTGCCTTAAGCTATGAGCAGTACAATGTGGGCTGGACATAGGGCATTAGTCCAAAGGGATGAAGAGTCATTCTCGAAGTGATAACATAGGCTGTGGCTACATGGAGGCCTGGTATACAGATTTGGGGGGCTTGGTCTCTTCTGTTACCTTGTCCCTGAGAACTCAGAAGCTGTGAGCAGGGTCTCTAAGAATGTCCACTTTTAAACTGCCAGTCTCTCTCTCTCTCTCTCTCTCTCTCTCTCTCTCTCTCTCTCTCTCTCTCTCTCTCTCTCTCTCTCTCTCTCTCTCTCTCCCCCTCCCTCCCTCTCTCTGTGTCTCTCTCTCTGTCTCTGTCTCTGTCTCTGTCTCTCATATTCTGGAATTCACTAGGTTCCAGATCAGGCTGGACTCACAGGGATCCATCTGTTTCTGCACCCCCCACCCCAAGTGCTGGGATTAAAGGCCTGTGCCACCATTCCTGGCTACCAGTCTCTTTTCTAGTCATGGTTCCAGTCCCATCAGGACTTAGGCTCATGGCCCTGCTGTTTTCCAGCCCCGGCACATAGCAGGGACACAAGAGGAAAAAGGAGTGAAAAAGGCCTCAAGCTAGAAATGTCCTAAGAACAATGGTATGGGAGGCATCCTAATAATTGCTCTGTAGAGCTGAGAATGGCCACAAGCTCGTAATCCCAGCATTTAGGGGTGTAAGCAGGAGAATCAGGAGTTCAAGGTCATGCTCACCTACATAGTAAGTTGGAAGTTAACCTATGTTAAATCAGACCCTGTCACAAAAATAAAAACAAAACATAACAACAACAAAACTCAAAAGCAGAATAACTATTCCATAGGGTTACACACTCAATAGGAATGGGTGGGAATGCAGACAGCATGATGATTCCAGGTCACTGTTCCCTGTACCCTGCCTGGGCTCGACTCTGTCCCACTCTTAATCCCAGACAGCTGTGCAGGTTCCAAGTTCCCTTCTATACCCTACCTGATGGAACTACTTGCAGTAGGAGGGTAGGAGCCCTCAATACACAGCCCAGAGCAAAGGCTGTACCCCTCCTACCCTCTTACCACACCCCATATAAAAGACTGGGGAGCACTGGTGTTCCTGCCTACAGTGGGTCTCAGTGCACAGGTGTCAGGGAGACCGGGGTCCTCCAGGAACAGTCCTAATTCTGTGTTTCCTTCCCAGATAACTTGCTCAGCATGGCTCTTCCCTGGGCATTGGAGCTCTGATTCTGGGAAGCAGAGGCAGCTGGGGTGTCCCTGTGGGGCATCAGACCTGGGAAGCCCCTGGGATGAATCTGGCCCAGCCTTGCGTTCAGTGCTGCCTCCCCAGGCCAAGACCCCTCCTTCCACAGCCTCATCTCCTTTCTCCTCCTTTGCTTCTGGTTCCCTTCCCGGTGCTGGGGAGAGCTCCTGGGCCTAAGCACTGGGCTGGGCTGGGCCTGAAGGCCACTCTGCATTCATGCAGTATGTGGTAAAGTCCCAACTCATGCCAGGCACCCAGGGGAGCTCATGGGTGCCCCCTCACTTCAGGGTTCCCTACCCACTATACCTGTGAGGTACCTCTTGCTGCTTAGAAAGTCTGAAACATCAGCTCTCCTTCATTGCAGGTCCATACGTCCTGCAGAGATCCTAGCAAGCCGGGCAGGGGCATGCCTAGCATCCGCCAAGCCCCCACACCTGAGTGCTTCCTCCTGACCTACAGCCTGTGTAGTACCATTGACAGAGGCCTCAGGATGGCACCAAGACCTTAGGTTATCAAATCAGGGGACCATAGGAGACCAGTCTGGTCAACACACGACACGATCAGTCTACTCCAGATATCCTGTCTAGCTAGTGTCCTCTTCTTGTCCTAGGACTCCATCCAGGGTGTCTCGTTACAGAACTTCATCACTCCCCTTGGCCATTTTAAGGAGCTCTGGTCAGTTCAATGGAGCTCTGGTTAGGTGCAATGTCCTCAGGTGGTGCTGAGGGGATGCTCACGACTATCACTCTACCATATTGTGAGCTGGGTGAAGTACTCTGGGCCCTTCACAGTGAGGACTGGCATTGACCTTGGTGACATTCTGGGATGGCATTTGTCAGGTTTCTCCATTGTCAGGTTCTCCTTTCCTCTCGTTTCTTACAGGACTCCTATGAAGTCAAGGTACAGCTCATACCCAAGGGGTGGGGAGCCAAGCTTTCCTTCCCCTATGAGGAATTATCTCACACAAATTAAATGTTTGCTGGTATTCCATTTATTTTAAACATGGAATATTTCATGAATTTGTGTCATCCTTAGGGGCCATGCTAATTGTCTCTATCTTCCAATTTTAGTATATGTGCTGCCAAATCGAGCACTTTTTTTTGAGACAGGGTCTCATTAGCCCAGGCTGCCTCAAGCTCCCTATGTAACTAAGGATGACCTTGAATTTCTTTTTCTTGTGATGTGTGTAGACGCATAGGTGCCACAGTGTATATGTGGCGCTCAGAGGACAATTTTCAGGAGTCACATCTCGTTCCTTCCACCGTGGGATCTAGAGGACTGAGCTAGGCCATCGGGCTTTTGTGGCAAGCTTGTATCTACTGAGCTAACTTCCCAGCCCAACCTTGAACTTCTTATCCTCCTGTCTCTACCTCCCAAGTGCTGGGGTTACAGGTGTGTGATGCCATGTCTGCCTTTAAAATTTGCTTTATTAATCTGTATTGCTATATATAACAATGGGATTTGTTATGATCTTGTTGTACATGTATGGGATGTATTGCTATATATAACAATGGGATTTGTTATGATCTTGTTGTATGTGTATGGGATGTATTGCTATATATAACAATGGGATTTGTTATGATCTTGTTGTATGTGTATGGGATGTATTGCTATATATAATAATGGGATTTGTTATGATCTTGTTGTACGTGTATGGGATGTATTGCTATATATAATAATGGGATTTGTTATGATCTTGTTGTACGTGTATGGGATGTATTGCTATATATAACAATGGGATTTGTTATGATCTTGTTGTACATGTATGGGATGTATTGCTGTATATAACAATGGGATTTGTTATGATCTTGTTGTACGTGTATGGGATGTATTGCTATATATAATAATGGGACTTGTTATGATCTTGTTGTACATGTATGGGATGTATTGCTGTATATAACAATGGGATTTGTTATGATCTTGTTGTACATGTATGGGATGTATTTTGATCGTTTTCATCCTCCATTAACCTCTCTTGCCTGCCTCCCACTAATCGTTCTCTTCCCAACCAAGCACCTTTCCCCCTTCATGCCCTCCCCACCCCTGCTTTTCTTCTCGGTGACTCAATGAATCCCATTAGGGCTTCTGTGAGAAGTTTATTTACCGGAACACGGCCACCTTAGCAGTGGCTACATCATTAAAGAAAATGGCTTGGGGCTGGAGAGATGACTCAGTGGTTAAGAGCACCAACTGCCCTTCCAGAGGGCCAGGTTCAATTCCCAGCATCCACATGGCAGCTCACAGCTGTCTGTAATTCAAGTTCCAGGGGACCTGACAGCATGACACATGCACCAATGCACATAAAATAAAAATAAATAAAAATTTAAAACTCCTTAAAATTTTTTTAATAAAAAAGGAAGAAAATGGCTCTTTCTCCCCCCAGGAAACATTAACTGTCTATAGATCTTTAGGGACAAAAAGTCCTCATGAACCCCCCCCCATAGCTACTATTAACTGTCTATAAATGTTAGTGGAGGGTTGGGGCCTTGTGAGTCCCTCCCACCCCACGACTGAATTTTGATGGGCCCAATCTCACACAGTCATATCCATTTTGTTCTGTTTTGTTTTGTTGTTTAGTGTAGTTCTGAGAATCAAATCCAGGGTTCACACATGCCAAGAAAGCATTCTACCACCTGAGTACACCCTCAGCCCCTGCATTCCTCTTGTATGGGGGGGGTTGCATTATTAATTCATCGGCTTATTTATGCTCTCATGGGTATTTGTTTCATACTCTAAAACCTACCGTGTTTGATCCTGATCTCCCTGGTATGCCAGGGCAGTTAGTAAACTGCAGGCAGTGAGCCTCAATGTCTAACAAATGATCAATCATTGTCTCTGGAACACCAGTGGCTGAGGAATCAACGACACAAGCAGATGTGTAAAGCTGCCCTACAGAAACAGTCTGAACCCACAGCACTCTGGGAAGGAACCCATCTAGGAGGAGCAGCGCTACAGTGTAGCTGAGAATCTGATGTGTAGTAAAGTGTTTCCACAGGTCTTGGTGCCGAGCTAGAACAGTCCCACCGAGCCTCAGGCCCTGTCCGTGGTCCTGCCCTGCGGCCTCTCGTTCTGTTCTCCCTCAGGCGAGGACTTCCCACACAGACAGAGCTGCTGGCGAAGGAGCTCACAAAAACAAAACAAACCAAACCAAGATGACATTGGGTGGGAATCAGGGATGAGCCACAGGCTTAGACTGAAGAAACTAATGAGAGACAAGAGGTCTGATCCCTGTAACAAGTCAGGATCCTGGAGGAGACCACGCCAGAGGAGTACTCTGGATGGATGCACACAGTCCTGAAGAGAGGACACACATAAAAACAAAAAACCAGAAGTGGACATTTTGGGGCTAAATAGAGCCACATGGAAGGGTGTGCATAACAAATATGTGGTAGTTTATGTAAGCTCAAACGTGAGGATCATTTGGGGGAGGGGCTAGGTTAGACTACATGGTGCAGTGTGATCTCATTTCCCGGCGAAAGCCACATGTAAGTACAGGGGCAACTCGTGAAGGAGGTGACCAGAGTGTCACCTCCCTGAGGGACAGGAATACAATAGACCTAATTTCGACTGACCACATTTGCAACCTGCCGTACTCCACAGAAACTCCTGCTATGATACAAGATAATTAGTAAGTAAAGGAATCACTGGCCAGTCCCAGGGTGGAGGATCTCTACCTAGGCAGGACTTTTCAGATCCCGGGAGGTTTTAGTAGCCAGAAACTTGGTGTGAGTAGAGAATGTGTAGAACCACTGAAAAGGCACCTCCCCTCCCCCATGTGTGTGTATATTGACCAGGTCTAGCCCTATTAGTGCTAGGAAAACAGTCAGACAATTCATTAGTGATATCTGAGGAAACCACCCCCTAGCTCCCCATGGGTGGGTTGGAAATGGCTTCAGGCTTCAGACAGAGGTGAAAGGGTTAAGAAAGGATGGGGCAGAGGAGTGATATTTTCAAACAGTTAAAGGCTACAGTGCAGGAGGGAAACCCAGGTGAGTCCCCATGCAGAACATGATGACTAAGTGACCAGCAGGTTTGTTTCTGAAGGGTGGAGGGAGGATGATCTAAAGGCAGGAGGTGTCTGTCCAGCCTGGGGATATGGTTTGCAGGGCTTTGGCCTTCTGCCAAAGGTTGCAGTGAGGTCATCCCCTGCAGCCCTCTGTGTTAAGGATGCTCAGCCTGTGGCCCCCTGTGTTAGGGATGCTCAGCCTGAAGGCCCTGTGTTAGGGATGCTCAGCCTGTGGCCCCCTATGTTAGGGATGCTCAGCCTGTGGCCCCCTGTGTTAGGGATGCTCAGCCTGTGGCCCCCTGTGTTAGGGATGCTTAGCTTACGGCCTCTTGTATTAGGGGCTGCACACCCTGCTCAGGTGGGAGATGCTGGCCAAGAAGAGAGACTTTGCTAACCTCTGTAGAAGAAAGGCTGAGGTAGCAGCAGCAGATGCCCCAAGCAAAGCAGAGAAAAGGTAGAGAATGAGCTTCAAGAGGGAGCAACAGTAGTGAGCTTCCTGGGCTGGGGGACCAGACTTGCCTCCCTCCTCCACCTCCTGCTCTCGGGGATTCCCAGGTTCTGGCCAGAGCCCAGCTACCTAGAAAGGGATTGCTATTACCTCCCACTTGTCAGGTGACGGGAAGGCACCAGCTAGACTGGTCACAGCCCAGCTTCTCCCGTGTTCTAAAATGCCACCCTGACCTGTCCTGTGAACAGAATGCCACCCAGTACAAGTTTGAGACCAAGGTTCCAAGCTCCCCGAATAAGGTCTGAGATCTCAGATGGCCTTGGAAACCCAAAGCTCAGCCAGGGCTCCTGAATCAAGAAGATGCTGACCACTGCAGGGCTTTGTGAACACAGTGCCCTGTCCTCCTCTCAGACACGGACACTAGCCCCCATGTGGATGGCAAGAAGACACTGGCCCAATGGGCAGTTATCATCACACACTGGCAGTTCAGACCCCGCCATTCCAGACCGGCTAACACCCCCCACAGCTCTGCCCTGTGCCACCCATGCGGCCCTACACCAACACCAGAGGCTCAGCTAACCACTCCCAGTTTGGTCCTTGCTGGCCCCTGCAGCCAGTACAGCCTGCTGCCAGTCAGGCCTGCCCATCTAGCTTGAGTAGGAGGTCCCTAGGAACTGGGCCAGAATCCAGGGTGGCCCCAAGCAGGTATCTCCTCCTGTTCTAGGTTGGGTAGGTGCAGCTAAGGACCAGAGACTGCAGATCAGCCCTGCTTGTCCCTGTCACCCCTAGGCCTGGTGCTGTGCATATATACCCCTGCGATTTGATGGGTGTGGGAGGGGGTGTATAGAGGCTAGATTTGAGAGCTCCTCTGATTGGGGATGGCCTGGAGGGACGTGCTGGTGAACGGGTGTGCCATGTGAAGCACAGGCCCGGGATGTGACAGCACAGGGTCCCTGCGATTCCCTCAGCCTGGGGACACGCGCGAGAGCTCCTTACCTCCTCTCCTTGGCCGAAGCGCAGGCCGAGCGCCGCGACGCGCTCCACGCGTAGAAAGCCGTCGGGGTCGCGGCCACACACCTCGAACACTTCGCGCAGGCGGCGCACGGAGCGCAGCAGAGCCGCGGGGGCGCCCGCCCAGCCCGCGCCGCCCGCCATCCGCGCCGCCCGCAGCTAGCCTGAGCCCCGCGCCGCCGCCGCCATCGCGCTCGCACCGCCTGGGTCTGCGGCGCGCAGCCTCCGCCCGCGGCGGCCGCTCGTGTCAGCCGCTCGTGTCTGCCGCGCGCCGCGGGCCCGCGTGGGGGCGGGGCGGGGCGGGGCTGCAGACAAAAGGACCCGAGCCTCCCCAGGCCCCGCCCCTTCTAGACCCGATCGGCAGGGGGCAAGGGGACCGGCCCCCGCGCTGCCAGTGCACCCCGAACCTAGCCGGTGCACACACACGTCCTTTGTCAGTTCTGGGTGTTGCAGGTGTCCCCACCTTAGTGCGTTTGATTGCTACATTCCCTTCCCAGGAAGCTGAGACGCCGCCGAAAGGCCATGCAGCTTGTTGAGGGCAGGGGAGGGGCACAGTGAGGAGGTGCGGGGACCCTGGAAGGGTGGTGGGTGAAGGGGACTAAAAGTAGGTGAGAGGAAGAAAGAATGAGGCCTTCCTTTGGGCTTGGTGTCCTCAGGGCCCTGGAATACCCAAGGCTTGGGAGCCCAGAGCTCCTGTCCTCTTGCATTTTTCAGGCCCTAAGCTCGGAGCCCAGGACTCCATCCTGTATGTGGTGGACTCAGCCTGTATCTTGCCTCCCTGGTGAAGTTCAGCTGAGGTTCTTCGGGCCCTACGGAGCCCAAACGCAGCCTCCTGTCCACCTAGCACCTTGTTCAGCCTTACAGGAGTGGTTGTCCCCTACTCAAGCACAGACCTTGCCTGTGCACACTTCTAGACCAGCACGGCTTTCTTCCTGGGGAAGCCTTGTCTTTCTGCCTCACCTACGTTCTGAGCCCTCCTTCCAAACCCACATGTATTTCTGAAACTCGATAGAGTAAGTAGGTCCTTCACCATTGTGGGAAACTAAAGGTCATGGTAGGTCTTAGTCACCTCCTGTCTCTGATCTCGGGTCAAGTGTGAGCCCCACTCCCTACAGAAGCCCAGAGCAATTCAGTGTCCTGGATAGGGAAGAGTAGGGGACTTGGACCCAGTTCTGCACAAGGTCGGCAGGGCTTCCCCGATCTGAACTTGTTTCCTTCCACTCTGATCTTCAGGCAACTCTCAGGTAAGGATGTCCTGTGCAGGGATTGATGAGACGGCTCTGGAGTCCTGACTGCAGGTCTCAACCAGACTGATCCCATTTGATGCTCTTACTCTTCCAGAAGTCACTGAGGGAAAAAGGACCAGCTAAAGAAACTCACCCTGAGTAGAGCCAAAGAAGCACACTTTGACCCTACACCCAGAACCAAAGAAAAGCACCCTGTAAAAGAAACACACTTTGTCCCTGGAATCAGAGCCAGTGAAAGAAATACATCCTGGCCCTAAAATTAGAGCCAAAAGGCTAAAAAGGAGCAGTGAAAGAAATACACTTTGGCCCTGAAACCAGAGCCAAATCTGACCCTAAACCTGTGCAGAAAAACCAACCAATCCTTGAGCAGGAGAACACATTTCTGTTTTCTAAGCGGCAAAGCGTTGGGTAGTTTGTGGCAGCCCAACAGCCACAGTGACTATAAATAGCTCGTGGTGTGAGTTGTTGACACCAAGTCACATCAGCAGCTGAGCTGAGCAAAGGTCCGGTGTTCTTTCAGCTCTTGATGCTCACATCAGTGCTCCTGTTTGGAAAGCAGGGATTGTAGTGTAACTGGAATTTTCTTTCCCACCAGGTCCTGCCTATCTTCAGCCCCAAATAAGAACACGGAGCCACATATTAATTTATAAACTGTTGGCCAATGAGTAGGGCTTCTTATTGGCTAGCTCTGTCTTAATTATTAACCCATTTCCACATGGCCTTGGCTTACCGGAGAATGCCGGGACCTGTTACTCCTTTGATGGTTACATGTCACCTCTCTGCCTCTCTCTCTCCAGCATTCTCCTAGCCCCGCCTATCTTCCTGCCTCTACTGGCTATTGGCCAAGCAGTGTTTTATTCATCAACCAATAAGAGAAAAACATATACAGGACATCCCCCATCATTGTAGTTTCTACTTTGCAGAGATCTGGTAGGTATGTAATGAGAGCTGTGTGCATTGTCTTGCCCAGGGTCTGGCACGCAGTGGCCTATCTACATGTCAGTATAGACAGGCTCAGAGCCAGTCACCCGGGAATGTATAACTGAGATAGGGTCTTGTGTAGCCCGAGTTGGACTCCAGCTTGCTATGTTGTCAATGATGATCTTGAATTTCTGATCCTCCTGTTTCCACCTCCGGAATGCTAGGATTTACTGGCCTGCTGCTATCCCGTGTGCTTAAGCTTCATCCCTGCCCCAAAGGGGTGCATTTCTTTTGTAGTCAATCCACGGGTCTTAACGTCCCCATCCAGGCTGCCCAGAAATGGAGCAGGTCTTGCAGGTTCTTCCTCCTCACAGCCTGCAGATATTTCTCAAACCACAAATAATTATCACTTTGGAGAGGAGAAGGTGGTAAAATTGCTCCTTCATCACCTGTCTCAGCTGCAGAGTGTAGAGCGCTCACACACTTCCAGTCACACACCAGGTCCTGGGGGTGATGGGGCCCTGCCTGGCTTGGGCTACACTGGGGTGGCACAGTGTCTGAGGCCTCATCCTTCCTTGCCTGCAGGAGCTAGGGTGAGGAAGGGTGCCCACCCAGAATCTTTCCAACTCTCAGAAGTAGGAAGCTGAGGGCTGGAGTTCCTTCCAGGATTCTTTTATTATTTTAATTTTTAAAAAAGTTTTATTTATTAGGTATACAGTATGCCTGCAGGCCAGAAGAGGGCATCAGATCTCATTACAGATGATTGTGAATCACCATGTGGTTGCTAGGAATTGAGCGCAGGATCTCTGGAAGAGCAGCCAGTGTTCCCCACTAATTATTATTATCATCACTGTTGTTATTACTTATTTGAGTCAGGTTCTCACTATGTAACCCTGGCTGACCCAGAACTGCATCTGCTCCTGGAGTGCTGTGGTTAAAGGCACATATTGCCACACTCTTCCCTTTGAAGAGCAAATGGCAAACCTTCCAAATTCTGCTCCACTGGGCTCTGCATCCTGCTACCAGCTGTAGAAAGGGCCCCTGAAGGTGGCTTGTGGCAGGGCACTAGCATTTACTTCTAGAGTCTGCAGGGTTGCCAAAGCAGATACCTATTCCACCCTGCACCCGTGCTACTCCGCTGCCGCCGCCGCCTTCCACTCCCCTGCAGGCTGCACAGGTCTGCATTCTCTAGCTTCTTCTTCTCTGTTGCTCCGTCTGCTTTCGGAAACAGTTAAACCAGCAGTTCTTAGCCTCGGGGCCTGACCCCTTTCAGGGCTTTGACCCTTTCACAGGGATCGCCAAGACCGTCAGAAAACACAGATGTTCACATTACAATTCACAGCAGTGGCAAAATTACAGTTATGAAACAGCAACCGAAATAGAGTTATGATTGGGTCACCACAACATGAGGAACTGCATTAAAGGGTCTCAGCATTAGGAAGGTTGAGAACCACTGTGTTAGATGAATGTAAAAAACCTAACATTTGGTTGTCTTTGGGTGTCCTATTATCAAAGTCACAGCCTCCTCATGACTTATGTCTCTGTGTTCTATTCCTAGAGTGAGTCTAAAGCAATGGTAGATATCTTCAAGGCTGATGACACAGAAAAATGGCACCCAGTGCACATGTGAGCCCATGCCATCACAGTGGGGTCCATCATTAGATATTATTCATATATCTGCTGATTTGACAGAAGAAATGGCAGCCAATCCAGGTGCTGTAGCTCACACTTGTAGTCCTAGCCCAGGAATTCAACATAGAAAGCAAGACCCCATTTCAAGAGAAAAAAAATGTATCCCCCAAAAATGTATTGCTTTTTGCATTAGTTGGGGTTACTATCATTGTGATGAAACACAACAGCTGAAAGCAACTTGGGAAGGTTTTACCTGGTTTGCACCTTCACATACTGTATGTAGTACCTTTAGAAAGTCAGGGCAGGAATTCAAGCAGGACAGGAACCTAGATACAGGAGCTGACACAGAGGCCATGGGAGGGGCTGCTTACTGGCTTGCTCAGCCTGCTGGCTTGCTTCCTTCCTTCCTTCCTTCCTTCTTCCTTCCTTCCTTCCTTCCTTCCTTCTTCCTTCCTTCCTTTCTTTTCTCCCTATGGCTCCCTCCCTCCTTCCCTCCCTCCCTCCCTTCTTCTTTCTTCTTGTTTTTTTGAAACAGGGTTTCTCTGTGTAGCTCTGGCTATCCTGGAACTCACTCTGTAGACCAGGCTGGCCTTGAACTCACAGAGATCAGCCTGCTTTCTTACAGAACCCAGGACCACTAGCCCAGGGCTGGCCCCACCCACAATGGGCTGGGCCCTTTCCTATCACTAATTAAGAAAATGCCCCCCAGCAGGCATTATGGAGGCCCTGCCTCAATTGAGGTCCCCTCCTTTCAGATAATTCTAGCTCGTGTGAAGCAGACATAAAACTAGCCAGTACATGCTTCCTGTTTACTAACAGGCATGTGGATTCAGTCATCATATGTACTTAGCAATCTGTGGCGCTTCTAGGTTACTCATTCATATTCTTTGCCTATTGTTTTTCTATCTCATCTTTTCTAAAACTTGATTTCTTTTTTTTTCTTTTTTTCTTTCTTTTTTTTTTCTTTTTCGAGACAGGGTTTCTCTGTAGCTTTGGAGGCTGTCCTGGAACTAGCTCGTGTAGACCAGGCTGGTCTCGAACTCACAGAGATCAGCCTGCCTCTGCCTCCCTAGTGCTGGGATTAAAGGCATGTGCCACCACTGCCTGGCCTAAAACTTGATTTTTATTAGCTGTTTATTGAGGCTGGTAAAGAGGCTTTCAATGTTGGGGTGGGATTTTGTTTTTTGGGCCTGAGGACATCTGAGCCAGTGATCAGGATACCTCCTGCTGAGAAGACCCAAGGTTCTCTATGGGGGCAACTGTTACTGTTTGGGCCAGTGTTTCCAGTGCCCCTTATTATGGACAGAGGGCAGTTTCTTCTCATCTGCATGACTTGGGGAAGCACGTGGAAGTACAGATGAGTGGGCTGTGCAGCCCGGCAGCTATAAATGGTACCTCGTCATTCACAGGCCACCAGAGCGGACAACGCACCTCCCCCACCTCCCTCCTTCCTCGGAGTGTGTGAGCTTGAGTGTGCAAGTGCTTGTGTGTGTGTGCACGTGCATGTTGAGGCCAGAGGCCCTCCTGTCGTTCTTTGCCTTGCTGTCCTGAGGCAGCGTCTCTCACGGAACTGGAAAGTTTGTGGGTTCTGTTGGACTGGCTGGCCACAAACTTGGGGATCCATCCATTTCCATCGCCTAATGCTGGGGTTACAGCCATATGCAGCCACACTCAGCTTTTTATGTGGGAACTGGGGATTCAAACTTGGGTCCTCATGCTTGAAGAGAGCAAGCACTCTGACCCACTGTCGTCTCCTGGGAACAAAAACTGAACTTACAGAGCTGGATGTGGTGGTGCACACCTTTAATCTCAGGAAGCTGAGGCAGGTGGATCCCTGTGAGTTTGAGGCCACCCTGGTTTACTCAGTGAGTTCCTGTCAGGGTGATACAGTGACACC
This sequence comes from Mesocricetus auratus, assembly GCF_017639785.1. NCBI lineage: Eukaryota > Metazoa > Chordata > Mammalia > Rodentia > Cricetidae > Mesocricetus > Mesocricetus auratus. The sequence goes on along the minus strand of NW_024429191.1, from coordinate 58,048,075 downwards.
TTGGGGCTCTTTTTGTTTGTTTGTTTTTTCTTTCTTTTTTTGGGGTGTGTGTGTGTGTGTGTGTTGAGACAGGGTTTCTCTTGTAGTTTTGGAGTTTGTGCTGGAACTAGCTCTTATAGACCAGGCTGGTCTCGAATTTACAGAGATCCGCCTGCCTCTGCCTCCTGAGTGCTGGGATTAAAGGCATGTACCAGCACCGCCTGGCTGTTTTCTTTTTTTAATGCACTTCTAATCCTCATTATCACACCTTACATGCTCAATAGCTACTTGTGGCTAGTGAACATTGTATTGCTCAGGGCACTTGTGGTGCAGTCCCATTTCTGCAGGGTGGATGGGGCAGGGCAGCCCCAGTCTGTGCTGGTTGCTCAGTTACCTTGGGGCCTCGACAAAAGTGGCTGAGCAGAGCCCCCTGCTGGCTGATGATGGATACACAGCAGAGCAGAAAACGGGTTTTGAAGCTGACAAAATTTGTGTGCCTGTGTGTGTGTGTGTGTGTGTGTGTGTGTGTGCAAGCACATACGAGAATAAGAGTATAGAGTGGACCTGTTCTAATTCAATGACAACAGTAACTTTTGTGTTCACTTTTTTCAGTGTTATAGATTGAACCCAGGACCTGGTACATGTCTGTCGAATGCTCTGCCACTATCAGTTAAAAAAAATTCCTTAGTGTATATTCATTGTGCAAATGATGTTTCATTATGACATTTTTTGTTCAAGTGTACTGTGCATTCCCACCACAT